>NC_090442.1:782270438-782921272 GCF_031143425.1 Pleurodeles waltl | reverse complement strand
AACGTCATTGCAAATTTGCGGTAACGTTTTTTTTTTTAAAGTACTTTTTTTGTGTGGGGGGCGCTCTGGGACCCCTGTACCAGAGCTTAAGGGGTCAGGGTATCCTTACCCTGGCCACTTTTCTAATTTTTCATCTTTTTTTCTGGGATTTGGCTGAAGCCGAGTCCCAAGATGGCTGCCAACATTTCCTTGTTGAAGTGTTGGCAGCCAATAAGATCTCAGCACAAGATTGGAAGGGTTTGCGGAGCCTTCGTATCCCTATATATATATATAAATTTGTTTTTTCTTTAATATTTCCAAAACTACTGAATGGATTTACACCAAATAACAAAAAGGGCTCTTTCCCGAGGTTCAGCCAGACAAAGTCTACCTTTCTAAAAGTCCCTTTCCATAAATATTTATTAAAATCTGATTTCACCACTGCATTGGACTGTTTATAAACATTTAAAATGGTGTTTGGATTATTCCAGTAGCCTGTCCCAAACCAAAAATAGCAGCATTATAATTTTATTCTGAATTTTAGTTTTCCTATTAGGACATCTACTGCCCTTTAAGAGTGTAAATAGCTCCTGGGGGCTAGTCACTTTAGGCACATGCCAACATTAAATTCTTCCATGTACCACTTTTAAACACCAGGCACCCTACCTTGTTGGCAATAAGGTTTACTTATGGATGACTTATTTAATATTTAAGAGTAGGGTTCTTTCCTGTCAAAAGGTTTATTTAGACAGGTTGTCCTGCAGGTTTAAAAGCTGCAGGACGTAGCCTACACAGGCGAGCCTGAAGCTATATTTTGTTTGTCACCCTAGTGGATGGCACAACATGTGCTGCAGTCAGACATGTGATATTTAATTTTCCCATGTCATTGGTGTATTTTCTTATACTATATACTATGGCCTTGCTGGAGCGGTAAATATGTCAATTAAGAGGTAGCCAATTTCAGCATGTTTTAGAAGTCAGAGCACGTATACTTGGGACTTTACAGCAGTGGCAAATTTTTCAGTGTTCAATAATCACCGGCATCAATCTACAAAAAGTGGAGGTACCCAAACAAAAATTGTCACTTTCTTACCATATTCAGCTGTGAGTGCAAATGAGTCATGAGGAGGAAGCGTAGTGTTCCATCCTTAACTGCCTACAAATCTTTGTTGGTGAATGAGGCTGAGTAGACAAGTTCTTAATGTGGCCAAAATAAAAAAATGTACAATGCACCAAAAACCAATGCTGCTTGTGCACATCTAAACTCTCTAGCAGTCAAGAACGTAACAATGTACTTTACCAAGCAAGTAAGACTGATATTGACCAGGATCATGTTTTAAGTTGTCTATGTGTGTAATTAAAAACTTTGATTGGCGTTGACAATAACACGTCTGTATACATTGAATGTATTATTAGGTGAAATCTCTTCTGTGTTAATGAAAAGCCTGCTGTGCCCTGTATGATTGTGTTTATACCTCCCCTATATTGCTTCATTAAGTGAAGACCTGCTGTTTTCTATATGTACTGGTAAAGGCCTTGTCTTTACAACATGATGCAGGATTGGATGAACATCTGCATGTGCTATGAAAATAAATATATAGAATAAATATGTAAACAGATATTATAAGAAAGCGACATGACTAGTCAAAGCCCTTCTCAGGGTGATTTGATAAAGGCTTTTTCCGTGCCGCATGAGTGGCTCTGTGTCATGATTGGGTTAGGGACCAGTCTGAAGGCCTAATCTGTACTACATTAAAGTCCTGCTCTATGTCGCACAGTGTATACGTTAACAGCATAGGGCTTTGTGCAGGTCTTGTATGCTACATGGGGGTGTCTCATGTACTGTAAGCAGTATAGGACTTCATTTCTCTCCATGCCTACTGTACAGTGACCTGTATGTGTGGAAAGTGTATGCTTATGGTGCATATGGAGATCCTCGTAGTTCTTTCTGCAGTGACGTCTTGTCTACTTCTCAGGTACCGAGTCCTTTGGGCTGTTCTCCTGCATGGTCAATGGCGAGGAGCGGGAACAGACTCACAGAGCCGTCTTCAGGTAAGGAGGAAGACCTACTCAAGCCTTGTTAGAAGCCCTACACACTGACAGCCACTGACAGGACTCTGTGCATTCATTCCTCAGACACACGCCGTGGCCCAAGGCAGAGCTGCACCATCTTTTGCTTTTCCTTATGATATTAGCTGCCTTTACTCAATAGACATTCACTGGTACTTTCACTACAAATAAGTGGGTTCGTACATAAGCACCCCCATCCCTGGTTGCATAGTAAGTCACTTTTCCTGACGGTAGAAAAGCAAATGTCAGGCAACTAGAGAAAAAAGAAACTGTAAAGTGAACCTGTACGGCAACATAGAAAGGATGCAAGGCAACTCCATGGATTTACATTACGATGGGGCAGTATAAGACCCTAAAGAAGCAAGCACTTACTTCTGTTCAAGCTCTGGGATTTATGGAAAGGTCCTCTCGGTTTCCCATCCTACACATGTACACTATTGATAGAGCAGTCTCCTTAAGTGTGTGAGAGAGAATGGCAGCAACATGGAAACAACAAACAAGCAATGGCAAAGCCAACATATCTAGCTTGCATTGGCATCATATATGCCCATAATGCACACAGGAGGCAAAGGATGATACCATGATTCTGTATATGTCAAATTCAGATGGAGAAATGGACTGGAAGCCTGCATCAACAACGGCATAGCCCCGAGTATAAGTAATGGAGATGTATGTGTGGGGATAAGGTGGGGATGGAAATAACATTTTTTACCAGTATCCCTGCCCATATATTTGGCTATCACAAGGTAATCCTCAAGGAATGGGAAATAACAGCTGGCTTTCCCAGTCGATAAAAGGGAATGGAGTTCCCTCACCCCGGTAATCCGGTTCAGGAAACCAGGTTCAGGTTCAGGCAGATTGTGATCGGACGAGGTGTCATCCAGTTCAGGGTCCCGCTCCGCCTAAATCAGTCATGTGTTGTACTCAACTGAAACGTGCAAAAATGCCCAACAAATCGTGGTCAACCAACCCGGTATTAATCCCAATGGCGCTTGCAACAGACAGCAATAAAAGCTAAAAAAACATATGATTTAACATCTTTATTTTCTATAATTTGGAGATAATGCAGATGGAAATCTAATACATTTAAAACGATTTTTCGATTGGAGTTTTTGTCTCATTTCTCTCCTTCTTTTCTCCCTTTCTCTTGCTTCCTTCGCTCCATCATTGTTTGTTTCCTTCTTTCCTCTCTTCATCCACTTACTATTTTCACTATCCCTTTCTTCATTTTGTTCTCCCATCTTTGCTCTCAGCTGTGGTGTTATTGCTCACGTGCTTCATTTCTACCCTTGTTCCCTTCCTTAGTTCCTTGGTTTCACAGACCATATCTTCATTTCTTTCTCCTTTGTCACCCCTGCTTTTGTCTTTCATAACTGTGTCATTTGCCTCTATTTGTCTGCAGTAGCAGCTCGCGGGCTGCGAAAGGGGTGGGGCTGCTACAGGCACAGGCTCCCAGCCTGCCCTGCTGCCAATCCTGATGCTGCCCAAAGCAGCGTCAGGATTGTCTTGGAGCCCCCAGCCAGGGAGCTCCCAGGCAGACTGGGAGCCTGTGCAGGCTCTCGGCTGGAGACAGTCTGCAGCGCATGTGTGTTTGGCCAGCCCGAGACGGCCGGCTAAACACACATGCGCTCTGAATGGGGGTGCTGAGCACTCCCCCTCAGTGCACGTCACCCCGTGGCCCGCCCCTTTTAAACAAAACGCTAATAGACATTGTTTATTATTGTTTTCTTTAAAAGGATTTGCCGCTCCCACTGCTGGTGGGGGGGCGACGCTCTTCCACCCATACGGAGGAGCCGCCACTGTTTCTTTGTTCTCTATCTCTTTCCCTCGCTTTCGCTCGTCTATCTTCTTTCCTAATCGCTTTTGCTCCCTGTCATGTTTGTGTCTTCCTCTACTTCTCTCAATGTCACTATCTTTGATCTTCTTTACAATCTGTGTATCTCTCTTCTCTTTCATTCTTTTTTTCCTTATGGATTTCTCAAACCTTCTAAGTGGCACTTCTCCTCCATGTTACTCTCTTCCATGATTTAACTCATTCTTCATGCACAGCCTATCTATTTGGTCGCCTAGAGTGGCCCAGCTTCTCTCCATCGGATTGGTCTCACTTCTCCTCCGTTCTCATTCACTCCGTCTCCTTGGTGTCTCTTGGGTGGGATTTACGTCAGTCGTCAGAAGACTGATGATCAGGCTCAGGCTTTTCTCCTATACCGTGATGGTTAGAAATGGGGTTCATGATTGGCTAGCTTAGGCACCTCAGAAAGGCAGGAGCCACCACTCTTATCAGTGCAAGGAAGCTACACACCCAAGATAATCCCGCTCACCCCTTGGTAGCTTGGTATGCGCAGCCAGGCTTATCCCAGAGGCAATGTGCAAAGCGTTTTCAGAACACACACAACCCAGTGACACAATAAATACACCACAAAGAAAACTCCACAAGTTATATAAAAATAAATGCTATTGCACATATCGTCATTAGACCAAAAACAACATGCATCAGTAACACCATGCTACAGAAGCAGTTGTCAGATTAACATGCAGTTTGCTAATACTCTGGAAAGGCAGTAGTCAGATAAGCACATTATCACCAAGAATAAATGCACATAGAATGAAATATTCTTAAATGTCAGGTCATCATTATCACCAAGATGAGGGCATATATCCTGAGAATATTAGGGTATTTGCATTTGTCATGAATCCACCCTGCAATGCACCTCCTGAAAATTCACACGTCTCCCCCAACCTGGCAAGTACAACATGTAATACGATTCAGGTGGTGAGAACCATATAGAAACCATGAGGGGGGGAATACTCCAGTGAAATCCAATTATTACAAGAATCACAATCACCGCCTTCTAAGTGAAGGCCCCAGTGTTACTCTCATAGGAAGTGTGGACCACGAATGCCTTTTTCAACAAAGGGGCTCCCGTGCTCCTACTACAACAAATGCAGGTATTATTTACTTAGAAGAGTGTCAGGCATAGTCACGGGGGTGTAGGGATAATTGTTGATGATCTTTACCTTTGTGTTATTCCTCCCAGCCATGCTCTCTTCCCTGGAGCAGCCAGGAAGGGTATCTCGCTCCAAGCTCAGTTCCCTTGTGGGGTCAACAAGTGTAAGAGGCTCTTCGCCTCTGATACTCAGCCCAGCCGCATTCTCCTGGCTTGAGTGGCCAGGGAAGGGTGCCTCTACTGGAGCCCGGTACAGGACGGGGCGCCTCAAGAAAATACGGTGCTCTCCCGGTCGCACTCACTCCTTCGGGGCGGGCAGGAATGGTGCTGCAGGTGGAGTTCTGTAGTACCCTTTGGATTGCGGGCCGGGAGGCCGGTGAAGGTATTCAGACCCAGACCAGCGCTGGAGGCTCTGGGACCCGGTGGCGGATTCAGTCACAGCTGTGGGGCCGGGCTAGATCTTAGAGTCCCCTGGCGGCAGCCACTGGGTGTAGGGGCGTCTTCAGGCTGCAAGCTCTGGGGTGGGGGGACCTTGTCGGGGTCACTCCGGCAGCCATGTGAACGAGAGGGGGGGCACTTTGGTGAAAGGCCCCCTGCCTCAAGTGAGGCCCCTCGTACAGGGGGAGCCAGCGGCAATCAGGTGTTTTCACTGATCAAGGGAGCGGGTCCTGGTGCCCCCCGGCAACGGTCAGTCGGGGCTGATTCCCACTTTGCTCAGCACAATCCTTGAGGGAAGCAGGACACACCAGGCAGGCCTCTGAGGTTGTGTTGGGGAATTATTTCAGCCTGCAGGGCAGAGATCAGCATGCAGTAGGTCAGAGCAGCAGTTCCTGGGAACAGTCAGATCTGGCAGAGTGGTGATCTTGGCGTTGAGTAGTCTTCACTCCAGAACAGTTATTCTGGGTCCAGAAGTTTCTAAAAATGTGGGGGACAACACCCTGAACTTATACACATTCTGCTCAGCTTCCACAAAGGTGGGGAGAAGGGTTCCAACCAGCATCCACCGGTTCCAGGAATGTCTCCTTCTCCTTCAACATTGGCTCCAGACATCAGTAGGGGGTGAACAAGTCCTTTGTGTGAGGCCAGGCACCAGCCTTTATAGATGCATGTGTGCCCCCCCTCTACCTCTCCCAGCCCAGGAAGGCCATTCAGTATGGAGATGTATTCCTGTTACACCTCCACCCTCCCTGTGACTGGCTGTCTGAAAAGTATGCACTAAGCCCAGCTGTCATTCTACCCCAACATGGATTGGTGTCCAAATGCAAAAGCAGAAATGCCCACTTTCTCAAAGTGGCATTTCTACAATGGTAATAAAACATTCACCTACACCAGTAAGCAGCATTTCTCACTACCATTCTATCCATACTTAAGATGCCCACACCACCCCTCATAGATCAGACAATGCCACTTATCTATATGAAAGGGCATTTCCAATGCAATCCTATGAGAGGGGCAGCACTCACAGCAGTGAGAAACCCAATAGGTTGTTTGTCACTACTAGGACAGGCCACACAACCGGGCACATGTCCTACCTCTTACCTACACAGCACCCTGCCTATAGGGCTATCTAGGGTCTACCTTAGGGGTGACTTAGGTGTAGTAAAAAGGGAGTTTAGGCCTTGGCAAGTAGTTTGATTGCCAAGTCAGTGTGGCAGTAAACTGCGCATGCAGGCTCGGCAGTGGCAGCCTGGGACGGGTTTGAAAGGCTACTTCCGTGGGTGGCACAACCTGCGCTGAAGGCTCATTAGTAGCATTTAATATACAAACCCTGAATATAGGGAATACCACTCTACAAGGGACTTACAGGTAAATTACATGTGTCAATCAGGTGTAAGCCAGTCATACCAAGTTTAGAAAGGAGAGCACATGCTCTTTAGCACTGATTAGCAGTGATACAGTGCTCAGAGTCCTAAAGCCAACAAAAAGAGGTTGGAAAAATAGGAGGAGCAAGACAAACAGTTTGGGGATGACCCTGCAAATATGGGCAGGTCCAGTAGTTACACAAATAGAAGAAATAAAGTAATGGATGTTTAAACAAATTCACTTAATAAAACGGTAATCGAATAGCAACAACACACAACAATGAAAGAAAAATACGAAATGGTGATCTAAACCCAAACCAACTACACCTAACAAAGAAAAAAACAAAGGAGGCCATTAAATGCCTTAAGATCTATATAATAGGGCAATTATTTGTTTGAAATCTAAAAGGGACAAATTAGGGTGATACTAGGTACAACAAGATGCAGATATATAAATGGGTAGATAAAACAAACTAACATAAAAATGGCAAAGGCAATCATTACAAGGGGCCGAGCAATCATGTCAACATCCCTGCACCAGGGAATTACACATCCTGCAGGTGTATGGAGTAGGATTCTTGGAGGATAAGTACATGTGAGACTTTGAGTGGTGAGCATTGTAAATGACGCTTCATATCTTCAAGATAATGCGACCTGACAGGAGGAGCCAGTGGAGTTATCTGAAAGAGAGGGCATGCATGATCTTACCAAAGGCATAGCTAGGTCAGTTAGATTAGGGGGGGGGTGAGCTTCAGGTTTCACAACAACCATGCTCGCATATCATGTTGAAATACAATATTGGAGAAGCAGTGCAGAAGGGGCATTTAAGGGTCGGTGGAAAGGGAGAGGAGTGCAGATTGTAAGCGGTACTTAAAAACAATATTTTGTGAAATAACCAACATTTTTAAGACCTTCAGAAGAGAGATGAGAGAGAGAGAGAAAGAGAGTGAGTCTGTGTGTGTAAATCCAAGGTGAAATTTAGCAGACTCCTCACCAGACCTGACTGAAAATACCTGTGCCCAACTACTTACTAGAGAATAGATTTATTGGGGGGGGGGCACAGAGCTTGCCGCCATGCACTGAGGACATGGGTGGTGGATCTCCTCTCCGCCCACAATCCTCCTGGCTCTTACCAACAGCAGCTTCCTTCCTTGCTGACACAGGGAGGCTGCCAGAAGTATTGGAGATATCGGTGACCCACCTCTGAGGCCCTGGCAGTGCGGGGCTAGGGCGAGAGGCCGCCGGTGTCTCCCAGCACCAGAGCAACACCCTGCACAAGATGGTATTCCACCTTGTTTGCTGTGGCCACCCTGCTGAACCCTGTGGCCATGCAACGCATTGGGGGATGTGCCCCCCACCATCAGGCACTGCAAAGGGGCCCACTAGCTTTGGGGCACCCCCTCATGCCTTTACCTGCTACCTGTGATGGGGATTGTGACTGTTTGGACAGTTTTTGGCTGTGATGTCCCGACCCAGATGGCGGCTCCTCTTTGATTGGGGTGGCTGCCCAACCAAAGCCTGTAGCTGCAGCTATGACCCTCCTTGGGTGGAACGGTCACCCTTCTATGGCTTGGGACTGGAATGAACACTATGATAAGGGCACAGTGCGTCTCAAGACTTCTGGTCCTGCGTGCTCCACATACCCAAAGCATCAATGCTCCCAGAGATGAGGGACTGCATTCTCTTCTAAGAAACAGGTGGCTCTGAAACGGTCGAGGGCAATGAAGATAGCTAGCACCTTGGGATCTGGTGGGGAATCTTTGTGACCCATGTCTCCTGAGTGCCGTTCTTCTGCCTCGGACTCCAAAGATTTCACAACTCCAGGGCTTGAAGGCATTCTGCCTGGAGTTACTCCAAGATCTGTGGACAAACTGGTTTGATATTCACCTCTGGGCTTGTCCTGAGTCTTTTGCCATGTTTTCTATACAATGTTTCTGAGGCAGGTTGGTTTATGGACTGTTTCTTAAATTCTGTTTTCTTTAATTCTATCTGATGGGTTCAGGTGGGTCGAGGCGATGAGGGCTTAGGCACAGCGTCCTTTCACACTTTTATTTGTGTGTTGGTTTTCCATCTCTCACTGGCGGCTCCATCCCCACTTGCAGTCTTCCGTAATGAATCTAGTTGGTCTTTTGGCCTTTAATTTGTTTCTTTTTAGGACCTGTGTATGGTGTTGTTTGGACAGGATGGTTGTATGGCTAAGTCCTTGGGGGATATAGGAGGGGATTTTGTTGGGAAACTGTTTTGGGTTTTGTTGTGTTTCTGTTTGCTTGCCGGCAGTGGTACATGTGGGGCTGTTGCACTGTGTGTTTGATTCAGTGAGGTCTCTGAGAGCACCAGGCGATTCCCATTCCTCCTCCTTCCCCGCTTATGGTTACACAATTTAAATTGATTACATGGAATGTTCGGGGCCTCTCTTCATGCTCTAAATGTTACAATGTGTTGCCTTACTTGAAACATCAGGGGTTCACATTGCATTTCTCCAGGTGACCCACATTACGGAGCCTGAGGGTCGCACCCTTTGGGGCTCTGGCGAGGCCAGCTATATGCTACTTCATATTCTGCCTTTTTGTGGGGCACTCTCATCTGGATAAGGCCTCGGGTCCCTTTCTGCTTACACAAGGTGGCAAGGTGGGAGAAGGATCTGCCGCCGGTTGTGGTACGGTGGATGCGAGGGACGTTTGCGAGGGTGAGGTTGGCGGAGTGGAGCTGGTGTGTCAGGATGTGGAAGTCAAGACGCTTGTTGAGGTAGGCAGGTCCGGCGTCGTGGAGAGCTTTGTGAGCGTGGATCAGGAGTTTGAAGATGATCCTTTTGTTGACGGGGAGCCAGTGGAGGTCTCTCAGGTGGGCTGAGATGTGTTCGTGGCGAGGGAGGTTGAGGATGAGTTGTGCTGAGGCGTGCTGGATGCGCTGGAGTTTCTTCTGGAGCTTGGCCTTTGTTCCCGCATAGAGTGCATTGCCGTAGTCCAGTCTGCTGCTGACAAGGGCGTGGGTGACCGTTCTTCTGGTTTCCACGGGGATCCATCTGAAGGTCTTGCGGAGCATGCGAAGGGTGTTGAAGCATGAGGATGAGATGGCGTTGACTTGCTGGGTCATAGAGAGCGAAGAGTCCAGTATGAAGCCGAATTGTGTTCATGGGTTGTGGGTGTTGGGGCCGACCCCAGAGTGGCAGGCCACCAGGAGTCATCCCATGCTGATCTGTTGGGGCCAAAGATGATGATCTCGGTCTTCTCCAAGTTCAGCTTGAGGGGGCTTGCGTCCATCCAGTTGGTGATGGCGTGAAATCCGGTGTGGAGGTTGGTCTTAGCAGTGCGGGGTCCTTCGTGATAGAGAGGATGAGCTAAGTGTCGTCTGTGTAGGAGAAGATGTTTGCGTAGGAGACGATGTTGAGGCCGTGGGATCGGACGATGTTGGCGAGCAGTGCCATGTAGAGATTGGGTGGGGCTGAGTGAGGATCCCTGGGGGACTCCGCAAATGGTCCTGGTGGCTTTGGACAGGAACGGGGGAGGCGGACTTTTTGGCTTCTTCAGAGAGAAAGGATGTGAGCCAATCCAGGGCTCTGTGGTGGATTCCTGCGTCGTAGAGGCATATGCGTAGGGTGTGGTGACAGACGGTGTCGAAGGCTGCGGAAAGGTCAAGGAGGATGAGTGCAACGGTTTCACCTTTGTCGAGCCTGCTCCTGATGTCGTCGGTGCAAACGATAAGGGAGGTCTCAGTGCTGTGGTTCTTGCGGCAGCCAGACTGGGAGTTGTCGAGTAGGTTGTTGTCCTCCAAGAAGTGGGATAGTTGGTTGTTGACTATCTTCTCGATGATCTTCGCAGGGAAGGGGAGTAGGGAGATTGGCCGGTAGTTTTTGAGGTCTTCGAGGTCGGCTTTGGGCTTTTTGAGCAGGGCATTGACTTCGGCGTGTTTCCAGCTCTCCGGGAAGATGGCAGTCTCTAAGGAGCTGTTGATGATGGTCCGGAGCTGGGGAGCGATGATTTGGCTGGCTTTATTGAAGACGTGGTGAGGGCAGGGGTCAGCGGGAGAGCATGAGTGGATGGAGCTCATGGTCTTGGTGGTTTCCTCATCGTTGGTGGGGGTCCAGGCGCTCAGGATGTTGCTGTGGGTGGGTGCGTTGGGGTCGACTTTGGCAGTGGTGGTGGTGGGGGACAACGGTGCAAAGCTTCTATTGATGTCTGTGATCTTGCAGTGAAAGAAGGTGGCAAGGGAGTCGCAGAGGTCTTGCGAGTGGGGGGGGGTCAGCAGACCAGGACTTGGGGTTGGTGAGTTCCTTGATGATGCTGAAGAACTCCTTGCTGTTGTGTCATAGTTTGGACTCTTGCTCTGGGCAAGACTGCTGGTTAGAGGATGACAGTACTTTTGCTTGTAGGCGACTACTCCTTTCCTACAACAAATCGCAACTGTTGTCCCAACCTTACCGGCTCACTAGGAGCACCTCACCAGAAACACAATAGTAAAAGGTGATTTGTAGTAGCCTTTACGCATGGACTCAAGAGTAAGACATCTCAGGGAGTGTCGTGGTTAAACGGAGATTACCCCTTTCTCACAGATATATCATGTCTCATACAAACACAGGCAATGACAAAGATGCAGTAAAGTTTCAATAGTTTTTATTCAACGTAACTGCAATTTGCGATAAGTTGCATGGGCTGCAATAATTAGGATAATGAATAATGCAAGGAACAGAATTGTGAAAAAGAGAATCATTAGTACAAAGACCCCACCACCTTGCAATGCATAGAAAAGACATACGAGATGTAATATGCCCTAACACCCTAATGTGAAAGGCCTAACCTAAAGGAGAGCTGGGTTTGTTAAACCTAATCTGCCAATGCCATGTCCATGAGAGGAGCCCCCAAACCTCGTTACCTTGGAATGAGGTCTCTATTTCAGACTCTGCCGGGACACGAAGACTGGGTCAGCGTCAAGACGACTGCAGCATCGATATCAGCGATGGTGGCGATGCACTCTGGTCGGAATCCCTCTGATTATCTGTCTAAAATGTGATATATTTATACAGATCTACAAGGACCCCTGAGGTAGGTGTGTTCCCAAACAATAGATAACAGTCATGCTTGGGACGGCAATTAATATAAACAATCCCTCGAAAGTATAGAGAGGGAAAATCCCTAAGTGTGAACACCTACTGTTTGTTTGTCTTTGTTGCTTGATCCTGACACCTTAGCGCGGTGACACTGATAATGCAATTCATAACAAGTGGCCTAACTATAAACAAAGGCAGCCATCTTAGAAGAATTAAATAATTAAATGAGCTAAAACAGAGCAAGCTAAGTAGGTTAAAAGTCATTAGGTGACGGGGGCACGAGTCTGCAAGCCGGAGGCTAAGCTAACTCCTGTAATCCCATTAAAACGAACTAGGATTCACTACAGTTGTGGGTGTTGTTGTCAATTCGTTCTTTGTAGAAAGATCTTTTGGTGGGCCGGATGAGCTGGTGCAAGATGCAATATAATAATTAATAAGAAATGATAAACAATAGTAAAACATAACATATTGCAATAGGAACAAAATAAACAAGGTATATAATATGAGCATCATAACATAAAAGAGAACTAGAAAAGTGTAGACACATTAAGCAACATAATTCTGCAGATATGCAGGTCGTTTGATCCCTCTACCATACCGGCTACTCAAAGGAGCAATAGGAGTCCTACCTTCCTTCCTCACTTTGTGTACATCAATTTCTGCACTTCTATCTTTCCCCATCTCATCATGTACCACACTTCCAGCCAGCACTTCACTACTTGCACCACTCTCATTGCAAACTTGACCATTTTCTCCTACCACCTCTCTTGAACCAATAGACCCTTCTTCATTCTCAGACATCCACAAACCATCTAACCCACAGTGTTCATCTTCAGTCCCCATTTCTTCTTCCATTCCTTTTCTACATTTCGCTAGACTACTGTTGTGCCAAACTTTACCATCTTTAATCTCACAGAATTATTAAAAATCACCCAGATTTCTAAAGGTCTGGAAACCTCAGTGTCACGCTTGCTTACCCTAAATAGTAGCTTCACCCGGACCATATCTCCTTCCTTTATTGTGCATTCTGTAGCCCCACTTCTACCATCCTGATACAGTATGTATTCCTTTTGCGCACCCAATAGATTTTCCCTTACCTCTGTAGGTGACCAGCTTAATAACCTGGAACTCCCCAGCCAACCTTGGTTATCCTTCATGTAAGAAACTCTTCCTCTCATGATTGTGAACGGACTGAACCCTGTGACAGTAGGTGTAGTACAATACATCCAATTTGTTCTCCACACACTAATTTTCCAGCTCAAATTCTTACTTTTTGCCATTTGTAAAGAACCTTAATCACTCCATTGAATCTCTCAACTTCACCATTACCACTGGGATGGTACACTGAAGTTAATTTGTGCTTAATACCATTTCTTGCCAAAACCTCCCTCATAATTCCACTCCGGAACTGCACTCCATTGCCTGACACAACCTTTTTTGGAAGCCCTTCCCTTTGAAAAACACCGTCAAGAAATGCTACTGCGGTATCTGCACTGATATCCCTGACAAAATTGGAAAGGATTTTGGAAAAGTAGTCCATGGCTACCAACACATACCAATTACTACCTTCTTCCTCACATACTGGGCCCATGATATCAACTCCTAGAGTTTCCCATGCACGGCACAGTATGTAGGGGTAGTTTCATTACTACTTGGGATTTATCAGCTCCCTCACACAAATCACACTCTCTGATAATCTCTCCACCACCACATCCATACCTGGCCACCAATAACTGCTTTTAATAATGTTTTGCTCTTCACTATGCCCAGATGTCCCTCATTACACAATCTAATTATGGTACATCTCAGTCCCTTGGGTGATATCACCCTTACACCTTGTAGAATATTTCCACCCATTAACCTCAATTTGTGACGCACTTCCCAAAACCTCTTACAGTCTTGTTCAAGAAATGGTTTCGCTGGCCATCCAATCACTATACAGTTTTTAATGTCCTTCAGTGTAGAATCTTTCTCTTAAGCCTTTTCCCACTCCTCTTTGTCAATGACCTTCATATGCTCCGCCCGCTGCTATCCATGCCACATTCAATTCCTCCTCACAACCATTGGAGGCTTCTTCCAATGCTAAAGGAAGCCTGCCTAAACAATCTTCCACTCTATTCTTAATTCCAGGTACATAGAACAACACCTTGTACCAATAGCCATTGATCTCAGTGACATTCTCGCAATTCTAGGGGTGGTATTAAGTAAACCCTCAGTAGTCAAGAATTTTGTGAAAGGTTTGTGGTCACACATAACTTCAACTTTATAACCCCAAATAAAATTCCTAAAATGTTCCAGTCCCCATACAAGTGCTAGTGTCTCCATCTCAATGGCCAAATATCTCTCTTCCGAGGGTGTTAAAGTTCTTGAAGTGAAAACTACAGTAAACACATTTTCTTTGTTGTCCACTTGGCCCAGCACAGCCCCTAAACTTTTATCAGTCGTGAGAATGCACTTAAGTCCAGGGTCAAAACCATGTATATTTTTTGCAGAACAAATGTTACTCTTCATGAATTCAAATTCTAACTCTAGCTCCCTGGACCAATTGAATTTTACCTTGTTTTTTAATAGTTGGCGTAAATTATAAGTTTTCTCTGAAAAGCTTCTCACAAATTTTGCATAAAATTCAGCCAACCCTAAGAAATACCTCAACCCATCCTTGTTGGTAGGTCTAGGAGCTTCTTTGATGGCACGTAACAAATCATCTTTAGGTCTAATTCCATCAGCTGTGATCTCATGTCCCAAGTAATTCAGACACTTTACTCTAAATTTACATTTAGAAAATTCAGCTGTCAACCCATGATCTTGGAAAATCTGCAAAACTTCATCCACTCTAGAGTCATGTTGCCTTACACTCTCCTCCATGATCACTATATCATCTTGGAAATAAATCACACTATCAAGATTCTTGAATAGCTTGTGCATAAGATTTTGGAACACGTCTGCTGCCAAAGCCAGTCCAAATGGCACACGCACAAACCGGTAACATCCAGATGGAGTTATAAAAGCTGTCAAGTTCTTACTGTCCTCATGCAACCTGATTTGATGATAAGCCGAGGATAAATCGATTGACGTGAACCAACTCATCCCCCTCGTGTGTGTGAACATCTTGCATATTTTAGGTAACGGAAACTCTTCTACTACTACATTCTCATTGAGATGCCTCAAATCTACACACAAACAAATTTTCCCATTGGCGCACCTAGCAACAGCAATCGGGGCAATCCACTCTGCTGCATCAACTTGTTCAATAATGTTTTCTTCAAGTAGTCTTTTGATTTTGTGATCCACTTCCTTCCTCACTATCCAAGGTAGTTCTCTACATTTGTGTACTTTAGGTACTGCTGTATGTTTTTAATGTATTTTGTGTATACATCCCTTTAATGTGCCAATATTCCCTGTGAAATCTTTTCAAAATGTGTTCTTAAAAGCGTTTCCATTCCTATCACCGATAACAAGAACTTGTTCATCACTATTGGGATCTAATATAATACCCAAGGCTCTCTGGTCAATCCAACCTAATACAGAAGGCCCAAAATCTGCAACATACAACTTGCTCAACATTTTCCTCCCTTTGAAATCGAATGATAATGTCCTATACCTCATCATTGGATTAGGTTATCCTATAAAACTTTCCGGAGATATGTCTGATGTATTACCTAACACATTTGCAAACCTTTTCTCCCAAACAACTTTATCTACAATTGAATATGGAGACCCAGAATCTGCAACCATGAGTAATTCTACACCCCCAATTTAACCTCGCACACAGGTTTGATCCTGGATTGTTGAGAAAGAAAATTCACACCATTAATGTTTTGGGAAATCTTTTCCTGTGCATCGACAACTCCAAGAACACATTCATCCTTTGACCCATGGTATTTCTCAGAAGATTTAGCAGATAGTGATTCTGAATCAGAATCCTGGCTCTCTTGAACTATTTTAACTTTCCTACTAAATTTACTTTTCCTACATACTTTCGCATAATGCCCAGTAATACCACATTACCCACATTTTTGGTTGCGTGCCGGGCATTTCCTGCTATAAGCTAAATGTGTCTTGCAACCACATCTGTAGCATTTGTTTCTTGCTGTTTATTGGCTGTCTTTCTCAATTCGTTTTGACTGTAAGTCTCTTTCTTGTTCTTGTGCTTTATTCTGCACACAATATCTTTTTGCTCATCTTTATGTTTTATTTCTGCTTGATAGATAATTCTTCATTTTTTACTATAGCGATTACATCCCCGAGTGGTGCTTCTCTCCTGAATATGCTCATTGTTCACAAGCATAACAATTTGATCCCTCACCAATTCATCATGCAATATGCTGAATTTACAAGCAAGCAAGTGCTACATTTTTCAAGGTTGAAACCTAGTCTTCTATTGATTCTTGTTTATTCTGCTTCCTTTGAAAAAAATGGTGTCTTTCAATAGAAATGCGGACTGTTGTTGAGTAATATGTATCCAGATCCTCAAGAGCATATTGGAAAACATCCATCTCACTAGTACCTCGTGGTTTCTCCTCTAAAGTATTGTATACAATGAGACCTTGTGGTCCTAACGAATAGAAAATATTTTATTTCCTTTCCTGTGATAATTCATCATCCTCTATGGTGTCAATATAGTTTAAAAAGTATTGTTTCCACTCACTCCATTTGATATGTGTCTCTACTTTGCTCGTTAGGAATGGTTGTGGTGGAGTCAAGGAGAATGTCTGGGATGCATGAATATTTATTAATTATATATTAATTATTTAATTAAGTAACAAGGAATTCCACAGTGCCGAACTAGCCAACTAGCATATATGGCTAGTAGGACAAACCTCTTACAATTGCAGTAGGATATAAACTCCTAAGAAGAACTTGTTTATAATTAATATTTTAAAATAAGGCCTATAGAGAACAAGACAAAATGAAGGTGTGCCTATCACCAAAGATTAAGGCACAAAAGTAAATAAAATGCATAGTACCTACAGTTCAGATGGTGTGCCGAATACTCATGAACATGTACCCAGCATGAAGGAAAAACATTATTTCACTGATATATTTGAAAAAAATGGCTGCCATTACATTAGTAGACGTGCTGTAACATCAAATATGGTACGTAATCCTCTCTGGTGAGCCTGATTCAAGATGGTTGCCGTAAACAGACGAAACGTGCTTCATGCGTTTGAACATGTGCATGCGCAAGCAGGACACGATGCCGTCCTCACATTGAACGCGTGTCGGTGCGTGTTGGAGAACGCTGCACAACAGCAACAAATTGAACAAAAAAAATATATACCTCCTCTCATGAACCCAGCATCACTGGGGTCCCCCTGCCACACACATGAACAGCACCTCGCAAACCCTGCGTTACTGGGGTCCTCCTGCCACCAACGCCGTCAGTACGTCCACGAATTCTCCACACCAGGACACCCCACTCTGCACAATGATCTTGCAATCCTTTTGCACCCAATACGTTCCTTGTCACTTCTGTAAACATAAGGAGTGCACAGAAAAAGAGGTAAGAATTCCGACTAAATCCGCTGCTGCAAAGAAAGAAGTCACTGCTGGCATTAAAATATTCACCCTTGAAAAGAAATGTAGGGGTTCTCCTGCCTTCAGTTGTGCCCAGCTGGTCGCCAAAAATTGTTATGTTGAATCCACACACGAATGTCCAAGTGAAGTTAAGAGGAAGTTTACTGGTGAATAAATAAAGCCAGCAGGACCACTCACAACTGCCCCCAGGTAGCAACTGACATTCTAGAATGTCTAGTGGCTCACTGCTGACCATCGCTCGTGCACATTCCACCACCTAAAACGCGAGATACAAAAGTAAACACAACACTGGCGCTTGCACAGTAGGACATCTGCAAAGTTCACTAGAGTTCATCCAGGAGATTCAGCATACTGTCTCAGAGCAGTGATTTATTTTCAGCTGCTCTGTGTTTACTTCCCTGTTCTTGCCTCTCCCTGGAGGGTAGCAGGGCAACGCCCCTTTTACCCATTAACACCAGTCACCCCTGGTATCTTCTGGGCCCTTTCCAGGAGGAAACAAGACCATGCTGATTCTGTTATTAGCTCTAACTGTACACTCATAATGTTCACTGATAAATGTAATCCCTCCACTTTTTGTATTATCTGTCTGCTGGTCAAATTTAGAGAGGGATAATAGAACCCTGCAACACTATTTACACTGTTTCATGCATGAGAATCAGAAGAGTTGGGAAGCTTTGTGCCAATGGCTGGTTTTGTTCATAACAATATGAGCCAAAGGGTTCCTAGAGTATTTCAATTTTTCTGTTTCACACACAATATTCATGACATTTGTGATGGTACTACCAAGCAGTCCAGTGCCCTTAGCAGTGGTCATGGTTATAAGTTGAGATACCAGTGAACTGAGTTTCAGAAAATAATCATACTTTCTAGATATTTATGCATATTTCAAAGAAAGGTTACCAAATTGGACACACCCCTGCTAAAGGTACAGGACATATAGGAAAGTGATTAGTGCGAGGGAGTGTGGAGCAGTACTAAAAATGTGTACATTCCTGGGTGCGGCCATATTTACACTCTCATTTAGCGAGACAGAGAGCAGCTATTGGTCCATAAGTATGCCATGGCCGTGAGGAGCATGATCAGCATGGCTGAATGGAGTTCAGACACTCATTTTGTTGTAACTACAGCGCGATATACAAAGAAAGGGCCTGATCAGTGTACGTTACAGTGCAACACAGATTCTCACTAAGCTAAAGTGGTCTTTTATTGTTCCTTCAGACTCCTGACTGGGCACCATGTTTCTGATTACTCAAGCTTTCAGACTTTAACAATTTAATTGTACCTTTACTGGTGTTGAAAACTTCAGGGGGCTTTATTAAACAGCCTGTCATCCACATCACATAACAAAAAAACACTTAAGTTTCTTATTCTGCCGCAGGACAAAGATGATCTCCAGAAGTATTGTATAGGGGATAAATAGTCACAGCTTGTGTTCCTTTGTATGTGTGGCATATACACAATAAAAAGTATAGAGTTTCTACTACCACCTTACTAGTTCTCCATTTTGGATTCCTGTGTTGTTTGCCCATGTAATATGTTTCTGGCCATTATAGTCATTTATAGATTTGGGCCGCTACACATCCACTCCGTGCAAACATACCGGTGTATGGTGTGATCATTAGCATTCCAAGTTTCACAAACCTTAGCATTGCCTAGAAAATCCCTTGGTAGATCAAGGCGAGGATAGATAGCCCGAGAACAGAGTTTAAGGTCCCCTTAAAGTCACTTTTCAGCAGATTAACCACTTGTTCGGCCATAAACACAGGGTCTTAGAGGAAAGTGGAATTCATACATTTTCTAAGGATTCATTAAGGAACCCTCTGAGGCGATTATATTTAGTGGGAGGTAAGTGGAACACAGAGGGGAAGTACACAAAGGAAGTCCGCACTTGGATTATTCACTTCCGAAATCCAGAATAAAAGGAGATTGCTAATCGTTGATGAAATAAACCTGTTTCTGGTCCACCATGGCTCCAAAAGAGGTTACATATGACAGGTTAGACAGAATTGGTTTTGCTTATTGGTTACCACTACAAAAACATGCCAGCAGATGCTGCTTAATTGCAAACAGCCTGGTTGATTATCAGTAATTAACCTCTAGTGTACCAATGACCTGGTTGATTATCAGTAATTAACCTCTAGTGTACCAATGACCTGGTTGATTATCAGTATTTAACCTCTAGTGTACCAATTCTCACATTTATAGGCTCATTGTTTGTGATTCGCACCGTTTTCGATATAACACTGAAACTCGAATATTGAAACAAACAATAAAATGTTTACAAAATACTCACAGAAATACTGAGAAATGGCACGTCAAGAAATAGTATAATGGCATTTGGGTCACTTGGTCCCAGCCTTGCATTAGTAGGCGGCCCAGTCACTCAGCTGTTTCTCACCCCACCTCAGATCATTTAGTAGGCGGCCCAGTCACTCAGCTGTTTCTCGCCCCACCTCAGATCATTTGATCAAGACAAGGGGAAAACATGTAGTTGGTCAACTGTAATGTCCAGACTCACTCGCTGATCTTTTCACTTTAAACATACAATCACAATTCCTGCCAAGAAGATTATCCTAATCCAAGCGCTCAGCTAAAAAAGGAAAAGGCTTTATACTGAAGGAAACCAAATGATGCATTCAATGGGAACACCTGCTAGTAGACAGGCTCCCTTCTATGGTTTCTCAACTAAAGCAAAAACTGAAGACATTCACTCCATATGACAGATGCAGGCCCCCCTCAGGACATCAGAACATTTCAGACTAACAGTAAAATAACACAGGTCAGAGAAGCGGCAGAGGCTGATAGATTTCTCAACACTTTCATCCCTATCTCTTGTTCTCACTCGCATTGGTCTGTTCTTCCCTCCTGATATTGTTCCTACATGTCATTGATCTGTTCCCTCCCTCAGTACCGATTGTCTCCCTTTTTATTGACCTTTTATCTTTCAGTTTAACTCTCATTCTCATTGCCTCTCTTACCCTTCATGTTTTTTTCTTTTCTTCTCATTGTTTCTTTTCTAGTTCAGTCTCTCTCTCTCACATTTCTGCCTTCTGTATCCCTGTCTCTCTTTCGTTCTCATTCGTTCATTTGTTAGCCTTTACCTATTAAATCTATCATTCCCTCTTTAGCTTCTCTCCACTAGTAGTGTATTTCCCTCGATCTCAGTGGTGACTTATTTGATCTCCTTCTCACCTTGTTAATGGTCCTTATTCCCTCTCATTGTTGTGCCCTCATCTTACATGTCTCTCTCTCTTCTGTACATCTCTTTTTTCTCTCATTTGTCTCTCTTGCCTCTCACAGTCTTTCTTCCCCTCATTAGTCTCCTTTTCCTGTAAATCTTTTTCTCTGCTATCATTGGTCTTTCTTCCCTCTCACTCTTACTCCACGCTCATTGGTCTCTTTTTCCACTCTATCTATTTCTCTCATCCCATTGGTCACTTTTTCTTGTATATCTCTTTCTCCCCTTTTCATTGGATTCTGTATCTTTTACTCTTCAGATTCATCCCACGCCATGAAGATGAGTTGGAGCTTGATGTTGATGATCCAATACTGGTGGAGATTGAGGAAGATGATTACTGGTACAGAGGATACAACATGCGAACGGGGGAGCGGGGGATATTCCCAGCATTCTACGCCCACGAAGTAGTCAGCCCCGTGAAGGAGGTCATTGGTAAGAGGTTACTCTATGTTTTGAGATTCAATTCTAATCGCAATTAAAGGGTTGACATGGTTCACTTCCACTCTTTGGGCCACATGTATGGCCATATTGTTTTATGACTCCGATTTTGCGATTTTTTGCGCATCACAAATTGGGAGTTGCTAAACAAAATGTACAGCAGTGTCAACCACACTGTTTGTGATTTGCAAATGGGTCACAAGGGACCTGCTTCATTAATATTCATGAGGCAGGTCACAATTTGCTATCCATTTGGAAATGGCCGCACTTATAGGGAGGGTGGCCTGCTGGGGTCTGCAAGTCACCATGTCTGTGGCTGCTTTTAAATAAAGCATTTGTTTTAAAAAATGCAGCCCGTTTTCCTTAAAGAAAAATGAGATGCATTTCAAAAATAAAAATGAAACGTTTCAGTTTCATTTTTTCAGAGTAGGCAGTGGTCCGTGGGACCACTGCCTGCGCTGAAAAAATGTTGGCACCACCATTCACAAAGGGGAAGGGATCCCACAGGGACCCCTTCCCATTTGCAAATGGGTTACCACCAATTTTAAATTGGTGGTAACTGCAATTGTTTTGCAACCGCATTCATGGTCGCAAAACAATCAGACATGAGCCTGCGTTTCGCATTCCCTATTTTGCGAGTCTGTAACAGGATACCGTCTCGCAAAATAGCGATAGTACATCGCAGCAAGGCCATTTTCAGTCGCAAAAGGCAAATTTCACACTTTGGGGGTCATTCTGACCTTGGCGGACGGCGGAGGCCGTCCGCCAAGGTACCGCCGTCAGAACACCGCACCGCGGTCAAAAGACCGCGGCGGTGATTCTGAGATTTGCCCTGGGCTGGCGGGCGGCCGCCAAAAGACCGCCCGCCAGCCCAGGGCAAATCAACCTTCCCACTAGGATGCCGGCTCAGAATTGAGCCGGCGGAGTGGGAAGGTGCGACGGGTGCAGTTGCTCCCGTCGCGTATTTCAGTGTCTGCTAGGCAGACACTGAAATACTTTGTGGGGCCCTCTTACGGGGGCCCCTGCCGTGCCCATGCCATTGGCATGGGCACGGCAGGGGCCCCCAGGGGCCCCACGGCACCCCCTACCGCCATCCTGTTCCTGGCGGGAGAACCGCCATGAACAGGATGGCGGTAGGGGGTGTCAGAATCCCCATGGAGGATTCTGACGGGCAGCGGAAAGTCGGCGGTACACCGCCGGCTTTCCGCTTCTGGCCGCGGCTGTACCGCCGCGGTCAGAATGCCCGGCGGAGCACCGCCGGCCTGTTGGCGGTGCTACCGCCAACCTCCGCCATGGCGGTAATTACCGCCGGGGTCAGAATGACCCCCTTTGTGACCGCAAAATCACATCGTACATCTGGCCCTTTTTTGTACATGCCAAATTGTTACATTTAACTCATTTAGGAGGAGCCTACTTTTAGATTTTCATTTTCTGGTGACTTTTGCAGTTCAGTTCTCTGTCTCAATATAAGTCTCTGCTAATCCTACATGTATTTCCCACATACAAAACACTCTGGGGGTTATTCTAACTTTGGAGGAGTGTTAATCCGTCCCAAAAGTGACGGTAAAGTGACGGATATACCACCAGCCGTATTACGAGTTCCATAGGATATAATGGACTCGTAATACGGCTGGTGGTAAATCCGTCACTTTTCCGTCACTTTTGGGACGGATTAACACCTCCTCCAAAGTTAGAATAACCCCCTCTATCTTGAAAACGTGTGACATCTAGTAGCACTATAGTACATGGGGGATAAAAAGTCCAAGTCTGAGGTGTTACCTTTCAATGTATTAAGTAAAGTATCCCCAGAAAGGCTAAAAGCAGGGTGTATTAAATTTCCAAGAAAAGACTTGGAAATCTAACGTCTTCCTGCTTCTAAAACAAATGGGTCTATTACAGAAATGTCAGGTACTAACCCTGTCACCGGATAGTAGGATAAATGTAGTGAAAAAATTCCAAGTTTGCTCCATAATATTTTAGTTTTAAAGGCTACTATGAGATCACTTGTCTTGCCTTCACCCATCCTGTTTTGTGCCACACACTTAAGTAGTTTTTTAAAACATTTCAGGCTTGCCACTGCAGCTTGTAATGCAGTTTTCAAATGCAATTTGACCTGGCATAAAAAAACCTTTGCCAGACCTAAACTTCCTTTTTAGAACGTATGTTACCCCTGAAGTAGGTCCTAAACAGCCCTTAGGACAGGGTACATTATCTTTAAAAAATAGGGCATATGTTTTTAAGTTCTATATGTCCACGTTGTGAAAAATTCCTTAATTAATTTTCAAATACTGTAAGGCCTATTTCTCCTATTGAATAACATTGGCCCTCATTGTCATGAGACTGCCGAAGCCACAGGTACCGAAAGACCACCCTATTACGACTGATTTCTGAAATTGTGTGGAATTTCCACACCAGCCGTGCTGGTGGTCTGCGGTGAAGAGGTGGTTCCACTGCCGGCACCGCCACGCCAAGAGGACACCGCATGCTGTATTGCGACCTGTAATACGGCATGGCGGTGTCGTGATGGCGGGCGCCGTGTGTGTGCATGTCTGTGTGTGTGAATGCATGTGTGAATGTCGTGAATGTGAGGGGGAGTGTCTGTGGGTGCGTCTGCATGTGTGAGTGACTGTTTGTGGATGGGGTGTGTGTGAGTGTTTAAGGACAGGGTGAGTAAGTGTTTGTGGATGGGGTAAGTGAGTGTGGATGGGGGAGGGGAAGTGCTTGAGTGCATGTGTGAGGGTGTGAGCAATTGAGTGCATGAGTAAGATTGAGGGGATGGAAGGGGTGAGTGTGTGTACGCGTGTGCACGTGTATGTAAGTGGACTGGGAGGGGGTGAGTGAGTATGCGGTACAGGGGGGAGGGGGTGTGAATGCATGTATGGACTGTGGGGGAAGGGGGTGAATGTATGTATGTGCTGGGAAGGGGGAGTGAATGCATGCGTGAGTGCGGTGTTTGTGTGTGTATGTTAGTGTGAATAGAGGGTGTATGACGCAAGTGTGTGGGTGAGTGGGGGGGTGTTTGTGTGTGGGAGTATGTCGGTGCATGTGTGCGGGTATGTGGACGTGTGTGTGAGTGTATCCTGGCGACTGGAATGCTTATTCCTGTCGCCAGGATGATAGACCACCAGTTTTTCTGGTGGTGCGACCACCAGAAAAATGCTGGCGTTCTCCCGCATCGTAATACCGTTAGCGGTATTACGGCGTCCGCCATGCTGGAGGTGCTCACCTCCAGCCCAGCGGGACGGGCAGAGTATCGGCGGTTTGGCTTCAGCCAAACCGCTGAACTTGTAATTTGGCAGTCTTCACTTCCGACCCTCGGTGGTGAGACCCCCATCGCGGCACAGGCGATCTTTGCACCGTCAGGGTCATAAAGAGGGCCACTGTGTTATCTTATTACTTATTACTTAAGTGCTAACTTTTATCTGCAAGCAGATGGGGATGTCAAGTTTGGACTCAAACTGTAATCTAAAACCCTCTTTAGTGGTAAAGTTGGGTTTTAAGTCACAAACTTGAAAATGCCACTTTTACAAAGTTGGCGTTTTCTTGCCGTAACAATTTGGTGCTTGATGCCTGTGTCCTGGGTCACATGACTGTGATTAGCTTGGCAGTTGGCCTTTGTATATTCCTCACAGACAGTGTTGGCAGGATTAGAGCATTCTGCCGGGATGAATGGAGCGGAGCTGTTCCCTGCCACACTTACATTTCAAGGGGCTGCCTCTAGCACACACACACAGAAAGGAACCTGACACCATTCTTTTGTCAGCACAGACTACTTGGATCCCTGGCAGGGGAAGATAGGAACTTTCCAAAACCAGATGTGTGGGTAGCCAGGTTGTCACACCAACTTCAAAGGCTGGCACATGTATAAATACTAGACCTCCTGAACCACCTCTTCAGTACACTGCTGGACTACAGAAGAAGGATTGCCTTGTTTCTCTAACGACTGCCCTGATGCTTGTGGCCTGCCTTGTTCTTCAAACGAGTGCCCTGCTGCTACCAGAGGACTGTCCTGCTGCTTGATGTCTGCCCAGATCTTTAGAGGACGGTCCTGCTGCTTGGGGCCTGCTCTGCTTTCTGAGAAGGAAGACTGGACCTGTTCTTTTCATCCCATGCTAACATGAGTGACTGCAAGGCTCCGTTGGCTAACTGCTTGTTCTGACCTACAGGGACACAACAAGCTCCAGAGAGAGGCCTTCCTGCACCTGCCCAGTTTAACTGCTGTAACTGGACTGCCTGAGCCCTGCTATCCACTGCTAAGGTGCATCCCTGATCCCCAGGAAGTGCCTCCCCAGGTCCTGGACACTTGGCTAGCTCTGAGTGCACTCTTCTGTGAAGAAAGGAGAAATCCTGATGTTCTGGGCTCCTTGTGAATGGGCCCATTTGCGCAGTCTCTGCGGCCTGTGAAAACCGCCAAGGCAAAGCTCCATTGAATCCGATTCGTCGCGTTACAGCAACCACTAGCAAAAACAGGCAACAAGAGATATGAGCCTCACACTACAGCAATGACAGCCTGCAGTGACTGCCAAGATCTAGTTCCAGCAACAACCATCCATGATGCCAGACCTGCGTTTTGTGATACAGCAGTGACAATCCATGACACTTTCTGTCTCCTCACGGCCTCCTATACCGAGAACCGGACTCTTCCTCTCGGATTTAGAGAAGGTAACTTTTTCAGATGGACTAACTTAGTCCCTGTGTCTGTTCCACACGGTTAGCCTGATCTTGTGAGTACTGCTTTTCATAGTTGTTCTGTTTTCAATTTATCACTTCGCCCCGTTCATATATATCTCACAAGCAACGTGTGTTCACTCTGAACATTAAACACTCTCTTTATTTTATACTTGATGCTGCCATCAATAATTGATAGTATATATATATATTATATATATTATATATATATATATATATATATATATATATATATAATATATATATATATGTATATGTATAAAAAACATAAATAACTCTTATTTAGGTTGTTGCTGGCCTTATTTATTTTTTTGCAATTAACTTTTACATGCAGTGCACTGTTCTAAAGTATTGTATGAATGTTACAGATTCCATATCTAAAATGATGCCCCTTGGCCCATTGTTACGAGATATCACTTACAGAAAGTTGACATTTTCATGCCTTAGCAATTTAGTGCCTGCAGACTCTCTTATGGTCACTTGACTAACTGTAGATAGCAGTTGTGATTTGTGTATTCCTCCAAGACAGCCACACACAGTAGAGAGCTTAAGTGTGTCAGGATGGGCCACCAATAGCACAATGGGAGGAAGAAGTTAGGCACAGCCCCACTTACACTTGAAAAAACTCTGCCCATCGTCACACAAAGGATTGCATACCTTTTGTAGTTAGTCTGGAGCCTGGAAGCCTGTGTCCTTCATATGGGAAACCTCTGGAAGCTTCTCCAACTCCAATGAGGTACCACATAGAAATATTGGACCTCAAACACCAACTCTTCAGTATACTCTTTTGCACCTGTGTAAGATTCTGTCAGGAAGAAGGGCTGCTGTGCTTCAGAAGGGACTGCCACTTTGCTGGACTGCTGCCCTGCTGTGCTGTGCTATCCTGCTGTCCTCTTGCCTGGGTGAGAATGATTGGACCTGCAACTTGTACCCATGACCACTAGAGTGACTCCAAGAGCTAGTCTCTTATAACCAGCAAGTTACTCTTGCAACTGTAAGTCCTACCCTGCCAAGTGGTGCCACCTCAGTCCTGAACCTTTGGAAGTGGACTTGAAGGTGCTCTGCCAGCCCATCTGTGAATCCAGAAGAACTGATGCATGCCCTCTTCTGTAGAGCGCAAACCCGTGGCAATAACCTCCCATCACTGCTGCAGTCTTATGCGACCAGATATACACAGTTGGTGCCTCGTGATTTTTAGTGCTATTTTTACTGAAATCTTTAAACTTGCATAGCTCCGGCTCTACTGATTGGTTTTTGTCTTGTTTTATTTATGAATTAAATTAAACATATTTATAACATTTTGGTGTGGGGATTTTTGAAGTGCTACATAAATACTTTACATATTGCCTCTAAGTTAAGCCTGATGCTCTGTGCCAAGCTACCAGAGGGCTGAGCAAAGGTTAGCTTTGGCTTTTCGTATGACTTCACCCTGACAAGGAGTTTGGCTGAAGCTTCAGTAGGGGTTTATCCCCCTCAACCAGTAACCCACTTTCTTACAGTGATCATCTCCCAACATGGCTGAGAAGATCCTCATCACGAATGCCGATGCATTTGAGCCTTCCATCCTCTACTCCAGGCCCTTGAACTTGATGTTCTCCCTCCTTGACCGGTTTTCACAGTCCTCCAACTTTTGAAACACCAAATCCAGTCATTACTTTGCCCTCCTTGACTTGCATTCAACATCACTTGTAAATACTTCTAGGGTTCCTGTGCAATTTTGTACTTACAGAATTCTGATCCAACTGAGTCTACATCTCAACATAGGTTATCAATTTTAGTGTCCCTTGATGTTTAAACCCTGTACCTTTTCTCTGTCTTCTTTTTGAGGGCATCTTTGAAGTCCTGTCTTAGATTTTTGAGGGGCACCTTTGTGATTGCCATTGTGTTGTTTATCAATGCAGAATGAAAACCTACTGCCTCTGTTACTGTATCTTGCCTCAATGGCAAATGCTGCCTGGACTGTAGGTAAAGAAGCAGTCCTTTCTTTAATTCTTGTTTGGGAGGCATTGATACAGTCAGGTAGGGTAGCACTGCCAGGTCATGATCAAGGAGCAGCCAAAAAAAGCGGCCCAGGAAGCCTCCCATTAAGAAGCCACAATGGCCCAACCAGGCCCACAAGATCGGGCTCTGCAAAAAACCCTCCGCAACATCTTTGTATTTCATCCTCTTGTTACCCTTGCTCAAGCTAGCATCTCAGACTTGCCCTGTTGTGATTTTCATGTGGTTTTCTCCTGCACAGTGCCGACACTTACCAGTGGGTGCCTCTGCTTCCATGCATTGATCTTCCCTCCCGTTTTGGGGTCCTCATTGTAATTTTAGCAGAATGTGATGGGACTTGAGGGCTCTTCTTTGCTCACAGGGGGCAAGGCCCACTCTGCTGCAGTGCCGGACCTTGCATCCCATTTACTCATCTTCCTATGCCAGAAGGAGAGTGCAGCCCAGCACTGCCCATACAAACTACAGGCATCCCTGCAGTGTCTCCTCAAGTGTGAGGGGTTCAGGTGGGCCACCAACCCTAGCTGCCTCCAGCTGTAGGGTTCACCAGATCTCTTTTGAGCTGCGAACATCTTTCTGTTGGAGGTGTCTCCAGCAACGTGGAATGGGTCTGTTGATGTCTGGTTGCACAAAGGGCCGCATCTTTACCACCAGAGGCCCCATTCATTACTGAATCACAGTTGGTTGTCTCATGGGGTGAAATATTTGAAATGATGCTGATTTTGGCTGGCCCTTTCAAAAATGTTGGATGGGGATCAGCAAAAGGCATGTCTGCTAACTCTGTAATCCTGGCACCTCCACCAATATGATGTTTTAATAGAACATTGTGCTTAAGAGTGCACTTATGACTTTCAAGAAACTCAAAGTATTTGCATATGGTTTAAGGTGCGATCTTACTGAACTATTCCTAGCAAAACAGACATTTATTTATTTATTTGGCACAGCTGTGCTGATGGGCTAATTGTGGTTGTGAACTGGTAAAGTGCGTTTAGCGACCGTACTCTATGGACACAGGCTAACTCTGACAATGACCACCTGTGACAAGTTTTATATTATATAATTATTATAGTTGGTGTGGATAGAACAAATGTAGTACCTATTTTATTCCAAGAAGTTTCTACTTGTAGGTACTAAATGAGTACAACATTATCTAAGTTTTACACTGCTAAATTCACCATTAGAGGTGTGGCAGATTTGACTAAATATTATTTCTGTGATCCAGTGCAAGACAAACTCCTTACTTGATCTGATCAATATTCTGTATGGTACCAGCTAATAAGTCTGTGGCCTGTTGTACTAAGGAAAGCCTGCAAACCAGTCTGTGTTTTTGGATATGGACTTGTCTGCGAATGTACCTTAATTTTGTGCAACGACTGTTGTACTAATCAGTCGGAGTATTAAATGCGCCTTCACAGAGGGGCTGCAAAACTCCTGCCTCACCAGTATTGGAGACCGGGGTCTGTTTCCGGCTTACAGTGTATGTCTGTGAAAGCGGGTATGGAAGCCTGTGAGGGGCAGCAGATATCCGTCTCTGAACTGGAATTCCCTGAATAAAGCCAGCTTTTAAAAGGAGCAACTTGCCCCAAAGGTGTGGAATCTGCTTTTAAAAGTACAAGTCATCATTCAGAGGAAAACATCGGGCAGAGCATGCAGTGGTCCCTGAACCACCGTCTTCCCTTATTCAGCCAGCCCCCCCTATGCCGACCGCTTCCATCCGTCATCCACAAGGAGGAAGCTCAGAGACAGATTACACTTTGCAGCTGAGGTACCACCCACGTTGGTTTACAATATATCTTCAACGGTTTACATCCAGGCTGCATTGCGGTTGTAAAGCTTTGATACGATTCATCATGAATCTCAGTGTGGCCAGGGTGCCTTTTTCATGTGCCCTCCTCTTTGAAATTTGTGATCAGTCGAAAAGTGTAATTTGTCAGACAAAAATATTCCTGACTTGCAAAGACTTCATATAGTACGACTCACACATTCGCGATCGCCAAGCCAGTGATTTTACATATTGCAGGCTTTGCAGGCAGAAAAGAATTCAGTACATCAGGCACATAAACTTTGTATTTTCTAGACATGGGATTTGTTGCATATCAACATCTAAGAATTATACAATTTGTGATGTTCCAGGCTCCGAAGTTCAAGATCTTGTAACTTCAGAGTTTAAGAAAAACGTCGCCAAGGTGCTGGCAAACTTTTTTTGAAAAAGGATCCCTCCAAGGCAGTAGGGACAATCCCACTACAGTGCCGGTAGGCTGCTTCCCTGTGCCTGTCGGTGTTGTGGTTTACCTCTCATTTCTTTTACCGGAAGTCCTGTGTTGGGATTTCTAACAGCGTAGCAGAAAACGTGGCTAGCGAGTGTTGCCAATTGTGTTTCCCATCAGTTTTTTAGAGCTATAGCAGCCCACATCGACAGGAGAGAAACTCAAATCCCTTCAGCCTGAGTCCCATCCTCGCCGGACAGGAAATCCACCTAAAAGAAACAGGTCACGTAGGGTAAACATTCCTCGCTGTGCCCAGTTTTGAGTATGTATGGTTTCACTTTGGCCATCCCTAGTCAATACATGCTACATGACAATGCGACACAATGGGCTAACTCTCTTGCCTTTGATCACACATAATATGCCACACTAATAGTTTTCTATGTTGGCTATCATCCTGTCTGCCGCATGTTTCGGTGGCGCATTGCTGAATAAATTCCTGCCCCTGGTAATGACCTTCATCACTCCTTGGGTGAGCCATGCTTGCAACCTCACAAGTGCTTGCGCTCAACTGTTTTTCCTTCATTTGCTCATCGTTGACCTGTAATCCTATGACTTATTGATGAACAGATCTTTTCATTGTCCACCGACTTTCTAGCTAAGGAGGATCCGCCACAGAAAGGATGAGGTTTGTTTCCTAAGTGTCTAACAACCACCTGTAGTGATTAGTTAATTACATGACAAAAATATATTTTAAAAGTCTGCCATTGAAGCCGTAGCGTGGTATTAGGGCACTACCTGTGGATGGTGCGTAATACACCTATGAGTTTTAGCGGGCATTTGAGTACAATTTATATTGTTGACATACTGAATACTCCAGAACCCACCTCACATGGCCCAGTTGTCACATTCGCTGTGTAATTTCTGTTTCAGGGCTAAAGAGGAACACTTGCTGGATGGAGAGATTCACTGTGCAGTTTCTGGGATCTGTGGAAGTGCCGTGTCATCAGGGCAATGGTATCTTATGTGCAGCCATGCAGAAGGTGAGTGTGCCATTCTGTGTGTCACCATGCTGCAGGCAAGGTGTCATCGCCTGTAAAGCAATTAAGAGCTTGAGAGAAGCACTCTTTGCTTTTTATGTTGAAGGGAGTGGTATGGTGTAAGTTGTCACTCAGAAATTGAGATTGTCATTCCTACTTCAGCCGTAGAAAGGATTAATGTAACATCCTTTGTGTAATCAACAGAAGGTGGGTGTGCCCCACTATGTGCAGCTGTGCACAAGGTAACAGTAGAATCCTGTGTGCAGCCATGGAGTTAGTTTGTCTGATGTCTTGTGTTCAGCCATTCAGGAGGTGAAACTGGCATCTCGGGCTATGCCATGAAGAAGATCAATATGGCATTCTGTGTTTAGAGATACACAGGGAGGATACTGTGGCTTCTTGTGTGGCTGCTAGCGTAGCACCCTGTGTTCAACTGTGTAGATTCTGAGGTACACCTCGGATACGACATTCAAAAGAAGAATGCATTGCTATCCAGCCATCGGGTGACTTCTGGGAGGTAGCCTTTGAGGTAAGTGTAGCATCCTCTTTAAAGCCAAGCATGAGTGCATGAGAATGACTTCCTCTGACTTGCCATGTAGAAGGGTAAGTCAGGTTTTCCTTGTCCAGTTATGAAGGTGAATGTCAAATCCTGTGTGCAGCTATTCTCAAAGTGAGATTGGCATGCTCAGTCCTACTATGAAGAAGGTAGTGTCATACTCTTTCTCCAATCACACAGATGAGTGTGTTGTCTTGTAAGATGCCATGCATAATGAGATTGGGCCTTGAATTGTGCTAAAATATAGGATGTAGATGGGTCACCCTGAGTGCAGCTATCCAGAAGGCAATTTCACTTCCTGTGTCTTTCACGTCCTTTTCCTTGAGAACAACTCTGCGTTGCTAATTTTTTGAATTCCGTTTGGTTTAGCAGGTTTTGCTCAGAATTCTTCTGTAAATTACTTTTGACTAATGTTCAGGGAGTACAGGATCTGACACAAAGGTTGGCACTCAGTGACAGTGACAGGGGAATATGTAGGGGTAGTGTGTCATCCTGGGTACATCCACAGAGAAGGAGCATTTGGAATCATCTGTGCACTGTGTAGACATTCACGCAGAATGTGGGCCAGACATCCCGGGTCTAGTTATGTAGCAGGTCAGTGCAGCATCCTGTGTACACATATGCAGGTGACCATACCATTCTCTCTCCCCCCCTGCAGACCATTATGGTGATACCCTACCCATATTTGCCGAAGGATAAGTACTGTGCCCTAACAGCACCCATGCAAGTTAACTTGTAGAATGTAGGTGTGACAAGATATTCTTGAACACAGGATATTCTTGAACACAGGATATTTTTGCAGAAAATACATGAGGTTACCACATATTCAAAGCAAGAGTTGCGGTTATTCAAGAACAGAAGCCTTGAGTTGCTTATCTGTGGAAACATGTTTTTGTCCATTGAGGGCCCAGATGTTAAGTATCTCAGATGGGCATTAACCCATGATGATGAATGATGATGATGATGAATGAAGCATAATTTTTCTCTGAATATCAAAGGTACAGTATTAAGTGGATTTATGAAAAATTACGTTTGAATGGATCCCACCAGTTTCAGTGCAATCCTTCAATGCATACCAATCCATAGCTAGTTAGTTAAAACAGTTATGTATTGCACTACAAAATGAAGTCTGCCTCAGAGCGCTGGTCTGGGTATGAACGCCCAGTAGCATTATTGTGATACATAGATTTTTCAGATTATGCTTGAATTAAGGCAGTTTTGTTCTTTGTGTAAATAGTCTCATAGAGCATTCTGGAGCCAAGCTCTGAAAGTCCACAATTGTCCTTCACCCACTGTGCTGAGTCTATTAGGGAAGATACTATTAGAGACAGGGCTGGAAAGGAAAAACAATAACTGATACACAAATTGAACTTCCTCGCAGCAGCATGGCTCATAACTATGGTGGCTAAATAGTCTGGTACAGCCCATGGAAATATTTATTTATGGTGTTTGTAATGAATTGTGGACCTCCAAAAGCTGGCGAGTTCAGACGAGACAAGTCTCAAATGAGGCTTGTCCAGGCATTTCTGAACCATGGTACTGCATCATCAAATGTACATGTAGAGAGCAGCCCCATATAGATATCATATTGAATTTAAGTTAAATACAAAAAAAACGAAAGACAGGAGGGCAATTTGGAAGGAGCCACATCATTGCATACATTATACAAAACCAAACGTATATAGACTAATGCACAAAACCACCAACAGATTTAATGGAGTCTATCCACAACTCATGACAAGAAAGATGTAGTACTGGGCAACGAAGCTGACTCAGCCTTAAAATGTCTGCACTGTTCATTTCCCTCACATACTGGAAGAGTTCCTCTGCCGTGAACTAAGACAAAGATAGGTGAGGTGTTGGCCCCATATGTTTTGGTGCAACGGAAGCACTCGATTTTGTGACCTCTGACCCTCCTTTGCCTTGTTCTGTTTTTCTCCTTTAGATTGCCACCACCAGAAAGCTGACAGTTCATCTGCGCCCCCCTGCGACCTGCGACTTGGAGATCAGCCTGCAGGGTATCAAACTCATCCTGAATGTTAATGAGTACAGCCGAGACGAAGAGGTAAGAGGGCAGATCTGGGGTGCATCAGCAGCAACACTTGAAGAAAACAGGAGGTGAAAGAGAGCAGCGGGGTATCTTATGGCAGTGTGAGTGAGTCTTTGCATGGCGGACACAATGCTTATGCCTGTTTGTTTTAACTTGAGGTTTATGTAGTGCCAGGGAAAGTTGCTTGATTGCCCCTGATGTAGGTGGGGTCCATCATCTATGTATGCATGTGAGTCGAAAAAGGTTATTCTATGTCCGATATGCCATATCCGAGGGATATTGTTTGTGTGAGGTGGTGTGGTGTAACACAGGTGGATTATGTGTAATTCGTGTTGTGAGGTTAGTGTTCAACTCACCATGTAAGGGTTGCCATCACAGAGGTGTACATGACATGTCCAACATGCAACCTTCTCTCGAGTAAGTGTTCATGAACATTTTAGAATTGTTTTCTCATGCAGCAGAGATGTGTAAAATGTGCATGAGCTATAGAGGAAATAGCGTGTTTGATGTAGCAGAGATGCAGGTGTTGGTGGGTAAATCTTATCATAGGTTGTAAGCATGGCTGTGGAATGTGTGTAAATGTCCTGCATGTAATAAGATAAACATATGTAAAGAAAGAATCGTGTGAGTGTGTGTGTAAAATCTAGCAGTATGTAAAAAGTGCTTGTCGAAAGTGCACGAATAACCGTAGAAATAAGCCGCTTGAAGATTCTTAGCAAAACTACTTTAAAACTCTATAATTAGAACATTGCTTAATTGATTCATAAAATAGCCATTACTAAGAATCTATCAAATTCGTTAATTAAACAGCTTTTCAAATGGCCAGCCAGATTAAAAATTCACACCACCAAATATGTGTGAAGGACAACATCACAATAATAAATTATACCATGGAGTTGATTGCCAAGATTGATAATATCTCACACGCACCACCCTTAGGTCCACTTTCACCCAAGTGATGGTCTGCGCTTCAGCAATCTCACCCATAATATACATTTCCTTCTAAAGCAACGGCGTTTCTGGTGCATCACAAAAAAGCTAGATGCCTCCAACACCTGAGTGTAGGACGATTAATAAATAGACTAGATAAATGTCATTCAATCTCAGTCTCATTGTGTTGATAAGTGCTTAAAGCTGTTATGCTTTTAATAGTGTGTGTTTGTAGACTTATAGCCTGGTTGGCTTTTGTATGTAGCAGTACTGGGTGTGAATGTAGCGGGAGTGTGTGCGCGCGTATTTGTTTGAGTATGCGTAACATATTGAGTATACTTCTACTAGTAACCTGGAAGTGCATTCTTAACCTAGTCAAGTGGGTGCGAGCACATACATGTAGCAGAGCTTTATGTGTATGTATATTTAATAGGTATGAAGGGGACATGGCTAAAAGATAGATCACCTCATCCCTCCAGGATTCAAAATGGCCTATTGTGAAAGAAAAGAAGGGGGGTTGCCCTGATCAGGAATCCGACTGCACCTTTTTCATCTTTTGCAAGGATAGCTAGCTGCAGAATGCACAATCAATTAAAACAGCTCCTTCCTTATCGCAACTATTCAATTCTTGAAGGAAAGTGTTGCGTTCTCCTTGCATCTGCAACCTCTGCTAACAAAACTCTTGAGGGTGAGACTTTAACATTTGGGTACATAGTCAGCAGACTATCCTTGGTCTAACTAAAAACATGAATGCATTAGGATCTCATTCATGTTAACAGTCCTACGCACACAGTAGGATGCACATTGATCTCATTTTGTCACACAACACTGGGAATACCAAAATTCAGATTAAACCACAGATTTGTTCAAACAAGTCCTTCCCTCCAGCTCCTGAACCTCTGCTACGAACAATGCTGTAGAAAAGTAGCTGAACATAAAACAATACCTGTTCATGGTCCCAAATACCTCTAAAAAATAGACTTAACGATCTGTACAAAATAACTGTACCCTATCAGCATTAAATAATAACTCACACGTCACGTTTTCACAGCTAATACTTAGCGCACAATCTCAGTAAACTGAAAAAATAGCACCGCAATAAAAAGAAACCTGGGCAGGACCTCAGAGTAACCAACAAGTGGTTTAACAGTACTTTGGCGCACTGAAAAGACCAACTCCAAATCATCAATGCCAGTGGCATAAATCACAATCTGAACCTACAAGACTGCCTACAAGCTGAGCAGAAAATGCTACCCATAGGTCACCTGGAGTGAACACAATCCTCACTGGCCAAATGCAGCAAGGACTCCAGAAACTACAAAAATATTCAATATTTATTGAGACCGAGAATACAAAATTACCACACACTCCACTCCTCAACATTGTGAAAACCTTTTCTGAATTAAAAATTATAAAGATCTATGATGCATCCTCAGTTACATTGCTTTCTATTCATTCACCTTTCCCCATTTAATTCATACTTTCTCACTCTTCAGCACATTTTTGGGCTGGGAGGGTCATAACATAATTAATGTCAAAGACCACAGCATCTCATTTTCGTGTGGACCACAGTCCAACACTTTCCAACATCGTTCACAGAGCCAATCTTGGCTTCTCTGGCCAGCAAATTGTGCCTGCTCTGTACCCATGATTACATTCTGTTTCTCAGCAGGCCCAGTCCCCAGCCATTTGGAACACAAAGGCACCTTCTTACTTTCTAAATTATGGTTTTGCCTTTCTTTTTCCCTCCAAGTTCTATTTACAAAACTGCACAATGCATTATTTTCTTTTTTATGAATTGTAGTAAGTTGTGTTATACTTTGATAATATTAAAACATGTCCCATTTTTACTTTTGAGACTTTTTTAGTTAATTATTTAGTCATTTTAATCACATTTGAACTATTTTATTATCAACTGAATTTTATTTCTAATGATTTGATTTTGCTGTAGAGTACCCACAGCCTTTGCCTTTCCAAGACATCTCTTCTTTTTCAACAGACAAGTGGCATTATTTCCTTATCCCATTCCCTTAAAGTAATCATTGAGATGTGTTCACCTCACCTGGTAGGCACCCGAATGTCTAACTCCAAGAATTGTGTTAAGTTAAATATTTCCCTTCCACAATGCTGTAATCCATTCTTAGGTGGTGCACAAAGGAAAACCACACAAGTAGCCCTCCCATATCTTTGATTTGATCAATGGAGGGTTGAGGCTACATAGGAGAAACCCGCAGATGCCGCAGGGGTGAGTGGTCCTCAGGCAGAAACCCGGGGCTGGTGGGGGCAAACACTACAGGAGGACCCCCAAGACACTGGACAACCGACAGCCTCACAGGAATGACCGAGGTACACAAGGGACATGTGGAGCAACAATCCAAATTGGTCAGATATACACTTCCCTGAGAGGACACAAGCAAGGCAGCCATGCGTGACACCAGGAAAAAGCAGACCAAACCCCACAATAAAGGGATGCGCTTACACTCAAAGATATCATGATGGCCATTCAGGGAGTGCGGGGTCACTAGAAGACAAAATGGATACCATCACCATTGAACTCACTCTTGTGAGAGCAGGCCTACGTAACATGGATGCATGAGTAAAAGAGGCGGAGGACTTACTTATTACTCTTAGCAGTTGAAACAGGTCATAGAACTACAGATTACCTCGTAAATGTTTCACGCTAAACTTGAAGACTTCAAGGGGCACTCAAGGCACAATAATATCCGGATCGCAGGGGTGCCAAAAAAGGCAGAGGGTCCTGTTGTAGACTTATTTGTGAAGGACATTATCCTCATTGTGCTGCAACCACAGGTTCTATCCAAATATTTTTTGATGCAAAGAGCACATAGAGTTTCAGGTGCCACCCAAAACCGGATGCACCTCCTCATACAATTATAGCATGCATATTCAACTTTAGAGACCAAAATGTAAGTTTCTTTCCAAATTATACCCTTAGAGATCAAAGGCTTTTCCACAATTTCATTGAAGTGAAAAGGCCCCTTCAAGAAACTGAAATGCTCAGTGCTGTTCCCAGCGTAAATCAGAGTGGTGGCACAGGGGAATTCTTCACATCATCGAAGGCTGCATGGGAATAGTTGGAGTGAAAGAGGAAACCAGGAGGAATGAAACCCAAGCACCACACACTATGGCAAGGAGGCGATCACACCACTGCAGACCCCCAAAAGGCCTCTGAGAGGCCAAGAAAAGCATCTGGATTGCCACAGTGACACAACACCCTAACTACAGACACACATGAAGAGTACCTTGACTGGCCTGATGGAGAGGGATGACACACCCAATTTACTGTACATTCCTCCTTCAGATATGGGGTACCACAGACCCAGAAGGCCTGGTGTGATTCTTCACTGCTACAGAGGGACATTAATAGACAAACTGGTAATGGCCAACAGACCGGATGACTCTTGGTAAATCACAATATTCCATGGGATGTGGGGGAGTTTGACATAGAGGAGTGGCCACAGTGTTAGAGTTGGTTAAGGGTGACAGGCATTCTGCAAGGTTGGGCTGGTGGGCAGTTTTGAGTCCGCTATGCAGGGAGGCAGGGATGGAGGGATGAGTTGGGGGGGTTGTTTAGGTTATTTGTTGGCCCCCTGAGAAGGGACAGTTAAAAGTTAAACTAAGAGCACTGACACCACACTGTAGTAAAGGCACCACAAGTAACCTCCCCTACCCTCTACTGGGCGGTCCCAATGGAGGTCACACCAGAGACTCATATCTTTTTAGCCATTATGACGACAATGGGACATGAGACGCCAAAGATTACGTATCTCTTGTGGAACGTCAATGGACTGCAAGACAAAATCAAATGGTGTGTACTAATACAATATGTTAAACAACACGCACAAATGTGGCCCTCCTACAGGAGACCCAGCTGAAGGGTAACACCTATAAGGCATTGGACAGGTGGGGCTACAAAGTAGTGGCACTTGCCGGTTACTCAACAGAATTAAGGGGAGTGGTGTTCTAGTTAAGAAGTCACTTCCCCTTATAGTTCACCAGATCTGGCCACATACACATGGTCGGTTCGTAGCACTCACAGGGAGCTGGGAGGGGCATACCATCAACATCTGCTCCATATACATTCTGCCACGCCTCCATGACAAAACTTCCTGCACTGGGCACTTTAATCCTCAAACTGTCAGAAAGTAAGCTCATTATTGGAGGGGACTTTAACTTGACTCTCTGTGAAGGGCTCCATCTGCACCCACCCAGACAGACATCTTCCACCCGCCGTCCGTTACCAGACTTCCTCCAGGCACTGGGTTTGACCGACATATGGCATATCCATCACCCCTATGAACAACAATACATCTTTCACTCAGGGGCACACAGCAGTCTCTCACACATAGACTATCTACTAACTAACACACTAGTTACATCCCTTCTCAGATGCTAGACACCTGTCTCAAGGTCTTGTATACCATTCCCTTACATGGGTGCAGCTCAGACTGAAGGGAGACGCCACGCAACGCACTATCTCACGTAATGCATGGTATCTAAAACTACCTAAGATCAAAAAAGGGCTCTGCACCGCAACTGTCAATATTTTACTGACAATGATAAATTCATTGAATCTCCAAAAGCCTTATGGGAAGCCTACAAAACAGTCATTAAAAAGCAAGCATTAGCCCTAATAGTAGATCATAAGAAGGACAAAAGAGTCAGAATGGACTAGTTGGAGGAGGAACTTCTGACATGCGAGAGATCACTGATCCATCAAGAAAATACAGAAACTAGACATATCTTTGACCTCAAATAACGTGAATACAGAGACTTAGCCACAAAGGTCACCCACTTAAGCCACAGAGCAACACTGTCCTAAATCTATGAGGATGGGGAAAAACCTGGCAAACATCTGGCCTGGTTAGATAAAAGAGAGTAGGCAAGTTGAGGGGTGTTGGAAGTGCAATCTCAATAGGGGAACTGAGTGAGAGGTAGACAGGAGGGGGCAGACACCTTCGCCGCATTCTATGCTCAGCTCTACTCCCCCGGTGTCGCTGTCACTATTTCAGCCACAGTGGAGAACTCCTGAGAGTTCCTAGGTGATATCCAAATGCCATTCATATCCACCCAGAGCTTGGCTGGCCTGGATGAGGAGATCGCAGAAGAGGAAATTGTGACAGCAATATGAGAACTGGCCTCAGGCAAAGCAGTCAGCCTGAACGGGTTGTTAATTGAGGTATACAAACCACTAAGTCAAAAACTGGCCCCACATCTCTTGAAGATGTTTGTTGAGAGCCACCAGAAGGGTATACTACCTAAAGACCAACAGCTAGCAACCACAGTAGTGATCCCAAAGGAGGGGAAGCCACACGAGGACTGTGCTTCATGTAGGTCCATTTTTCTGCTAAACGTAGAGACCAAAATCCTGGCCAAGGTCCTGGCCAATTGCCTCATAAAAGTGATCTCAGAACTGGTACATCCAGATCAATTGGGCTTTATGCCCCATGGCAACACCACACTAAACTTAAGGCACTTTATTAATGTACTGAATAGGGTCCCCCAAGTACAAGAGCAGGCTCTAGTGTTTTCTCTGGATTCCCGCATTGCATTTGATGCAGTAGAATGGGCATAGCTATTCGAGGTCCTGGTCAAAATGGGCTTTCTGCCTAGGCTATATCTAATTGGTGCACTTCTATACTCCGAGCCCCTAGCCCATGGGAGAGTTAATGGGGGAACATTCTGAGTTTTCCAACTACAGTGGGTAATGTGCCAGGGCTGCACCCTCTCCCTTTTAATATTTGCACTGGCACTGGAACCATTGGCTGCCTGGGTAAGGCAGACCCATTGGTCCGTGGCCCACAGTGGTTTGAAATATGTGAACGATGTATTGCTGTACATTGCGGATCCAGAGCTCACGGTGACCAGACCAATGCAAATTTGTCATATTTTTGGCCACCACTCCGAATACCCAATACATTGGCAAAAATCCCACATTTACACCCTGCAAGGGAAGCCACCATGACTGCCACCTGACTGCAATGCGGTGCTAGCGACTGAAGGCTTCAAGTACCTCTGTCTGTTTATTATGATGTATCCAACGTCATTCTTCGAGAAGAACATGGGCCCTCCCTGGAAAGAGTGAGAAGAGATGTCCAACACTAGAGATTCCTCTCACTGACACTTCTGAGACAGGCGTCTCTCTTCAAAATTATGTTGCTGCTTTGATTTCTATACATATTACAAAACACTCCCTAGCCAGTACAAATAACATATTTCCAAGCCATAGATAGAGATATAGGGACTCTATTTTGGGAGGGAGCCCGGCGCAAATAGCACAACACAAACTAACAAAGAGCTGATATGACGGTGGAGTGGCTCTGCTAATATTACTGGGCAGCTCAGCTATCCACTATTAATGGTTGGGTCCACAACAAACCAGCCTATGGAATGGATACATTAACACTACAACCAGGGGGATAACTTGGGGCACTATATGATTCTTCCAAATGCTCGCAACTCAGGGACCCAACAGTGATAGTCATGGATATATGACATACATTCACATGTATACTGGGTTGGAGGGGGAAGATAACGCAGGACACACATCTCTGGGACACTGTTGCACTGGGAACACTGAGGTGTCTCCTGGGGTTTGATAAGTGGGTCTTCATTGGCATCTCAAGGGTAGGAGATCTACGGCAACAGGGTGAAATTGTCCTCTTTGCAGAATTTCAGCAAGAATACCAGTTGGCACATACAAAGATATTTCGCTATCTGCCGATAAGACACACGCTCAAGGTGGCGCTGCCAAAGGAAACAACACTGCTGGAGTCCTCACCAATAGAGGACAGAATACTTGATGAACATATGCCAAGTAAAGCCATATCATTGCCACACAAAAAAATACAACACAGCATGCCTGACAAACTGACGCGACTGAGAGAGTGCTCGACCCAGGATCTGGCTGGTCTTGAAGATGATGACTAGCAGGAGGCTACAGCCTCTACCAAGGAAGTAACCATATGCTCAGGGTTTCAACGTGCTATTCCCCAACCACCCTATTTATGACAGGTATTGGGCCTGGCCTTTTTTGCAGGGTAATCCCCAAATTGTTTGCCTTCTTCCTCCTATTTTTTCTGACCTGTTGTCGTTGACTTCAAGACTCTGGGCACTTTAACACTGCTAACCAGTGCCAAAGTGCATATGCTCTCTGTCTAAAATGTATTGGCGATTGGTTTATCCATGATTGGCATATCTGATTTATTAGTAAGTCCCTAGTAAAGTGCACTATGTATGCCCAGGGCTTGTACATCAAATGTTACTAGTGGGTCTGCAGCATCAATTGTGCCACCCACATGAGTAGCTCTGTAAACATCTCAGACCTGCCACTGCAGTGTCTGTGTGTGCAGTTTTAAACTGCCCTTTCGACCTGGCAAGTGCACGCACTTGCAAGACCCAAACTTTCCCTTTTACTACATGTAAGTCACCCCTAAAGTAGGCCCAAGGCAACCCCATGGACAGGGCGCAGTGTATTTAAAAGGTAGGACATGTACTGGTGTGGTTTCCATGTCCTGATAGTGAAATACTGCAACATTTATTTTTTTATTCTGACTTGCATGTGTTGGACGGATGCAGATGGAGACAGGCACCAGTAGTCCCATATTTTAACCCCTTCGCTGCCAGGCCTTTTCCCCCTCCTGTGCCGAGCCTTTTTTAGGCTATTTGGGGCAGTTCACACTTAGGCCCTCATAACTTTTTGTTCACATAAGCTACCCACGCCAAATTTGCGTCCTTTTTTTCCAACATCCTAGGGATTCTAGAGGTACCCAGACTTTGTGGGTTCCCCTGAAGAAGACCTAGAAATTAGCCAAAATACAGTGAAAATGTAGTTTTAAAAAAAAAAATTGGAAAAAAGGGCTGCAGAAGGCAGCTCGTGGTTTTTTCCCTGAAAATGGCATCAACAAAGGGTTTGCGGTGGCAAGATCACCATCTTCCCAGCTTTTAGGAACAGGCTGACTTGAATTGGACAACCCAATTTTTCAATCCAATTTTGACATTTTACTGGGACATACCCCATTTTTACTATTTTCTGTGCTTTCAGCCTCCTTCCAGTTAGTGACCAAAATGGGTGAGAAACCAATGCTGGATCCCAGAAAGCTAAACATTTCTGAAAAGTAGACACAATTCTGAAATCAGCAAGGGGTTATTTGTGTACATCCTACAAGTGTTTCCTACAGAAAATAACAGCTGAAATAAAAAAATATTTAAATTGAGGTGAAAAAAACTGCAATTTTTCTCCACATTTTACTCTGTAACTTTTTCCTGCAATGTCAGATTTTTTATAGCAATATACCGTTACGTCAGCTGGACTCTTCTGGTTGCGGGGATATATAGGGCTTGTAGGTTCATCAAGAACTCTAGGTACTCAGAGCCAATAAATGAGCTGCACCTTGCAATGGGTTTTTATTCTATACCGGGTATACAGCAATTAATTTGCTGAAATATAAAAAGTGAAAAATAGGTATCAAGAAAACCTTTGTATTTCCAAAGTGGCCACAAGATAGTGTGTTGAGAAGCAGTGGTTATTTGCACATCTCTGAATTCCGGGGTGCCCATACTAGCATGTGAATTACAGGACATTTCTCAAATAGACTTCTTTTTTACACACTGCCTTACATTTGGAAGGAAAAAATGTAGAGAAAGACAAGGGGCAATAACACTTGTTTTGCTATTCTGTGTTCCCCCAAGTCTCCCGATAAAAATTGTACCTTACTTGTGTGGGTAGGCCTAGCGCCCACGAAATGAAATGGCTCAAAACACAACGTGGACACATCACATTTTTTCACAGAAAACAGAGGTGTTTTAGGCAAAGTGCCTACCTCTGGATTTGGGCCTCTAGCTCAGCCGGCACCTGGGGAAACCTAGCAAACCAGCCCATTTTTGAAACCTAGACACCTAGGGGAATCCAAGATGGGGTGACTTGTGGGGCTCTGACCAGGTTCTGTTACACAGAATCCTTTGCAAACCTCAAAATCTTACCAAAAAAACACTTTTTCCTCTCATTTTGGTGACAGAAGGTTCTGGAATCTAAGAGGAGCCACACATTTCCTTCCACCCAGTGTTCCCCCAAGTCTCCCGATAAAAATGCTACCTCACTGGTGTGGGTAGGCCTAGCGCCCACGAAAGGAAATGGCCCAAAACACAACGTGGACACATCACATTTTTTCACAGAAAACAGAGGTGTTTTTTACAAAGTGCCTACCTGTGGATTTTGGCCTCTAGCTCAGCCGGCACCTGGGCAAACCTAGCACACCAGAGCATTTTTGAAAACTAGACACCTAGGGGAATCCAAGATGGGGTGACTTGTGGGACTCTGACCAGGTTATGTTACCCTGAATCCTTTGCAAACCTCAAAATTTGACCAAAAAAACACCTTTTCCTCTCATTTCGGTGACAGAAAGTTCTGGAATCTAAGAGGAGCCACAAATTTCCTTCCACCCAGCATTCCCCCAAGTCTCCCGATAAAAATGGTACCTCACTGGTGTGGGTAGGCCTAGCGCCCACAAAAGGAAATGGCCCAAAACACAACATGGACACATCACATTTTTTCACAGAAAACAGAGGTGTTTTTTACAAAGTGCCTACCTGTGGATTTTGGCCTCTAGCTCAGCCGGCACCTGGGCAAACCTAGCACACCAGCGCATTTTTGAAAACTAGACACCTAGGGGAATCCAAGATGGGGTGACTTGTGGGGCTCTGACCAGGTTATGTTCCCCAGAATCCTTTGCAGACCTCAAAATTTGGCCCAAAAAACACTTTTTACTCTCATTTCGGTGACAGAAAGTTCTGGAATCTGAGAGGAGCCACAAATTTCCTTCCACCCAGCGTTCCCCCAAGTCTCCCGATAAAAATGGTACCTCACTTCTGTGGGTAGGCCTAGCGCCCACGAAAAGGAAATGGTCCAAAACACAACGTGGACACATCACATTTTTTCACAGAAAACAGAGGTGTTTTTTGCAAAGTGCCTACCTGTGGATTTTGGCCTCTAGCTCAGCTGGCCCCAGGGGGGGGGCAGAAATGGCCTAAAATAAATTTGCCCCACCGACCCCCCCGGGGAGCGACCCTTGCCTACGGGGTCGCTCCCCCTGCGTGACATTGGGGCAAAAAAAAGATCACCGGTGCCTATTTGTTTGGGGGGCAGATTGACCTAAAATCGGCCGATTTGCTCCCGAGGGGGGCAGAAATGGTCTAAATACAATTTGTCTCCCAGGGGAGCGACCCTTGCCTAACGGGTTGCTCCCCATCTCTAAAAAAACAAACAAAAACATTTTTTTTTTGCCCTGGCGCCTAGAGGGTTCTGCCCCCCCTGGGGGCAGATCGGCCTAATAACAATAGGCCGATCTGCCCCCAACGGGGGCAGAAATGGCCTAAAATAAATTTACCCCCCCCCCGGGTAGCAACCCTTGCTTACGGGGTCGCTCCCCTTGCGTGACGTTGGCGCAAAAAAAAAGATCCCTGGTGCCTAGTGGTTTCTGCCCCCCTTGGAGGCAGATTGACCCAAAATCCGCTGATTGGCCCCCAAATGGTGCAGAAATGGCCTAAATACAATTTGCCCCTCCAGGGGAGCGACCCTTGCCTAAGGGGTCGCCATCTGTAAAACAACAACAACAAAAATCCCCGGTGCCTAGTGGTTTCTGCCCTCCTTGGTGGCAGATCGGCCTAATTAAAATAGGCTGATCTGCCCCCCAGGGGGACAGAAATGGCCTAAAATAAATTTGCCCCCCAGGGGAACGACCCTTGCCTAAGGGGTCGCTCCCCTTGCGTGAAATTCAAGAGAAAAAAACAACTCCCTGTTGTCTAGTGGTTTCTGTCCCCCTTGGGGGCAGATTGGCCTCATAAAAATAGGCCAATCTGCCCCCAAGGGGGGCAGAAATGGCCTAAATATAATTTGCCCCCTAGGGGAGCAACCCTTGCAATCCGGCTGCTAAAACGCTCAGAGAGATTTCAAAGGGAAGTAAATTCATTTCCTTCCCTTTGAAGCCTCTCCGGCCTCCTCCACGTGATCGGAAGAGAAATGCTTTTGCATTTCTCTTCCGATCGCGCTGGAAGCTGAACGTCCAGCACGATGGGAGGAGGCCTTAGTCACAGGGGGTGCTAAGGAGGGGGTCAGGAGTGGAAGGGGAAGGGCTTCCCCTTCCATCCCTGCCTTGGGGGGGGGTGGGGGAGAACCCCCAGAGGGAGCGCTGGCTCCGTGCCCAGGACGTAATGGTTACGCACTGGGCACACGAGCACTGTGCCTCAGGACGTAACTATTACGTCCTGGGCACAGAAGGGTTTAAAGATTTGTGTACTTGGGCTTGTAGGTTGAAGTCCCCTGGTGTGTTGCTACTGAGCCTATTTTTGCAACCTGTTGTATTATTTAACAACACTGAGTCCTGATGATGATCTGACGGACCGCTGACTGCCACTACAGGCCGAAACGTCGACATTACCTTCTCATTTGACAAGCTGAATTGAAAGTCCATGATATTGCTTGAACTGGGACTGAAAACCAGGCAATTATTGTGCAGAACTGTGTCACGAGGAGGGTTAGAACCCCTTCCTGGATCGGCAGTTGGGATTCAATCTTATGATCTAGAGGGGTTTTATACAGTGTTGTTGTTTATGAAATGGACTTTTGTTGGAATTGTTGTAAATATTTTTGAACTTCCTGAATCCTATTGAGTAATATATTGGATTTTAACAGTACGGATTTGCCTTATTCATTAATTGAAGACTGGATCATATGTATGCATACTATATATAAATAATTCCTATAGGAGCATTTTTAAGTGAGACACTTTTAGTAAGTGGACATTTTCTTGCTTAACTATGCTGTGCCTCTGCCTGTCGGCTGAATACACGTCTGGGTCAGGATGGCAGCTGGGCTGTTTGTGCATTCACTCTAGACAGTCACACAAAGGGAGTTGAGGTGCGCTGCATATCCTGATGGCCCATCACCAGGCTGATGGGTCTTGCTGAGCTAGAGTGGTGGAATGAGCTGACACTTGCACCTGAATAGTACTGTGCCTGCCCTTACACAAAGCAGGCTCCAACCCAGTGGAGTGTGTCTGTGACCAGGGCAGGGAAAGGCAGGGTCTTGTGCACTACAAAGACTTCTCTTTGAAATTTGCATACTTCAAAGACAGAAATGTGTATAAGTACGGGGACTCTGGCACAACAAAGTTAGAACACTTCTGGACTGATGTCATTCTGCCAGGAAGAAGAGCTGGATGCTGCAGGAGGGACATGTCGCTTCGTTGTGCTGGCCTGCTGCTTGCTGCTTCTGTCCTGGGAGTGAAAGGACTGGACTTTGCTGTCTACATCCTGCTTTTCAAGGTTCTCCAAAGGCTTGAGTTGAGCTTGCCTCCTGTAAAGAACTCTCAGGGACATCAAAGACTTCATCTGCCAGCATCCGGGCTCCTCAGCTGAGAGCCCTGTCTTGTCAAGTGGTGCCAAATCCAGTCTAGATCCATGAAGGAGGTTTTTGTTGTTAAAAGAAGAAAATTCACTCATACACTCACTGCGTCATTCCGTACCGAGGCATGGCTGTAAGGATTCGGCGCATCATTGCTGCCCGCACTGCAGCATAGTCCCCGCTTGATGCAACAGCCACGGATTTTAACAGAGACCCCAGCTTTCTGTTGCAGTGCATCAGAAAGAACCACTGCTGCATGAGTTTCGAATACCATATCACCGAAGTCTGTGACGCACCACCCTGACTCCGATGCAACACCTGCTTCATTGCTGTGAGATCGATGCATTGCGTCTGGACTTTCGCCGCATCATCGAAACAGTGTCCCTGGGTGCCATTTACTTCATTGACACCGCACCACAGTAAGGAACCAACGCTTTGTGCCGCAAACGACGCATCACCTCCCCTGTGGCAGAAAGGAGCTGGTGCATCACCTCCCCTTCCTAGGATTAAGAAACTGATGCATCACTTCCCCTGCAGCAGTAAAAAACACATTTCCAGCTCTTTCTACACATCTCCTCCCCTGCGGCCCGCACCGTCTTTGTGTTTGACACATCTTATGTACTTTGCCTCAATCAAGCACTTCATTGATTTCAAGGATCTCCAATTACCTTTAATCATTCAAAAGTTATATATTTGCTTGTATATGTTGGATCTCTCTCATTTTGGTCTTGTTGTACTCAGATAAATATTGGCTATTTTTCTAAACTGGTCTGGAGCACTTTTGTGGTGTTTTCACTATGTTACTGGGTGTGCTTAAAAATACTTTACACATTGCCTCTGAGATAAGTCTGGCTGCTTGACCCAAGCTACCAAGGGGGTGAGCAAGGGTTATCTTAGCTGTGTGGCTCCCTTACCCTGACTAGAGTGAGGGTCCCTACTTGGACAGGGTGCAAACCACTGCCAACTAGAGACCCCATTTCTAACAATAGATAAAACCACAAGTACCAGTTGTAGATGGAGTTGTGGCCAGGAGGGTACCTTCTTTCATTGGATTTAGGAATGCTCCAAAATACAACACTTCTGGGAGCTGGTGTTCGAGTATCTGAACAGAGTGTTCGGGACAACCCTCACTCTGACAGTGAAATTGCACCTTTTGAACATTTGGGAGGGAACAGATTTAACCAGTATGAAACATATCTGTTTAACACTGGGGTTTATTATTGCTAAATAAAATATAGCCAGACTGTGAGGATCGGATTAAGTGCCCAATTGGCCAACTGGGAAAGTGACTTGGATTGATGCATGTTGGTGGAAAAGGTTGTTTATGAAGGCCGGGGCTGATCAAAAAAATGGAACAAGATCTGGGGACTTGGGAATGACTATAGAGGGAACATTTGTCATGCCCCAACCACAGTGGCCGAAAGTGACCTGCGAAGAGTGGGACACTTCCTGTGCGATGATGGGACTCTCGCAACAGGAGGGTGGGCCGGGGGGGGGAGAGTAGAGGTTTTAAACCAGAACAATATGTGATGCCTTGTTTTCCTGAAGGGGCTCTACTTCACAATGCTATTGTTCATTTTGTTTCTGAAACTAATAAAATAATTAAAAAATTATAATAATGAAGATTTTTGAAGGGTTCATTGTGGAATTGTGCATAGTTGTGTTGTCCTATCAGTTGGCATTGGTACCATCATTCTAAAATCCTAGACCCTGTTGTCCGACCAATTCACTGGAAGTAGAGTTCAGGATGCTGCTTTAACTGAACAGTCAAAATAAGCTGTCAGTCAGGCACAGGAGTACAGGAATATTTATTATTGTGCAGTACTATTCTGAGGTATGAAAGGCTCATAGATGTTACCAACCAAGACCTGTCATTTACCTTTTGTCAGCAGGATCTACTTCCTGGCGCTTCTTCCATAACCCACTTCGCTATATTTTGCTACAGTCTGTTGATGATTACAACTAATCAACAGCTGCATCCAGGTACAGGTGGCTAGTGGTGACATTCTATTAGTGTACCTAGGTTTTAACAGAATTGCTAGACCACAAAAACCACAAAAACTCAAAGCCCGGGAAGGGCTTTGAGCCTCAATGTCTGCCATTTTAAAATATTTAGGGTGGGTCCCATCAGCTGAAATGCAGCTCCAGAGACACAGTTTGAGCTACTCTGTGCATGCATCACTCCATTGCTCTTGGCCATTATCTTGGGCAATGTTAAAACCTACAGTACCACAAACTTTACCAGGATCGTCTGAGACAGGTAATTCTTTTGGGTGACCCATACTTTGGTGGTGCCAGTTCCTTTATCAAGTACTCCTCCTACCTCTTTAGTGGTTTGCCTCCCTACTGTTCCTTTGACTCCCCCATAGCGTTATGGGGGAGAAACAAAAATGTATTTGCAGTTCCTTATGCAGGTCCATATGTATTTCTTCTATCTCCCTTTGTCTTTCCCAGAGGCTCATACTCAAATGGCGTATATCATTGCACACTTCACGGCACACTGCACAGTTTTATTAGTGCAAGTAAAAGATATGATTCTCTACGATTCGATGATCTTACCAGGCAAATTTAGGTGTATTTTTGATTGCGCTTGTTTATTTACTCTATTGACAATCAACCGGTGGATCTTGGACAGTGTGGTAGAATTAGACTGGCTGAAAGAGAGAAGAGTTTTTTTTTTATACAGGATAGAAGATTAAGAGATTATTTTAAGGATGTTGTTTCTCATATTGAGCCTCAACAACACATTTATGCAGCCTTAACTGACTTAGTCCTATGTTTTTACCATTGCATCACTGAGAGGGAAGGGGAGCGACTTTAGGTAGATTTTTGTTTCCCAAATCCCAAGCCTGGACATAAAAATGTACGACATCCAAAGTAGACAGCAGTGTTAAGGGCCTCTTGTCCAAGGACGAAAAGGAGCAACATAGGAAAGGCAATTTGTGTTTATTTTGCAGCAAATCTAGCGCTTCGCCAAAGAATGTCAACACCATTTTGCCTCCTTCTCCCTGGTTAGCAAGCACCCTGCAGCTTGAGGTAGAACATCTGACACTACCACTGACTCTTATATTCACTAACACCACATTCCAAGTGGAGTTGATGGTTAATTAAGGAGAAAAGGCAAATATTATTGATCCCATATATGCTTAATCCACTGAATGCCCTCTGAGTCAAGTCATCCAGAAAAGTTGCAATAGTTTGGTGGTACAGAGCTGATTTGAGGACCCATTCAATTTCATACATTGGATCTCAGTTTACTATGTCAGAACCATGATCATGAGTAAACTACAACTTTTGATGTCACAGATGGCCTGCTATTTCAAATCCTTTATGCCTCTGATGTTATCCCTTTGTGATACTTGGATCATAGTCATAGCTAGGCTACTAGGACCATTTTGTTTCTTTCTGGTTACTGCCAGGATCATTGTACTAGTGGTGAGGTAACAACTCAGAAAATGTCACCCTCACTAAAGTTGGCTGAGGGTTTTACTCACACAGTTGCCGCTACCAAGCAACCAGCAGTCCAATTACTGTTACCCTTTATTCACAGATGTATTTGACCAAAAAAGGCCAAGGACCTACCTCCCCACAGGCCATTTGATTGTTGGGTGGATTTAATCCCTGATGCCCAAATCCTGCTTTGACTGCAGTAGAAAATGAGCACCTCAATAAATACTTAGAGGAAAACCTTGCTAACAGATTTATTCAACCCTTGCATTCGCCAGCGGCCTTTTCTTTATGTTTTGTTCTGAAAGGCAATTAGCAGCTCCTACTCATCTCCGCCTTACTTCATCAGGTGAAAACCGCTACAATTTATTCTAAATTAGCGCTGAGTGGAGGGTACAACCTTAACAGGATAGGGGATGCAGATGAGTGGAAGACCTTGTTTAAGACACAATATGGTTTGTAAGAGTGCTTGGTCATACCTTTTGGCTTTTGCAATGCATCAGCAGCCACCTAATTTTTTGTTAATTATCATTATTATTATTTTTTTAACAATTTAAATTGATGGCATTCTTGTCTATTCAAACTCACAACAAGAACATAAGCATTATCAAAATTGATCTTGATTCAAGAGAATTGCCAAGTTGAAGGAAAGTAAGTTTCATACCATTTATGACGAGGTCTTGGGACTTGTTAGGACTCTTAAGGAATTCAGAGGGATCCCAGAAAGATTTGCACCATGAGTGAATGGCCCACTTAAAGATCTGTGAAGAACATACAGGTCTATTTTGTTTTTTCTAATTGTTATGAGTGCTTCATCAATGATTTGTCACTTATGGGAGCGCCTATCACTGCAGAAAGAGGTTTCATTTAAGTGGACTTCAGAGGCTGTCAATGTCTTTACACTTTTGAAAGGAGTGCTATATTTTGGTCTCCACAGCTGGAATTACCTTTTGGAGTGGAGGCAGATGCTTCCAATTTGGCCACTCAGGCATCTCAAATCAACATAGTTACAGCCAGCAGCTTTCAATTCTCAGAAGTTAAGGCCATACGGAATGAATGACACTGTAGCTGGGGATGAGTTGTTGGTGATGTGGAGACACAATATGTTTGGGACTTCCCATGATGCAGAAGTTTCTAAAGATAATCTTTATGTTGCAGCACCTCAAAACAGCAAAGACTTTAACCTCTCAACAATTAAGATGGCTTCTGTTTTTTGATGTATCCTTTTAATATTACTTATTGACCAAGAATTGGCAACCAAAAGCCTGATTTGCTCTCAGGATCAGGCATAGAAGAGAGTCAAAGAATCTTCAAAACCAATTATAGCCCCTCAACACTTTTTAGAAGAAGTCATGAAATAAAACCTTCTGGGACTACAAGAATTAAGTTCTATCCCAGAAATCATAAACTGGATTTCAAAGAAGAAAACCGGAAGTTGTCAAAATGGAATTACCTATGAGAAAGCTTCCTTTTACTTATCAACAAAGATACTACAATCTATAGCGTTATCATGGTATTATGATGATTCTTTGCCTCTGCATTTAGGGATCACAAAAAATATTGACATTGTTAAATGGCAATTCTGGTGGCCAATTTTAACAAGAGGTGTAAAAGATTACATTGCTCATCTCCATGCAGATTAAAGCAGATTTTCATAAGCCTCAGGGATTGTTCATGATTGTGCTAATAATACCTACTAAACCTCAAGATAAAGTCTCCATTAACTTTGTTGGCGATTTACCATTTGTTCAAAGCTACAACACTTTTTGTTTACTCAGGAGCTGTTCAAACTGATGAAAGATCTATCACCCTATTTGCTTTGTAGGTACATTATTTATTTGTTTATTTATTTACATGGGATTTGTGTGTCCCTTCTAGTTACTTCATAGCATTAAATAAAAACTATGTGACAGTTTATATTTGGCAGCTGTTGCTAAAGTTTTACAACTAAGTAACAGCTCAGGAATCCAAGGATTTCTCTACCTGGAATGCGTCCAGTCTATCTAAAGGCAATCACCTGGTGTGCCAATAAGACAATCCAGGGAAGTTGCATAGGAGCAACTAACAGCAGTGATCAGCCCTGTAGAAAATCATTCACATGTATTGGCTGTGACAGGAGATTCATTGTATCTCACAGGGAGATCTGACCCATCACATATATGGACAGGTCATTTCATAACAGGTCTCCGCATCAGCCGTACGGACTAAGGCTGCATTGTAGAATTCAACCTGAGGGAACACTTGCATAGATCACTTTGATGAACTGTCGACAAAGTATGGATAGTGAGGTACTAGTGGAGCAAGCTTACTTTATGTCCATATCAGTGCCTTGATATTTTACCTAAATACCTTACCTCCCTCTGCTTATTTTCTGTTGCTTCCACTACCTGGATCGAAAAGTAAAGATTTGTGAGAAGGATGCAATGACAAAAAGAAGAGCTTCAAAGCCTTCTAATATACAGTACTTTGTCATCTTTCTGGTGGCCTTAATAGCTTGCTTGTTATCAACAGTGTAGGTTTAGGACCATTTTTAGGATGTAAGACTACATTATCACAAAGCAGTGATACCACACAATAGGAAGTTTATTTCTGATGCATTGTCTGGTTGGGCAGATCCGGAAGAGGGGTCCAAGTGTGCCATGATCTGAATGATTTTTTCCTGGTCTAGAATACATAAAAATGACATGCCTACATTCATACTTTGGAGTCTGAAGACTTCAATTTAAAGGTTCCATTGTATTTAATGGATAATGCATGATTCATTGAAGTAGCTAGATGCTACAGGTGAGAAAAGTTGCTTCCCATGGAAAACTGGTGTTGCCCAGGGAGGGTTTGCTGGTGGTACAGATGCTCCAGAAGCTCTGGCATGTACTGCATGGCTCTTGGACATCAAGAAAGCAGTCTCAGGACTGTTCCTTCAACATCTGTATCCTTCTGCATGCTTAGCTGGGTGAGAAGGGAGTCTTGGTGCTCAATGCTAGTGCTCTAAACGACAGACGGATTAAGGGTAGAAAACTATTTATTGCAGGGAACAATATACATCCATCAGAGAAGGAGAGCCGCTAGAAACTGTCAACATGAGCATACTGGCACTCCCACCTTCCATATGCGAATTTATCAAAAAATATTCTAAGAGCACCACACACCCCTTTTGCGCAATACTAAGGCGTGCATTTAGCAAGAATAAAAGTGTATCTAAAGGCCAGTGCTCTGATAAGAAGTAGGTACCCAAAAAGCACAAGTAGCATGGGTACTCTACGTTTTCAATTTCCTGGACCCAAAATCAGGGCATTATATAATCGTGCATCCAATGTGGAGGATACACATTCCTCTTGCCCTGTACCTGTACTCTTGATCCACTACCCTCCTTATCAGAGGAAAATAGAACTGTTCCTTCTCACAATGATTCAAGTGCTCTTACCATCTTACTCTTGTCCCACACATTGATATCAGACAGCTCAGCTGTTCCTGTACTCACTATCCTGGTCCTTAGCAAGCTAGAAATTTGTGATTACTGTTATAGTGTGTTCCTACCCAGTTTTAGTCTCATCAAACTCAAAGTCTTGTTTGTTGAACTCTTTTTGCACATTATATAATTAACACTTGCATCTTTTTTCCTTGTCCAGAAAAATCTTAATACAGTCCATGCCTTCCTCCCACATATCTTTTAAAGCAGAGATTTGTCTCTGTCCACACGAGGTGCAGTGTGATACCCCCATCATGTCTTCCACTTTCTCTCTCCAATCCTTCACATAGTGCTAGCTTTGAACTGTCTAAACTCTCCTCTAGTATATGGCTCCATCTTTCCACAATGCTATTGTTTTGAGGATAGTAAACAAATGTCAGGGAATGCTTAATTCCATAGTATTTCAAGAAGCACTCTTAATTCTGTGAGCAATTGACTGAAAAACATTGTTGGTTACTAACACATATGACAGACCTTCCCTTTTAAACACTTCACTCCAAAACGTGTTCAACTCCATTGAAATAACCTGAGAAACATATGTGACTTCTGGTCACTGTCAGAAATGATCAATAACACCTACTGCACACTTTGGCATTCCACCAAGCACTTTGTTTGCACTGAAAATGTCAAGTAACAATTTCTTCCAAGGTCCTTCTGGCACATCTGCTAATTTAGAATATTCTATCCATCCATGACAATTCAGTCCTCAAGCCCTAATTTGTTAGGACTTCGCCACTTAGATCACTTTTGTCTGGCCACCCTAATCTTGTGTACCCATCAACCAGACACAACACCATATCCTCCCCAACAGCTTCACGCTATTGCTCTTTCAAAATCTCCCCTCTAGACTCTTCACACACAGGTGACTCCAAGATTATGACTTCCCTATCATCTTCATGTATACCTTTCGTGTAACCTTCAGGTATGGGTATTCTCATTCTGGAAAAGCAATCTGCCAAACATTGCTGCTACCCAGTCCATGTTCCACGTTAAAGTTACATTTCAAGAACCAATACTGCCACTTCACTATCAGGGGAGTTGTCTTGGTGCAACCCTTCATTGTGAATAAATCCACCAGGTGCATGTGATCAGTATGTACTGTGAAAGGTACGCCCACCACACGTGTTCTAAAATAACTCACACTCCACGAGCATGTCCAGGCTTCCTTTTCAACCACTCACTATTTCACTTTCACCTCTCTGAAAGGTTGTAAAGCTGGTACCACTGTTTCTAAATTACTTACCCAAGTATTAAGATCCCAAAAAACGCATTGCTCACAATAGTAATGGTTACAGGATCACATTCAATGTCATACAGCACTATTACAGATGCACTCATAACTCTGTTTTAAGTTGCACAAATTCTGCTTCACAATCAATGTACCACTCAAAATGTACATTTTTCTTCATGATGTATCTAATCTGCACTATCCTTTCAGCAAACCTTGGAATGAATTGTAAAAGAAAACACAAACACTCAGGATAACATACTGAAATCACACAAGTGTTTATTGCACAAATACCCAGCAAACACTAAAAATAAGCAAAACAATTGCCTAATCAACGGACCAGAGCTTCACCCTCAATCAACTGGAGCATGTAATGCTAGAAAGTAAACATTTTAATGCTCCATTTATACACTTTTTAATCCAAGTTAATGGAAATGAGAATAGGTGATAAATTGAAACCTACCTAATGAGCAGCAGCCAGATTCTTCTCATGAGAAGAATGCAAGAAGACCTTGATGGAAAAGATACAAGTGTTACCAAGTGTCACCAGTAAGAGCTGCCTCTACTACTTCCTATTATCTTTGTTTTGATGTACCATCTTCAGCACAAGGCTATGCTAACTATAATGGTTCAGCAGAAATATGCAGTGTTCAACATAAGATAACAAGCTAGAGACCCATTCAAAATGGTCAATACTACTGAGGTTTTAGTGGTCTTCAAACAGGTACGCAAAGGAAATAGCATTTGATTCATAAAAATGTAACAGCACTTTAAGACACATGAAGGCATTTTCATTGCAGTTAAGCAAGCAGTAAGGCACATAAGCAAGTTAATTTACTTTCCCAGAACTTTGAATGATACACAGCAAGTCCCAAACATTACCTTCACTGAGCGTTGTCCTTAGAACTGGGAAAATCAACCTTGGCACATATACTTTTTGTTTAAGTGCTACCCCCTCGCAACTGATTCAATGCCCCTCACAATCCATGCTGCCCTTTGCAAATTCACACTTGTCCCTGGAGATGATGAGGCTGTGCTCTTCCACTACTATTAACACCTGAAATAAAGTGTTATCTTGTTCTTCACAATAACATGAATCAGAACGTAATCTTGAAAATATGCCACACTGACCATGCCCTTGAAAAGTTGGTACACTGCATCCTGGAAAAATGCTGCAGCAGACACCAAACTAAAAGGCATACATTTGTACCTAAAATTCCCTTCCAGAATATAAGATGTTAAAGTCTTAAAATCTTGTGAAGAGCAATCTGAGCTGACAACAGGTCCAGAGTGATGAACATAGCAGCTTACTTCAAAGTGGCAGCATTTCCCAATACTTGGTAGCGGTTGACGATCCACCCACGCACTACTATTTAATTAACTTAAATCAACACATAATCTTATCTTGCCATTTTCTTTATGAACAACCTTTATAGGGGACAATCATTTGGAAGATTCTATTTCTTCAATCATTTCCTTTCACACCAAATGTTCAAACTCTTTCTTTAATTCTTCCCTCACGGATAATGGTACATCACTCATTTTGTGCACTCTATCTAATGAACAAAACCTTTCAATAATCAAAGGGAATCTGAGAAAGCTTTTGAATACTTTTGGAAATAAATGTTCCCACATGGATGCCTCATCCTGATCATTTTGTGATAATTCCCAGACACTGCCATGATATTCCCACACACAGTTACCTTACTCGGGTGGTTAGGGTCCAGCGTCATCAAAAGATTCCTTTGCTGAGGCCAACCTAATAAACAGGGCCCACCTTTGGCAGTGTATACTTTCACATGAATGGGCATGCCCTTAAATTCCAAAGTGATATTGAACTAACCGGCATCAATGGGCATGTTACCATACCACACCAACCAGATATCAGGTGATTTCAATTCCACATCATCAAGCACTTGCAACAAATGTTCCCCATCAAGGTGTATCTCATGCCACAATCTGTTCATACTTTAGCCTTTTTTTCTCCAATTAGGATTTTGAAAATATGGACCATCATTCTCTATTTGCCAAACATCATATATATGAAGCACAACCTCCTCAGACATGTCAGTATCATGTACTTTTCTTACTTAAGCTTGTGTCTTTGGAGTCCTGTCATTTGTTACAGTCACACTTTCACTTTTGCATGCATGTGCAATGCCCCTTTCCTTTTGCAGTTCTGGCACACGTGTCCCCTAATTTGACTACTCTTGCTTAAAGCAAAATTACTGTTCAACCCACACCAAAAACAACATATATTTATTTTGGAATTGATCCCTAGGATTCATTACACTGTCCCGAACATTAGGATCTGTTCGATCATTTACACTTTGCACATTATGAAGCACTCTAGAATTATGTGACATTCCTTGTGAGGTTGCTCCAACTCTTTTATTGATATTGATCACCTTGTCCAATTTCATCCTGTGTGCCAGTAAAAGCTTCCTTTGCAACATCAAGTTTTTTGGGCTTCTCTGAAACAGCAAAAATTAAGTTGGTGCTAAAACTCCTTCAAATCCTTAGTGTTCAGTTTTATTGAGATAGACTGCAAGTTACAGAAAATAATAATCTATGCTACCATGTTTAAAATTCAGATTTTCTCAAACTGAAGTTTCATTACAGTAACCACTATCTCAGCATAGCAAGTTGTAATCCCTTTTCGATAGAAGCATTACCTCGGTAGCTCACATCCCTGAAATTAAAGAGGCTGAGTGCAGCAGAGATTGTCCTACATTGTATCATGCTGTTGTCCCTCAGCATCCGAAAAGTGGCATGCTCACTGTAAGCTAGGCATCATTGGCATTTCGAGAAGCTTTCAGAAGCTTTCCAGTTGCATAACTTTGTGGGGGTACTCAATATCATAACATTTTTCTGATGTGTCAGTTTTGTGACATAATGGTGCTCGCCCACATCACATGTAGACGTGTTGGTTCTGTGATGTTGCAAATGCATGTTGCAGGCCTTTGGCTTCAGTCAGTGATGTCCTCATCAGGCATTGCCTCTGAGCCCTTTCACACATTTAACCCTCTGGTCACCATGCCAGTGCAGTACTCAAATGCATTAATATCTTTTATTGTATAAAATATATTAAAATATTCATCACAATAATAAATATATCTGCAAATAGTCTATGAGAACTGAATTTCAATCACACTTCCTTAAGACAACAATAAACATAACCCCAAAAGTTAGTTAATTTCTCAATAAACTTGCAATCTGTCATAGGTAAACATTATCCTACAACCTCTTTGACAGAACTACAAATATTAAATGAAATGCATCTTTCAAGAATGTCTTGCACATAAACTAGGACACAAACAAATTAAATGCTCAAATGACTCCTTTTTATAATTACATAGTTGCTAGGCCTTTGAGGGTAAACAGTGTTCCAAGACCCCCTCAATCTGAGCTATCGGTATCAACAAAAAAACAAAATCTTATGTACTTATGTTTGCATCCTGGATTCAAATTAGAGACTTTGGGCCATATTTACAAGAAAGTGGCACATCAGTAGTGATGCAGCACTTTTCTTGCTGCCCCTTGCGTCCTCTAACACCACCATGGTGGGACTGAGCCAATAATTAGGCAATTTCTCCTAGAGTTTTTTTTAATTAACTTTGTCGAATGCTGACGAATAGTCAATGTAGCATGCGTATAAATTAAGGTTTATTTTTTGTCCACCCATAGTTTTAGTGCAATGATATTTTCAACAGTCAAATATCATTGCTTAAATTCAGATTGCTCTACAGGAATTAAGTTAAAATCAGATACCCATTGTAATAAGCTATTGTAAGAAAGTCACCCTTTTAGCATTTTCACCCCAATGTTTCTGACTGATACTGATGGTAACTGACCCAGAGTATGCCCTGGGATCTTCTTAACAGGCACAGGGTCAGTGCTCTGAATAAAAAGTATATGGTCAAATGGCACAATGTTATAATACCAATTGGCATTGACAGACCCTGTAAGTCCCTAGCAGATAATAGGGCAAGGGGTATTCAAACTACCTATAAGTCCCTAGTATGTAATAAGACAGGGAAGTTTAGAGTCCCAGTAGATTTCTTGTACTGGAGTGTGGACTGCTGTGTGCCTGCTGTCATTTTTAAAGGCAGACCTGCCTTGAAGACTCTCTTTAAAATATAAAAAGTTATGCAAATTCGACTTTGGAAGTAAAGGTACTTCCCAAGTAACAATCTACCTTATTTATACATATGTCTCCCCTTGATGCCTCAGGGATAGGGTGCCATGTCACTAAAAGCAGACCATTATAAAGATGTTTTATATGCCCTGGTGAGAAACTGCACTGTTAATTTTCCCCCATTGTAGAAAGTTGGCTCCACAGGCTATAATGAAAATATTTTTCATAAGCCTAAATATTGCTTGGAAAAACATATAAGCCATGAAAGGACTCACATGAATGGTAATGATAAATGCAACAATTTGCAATTGTTGAATTTATCATAACTTATACATAAAATAAGTTATGAGACTTTCTTTACTGTAAGCCAAATTCCAGCCTGCTAGTGGTCTTGCCTGATTGGTCAGCCCTAACAGGATTAGACAGGCTGCTTTGATGAAGTGATAAGTGGCCTGCACTGAGCAGAGGTTGGCAGATGGTGAAGCCAGGCTAGGAAGGGGGCTGGGTGAATCAAGCTGAGGCTTCAAAAGGATACCAGTCAGAAAGGAATGTAGCCAGGCCTGCCCTCTCACCTCTGTACCCCAAAGATAGATGGTGGGCTTAGGAAAGGAATTTGCAGATGTCCAGAGGGAGGATGGGAAGGGTTATTTGAAATGAGCTACACCAGGGGGTTGGTTTAGCCATATTTTACTCCTTTGGAGGAAAATCATCCATCTTGGAATGTTAAAGTGCAGTGCTTCATGGGAAAAGAAGATGCCACAATTTGGAGGAAGTTGTCATACTTCTGAGTGGCACCTTGCAGCTAACGGGACAAGGATGCCCACTGACTGTCCCCCAAGATGATTGAATAAAAGTGGCTGATCTGCATTGGGATTCAGATCTCCTGCCTGAAACCACAAGAAGAAGAACTGCCCTGCTGAAAACCTGGTTTGCAACACAGAGGTCTGCACACTTAAGGACTGCACCTGTTGCACACTCGCATCCCAGCCCAAATGACTTTGCGTTGCTTTAAAGAGAACCCAGGAGTGGTCTCCCTGAAGCAACAGGTTAAAAGAGCTTCCCTGCACCAACTTCCACAAACATTCCCAGCCTGGAGTGCATTCAGTGAACTTACAAGGACTTGGCCACGTGCATTGTGGGCATTGTGAACCCAACAAGCAACTCAGAGATTCTGGAACCTTGGATTGGGGTTGTGGATCACTTTCCTGCATCAAGAAACACTTCTGGAAGTAGGTGTAAAAGTGTTACATTGCGGACGGCTGGAACTCTCGACTGTGCCTCGGTCCAGTGCAAACTTCCCTTTGAGTGCTATTTGCTTCTAAGCACTTGTTTTACTTTTAATCTTTAAAAATGTATATCTCTGGTTCCCTATATTGGAATTTTGCCCATTTGGTGTCATTTTAGAGATAAAAATATGTATTATTTTTATAAATTGGTGTGGGATTTTTGTGTGTGTTGCATCTTACTTATATACTGTATTGGTGTATTTAAATGCTTTACATACATGTCTCCTGAGTTAAGCCTGACTGCTAGTCGCCAAGCTACCAGTGATTGAGCTAGGGGCTACTTTGTGGGACCTTGACTGGGCACAACCCTGTGTTGGTGTGTATTGCTAGTGGTGGGTGTGTACCTACCTCTACCAATAACCAGCCTCCAGCAGCTATCGCATAAGAATACTGCAAAAAGTTTTCCTTCAGAGTCTAGCAAAGCGATAAAATGATAGTTACTGGGGTTCTGCTTTAAACCCTTTTCATGCAGGGGTTTATAGTAGCCCTCTCCATGAGGGAGGGAATTTTCCAATTCCAAGATTTTTCGTAAACAAACTATAAAGTAACTAATTGATCTTAGATTGGAAGAATTGATAGTACCTTCTAAATACCGATTATATGACCTTCTAATATGATAATTAAAAGCCATCTGTTTTGGGTTGTGATCACTTTCTTTTCCTGGGACAATCTGATAGTCTTGACACAGAGTAAAATCAATAATATGTTGTGACTTTGCAGAGAGCAAGGTTGGGTTTGTGGGTTGATTTGACGAAATTCTTTTATTTAAAACACGGAATCCTAGCTGTAAGACCAGTTACCGTTTCGACTGCACTTAACTTTGGAACACCTACTTGAGGGTGCCCAATTCTAGTCAGTAATGACGATTTTTTTCAATGGGTGCAGTGCTCACCTTTGAAGAATAGTAATGCTGCGTTTTTGGCAGTTATATCTACGTCTCTGCAATCTCACTTGCTGCCAGTTCTTGTGGATTACCGACAATGCATGGGTAGAAGAGTACTAACTGCATGACACAAAATACATCCATCGGAAAAGGGGAACGACAGCATAAGAATATTGGTACTCCTACCTTTTATATAGTACCTTATCGGTGAGTATTCTAAGAACACCACAGACAGTCTCTACTGCGAGTATGCATTCCGAATCTCCCTTTCTCATCTCTGGTTTTCCTTCCCTTCTGGAGATAATTCGGGTTCAGTCCTTAAATAACTACAGAAGTGGCAGTGGAGGTTGCAGGTACGTACTCAAATAATTTCCCACCACTAACTACTTTCCACGTTCTCAGATGAGCCTCTAAACAGCTAAACATAAGACTTTAACGTTCAAAAGCCTTCCACACAAAGATGTACATTTTCGCACTTGAAGGGAATACTTTTAAATAAATACAGCCTAATCAATAATTACAGAAGACAGAATGAATAATTATTACCATAGTAAATATGTGCGGTGTGTGGTATGTCGTGCACGTGTGCATGTGCTACAAGTGTGTGTGAAACTTTCCTGATTCCTTTAATCTCTTACAGTTTGAGAGATGCAGTCACTTCTTTCAGATGAAGAACATTTCTTTCTGTGGCTGCCACCCAAGAAACAGCTGGTAAGGATTCCCACTTGTATAGTTTATTCCCCATATTTCTTTCTTTCTACCTACTCATCTCTCTTTGCTCCATAGTATGCCACCTCTGTCTCCCTTGATCCACTCACATTTTCACCACTCTTGCTTGGTGTTCCCCTCCTGCTGTCAGGCCTTTAACTCCCTTTCTCTCCTGTTGTTAGTTCTTTTGTCCACCATCTGCAGTCATCCCTTACAAGGAGTATGTCTTTAATAAGTACCCATGCTTGCCCTATACATATATAAGGAATAACATCCACTGTTAATGGGGTTAGACTTCAGAACAAATTAGCTGCCTCTTTCTGATTTCTCATGCCCTCTTACAGATCCCTTATAGAAAATAATTGTTTCTGCTCAGTCAAGCCAGTCTGATCCGATGGATAGATGCCTCTCTCATGGCCTCCATCCTAAAACACAATCTCTCATGAAGGGTTAAACACTACAATGATTCTACTCAGTGTCCAGCCCGGAGCAAAAATTAGGTACAAGCTACTCCTTCCATGGGGCCCGGCCTCAGAATTAGCCTCCTACTCACCATCTATCTGGGGAATAAACCATTCTTTTTAGGTTCATTTCTCAGAATAAAGCAACCCTAAGTGACAAACCCAGCTCCCCCTTCCAACGTGCCCAGTAAACAACCTTTCCTGTTTTTAGCATCAAGCCTTAACATTTGATTGCTCTAACTGGCCAAATGTGCACCCAGATTTTTCTCATTTAACCAACTTCCTCTCCTCATTTCACAGTTACTTTGGGTTTATCACCAAGCATCCGGTGTTGAATCGCTTTGCTTGCCATGTGTTTGTGTCCCAGGATTCCATGCGGCACGTGGCAGAATGTGTGGGGTAAGTACTGGGAAGAAATGGGGGTTTCTAATTTCTTTCCACTGAATCTTCTTTCCTCTATACGGTCTTATTCTGAACAGGCTGCAACAGAGGATCCTTCCTCATGTATAGAGCCAGGGCCTGCTGTAGTGCTGGTGGCGCCCTGAGCGACAGTCTCTTTTGGCACCCCTCCACCCCATGACCACTTCCTTGGATTCCCTCACTACCCCCCATCTCTCCATAGACCCCCTTTCACATACATTAATTTGTTTTAAAGCGCTTATAAAGGCTGGCTTTACTAATCCACTCAGCTGTCCACATAAACTATAGTTCTGTTCTTTGCTGCAGGCATTTTAACCCTCTCTGCTACTTTATGGCGAGTCAAAGCTGCCATTAGACAAAACTCCCATCTCTCTCTCTAGCAGGAACGTTAATAACAAGAGGTATCTTGACATTTTGATTGTTTCCTGAAAGCTTGAGACACAAGGAACTTCTCACCAGGTGCTTTTAAATCGCAAGTTTCAAAAGTCATTGCTAAACACAGCGCCCCCCCAATCCAGGTTAGCACCCGGTGAGGCTGCACTGCTCGCACCGCCCTAAAGCCGGCCCTGCCTACAGCGTTGCAAATGAGAGCCAGCAGCACTCCCCTCTGTGGTTCACTAGTTCACTTCTGGTGTAGGCGGGCTGGTTTTAAACTTTGAGGCCTTCCTGTTGATTTGACCCAGTGGTGTCTGTGGACTTTTCAAGATCACCTAATATACAAACACATCGCTGTGCTAACTCAACATGCACTGCAATCCTTACCACAAAGAAAGCTGAAATGTTCATACTGCTCAACTTTACCAATGCGAAATAACTAAACTGTGGTTCATGAGTGAGTGGGTGGGTGAGAGGGAGGTTTCCACAGCCACATAACCCACATGGTACCAGGGAAATTCTACTGCATAGATCTGACCATTACATTTTTGAAAGTTTGGAGAAAGACAAGACGATGCTAAGTTTGCATTTCCTACTCATTTATTTTGTAGTAACTTGTTTGATTGTGACCATAGCAAAACCTGCTGTTGTGATCTTTGTTTCAGTAAAATGTTTCAACAGGGGGCATATTGCACTCTGTGGCCCTGTTGATTCTTCAGTAGGAGCAGTAAAAAGGACATCTAGCAAGACGGAAAATCCTCTTTGATTAGATGTGCTTTCACATTCCTCAGCACTGCCAGGCCTTTCACCTTCTTGAAGGTAAGGCAGATTGCAATCCAGATTTGAACACCCGACACCGACTCCTCTCATCATCCGTTTACTTTCTGACTGACAATGTAGGGTGAACAGGTCCTGGAGTTGTCAACCGGTCTCCCCCAAGCTGTCAAAGTGGAACTTAAAGTTTAAATCGCATTCTTTGCAACACTGACAATCAGAGAGGTGTGGTCTGAATGTTTTGAAGTGAGGCATCCCAACATTTCGAACTGTGTAGCAGGAGATTCTGTCTTATTGCTTGATTTTGAAGGCATTGTAATTTTGCAGATGTTTTTTAGGAGCTCCAGCACAGACCATGTTGTAGTAATCAAGTTTTGACTACTGGTGGTTCCCCTATTGAAGCATTAAGGTGTTGCCTCTAAGCAGACCATCCTTTTACTCCTTGTAGCATGAGCATCTCAAGCTGTGCACCACATTTTCAGACTCTCAGAGTGTCAGTAAAAAAAGAATGTACAAAGTCTGCATGGCAGCCTGGATGATTTTGTGCTTGCCAAGACGTGCAGTTGTTGTAAGCCTTAACTTCTGTCAGTGTGAGAGTCTGAAACAGCTTCAGACTGTTAGGCTGACAGTGTTACAAAATACACAAACCGTGCATGTCTTTGCTGGCAAAGGGAACTCTTCCAGGCTGTCATGCACAGTTTGTGCTTTCCAAGTGCTGACTAGTAGTGCTCAGTTTGAGTGGAGGTGGACCTTCAAGCAGGCCTCGCACCTCTCTAACGGTGTCTGCTTCTTGTTCTTCATCAAAGCATTTACAAAGCCCAAAATCACACTTTGTGTGTGATTGATAGTCTAGGGTCAGTGTGTGACTAGAGGCCTCACAAGGAGGAACTTCAAAGGGAGGTAGCAGGTCCATGATCCAGAGACTCAGGGCCATATTTGTGGCCAAGTGATGCAGTTCTGCGCAACAGGTCACCTTGCTGTGCTGCGCTGCATCACAGGGAAAGGAAAGAAATGTGCTGTATTTAAAAGAATGTAGCGCATTCTTACCGTTGTCCCTGTGCTGGTGCCGTTTTGTCAGCCGAGCACCAATGCAGACATCCTTGCACCATGGTGCGAGAAGTTTCTCCTTTGTAAGGAGGATTTTTTTGTGCAGGATAGAGTACCTTCCTGCACAAATAAATCCCCGGAGGCATATTCCTCTTTCTATGTGTGCTGCAGAAGGCAGCATGCATAGAAAGTGGAAGTAACAAGGAGAAGTAAAGATATTTACCCTTGTTATCCCTCGCCTGGGGATGCCTAAGTTTCTGACACATTCCCAGGTCTGCCACTTCTGGTAAATCTGGAAATGCATTAAAATCCATGTGTTTTGCATGGGAACACCTACACAACACCCATGGAATGCTTCCCTGGGGCACAGTAACGCAATACAGCGATTTGCGCTGCATTACTCCAGATTTATGAAGCCACCCAGGGCAATACAAATTTGCCTTAAGTGGCTTCATAAATCACATTTTGGGCTTTTATCGCACTTGCACCATGTTGCGTGGTACAAGAGAGATGCTCCCTTTGTAAATATGCCCCTCTGCAGCTGAGGAGGACCTGAGGTGGAACTCTGACAAGCAGACGAGAGTATGTAAAATAAAAAACAAGCATTCGCAATGCAGTGGTTCTCACGTTTGCTCGAGTTAGAGCTTTTAGCGTTGTAAATTCCTAACTGGACTTTTCTTGCCACATAAATTGAAAATGAAAGGTAAAACAGTTGATAGAAGTGAGCCGATTCAACGCACCACAGCCACCATGAGCGTGAGCTCTAAGTAGAGACACAAAAGGAAAAAGAAGTTCTCTCACATTCAAACGTATCGACAAATGTGCAATTATCCACGTAACAGGGTTGATGGCCAAAACTGCCCCAAGGAGGGAAAAGCGTAAAACATTTACCAGTGATAACAAAGGATTTATGAAAGGCAAGCCCATGAACGAGTGATAGTGGTGGGTGTGGTTACAAGCCCAAAGATTGATTACATCATGTCAGAGCTCTTGCGCACTCGACCTACAAAAAATGGCATATGTGTGCACGCCTGAGAGAATGTCTTAAGAGTGTGGGTGATGGAGAGTTAGTGACCGGGACAGTGAGTGAATGACTAAGAGTGAGTCACTGACAAAGTGTGTGCCTGTGACAGTGAGTGAGCGACAAAGTGAGAAAGGGTGAGTGACTGAGTGAGGACAGGGTTTGACTGTGAGAGTGAATGTCTTAAAGAGAGAATAACCGAGAGAATATGAAAATGAGTGTGAGAACTGAGAAAGTGACTGAGAGGGTGAGTGACTGAAAGGACCAAGTGAGTGAGAAAGAGTGAGAGAATGACTGAAAGAGAGGAGACAATGACAGAGAGAGTCAGAATCATAGAAAGAGTGATTGAGGAAGATAGAATTACTGACAGAGAAAGAGTGACTGAATGAGCAATAGTGACTGTGGTGAAGTGACAGCGAGAAAGTAAGAGTAAATGAAAGTGTGATTGCCGTGCATGTGAAGAGGCTACTCCAGGGACTCCATAAATTACCTAAAAAAATTGGTGAGTTTCAGGAAACATAAGGTGCACTGGGCTATGTCTGTGGCTGAAGAGAGCTGAAAGTGCCAAAAGAGCTTAAGGGTTGAGGGGCTTGCAAAGCAGAAGGTATTAAGAGGTTCATGAAGTTGGTTAAGGAACTTTGGGGAATGTGATACATGAAGAGCATGGTGTAACTCAGAAATACAAAGGGATCAGGGACATGAGAATACTACGAGATAAGAGGCTCTAGAAAATGAGTTGAAATGTGACTGATAAGCATGAGGAAATTGAGGGGTACAAGGAAAATACTCATACATCACTAAAGATAACGAAAAGTACATGAGGAGGTAGGACATGTGGATGCATGGGTAGGAATAACAAAGGATCTTAGAGAGAGGATGACCACGGTGTGGTGAACCTATAAAAGCCTGTGGTTTTAGCTAATTTATTTGAAAATGTGCTGTGAAATGCAGCATCTGAGCACATTTGTTTCTAAGTGATTTTGCGCAGGGAATAATCTTGCTCACTCCACTGACTTGCTTGTTGAAATTTGTGGAAAGGTGCTCCGCCATGCCACTTTTCTTAAACTAGAAATGCAGAAATGTCCTTCTTCTTTGAAAGGATTCATAATTCCACCAGCCTTTCTAAAGAACCTCCTCCTTCTCTGAAAGGATTCGTAATTACAACAACTTTTCTAGGGAACCTTTTTGTATTGTTTCTGACCTTCAGCAACACACATCCATAAAACTTGAAATAGTACCATCAAAAGTCCTTTCTAACAATACTGATCTTTTTTCCTCAGCGAACTTTTCTACTACCTAGGACTTAATCCAAAGAATCCAACTCCTATTCACGCTTCACTATTCAAATGTATCTTGCCGACCATAAGTGGCATTTGCCTTTCAGGTTTTCCAAATGATCCTGTCCCCAGCACAGCATCTAAAGCCACTCTATCAGCCTCAAGGGACATCCTCCCGACTGTGTCTAACAGCTCCTTAAAGGATGTCATTTTTCCAGACCATTAGAAGTCAACCATAGTGAGACCTCTGCTGAAGACCTTCGTCCTGAGATATGAAGAATCTTTCATCCATTTTGTCCTGCTCATAGCACCAAACTATTGTCCTACTGGCCCTTGAACATCTTCACCAGCCGATTGTTAAAGGAGAAACAGGCATGCCAGTCGTCTTAGGCTTGTCAGCCGCATTTAATGCCACTGACCACAGCATCCTGTTTAAGATGCTGGAACCAGCATGTATCACTGGTACAGTCCTGAATCAGATAAAATCTTACAATTGAGAGAGATCAGAAGTGGTGACTCATCCTCTTACTCTCAAAGAAATAAAACAGAGTTCTCAGAGTGCTGTTCAGGGTAAGTTGGGTGACCTCAACTGAACTCCTGGTGCAATGGGGCATGCAGCTGGGCTGGCCTTGGTAATCAAACTGCTTGCTGAGTGAATCAGCATTGATGACCATGTCAAAGGAATCGAGTGGGCACTGGGAGTCACAAACAGAATAGCATTGTATGGCAATGATGTGCTGGTGTTCCTGATCAATCCAGAGGGGTTGGTTCAGAGGGTTTTGCAGATCCTACAGATATAAATAAAGCAGAATCATTAGTGTTTCCAGTTGGGGAGTCCCCTCAGGATTTTAGTTGGGCAAAAAGTTTGCAGGTCAGCTCAAAGGGCTTTAAATATATGGGGCTCTATGTGACACCATACCCACAATGGGCATGGACCCGAAATATCTAGCCACAAGTCAGCAGGTTGGTGGGGGGCTGTTAGACCTGGCATCCTTGGCGTGGCTTTCTCCTAACTTTTTCCTTCAGACATGCTGCTTTTGCTGACTTCACTTTTGCTGGACACTTTACCACTGCTAACTAGTGCTGAAGTGCTAGTGCTCGCTCCTTAAACCATGTTAGATTCACTTATACCCAACTGACATAATTAATTTACTTGTCAATCCCTAGTAAAGTGCCACTACCTGTGCCCAGGGCCTGTAAATTATTTTATGGTACAAATGGGTATGAAGCACTGGTTGTGCCACCTACTTAATAGCACTTTAAACATGTCTCAAGCCTTCCATTGCAGCCTCTGTGCATGTAGTTTTGAAACTGCTATTTCAACCTGGCAAAATAAATCTTTTGACAGGCCCAAACCTTCCTTTTAATACATAGGGTAGGCCCCGGACACCCTAGAGGTTGGGGTGCAGTGTATCTAAAAAGTTGGAAATGTACTTTTAAGATTTACATGTCCTGGTAGTGAAAAACTCTTAGATACGTTTTTCACTGCTGCAAGGCCTACTTCTCTCATAGGGTAAAATTGCAATTACATTATTACATTTTATAAGTGTAATTTCCAAATGAGAACAGTTACCCCATCATGTTTGGTGTGTCAGGAATCACAATGTAAAATTTTTGCTTATAGTGAAGTCAGATTATAAATTACAATCCTGAAAATGCCACTTTTGAAAAGTGGGCATTTTCTTGCCTTAGCCTTTTGGTGCCTACAGCCTGTCTATGGGTCACGTGGCTAGGTGTGGGTGACATTTGGCCTGTGTGATGATGAGACAGGCCCTCGCATCGCAGCCTTGAGCACATCTCACAACCGGCACATCATGTCAGCTGCGCGGCTCATCTTCAATGCAGATCCTCACAGTGCTCTGCAAACCAGGAATTAAGGTACTTTGTTCTGCAGGCCTAACTGGGTCCCCTATAGCAGGCCTGTGCTGCATCACAGTCAACTTTAACATGTGACTTTGTCCCGGTCTGGCATGACCAGATATCCACAGTTGGCGCTTTGTGCTTTTTGGTACTATTTTTAACAATATCTTTAAAATTGCATATCTCCGGTTCTACTAATTGGATTTTTTGGTGTTTTTGTCTTGTTTATTTATTAAAATCAGTTCCATTTTTCATCCTTGGTGTGAGATCCATTTTGTGTGGTGTTTCATTTTATTACTGGATTTTAGTAGTTTTGGTGTCAAATACTTTATTACAATTTACTCTATTTTTCTAAATTGGTGTGGGATTTTTCTTCTGTTGCGTTTTCACTTTAATATTGTTTAAAGTGCTGCATAAATACTTTACACATTGCCTCTAAGTTAAGTGTGACTGCGTTTGTGCCAAGCTACACAAGGTTTAAGAAGATATTAAGTTGGGGTTTGTTTGTGTTTCACCCTGACAAAGATTGTGGTTACTGCATGAGTAATATTTTATCCCCCTCAACTAGTAACCCAATTTCCAACATTTGTGTTCAGTGGTATGATTTGGAGTTGGGTTTGTGCAGTGCCATAAAGTGATTTTGTGTTGCATTAAAATCCCATATAAATAATTTGATACCACTTTGAGTTTCTTTTGAATTCTCCTTGATTGGCCTACTTGCTTTTTCCAAATTCACATCCACTCTACCTGACCATACTGTAACCTTGAGGGCTACATTGTGGTTGAGCTCAAACACTTCTGTAAGGAAGGGGACTGCCAACCAAGAAAGGCACCAAGAGGTTGGAGCTTCAGAAAGCTCTGATGGCCTGGATGGAGTTTTACCAGCAGACAGCAACAGATGATGGGAATGAGGAGGATGATTTAGAGAAGCAGGAGCAGGAGGAGCATCCCTGAAATGCAGAACTTAGGAGACTGAGATGACTATTCTCCTGAATTGGAACTCTGTGTCAAATCAGAGAGTGTGACTTCACAAGACCTGTCCCCAGAATTGGCGATGAACAGGAAGGAAGAGAGGGTGTTTAAGTTGCAAATGGCTAAGCAAAAGTAGGAAGCAGAGGAGAGGAAGAGTGAGGCTGAAAGAGCCTTGGAGGAAAAAAGTTTAGCCATGGTGGAGAGGAGAATGACCAATGAGCTACATCTCAGACAGGTGGACCTAAGAGGTAGACAAGCAGAGTCCAGCAACCAGCCACCATGGTGGCAGCATATCCACAGAGTCTGAAGGGACCAAGAAAGCTCATATACCCAAAGATCTGATGCCCAAATATGCAGTAGGGGATGTCATAGCAAGTGGTTTTGTTCCTATGAGGTGACCCTTGAAATGCACAGGGTTCGAGATGGGTTTTGGGGGGCCTCATTCAGGAAACACATGCCTCCAGTGGGGAGGGATACCCTGCTTACACTATAGGTGGGGGACCAGATGAAGTACATCCCAGTGAAAACCATCCTTGTCACCATCTTTGGACTCACCCTAGAGAAGTACCATATTCAAATCAGGGATAGCCAAAACATGCAGAATCAGTCTTGGGTGGATTTTTCTTGATTATGCCAGCAAGGCCGAGAATGGTTGGGTGTGGAGCAGCAAAGTTGATGATTTTACTGGCTCGGGTAATCTAATACCAAGAGAGCACATGTGCAATATCTGTTTTACAGAGCTGCACCAGGGCCTAACTTATAGTAAGCTCACTGACCCCAGGGAGCTTGCTAAGGAAGTGGACCTCTGGTTCAGCATCAGAGTGTCCAAAAAGGTATCTGGGGAGGATCACCAGAAGGGTGGTCAGGGGTCCCACCAGAATAAAAAGGGGGGAGAAAAACGTAAAAATGAGATGTTCTCTAAAGGCCCCTAAAATAATTCCCAAGGGAACCATAGTAGCCAGTCCCAACCCAATCAAAAGAAGAAGGGATTCTGTGATCATAAGTCTGGGTAGTTTGTCCACAGTATACTGAGTGCTTCAAGTATGGACATTCCAAGGGAGACACCAAATGTCCCAAGAAGCTACAGCCCCCACTGGTGTGCAGACACTTGGGTTGGCAAGGATAGTGCTTAGGGAGGAGGTGGCACCAGTTAGCTTTGGGAGAGAGCAGAGGTTACATTAGTGTCCCTAGGGATAGAGACATGGTGCCAAAAGCTCATATGCCTTCAAATACTTCTAAGTATAGGCAGTGGGTCACCATCAAGGGGCCTAGTGTGGAGGCTCTTGGAGACACAGGAGCCAGTATGACTACTGTAAAGTGTCATCTGGTATCTGCAGAGCAGGTTGTGGTGGACCACACCACATGGTACCCGTAGGCCATCTCTCTGAGGTCGGTGACTGCACTTGCAGGAGCTAGGGCCTTGATGGGGTTTATTACCTGTTTGGGGTTCCCCAAGGAAGTAATGTCTGACAGAGGCACTAACTTCATGTCAGCATACATGAAGTCCAAGTAAGATGAGTGGGGGTAACCTACCTGTTCTCCACACCTTAACCATCCCCAAACCAACAGACTTGTTGAGAGATTCAAGAAGACCCTGAAAGTCATGATTATGGGCCTGCTCGAGTCCATGGGGTGGAAGTAGGAAGTCATATTGCTATTCCTGCTGTTCACCTATAGGGAAGTGCCACAGAAGGGGGTTGGGTTTAGTCCACTTGAACTCCTCGATGGACACCTTGTTAGGGGACCTCTCAACCCTGTGAGCGAGGGGTGGGAAGCACCATGGAAACCCCCTCACGATGTTGTCAGCTACATGCTGGTAGTTCAAACCAGATGCACAGTTTAAGATAATCTTGAGGCTAATCAAGAAGTACTGAAACTCTTGAACGACCTGAAGGACCTCTCTGGAGGAGTTTCAGCCTGTCCAGAAGGTGTGAGTCATGGATCCGTAGAGCCCAGAGCTCTCTAAGACTGCTGGACAGGCCCATATGAGGTGAAGGATAGGAAGGGGGATGACACGTAGCTGGTGGATCTCAAGACACCTAGAAACCCTTTAAGAGTGTGCCACTTAAACCACCTCAGCTATGGGTCTAAGATCACCATGCTCTTGGCTATGGAGGATGACGTGAAAAGGGAGAGTGAACCTCTTTCTGGCATCACTCTTCCAAGCAACACAGTGCCTCAGTAGAGGGTATTAACCACTCCTCTACCCTGTCCCCAGAATAGCAGAGTGACTGTTGCCAGTTATTTGGGCAGTTTTATTCTATTTTCTCTCTCACCCTAGGCTGACTCATTTGTGGACCTACAACATGGATCCTTGAGACAGTATGCCTGTCAAAAACAATATTTTCAGGCTGTCGGATAAATGAAGGGTGAAGTCTCCAAGAAGCTTGTTCTTCAATAGTCCCTGGTCCAGCCCAGTGGTGCCGCTGCTACCCACGGGTGCCCCAGTGGGCACCACCCTCGAACTCATGTTCTGTGTGGACTACCAAGGACTCAGTTCCATCACTAAGACTGATGCTCAACCCATCCCTGACCTGATGAGCTCATTGGCAGGCTGGATCTCACATCAGGGTGTGGGCATATTGCTCTGACTGAGGAGGCAAAGGAGAGGTCAGCATTCTCAACCCCAGAGGGCCACTTCTCGTTCAGACTGGTGCCCTCTGGCTTAAGGAATGCCCCTGCTACCTTTCAGAGGTTAGTGAACAGGGTCTGGCTGGGAATGAGGCTTTCTGCCTACCTAGATGAAATAGCTGTCTTCAACTCTAGCTGGGAGAAACACCTGTACCACCTCCATGGGGTGCTTGACGCCCTGCAACAGGCGGGCTTGATTATCGAGACCAGTAAGTGCCAGATAGGGCAGGGTACTGTGGTGTATCTGGGCCACATGGTTGGCCGGTGCACGGTCCAGACCAAAATTTAGACAGTTCTAGCCTGGCAACCTCCCAAAACACAGACTGAGGTGAGGGACCTTCCTGGATCCATCTGGATATTACAGGAGGTTTGTAAAGGGTTATGGCACCATTGTTGCCCCATTAAACTTGAAGAAGCAGCCTAAAAAGTTGATCTGGCCAGAGGCCTGTTAGAAAGCCTTTAACTCCCTCAATAAGGCCTTGTGTACAGCATATGTACTCAAGACTCCTGACTTGTGCAGGTGGATGCTTTAGAGCATGGCATAGGTGCTGTCCTAGCACAGTCAAATGAGGAGGGGCTAGACCAACGTGTAGCCTTCATTAGCAGCAGGTTACTTCCTTCTGAACAGATGTGGAGTGCTATTGAGAGGGAGGCCTTTTCTGTAGTCTGGACATCGAAGAAGCTTAAACCATACCTATTTGAGTCTCACATACTGGTTCAGATAGATCACAGGCCCCTAAGATGGCTTATGCAAATGATGGGTGAGAATCTCAAACTGTTGCAGTGGGCCATCGCCCTACAGGGAATGGACTTTACAGTGAAACATCATCCTGGGTCAGACCACACCAGTACTGATGGTCTCTCCAAGTTCTTCCATGTATTAATGAAGACTCCCAGCAGGTTGGGTAGTTCTCCCCTCTTTCAGCTGGGGTGGGACATGTATTAGACCTGACAGCCTTAGGGTGGTCTTCTCCCAAACTTTCTATCTTCTACCTCCATTTTTGCTGAACTCCTTTTTGTTGGCCTTAGGACTTTGTGTACTTTACTGTTGCTAAGCAGTGCTAAAGTGAATGTGCTCTCTCCTTTAAACATGGTAGAATTGCCTACACCTAATTGGCATCTTTATTGTCCTTGTACGTGCCCAGTAAAGTGGTATTATAGGTACCCAGGGCCTGTAAAGTAAAAGCTACTAGTGAGCCTACAGTCCTCGTTGTGCCACCCACTCAAGTAGCAATTTAAACGTGTCTCAGGCCTGCTACTGTAGCCTGTGCATGCAGTTTTAAATTGACATTTCAAACTGGCGAAATAAAACTTTTGCCAGGCCTTTCTATTACACATAAGTCACCCCTAAGGTAAGCCCTAAACCGCACATGGGGCAGGGTACAGTGTATTTATAAAGCTGGACATGTACTTTTAACTTACCCATGTCCTGGTAGTGAAAAACTTCTAAATTTGTTTTTCACTACTGCAAGGCCTACCTCTCCCAAAGGATAACACTGGGTTAACTTACTACATTTAATAAGTGATAACTTTCAATTCAAAGCAGGTAGGAATGTTGAGTTTGTTGTCTAAAGAATTGTAATTTAAAGCCCTCTTTAATGATAAAGTCAGATTTGGTCACAATTCTAAAAATGCCACTTTTAGAGAGTTGTCATTTCTTGTCCTTACCCTGTGGTGACTACAGCCTGTTCCTGGGTCACATGACTGGGTGTAGTTGGCAGTTCCAGTTTGTTTATTCCTCCCAGACTGTCACACAATAGAGGGATTAGATGTGCCTGGATGGGCCCCCGACTGGCAGGATGTGGAGTAGAGCTGGTCACAGCCCCACTTGCAACTGACTAGGCTGTGTCCTGCCTTCAAACAAAGGTCTTGTTACCACTGCATTGTTCATGCAACCAGTTTGGAGCCAGGGCAGGGGTGGCAGGAAACTTCAAGGACTTCAATTGTAATTCTTTGGAAACATCCTCTACTTTAAAATGGGTGCCAGGTGTAAATATTAGACCCAAGTACACTCGTGGACCTGTGGATGCTAGAGAAGATGGCTGAGGTGCTGATTTGCTTCCAGAAGGACTCCGACATTGCTGCCCTGATACTCTGCTACTCTGTGGCCTGCTGCTGGAGTGAGTTCCTGACCTCCAAGAGGTGCCAATCAGGTCCTGAACCCTTGGTGTGGCCTCAGTTGAGCTTCTCTCCAACCAAAAGGGGAAATCCTGACGTTTTGGGCTCTTCACGAAGGGGCCTATTCACACCAAGATCTTGCTACCCACAGTGTCCACCAACCCGACTTTTCATGCTACAGTATCTGCCAACCACTCCTGGCAGTGCAAGATCTGCATTTCATGCTACAGCATTGACAGCTGGCAGTGACCAACTCGAAACTCCAGAAACAACTGTCCGCAATGCCAGACAGGATCTTCGCGCTACAGGGCTAATATCCAGGATCTCCAGCCTGCTGTTCACGCTACATCAGTGATCATCTGCAACATACTCCTTGCTCCTCGCAGCCCCGTCCACTACAAACTGAACCCTGTGCTGGACTCTGTAGGTAACTTTTCCGGCTGGACTAATCTGGTCCCTGTAACTGGCCTGTGCTTCATTTTCATCAACCTGAACTTGTGACTTTCACCTGTCTTGCACGTCCAGATGACTGCAAGTGGCACATTGTGCTTTTTAGGCAGTTTAGTAGCCTGTAATCTTTAAAATTGCATATCTATAGTTTACTGATTAGATTTTTCTTGTTTTCGTGTCAAATAATTTATTATATTTTACTCTATTTTTCTAAATTGGTTTGGGATTTTTCTTGGGTTGTATTTTCACTTTATTACTGTTTGAAGTGCCATACAAATACTTTACACATTGCCTCTAATTTAAGCCTGACTGGTTTTGTGCCAAGCTACAAGAGGGTTAAGCACAGGTTAGTTTGGGGTTTTGCTTTTGTTTCATCCTTACAAAGATTATGGTTGCTGCTTGAGTATTGTTTTGCCTGTCTCAACAAGTAAACCAATGTCCAACATCTACTATTTAATAAAACTAACACCAAGACACTCCCCAGTCCTGGTTCATAAGCATCAACTCGACAACTCAAGACTTTTTTTTGGCAGTACAATAGACCTCACATTGCCATGCAGAAATGGCTTAAGTTCACATTCCATGGGGGCAGAGCAACAGCTGACATCACCTCCTACTATACGGCAGCACACCTGACGATTGTAAGCAAGTGGTGGTTCGGCACCAGAGATTCAGTCTATGAATCAGAGAAATTGGCAATAAAATGAGGTACAGCTGCTGCACTTGCTGTATGGAGGACGGCTCCCTTCCTCTGCCACTACCTGCTGACCTTGTGCTCAAACTATGGTGTGATACCCTCAAAAACCTGGGATGAAAACAAACTGACCAGGGAGACCACTCTGTTGGCAGTGACTTGGTTCGAAGAAGTGGAAGAGTTGTTGGGATTCCAACAGTGAGACACCACAGGGATACCTAGAATGGCCGATGTCATATCAGGGGCAATGATGAAGTCTTTTACGATCTTGCAGGAAGAGTTCAAACTGCACTATAGCCAGTTTTATAAATACCTGTTCTTGAGCCACAAATAAAAGGGTTGAAAGATCGTCCTGATTTTAGCCTAGTGGAGGCCAAACTTCTGAAAAGAGAACTCCAAGAGCATAGGGTTTCATACATTCATAGGACAGTGGTGAAGATCTCCCCTGACTCTTACCCTCTATTACAGGAGTCATGGGTGGGAGACGTGGGTCCACTGACAGATGATGACTGACAGGAGGTGCACACTGTCCTCTGGTAATTGACTATTGTGTCACCATTCAGGCTCATCCAGATAAATTTTCTACACTGAAAGTACCTCACTCAAGGTAGATTGTGGAGCGTGAGGATGGTGGCTTTGCCAGTGTGCCTTTGATGTTTGTTGACACAAGGGTGACTTTTTACACACTATTTTGAGTTGCGCAGTGGTGGCTACATTTTGGGAGGGTGTGCTCTCAACAATAAAGGCTGAGTTGGACATTCCCTGGCAACCCCAAGATGACTCATTTACATGCCACCTTAGACTTTAATAGTAATTGTTACAAAATGGCACTATGGTAGATTGGTTCACTGCATGCCAAGAGAGACAATGCTCATGGGTGGAAAGATCCCAGCCACCCCTCCCTAGCTGGCAGGTAAAAAGTTCATCCTAGAAACACCGGTCTTTGTGCCCCAAGTCTACCCACAAGAACATAAAAAAATCTGGAGTGACTGGACACAATATAGGCATATTGCATTGGAGCCCTTCCAACAGATTGCATGGTCTTTAGACGCTGAAATTAGTACTTTTGCAAATGTGAAATAATGTGTTTAATATATCAGAATGAGATGGTTGTGGAACTGGAGATTTGGGGAGTTGGGGTTTCAAGTTGCCATGAACCAACTAGAATGCTAATAAATGTTGAAACATGCCTTTCCTGACGTTCTTTTGCTATTTAGAAGAAACAATAAAATGTGTTATAAAAATGATTAGGATTGTAAAAAGTATTACATTCATAAGATATAAATGAGAGGTTTTCATCTTGCTCACAGAAAGCTGATTTGGCAGATGAGGGAACAGTAAGGCACATCATAAAAATGTTGTTGATGAAGTACCGCCAGGCCTGTTGGTTACAACTAGAGTCTACATTTTGGACCAACTAGGACTCAGATAAAGAACTATGGTAGAGAGTCTAATCTCTTGCTCTTTAATGGTATTAGGTGTTGGGATGCCCTGGAAATACCCATTGTCTATAAAAATTAGAAGATGTCCGGCGCAGGGTGCTAATGATGGGGCAGCTCACGTAGTGGATTTTAATAGAGTTTGGACATATACCCGTTATGAGGACAGATTATGCTCAATGTGTGTTTAAAGGGTAGAAACTCTCACTCACACTCTGTTTTTGTACCTCTCTGGCCATAGAACTAATAAAAATATTAGTAGAAATGCACTGATTTGCACAGTTACAGAAATGCGGATATATATATATATATATATATATATTTATGTGTGTGTGTGTATATATATGTGTGTGTGTGTGTATATATATATATATATATATAAAAATATATATATTCAAATATGATAACTATACTTAAATAGAAGATTATGTAAGTTAAAGATTGTATTCAACTTGATGAAATGCTAAATCAATGTCCAGAAGTTGCATAGAAATATTTTAAAATTCAATTTCAATAGCATTTTGTACTGCATTTTACATTTTTAGATATTTTAATTTGATGTTTTAATGGTAATTTTGTTGGCATGTGACAACCTTAAATAAACGTACACAATGGAACAAAACAAAGACCGAAGCAATTCTCCAGAGTATGGTTGTAGTGGTGGTAGTGTGGTGAGTTTCCAGTGTTTACTGCAAATTATGATTTTCAAGTAGCTTATGAGGTTCTAGGTGTTTGCGATAGCTAAGCTTGATATGGCTATTACAAAGATGATTATTCACATTTCATTGTATACATTTTATTGTATGGATACATTTCTTGTTGCTAATTCAGCTAGTACGTTTCCATGAGTACCTGTGTAATGAGGTTCCAAAAAGAGTCTATGATGAATGTGTTGTCATGGGCTATGACATAAAAATTAGTCAAAATTATGTGATACTGTGATAAATGGGATTAACAAAATATGCTCAGTTTGGAGGATTTCCAAACCTCTTGTTCTCTTGTGGAACTGAAGTCTGGTACTTTCCTATTATATGCCCATACTGGCTATCTTATCTTTACTATAGGCCTCTAGGTGGGTTTAATGGGTAAAGGTAACTTTCAATGCATGATTAAGTTATACCTTTTATTTTTTTAGCTGAACATTTTTATAGGGCACGGAAGCCACATAATATTAGGATGCTCTACATTTTAATTGGATAACTGAGCAGTTACATTTTAAAAAATCCACAAAACATAAGGGGAGCATAGATCAATGAGTGAAGTTACTGAAGCTCTCAATGCTTTCCCATAACAAAGCAAAAGTTAGGGGAGAGTTAACTGGTGTAATAGAAAATTGCATTAAGCCATTAATTCAGAGAGAGCGTAGATTCAGTTTAATAGGAAAGGGAATGTTCATGTCAATGGACTACCCCAAGAAATGTTTGAAAAGGTGGGTCTTGGGAGGTTTCTTGAAGGTGGTGAGAGAGGTTATCTTTCTTAGTTCCAGAGGCAGAAAGTTCCATGCGGAAGTGCTAACCCCCTATAAAGATTTTTTGTGGCCTAAGATAGTCTGGAACACAGGATTTTACACGAGGGGTGAATCACTACTCTTCAGATCTCTTGAAGTGCAGGAGGTAGTCAGGAGGTTTGATAAATTATGTAGACTTTACTTGTGTATGTCCGTGTATCATGCAAAACAACTTGAAGGGAATTCTGGCTGGGTTCAAGTGCAAGCGTAGGCATGGAAGTAATATAATTGTATTTTTTTTTAACTTGCTCTGGATCTTTACCAATCATGGCTTGCATCACGACAATAAAAAATAAACTAATGCGTGTAATACTTTATTGGTAGCACAATGTGGGTGACTGCACACTGCAGACCAACCGATCAAACACACACTACAAACTGGTTTTACCAAATATTACTTGTACTTATTGATTTCCCATGTAACTGAGTTTAGGAAAGTAACACCATTGTTTTCTTCCCTAGCCGAGCCTTCCAGGAATATTTCCAGGAGCACCTGGAGTATGCATGTCCTACTGAGGACATCTATCTGGAGTAAGGCTGCCTCCTGAGGGTCCAACACCAGTCGCCTTGAAGGAATCATCAAGACTTCCCTCTTCTCTTCCATAGCTCTTGGTACTCCACAGAGAGGGAGAGAGGTACCAGGAAACTCATTAACATATCACCAAACATACCAAGGAAACTGATCGCATTCTGCCTCACTGTGGCTGAGAACCCCTGCAAACATCACTCCATGGATTCTATCCCAACCCCGGTTTCCAGAGAATCCTTGCTGCCTCTACTCTTCTCTTGCTTCTCTACTCTAGACCTTTTTTTTGAACGTGCTACTGGTGGCCATGAAACTTTGGGCTCGATTCTGATAGTTTTCAGAGGATAGACTGTCCTTTATTAGGCTGAAAATGATAGACGAGACATTTAATTTTTTCTTGGGATTTCTTTGAATCTGTATGCTCTTGGCTGATGCCTCTCACCCCATCTGGCAAAATCACTGCGTCTTTTGCGATTCTTAAAGAGCAGCGGTCCCGCCCTTGTAGCCATGCAAGAAAGATGATGTTAGGGGTCGTAGGTTCTTGAATGTTATTTGCAGGGTGTTTCAGGGCATTGGGCTCTTATAAAGGACTGACCCTAGTCACACAATATTCTGAGGACCGAAAGTATGCACTGAATCGGTCTCCTCTAGTGGAACATAAAATGCAGAAGAATGTGAAGGGGACAGAATGATCATGACTGATTTCTGCATAGAAAAAAGACTCCAGGAAAAAGGGCGATTTGTCTGTTAACTGGCTGAGGAGAACAGGGCGGGAAGTTCTGACCCCTGGAAAACCAAATGGAATTACATCACCCTTTGTCATCTGCCGAAGAAAGGACAGCCAGCTGCATGTCTGTCTTCATAGACTTTCTGGTTGATGGTTTGGCCCTTGGCATTTTAATCTCACTCTTAAGAATATATATAGCTGCCTCAGTGGCCTCTGGTGAGGGGAAGAGGACTCGCTGCAATCCGAGGCATATGTGGGTGTCTTTCACCTTTTATCTGATCAAAGGCTGTGGGGTGAGGTATCAGCACCAATGAAGTTGAGAGTTAATGGTTCCATGGAGAATCGCCCAGGCCCTGGTTCCATGAGGGCCAGAGTGTGGCCTGCAGATAAGAAGAACGCATGTGTCCATGTTCCCTCCTATAATGTTACAGACAGAGATAGAGGGTATTGGGTGAGATTGACCAAAGATGTGTCCCCCATTTCACTCCTTGCAGCAACATCCTTTATGTATGACTTGTCTCTGCCCCAGTGGCTGTAACAGATTACCATTGTCCTGTGTTAGCGGATGGCCACATAGCAGGTTTCAAACCAGTCTGAGTTTTGAGTGAGGGTTCTGGCCTGTTTATTGCCCACCAGGCATTGTTGTCCCTTGGCAAGGAGTTCATAATGCCTTCTTTAGGGTTCACTTTGGTTTCATTTTTATTTGGAAGGCAATGACCCTTTCCTAAGTAAAGTGATAATACATTGCCTAATAATGTTAAATGTGTAATAGCTGTGGAATCCTCCTCCTGTCATCTATGTGTACCCCCATCTGACTGACTTTAGAACAAAGAAGGGCAAGTGGCTAAAGTGGCTGCTCTGGTGGGAGATGTAGATCCCGCATCCAGACCAACACAAACTGAAATATTTCACCCAGCTGCGTCTGCAGACATTTACCTAGTAATTCAGTGAGTGCAGGGAATGCGTAGGGTTGGTTACACAGAAAACTATGCTCTGTGCTGTATAACAGGCAGGCTTTGAGAGTGTGTATGTAATTATCCATGAGAGTATCAGGAATGAATGTAGGTGGAAGAACTGATGTCACATGTATATATGTATCTCTAATAATGACGAACATATATGTGGGTGCATGTATGTAGGTGGAACAGGTTTGTGCACCTTACCATGTCACAGACAAATGTATGTAACTGTCATCATAGAATACATGTATTTGTGACCTTGCCCATGTAGCTGTAAAGTGTGACCATCAGACATGTAGGACTGTTTGTAGCTTGTCAGGTGTGTATGTATTTAACTATGCCCATTTCAGACTGTAACCAAATCAGACATCTACATAATTGTGATAATGTCAGACATGGAAATATGTTGTTGTTGTCATGTGAGACATCTATGCAGGTGTTCACTTTGACCACATCAAACATGTATGTAGCTATGAATGACTCAGAATTGCATAGGCGTGACGTGTAAGTGTTTGACATGCATGTACATAATTGAGGCCATGTAAACCATGTGTGTGATTGCAGCTATAATTATTCATGCATATATGCCACTCGCACCATGTAAGACCTGTATGTATGTATGTATGTAACTGTGGTGGTCTCACTGCTGTACGTATATGGAACAATGACCATGTCACAAAAGAATGTATGTAAACATCACAATAGCAGAGTTATATGCATGTATGCACATAACTGTGTTTCAATGTTAGACTAGTGTTTTACATATATATCTGCAACCAACAAGTCTCATACACATGACTGTATCAGAAAAAACATTGTCAGACGTGCATGTGTGTAACTGAACGTGGCTTACATGAACATATGAGTGCACACATGTCATACGTATGTATCTGCCACCAATTCATGTATGCAAACAGGTATGTATCTGTGACAATGCCAACCATGTTTATACATTGATGTGATCATGTCAACCATGTATGTATGCACATGCAAGTGTGCAGATAGCTGTGATCATGGTAGATATGTGTGTATGGAAATGTGATTATTTTAATACATTTATGTATGAAAGCACTAAGGCCCATATTTATACTTTTTTTAGCGACGCATTTGCCCGCTTTTTGATGCAAAAATGGCGGAAACAAAATAAAATTGTGGCCCATATTAATACTTTTTGACGAAAACCAGCGCCGGCGCTGGTTTGCGTCAAAACATTTACCACCGGCTAATGGCATTCCTACGCGCCATGTCGGCGCCTTATTTAAGGATTGACGTTAGCCGGCGCTGCGGGCTGGTCGGAGTAAAAAAAAATGACTCAAACCAGGCAGCGCCAGCATAGGGGAAAATGGGGGTTGTGCGTCAAAAAATGGTGCAAGTCAGGTTTGAGTCAAAAATCATGGCTCAAACCGGACTTGCGCCATTTTTTGATGCACAACCCCCATTGAAATGATTCCTGTCTTAGCAACGACAGGAGTCATGCCCCCTTGCCCAATGGCCATGCCCTGGGGGCTTCTGTCCCCTGGGCATGGCCATTGGGCACAGTGGCATATAGGGGGCCCAAATTAGGCCCCACTATGCCACTTAAAAAATTTTTACAAATCATGCTTACCTCAACTTACCTGTACTTACCAGGGAAGGGTCCCCCCCCCATCCATGGGTGTCCTCCAGGGGTGGGTGAGGGTGGCAGGGGGTCTCCCAGTGGGCAGGGAAGGGCACCTCTGGACTGCTTCCATGGTCTGAGACCATGGAAGTGAGCCCACAGGTCCCTTAACGCCTGCCCTCACCCAGGTGTTGAAAAATGGCACACATCAGGCTGTGCGCTGTTTTTTAAGGCCCGCCCCCTCCTGTGCGTCAAAATGACGCAGGAGTATAAATTAAGCGGACAGGGCTTAAAGTCATTTTTTGGATGGGAACGCTTACCTTGCATGTCATTAACGTAAGGCGGTTTCCCGCATCCAGAAAATGACGCACACAGAGGTTTTTTTACGTCCGCGGGGTCGGGCGTCATAGTATAAATATGGGGCAAGGTTTGCGCCGAATGTGCGTCAAATGTTTTGATGCACAATCGGCGCAAACAGAGTATAAACATGCCCCTGTATTTTGTAAGTTTGCGCCGCTTTTGCGTCAATAAATGACACAAATGTGGCGCTAAAAAATTATAAATATGGCCCTAAATACATTTGTGTTAAAATATTCATGTTTAAAAACATAGATATCTGCAAACTACCAATCATGTGATATGTATGTGTATTTAACTGTGAACGTGTCAAAAAGTATGTTGTATGTAACTGAAAATGACAGAGATGAATCTATGAATTTGTGACAATGTCAGAGCGTTTGAGACAGAGGTGAAAATGTGACACAATGTGGCCGTAAAAAAGACCCCCGTCTACAAACACCATTGCTTTATACCAAAAATAAAAGATGTACGAAGAAAGGGTAAAAGATTAAAAAATAAATGATGGTGTATGGTAAGAGATATCAAAAGTTGGGGATGGGAAAAGTGGGATTGGGATTTGAACCTGAAGAGAAGAGTTATAGACAGAGGGGTCAACGAGGGAAGTGGTGATATGGGGCACATGTAGAGGGAGGGTCAACTGAATGTGAAGTAGGGTTAGAAAGGTATACTAATTGAACAATAGTGTGGGGAAAATTAGGAATATGCATAATATCTAGGGATAGAAAGACGGGTTAGAAGGGCTACGTTACTAAAATACAAGGTAGATATTCTAACAGTGGGAAATGAAGAAATATAGTTGTTGAGAGACTTCAACGAGATTGAGCTTGACAGGTGGAAGAGTGTGTATTAAACTGCATGGGGAACGAGGTAGATTAGGAAAACAGAATAAATAATGAGAAACAGACACATAGTATAAAGAGACATTAAACATAAGGTGTGTATGTGTGACAAGAAGAAAGTAGATGAAAATCAAGGTAATTTGTGAGTGAAGAAATGAATGAATCCGTAAGAGCGAGTGGGTGTGATATGGAGCGTAGCTAAGGGAATCTCTCTTCAGAACAGAGAGGCATGCAGACAGAATCTAAAATTCAGTGAAGGTACCGCTGAAAGACGGCCTGATTTGATAGATTACACCAGTCTCATGTGAAGAGAAAGACAAGGAACGGAGTGGGATACAGTCTGTCAGTTGCACCATTACTACCTTTAAGGTTTTAAACAGCCAGATTGAGATCAAAAGACGTGTTTTCTGAGAGCTTTCCTTCTTACCATTGGTCCTCAACTAGCAACGCCCAATCCTGCATCACAGTGATGACATCCTCCTGCTTCATCCTGGGTCGTACCTGTCACACACCTATTCACTATCATTGGATATGTCACAGTTTGTCGCCAAGAGCGATTCATCTTCCAGCAGCTTCTAAGATAAATTAGCACCAAAAACTATTTTTAGGAGTTTGAGTTGATGTTAGGGTAAAGAAAATTATAACATAATGAAAAATATATTTCTTAAAGATTTGTAAACTTTAAGTATGCTATATGTCATTGTAATCAAGTGCATGCTAGTGCCCCCAATCCACAATAAAAGATGGCAGCATTTGTGGATTTTTTGCATAAGGAGCAGCTACAATTGAAAGGATACCTCTCCTCCAAGCATCTGCTCAGCAACACATGTCTCTTCTGGCAGGCACTCTTAGTTTGCACTAAGCTTCTTCACCCTCATCCTTGCACATCAAGGTGCGAGTACAGGCGTATCCCTGGCAGTGGTTTCACCTGTCTCGCCCTTTATCACAATGTGCGACATCAAAAGTGTCTCTGCACATCAATAAATAGGTGATTGCATTCACCTGCTCCTACAGGTAAGTTAGTGATCCCATTGGACACGATGTGTATCAAGCCTGTCTGATATACTGCTCCAGGGCTAGTTCTGAGGTTTGCTGAAGCAGTAGTATAATTTGTCTCATCTCTGTTTAAAGCTACACCAGAGAGCTTACTCACTAGTAGTACAACCTGCTCCACTTGTACTGGCTGAGTGGTATATTACATTTGTCTTGGAAGGTAGTAGGGCTTTCAAAATCTACTCTTCTCTTATAGCGGTGTCAGAGATGCACTTGGGTGGTATGCAGCTCAATCATACTATTGTGCTACATCATAGTACAGTTGCTAGTTTAGCACTGGCCAGACTTTTCACTCACTCTTCTGGTCCATTTAAGGTTCACAGATTGTTTCACTTTGTTAATGGGCCTCCTCCATTCAGTAGGGTGCCATGAACCACCTTTCCCAACTCCAGAGAGAACATTGAAGCAATTGAGCAAAAGCTGGAGTGGCATTGCCTGGTACAGCTAGACATGTCCCCAGCTGTAGTAAGACTTTATTTACCTTCTACTTGAGAGCTGGCTAAAAGGTGCCTACAGCAGCAGTAGAGGTTTCAGTGTCTCTTTATCAAAAAGTAGCTTCAAAGTCCCTACCAGCTTTATTAAGGGTTGGGGCTCACTTTCCTAACCCCATCCTGTGATCTGGAAATCCCTCTGTGAACCTTAGCTTTACACCTTTTTGTACCCAGGTAGATCAGAAATCATACTACAGTATATTAGTAATAGATCAGAAGTGCATGCCACCAAATCTGTTGCTCTGACCCCAAGTAAAGGAGCGATTATGTGTTGAGAAGCATCATTGAATTAAATCAATAGTCACTGTTTTAATTAAGAGAGTGACAGTTCACCACGATTATTGTTCACTCTTAATTAAGATACGTTTAAGCATACTAAAAACATGTTGATTGTGATAAATGATGGCTTTGTTGTCCCTACACCACCAAAAGTCTTTAGTTATTAACATTGTTAGTCAGGGCCCGCAGAGCCCTGGACCATCAATGGGTAGGTGAAATGTGACCTGGAGGACATCCACACACACATGGTTCAAAGGTTCCATTGTGGTACATTCTGGCCCCTGATCTCATGCAAAATCAGTGGTTAGCAGCTTTTGGCATTGGTATAATGTTGAGGTTCCTGCTCAGATCAAATACCTTGGCAATGTTACAATGTGGCCTTTCATTCCCTGCTCCTTACACGGTTCATAAGTGTGTGCCCACTAGGCAGTGACAAACCCTGGCCTTGATGTTTCCTGAGTCATTCCGTGATCGTGGCAATAGTTACATTTACATTTAGTCCCCGTATTCTGCAAAGTCAGTCGCTCAGAGTAATTCAGTGAGCACAGCTGAGCTTACTTTCTCTGATCTGATCTGATCTATGGGCCATATTTATTGTTTTGATATGTAATATTCAATAGACTAGTGGCATGCAGTTGTTCTTAGCTTCCTCAGGCGGGGCGCCAAAAATATAAACCAGGCAGATTCAAAATGAACAAGGCGATTATTTGTACCGTATGAATATATATTTGCATCTGAAAGGCATTTCGCACAATCTTGTGTTTCAAAAACTGCAAACAAATAGGTTCCTAATGAAATGTCAAACACGATAATGTTAGAAGTAAATGTTTTAGCTTCGATCCAAGGCAGTGAGCCATGCTTCTGATTTTGGGTGACTTACTAGAAACAGAAATCAAAAACATCAAGCAATTCCAAAATGGATACCTTACTACAGAGTGAGGAGAGTGCCCCCCAGGGGGAACCAGCTCTTCTCCTTTGGCGATTCTTGCCACGACAGAACTGTGAAAGTTTCCTTTTAAATCTTGGTGACTCCAGAAAGTTTTAATGATCTGAGGGTATAACATTTACTCAAATTTAAATTGTTGTCATATCGGTCAAGTTAAAAATTATTATGATTTGCCAAACATGCCATTTAAGACATTTCAGCCCGCTGGATTAAAATAGCCAGCCACATCTACATGCAAATGAACGGGCAGGGACAATTTCTATTTATGTGAGACACACAGCACAGGTAAAACTCTGCAGCAGAGAGAAGCATGCATGTAATGGGCCCGAAGGTTTGGTTGAACGATGCGGGAAGGAGTCACTACATTTAGTGCAGGATATGTGCCAAGGAGACTGTTGCATAAACAGAGCATCCCCTCTATCCTCCATGCTGCACCTATACCCCAGGAGGTCGCAATGACATGAGCCTCTTCTTCTCATTCTGCACCACAATACTTGATTTACTTTTGCTTGCAAAAGTATTGTGCCGCCGCTACCCTCTTCCCCATACACAGCACCTGCCTTCTGACACCTGTATACCTTGCGACAGCTATGTGTAATATTTAACTTGTAAGAGAAACAAATAAACAGTTGCAACTTGTAAAAAAAGTTAGAAATAAAAATGGTGTCCTCTTGCTGTTTTTCATTGAGTTGGTCTTATGAAAATAAAATGTGTTCCTCTACTGTCTGTATAGTCTCTGTTCAGGCCTATCATCCACTGCTCCCAAAGATGAGCCTAACTTCTAGGCGGCCATCTTCACAAAGCGCGCTAGTGCAGGCTTCCAGCAGAAGGCCGATGTGATTCTACATGGGGCCTAATTTAGTTCTGGGCGGACGGGTTACTCTGTCACAAACAAGACGGTTATTCTGTCCGCCATATTACAATTTCCATAGGATATAATGGAATCGTAATACTGCAGACGGAATATCCGTCACGTTTGTGATAGAGTAACCCCGTCGTCCAAGACCTAAATCAGCCCCATAGTTTGATAGCTATAAAGAGACGTTGAGTCAAAGTCTAGGAGTTTTTCCTGCCCCATTTTTCGAAGGCTGAGGTTCCCTTATTAGTCCATCAATGTCTTTATGCTGATGTTCTCTCTCTACATGCTATTTGTGATTGCAACAATGTTGTCCTTGTTATCTGTATATATATATCTTTTTTTTTTCTTTTCTTTTCTTTTTTTTTTTTTTTGGTCCTAAAGCCCAGAATTTGCCCATGATTCTCTTCTTTGTGTCTATGATCGCATATATATATATATATATTTATATATATATGTATATCCTGTGCATGATCCTACTGTCTGCTTCCAATGGCCTACAGATTGTCACCATTGTCGTATGATTTGTGTTCATTGTCCCTGTGATTTTATCTAAGCCATCCTGATCGTCCCCATGATTGTATCAGTTTTATATGGTCGTACTGATGTTTTTCTACAATCGTCCTAAGTCCTCCATATTGCGTCTGCGGTTTTCTAAATTTTGTTTATGGCCTTACTGATTCTATCCACAGTCCATTGCATTGAAGCCAATTCACAAAGGCATTGAAGAGTATGTGAACTAGTAATCATATGGTACTACTTCACATACTCTTAAATTCCTTTGTGAATTGCCCAAAATCTAAACTAGGGATATACAAACAATATTCACATACTATTTTTACAAATAAAAAAGGACTACACCCTCTCTGCACTTTTACTGATTGAGTGTTGGGCATTTTGGAGTCAATTCACAAAGGCATTTATGAGGATATGAAGTACTACTTATAAATGGCTATCTGAATTTGCCCAAAACACCTAAAATCGGAAAATTCAGCTAAAATCCAAATTCATTACATTAGCACAAATAGGAAGGATAGTACCATATTTGCACTTTTACTCAGTTGGAAAATTTGGGGATTTGGTGCCAGTTAGTTCCCAAAGGGATGTACAAGTATGTGAAGGTGTACTTATAAATACCATTGTGATTTGGTCCCATTGCGTCTACAGTCCAGCAAGTTGTTTCTAGAATACAATAGACTGTTTTCTTGGACCGAGAGCAGTGGTTCCCAACCTTTTGACTTCTGTGGACCCCCACTTTATCAATACTGGAACCCGGGAACCCCCACTGTATCATTATTGGAAACCAGGGACCCCCCACTGAGTCATTACTGGAAGCATTGGACCTAATTGTTAAAATTTTCAAAGCAGTCGCAGACCACTTGAGGATGCTTCGTGGACCCTCAGGGGTCCCCGGACCACAGGTTGGGAACCACTGACCTAGAGAATGTCTTAATGGCCCTAAAGATTGTATACACGATCCAAGTGATTCTTTCTAGGATCCAGCAGATTTCTTCCATTGTCCTATAGATTGTGTGGATGCCCCACAGATACTGTGCACAGACCAAGAAAAACACACAAATGGTGCAATAGCTGCAGAAGGGGTTTTACCCTTAAATGGTTGCAATTCATGAGAACCCTACTTGGGCCTGGAAATCCCTAACAAGAAACAATCCTTTTGAAAAGGAAGACTTACCCACATCATGTGGCATTTTTTAGATACAATTCTACTGGACAATGAGGAATCCAGACAACTAAAAATACCTAGAAGTACCAATAGATATCTCTAGAAGCATGGTTCATGATGTGGGTGTGGCTTCCTCTTCCAAAAATGCCAGGGTTAGCGGGAGTGACATCACATGCCATTTAACCTTTGCTTTCACTCACACATGCATGCTTACACATACATATATATACACAGTCACTTGCATAAACAAACTCTCACCACAAGCACACATACAATAAACATTTAAAAGCATTTTTAACTTACCTTAACTGCCAGAGACGGTCATATTCCTGCTAGTTGTAAACCATTCTTAATTACACTAATAGTAAATATTAAAAATAATATTCCATATTAGTGTAATAAAAAATTGGCAGAAAACAAGGAAAATGGTGCTCTAACCAACATCTGTAAGGGAGAGCTGCCATTGTTTTTCTGGCACTGAATATACCACCTCTGAAGCCAGGAGTCACAAAGGCAGATCCAGGGTTTGCAAGGGGCAACTCAGGGGCTGCAGCTGTGACCCCTGGCGACCCCCTAAAGGACGTCCATGCATGTGGCTTAATTTGTAACTACACTACATTGGTGCAGATTTTCTGCATGGTAATGGTAAATTTGCAGCTTGTTATAAAGGAATTAAAATTCTTAAATAACATGGCACTTCTTCCTTTAAATCTCTCTTAAGCAGTATTCCTTCATTTTAGTGCTAAATTTACTTTCTTAAATAAAGTACTTATTCAGTGTCATGCTAGCTGGTGAACATTTTCCTAAAACATATCCCACTGATTTCCGAAGGTGCAAGTTGCAACCATAAAACGTGATCTGGACTCAGTTACTTGAGGTGCTGTAAGCTTGACTCCCGGTTACCAAGATCCCGATACTCTTAAATGCCAGACCTTTGCATCCAGAGTGTGGTTAAAGAAACTGGTGCAGGGGGATGAACATGAGGCCACAACACCCTTTGACTCCTGTCTCAAACTTCATGTCATTTGTACATTTTAGTTACTTGCCTGGGCACAGGAGATAGTTTAGCTTCTAGCTTGCAGACCTGTTGCCCTTTTTACCTAGTCCCCTTTGACCTATTTATCATACTCTGATTTATTCTATTTAATGATTTATTTCCTTTTAGGACTACTTGCAAATGCGTGCATTTTAGAGAAATGTTTTATTTTCCTAATCAGTGTCATTCCAAGAAAGCATCATTGTCAGTGATGTACGTGGGTAATGTCATCATGCACTTTTTGTTTTACATTGACAAGAACAGAATTGGAACACATCAGGTATTTTGTATGTAATTGCTGACATACGTTTGCACACACAATCTGATGTTTAGGTACATACTCGCATCAGGATTCCTGCACAAACAATACCGTGCCCTATAAAAACCACTCTCAAGACCAAGGTTGTTAGGGGGTTCCACCAGGATACACAATCTCGACTCCACGCCGCTTTGCAGCGAATCTCAGCATTGTGTCTCTATGGTTCCTGATCCAGAGACTAATGGGCCGATCTCATCCCAAGGTAACTGGATTGGGGTTGTTTCTCATGGACACTGTACTGGCAGTTTAAGTTTATCATGCCCAGCTCTCACTTTAGGGTAGGATTTAGGCTTCATTACTAGGAATTGAATATTTCATGTTATTGCACTATGTTGATGTTTTTCATATTTACCACTTTTATCCTCACCATTCTGCTTCAGTTATTTCTCATTGTCATACTCATTGCAGTACATGCATTTAATGTAAGTGGTAAGATTTGTTACACCACGACTTCCCTGAGAGGTCTCCAGAGTGCATGCACTATGCTGTCAGAAATCACCTTTACTACTTACGGTTTGGGTGAGGTACTGCTAGAGAGCCGGGAGGTTTGGGCTGACAGCTTCTAACTGGAGTAGGAGTGACTCAGTCACCTACGAGCAAAAGGGTTGCCACCCCTAACCCTGCAGTCTCGTTGAGAGGCAAGAGCCATTTACGACATCCCCTGCTGTGTACCAGCAACTGCATTGTGTGGACTGAGAGCAAAATGCTCACAAGATGCTGAAGGAGGCTGGCCTGATGTGTGGTGGGTACCTATGGTACTTACATCTAATACTAGGTCCAGTTATCTCTTATTAGGGTAGTATAGGCAATGTCTAGAAGCCAGGCTCTCTGGAGGTAGCTGTAGCTGAGCAGCCAATGCTTATCCAGGAGACAGGCAAAGCTCATGCAATACCACTATAGTCACAGAGTATTCACACACATGAAAGAAAATATTCAGTGTTACAAAAATAGGTACTTTATTTTGGTGAGACAAATACCAAAATACCATAGAGACTATACTCCCTTAGGAGGTAAATAATACACAAATTATATACACTAGTATGCAAAAATAGGCATAAAACCAGTTAGAAAACAGTGCAATCAGTGAAAATCACAATAGTTAGAAATGGGTCTAGGGGAGCAGAAACCATATACTAAGTGGAATGCAAAAGTCGGCCCCCCACCTAGGCAAGTGTAGAGTGTAGAGGGGAGCTGGGAGTACTAGAAAAGCCCAAAGGTACGTACCACCCTAGCGACCAGGAAAATTGGAGTAAATCACAGTAGTTTCCCAAGTCACTACACAGAAACGAGAAGAAGAATTATACAAAACCCAAAAGAGACAGCAAGACACGAACACTGGATTCCTGGACAAGAAGACCTGTGGAAGAAGGGGACCAAGCTCAAGAAGCACAGAAGCACAGTAGAGTCCAGGAAGAGCAGAACCCTCTGCTAACACGGATGAAGGTGCAAAAGGAGAACCAGCGGTGAATAAGAAAAGTCAGTACTGCACCCAAGGAGATGAAGTCGGGTTCCTGGAGGATGCAAGTGGTGTCCCACGCCGGATGGAGGATTGCAGTCGGGTTTGCGTCATCGGGGTCCGCCAACAAGCCTTGGCACACACAAAGCTTGCGGTTAGTGGAAAATGGCACTGCTGGGGACCAGGAAGGACCAGGTGGACTCTACCCAAGAAGGAGAGTCAGAGGGGGCCCCTCAGCAACTCAGAGAGCCCCCAGAAGACCAGGCAGCACACATAGGAGTCCCACAGCACAGGGACAAGAAAGTTGCAGAAGAGGCTCACGCAGCGCTATGACAAAGGCTCCCACTCCACTGGAGAATTACTCAGGAAGCTGTGTGTCACAGAGTGCCCTGCCAACTTGGAATACAAGATGGCAAAACTCAGGGACCCTCTGGAGGAGCTCTGAGCACCACCCCTGGTACCGGTGTAGATTGGTTTATGCAAGGAGGGCACCATATGTGCCCTTCAAAGCATTTCCAGTGGCTTGGGGAGGCTACCCCTCCCAAGCCTGAAACACCTATTTACAAAGGGAGAGGGTGTAACACCCCTCTCCCAAAGGAAATCCTTTATTCTGCCTTCCTGGGCTTGAGCTTCTCAAGCAACAGGAGGGAAGAAAACCGTCTGTGAGGTGGCAGCAGCTGGGGCTGCCTGGAAAACCTCAGAAGGCTGAAATAGCAATACTGAGGGTCCTCTAAGGAGCCCCCAGGGGGCATCGAATCATACAACCAATGCTTGCAAAAGCCTTGGGGTAGGATTCCAACATGTTTGATACCAAACATGCCTAATGTTCGGAATTACCATTATGTAGTGACCTATGCCCAGTGCACTCTTAAAATGGCTTCCCCGCACTCACGAAGTCTGGGAAAATGGGCCTGGAGTTCGTGGGGTACCTCTGCCAGTGCAGGGGTGCCCTCACACACAGGTACTTTGCATTTCTATTCCTTTGTCCTCAAGGGGTAGTATTATCTTGCCACTACATAACAAGGGCTCTACGGCCCCCCTAATAATTACCAGCAAATAGCACATCTTGACTCAATAGGAAAAAGGTTTGCTAAGATTCTGCTAAGCCATATCCTAAGTGTGAATGGAGGCCAATAACATCCTTCCATTGGAACAGGCTGGTTTTAAGTTTAACAGTTCTACTCTAGATAACATTACAGCCCTCCAACTGACATTGGAGCAATGTGTGGTGGCAAGTAATATGCTGGTCTACTTCTCATTTATTTGTTTCTCTATGGCTTTTGACAGTGTAGACCATGCCACCATCTGGCGCAAGCTCAGAATTTTAAAAATCCCTGGGCACCTGCTTAACCTCATTATCGCACTTTGGCCCATATTTATACTTTTTGATGCTGAACTGCGCTAACCAAGACGCAGGCCGGGCATCATATTTGTGGTATGATGCTAGCCGGCGGCAAGGCCTGGCTAACATCATAGAAAAGGACGCTAGCCGGGTGGAGGAGGCGTAAGGGGAACTAGGGGTTTAGTGTCAGAGGATGACTCTAGTACAGGCAGAGGCAAAAAAAAAATGCCTCTGCCCATACTAGCGTCATTTTTTGATGTTAAAACCCCATGGACATGACTCCTGACTCAGTTAAGACAGGAGTCATGCCCCCCAACCCAATGGCCATGCCCAGGGGACATAAGTCCCTGGGCACGGCCACTGGGCACAGTGTCATGTAGGGGGGCCCAAGTTAGGCCCATGGGCCCCCCCATGGCACTTCAAAAAAGAAAACAATACTCACCTCTACCCACCTGGGATGGGGTCCCCCAGCCTTAGGTGTCTTCCTGGTGTCGGTGGGGGTGGGTGAGGGTGTCTCTGGGGCCAGCAAAGGGCACCTGTGGGCTCTTTCCATGGTCTCTGACCATGGAAAAAGGCCCACAGGTCCCCTAACGCCTGCCCTGACCCAGGCGTTAAATAATGGCACTAAGCAAGCTTAGGCCATTATTTAAGGCCCCCATCCCCATTCTAGATTTTAGCACGGGGATAAATATGGCGCAAGGGCCATACCGTCATTTTCTGGACGGGAACGCCTACCTCGCATCTCAATGACGCAAGGTAAGTTTTCACGTCCAGAAAATGATGTTAACTCCATAACTTTGGCGCTAGACGTGTCTAGCGCCAAAGTATAAATATGGAGTTAAGTTTGCGCTGAATTAGCGTAAAAAAAATGACACTAATTCAGCGCAGAGTATAAATATGCGCCTTTATTCTACCACCTGGTGGCATGTGTTTCTTGGGGGCGACTGTGGATTATTATCTAAAATTCTGATGAACAACGGTCTTAAACAAATCTGCTTGTTAGCCCTTTTATGATTTTCTCGTTATATTTTTGATTTACCATTGACTCTAACTGCATCAGGTGAGGATGCCCCGAAGTTAGTTCACTGTAATATAATTTCATGGTTTTTATGTAGATGACATTTTTATCTTGGACCGAAGCCAGATGGTACTTCAGAGCCACCTGGAGTGCTTGTAGACGTTTTCTGATAGTCACTATTTAAAAAAGAATATCAATAAGAGCAAAGTGATGATCTTCTATGGCAAAGAAGGAAGAAAGCTGAAAAGCTGCAAGTGGAGATTAGGCACTGAGGATTTAGAATATGTAAATTCATATCCAATTTGGGTAAAATATTTTCTGTCAATCTTTCTGTGAAAAAAACACACAACGCATATATTTGTAAAATTGAAGACACATACAAATGCATTCCTGACATTGTATAGGCAGTCGGCCACAGACGCTTTAATCATATACTGGCTGTGTAAAATGTAAAAATTCCCCCAACGTTACTTTATGCGATTGAAACAACGGACATAAAATATCGGAATTTTCTCTATGAATCAGAGGAGGAAACACTTTGCAAAATGTGTTATGGACATGCCCTTGCATCGATTGATGTCTTGCATATAGAATTGGGGCTCCTGTGCAGTTATGTTAAGGGGTTAGCTGCCGTCCTTCCTTGGTGGCACAGTCTTTCACTTGGCAATAGGGAGCCTTTTAGGAGCTTACTATGCACAAGGTGTCCGACTTAAATAGGACTTCCAACTTGTTTCTTATGAACTTCAATAACCCACTACAACATTTTAACATGAATAAGGTTGAGCTAATGGCAATGTCTCGTCCAGCCCTGAATCTCTTTTTTAAAACACAGTGTTAAGATTAATTCGAGGGATTTTGATATGCATGTCTCTAGGAAAAAAGGAAGGTGGAGGTAATTGTTTCTATATGCTTTGAGAGTTCTCCTGAATTATATCTAAGGTAGAACCTGAATCATGGTGTATGTCATGTTTTTCATTGTTCTGATGAATTATTCTGCCATTAAAAATTATTAAGGGTACATGGATGCGAGTGGTTCTGGAATTCAGACTGTGCAACCTCTGCGGGGTTCCTGTTAAAACATTAGCGCATGTTCTCTTTGTGTGCCATGTATTGTACAATAATTGTAGATGTTTATTGAAACCAATGTTTCTGAATTATGGAGTGCACAATATGAAAGATGCTATGCAATTTTTATTTAACCCAGTTAATGAAATTATGTGTTTTAAATGTTTTACTTTTAAATGTTTTTAGCTTTATACTGATTATTTAATTGCTTTCCTTTGTAAAGTGGATCTCAAAGTAGATCTGCATCTTATAACAAAAACTGAAATTTAAATTGGGGCATACCTTACAACAGTCAAAAAACTTCACAGAAGAACTGACTTGATTTAAGTCAAGCTGCTCTTCACCACCCGCACGACAGACCACTGCACCATTCTGAAGGATAGAGTTTATTTTCAAAGAATGCTCTTAAAACTGACACTAGATAATCAACATTATAATTAGAATAAAATCTACAGGTCCCTGAAAAAGTACTATTGTGTTTAGCAGCTAAAGAATTAATCTGTGAAGACCAAGACAATTTTCCACACAAGTTAACCACAGATTGTCGTTTTGTTTATCAGTGGTCTCATTAATTGATTAAGTTTTACTTTTGTCTTTTTCAAATTCTTTGCAAGCTGTAAATAGATAGTGAAGGTAAAGGCTTCTGCAGACCAATCGAATACAATCAATGAAAGTTCATTTGTCTACACAATCATAGGAAGATACATCAACACATTCTTCATTTTCCTAACCCACCAATAATCGGTGTGTCCCATCTGCATATCCCACTCCTGCCCTTCGTGCTTCTTTAATAGTTTTCATAATGGGGTGCCTACCTGTGTTGACAGTTTACTAAAGTCACAGGGGTTTAAACAAATTATAGTGTCACTGAAGGAGCTGGTGTCGCCACTGAAGAAAATCTCTTAAGCACAAATGATATTCACATATAATTTTGCAAAAATGTTGTCTAACGATGCATTTAGAAGCACATATTTCCAAATACATACATAAAGTATAAGATGTGGTCTGATAGTGTAAGGTATTTTAAAATAAGCTAACTTTCCACAGAAAGTGTGTTTTGGCGCTAAGAACAAAGTGCTAGACACAGTCACAACACAGCAACTTTGACTCCTAATCATGGAACAATAAGGACATAGTGAGTTTAACAAATTAAAATGGTGTCTTTTTAGGTTCTATCTGTTCAGTCTATATAGACTCAGATACAATTCCCAGTCCATGCAAGGTTCAACAGTATGTGAAGTGGATGTGTTATTTGTACCCTTATTCTTGATCATCGCTAATGCACTCATAGCTTTATTATTGACAATACAGTGACTCAATCAGATTAACTGGAATCCTCCATGGTCCAATATTGATAATACTCAGGAACAATGAGATGCCTGTTAGTCAAAGCTTTTGCACAGAGGTTACTCAGTCACTCAACATTAGCAGAATCACTCTGCGCTCTCCGCTACGTAGACCTCAGACTTGCAAATAAGCTCCATGTTCCAAAGCACAGTCACACATACTTGTACTCTTCAAACATGTTCTAAAATCTCTTCTTAATAATGCTTATAGCATACCAACGATATTCTGTTGATAACACCAAGAGTAACTCAGAGACTTAAGCCTAGGCAATGCAGACATCCTAAGAGCTATCCCCAGTACTGTGCTTGATAATAAACACACTCAGAGATCTGTTCTCATAACATAAACTCAGTGAGTGCTAAACCAAGAGTCACTGACAGCGAACAGTGTTGGATGCTCTTGCCACTCACTATTCCTAAATATGACCACAACCTTTTTTGGGCCATTACTTCAGGGAAAGCCACAAAGAAACCTTTGCAACCGTTGATGTCTTTATTTCCAGAGTTGGTGCGCACAACAGTGGGAGGCCACCTGCCTAGCGAAAAAGAGCTAAATGCTGCCTGTCCTCTTGTCGTTTACCAACTTAAGTGGGCCTTCAGTCCACCTCACTCACTCTACAAAATCCAAATGAAAGGTACTGTGAGAAAAGTATTTTGATTCATTTATATGCCTGTTTCCTAGGTATCTATCTATCAGTAATTGCTATTATTTATCTATAATACAGTTGCTAACCTGTGATCATGTTTCAAGATTAAAGGTCTTGTTTGACGTTCAGGGTACAGGAATACTCTGGCAAATAGTGGCATAGATCTTGTCTGCTAGATTATAAGTGCTACAGGCTATTATGAAGTGGTAATACTCTGGATGGGACATCCGCCATGTTTTGATAAAGTATCCCGCTCCCAAACTCCAAATAACACCCATAGTCCTTTGCTTCCTGCTAGTTTAAAAATGAATTTGTCTTACATTCTCTAATCAAATTGTACAGAAGAATTCGGTATTTACTTTATTTTTTTACTTGTTTATGTTTGAGATGGAATTTAACAAACCGGGTAGTGCAATCACAAAAAGCATTGGGTATTTACTTTATTTTTTTTACTTGTTTAGGTATTAGATATAATTTAACTAACAGGGTAGTGCAATCATAAGCTTCCAAATAAAGCACTGTATAGCTTTGCAACACAAAAAATCTAATTATCATAATAAAAAAATACGCCATACTATAGTTTCCATTATTTTCGATCAAAGTGAGATCCGTCATCCAGCCCATAGCAATATTACCTTTTGTGCACAATAGTAGCAACAGGGCCAGCTTTACAGCTGATGGCGCCCACTGAGACAATCTGTTTTAGTGGCCTCACTCCTCCCCCCTGAATTCCTCCTCAAATTCCCAGCAAAAGTGCCCCTCACCATAGCCCCCTTGTCACATATATTTCATTTTTCTAAAGCACTGGTAAAGGCTAGCTTTACTAATCCACTGAGCTATCCACACAAAATACCGATCTGGTCTTTGCAGCAGGCATATTAACTCTCTAAGGGCCATATGTACTAAAGCATTTTCCCATAGACACAGAATGGGTAAAACCCTTTGATACATCTGGCCCTAAGCTACTTTATAGCGAGTCAAAACTGCCACCAGACAAAACTCTAGAAGGAACATTAATCACAATAGTTAGATTGACATTTTTTTGCTGCCTGAAAGCTGGATGCACAAGGAATGCTCTGGCAGGTGATTTTAAATCCTAAGTTATTGCTAAACACAGCACCCTGACCCCTCCATTCCACCCGAGGTCAGTGCCTCCTTCCAGGTCAGCATCCAGTGCGGCCCACCGGTCACACAACCCTAAAGCCGGCCCTGAGTAGCAATCCAATTAATCTCCTAAATGATACTGGAATGTCAGCCACATACCCTAAAGGGGCCAACAAGTGTGGTAGAGGTCTGTGCAGTTTCACGTCCTGTAATCTCCTCTACTGTCTTATTCACCTTAACCCAAAAAGTGACCACCCAAGCATGATGCAGAGAGCCAACACCATCATTGTGATATATCTGGCACTGTGGAATCACCGAAGAATCAAACTTAATAACTTAATCATTACCCATGTATAATACACTATATTTATAAATCTGTATATAAACAGATAAATAGATCTGTATATAAACTGTTAAATAGATAATTCAGAGAAATCAGCCTGGTTTGGGCCTATCAGAGTTTTTTCCTCTACCTCCACTCCAAGAACCTTTTCCCACTGCCTTTTTGCCAAGGGGATTGAGTGTCCTTCATTATCCCTGCATTAAGTGTACAGCTTTGACAACCAACGGTTATTACTGTCTGATGTCCACTGCTGAGTAAATGGCATATACTCCTATGTATTAATACTCAAAGTACGGCAAGGGGCTGCATGAGGTCCCCCTGACCTTCATATGTGGCCCGTTGGTCCCCTGCAGCACTGGGCTGCTGTTTACTCGACTCAGCACTAAACCATAAAAAATGTTAGACAGGTAATTATTTTATTTAATGGTTAACTTATGTTAAGGAAAGAAAGTAACTAAAGGACACAAAGTAACAAGGGATTCCTGAACCGTTTAACTTTAGGAACACCTTCAAGGCATCTTGCAGCAAAAGTGTAAACATATGATAAAGTGCCTGATTTATATCTTGGTGGGAGTCCCGTCATCCCACCGTGAAGGAGGTTCCAAGTACTCTGTCAAGCTGACAGACTTCTGGCCACCCTATTTAGATCTATGGCAGCTGAACCTCCGCCTGCATTGACATAGTGGAGTCCCCGTGTAAGTGGTCTACTGCAGCTGACACGGCTGACTCCAATGATGGCTAACAGTACTTCATTGCTGTCAGGGTGGCAGGATTGTGACAAGCATATTTATTTTTCACAGCGGTGCTGGTGTTCTACTGGTGCCAGATACCTGACAGCGGGAGTCCGTCGCCAGGCCTGCTCCACATTGTACTATGGCTGTGGCTATTGGATGGGTGGCAGCAGCACACACCTGATGTATATTGGCCAATTGTGGACACCTGCAAACCACACTATAAAACACACTCCATTTCAAACAATGATCCTTGCCATTCTACTACAGAACACAATTTTGCTGCTGAATTTGCAACTCAGGAGTCAGGTTATTTATTTTTTCTCCCTCAATTAATTTCTCTTTTTTTTTGTTTTTGTTTTTTAATCAACTTGTGGGACACTATTTCTAACACTGGTTTCTCACTATGGCAGGGAGGAGGAATCCAAATTTTACAGAGGAGAATTGTCAGTCACGGTGAATGAAATTATCAGAGTAGAGCCTCAAATGTTTGAAGCCGAAGTACAAAATACAATCATATCTCAGAAAAGGCAAACACAGGCCAAAATGGTTGACAGAGTGAATGTTGTGGCAAACAACCTGCGGACACAGGAGGAAATTAGGAAGAGGTGGAACAACCTGTGGGAAAAAGTGTGTTCCTTGGCCTCCAAGCGTCACCTGGGGTGAAGAGGACTGGTAGTGGTTCTTCCAGCCCCCCATTATAACTGTTTCCCTGGGAAGATAAGGGCATGCAGATCCTACATCCTGAAGGCTTGACGGCAATCCCTGGTGGAGTGGAGACCGTTAAGGTACACTTCTCAATGTCTCACAAATCAGAAATGTAGTTTTTGCCCTTAAGTTAGCTGCTGAGAATGTGTTTTCCAAATCTGTAAAACAAAAAAAAACAAAAAAAACAAAACGCAAATCTAATGTTATCATCAAGATAGTAGCAGTATGGTACTATCTCTCATTTCACTACCGGGCAATATGTGTGGTCAATATGTGTGTTGTTCTTCATTGATCATTTTTTGCATCTTCCTTTGTTTGTTTGAATGTATTTTGTTCTACTTATGATAACAGGTTCCAAACTCCATCTGACAGAGCCTGAAGGTATGATGATTGTAAGTGTTTCTTCTGCTAACAACATATTTCACAAATAGCATTCTTTTGTATGTGTGTACATCTACACAGCATACATTTTACAACTAATGTACAAATAACATTTTTAAAAGTGCTGGTAATGTGAAGTTGAAATTAATACAACTACCATGATGCCTAGTTTCGTATCTGGAAAACATGTTTGCACTGTGATGTTTCTCATCTTCTCTTTTCTAACTTATGTGCAAGTGTTAGTTTCACACATTAGACAAACCCCATTTCATGCAATGGATGAAAATGGCATGATTTTCAATATTGTATGTTCTCTATTGCTTGTTAATAAATTGAATTGATTCAATTGGTCTCACAAATCAAAGTATGTTGATTTAAAGGTTTACTTACAAGTCATGTTGCATGCAGAACCTACTTTGTAATGCAATTAATTGTACCTAGCAAAGTTGATATGGTGACTAATGCCAGAAATCCTACCAATCCGTATGATAGTCTGATTATTATCATGCTAGGCCTTGGAATGATTTCCTTCACATTCTCCTGTCTATTGAGTTGGGTTGACTATGTGGTATATCACATGTACCCTTTCTAAGTAAGCATTACTTTCCAGGTCATTTCATTAGATGTCGTATTTTTTTAAGTTAGCCTGAGTATAATTACTAATGTGTTTGTAAATTTGCACGAACACTGAAAGGTCTACTCATTCCATTATTTTGGTAAACTTTTTTCCCTTCTGGTTGCTTCATATGTAGCTCAAAAGCCAGTTCATTCATAATCCAGACTTTTACAATATGCAATATGATTTTCTTGCAGTTCATCTTAGGACTTACACCCAGGGTACATGGCCAGCCATCAGCCACAGAGGATACCTCCACACCAGGCTAGGCTCAAGCCTACTAGTAGGACTTCACTCCTGCAAATCCAGATGATGGTGAGCTGCCCGGTGCTCTGATTGTCTGCGCAAACAGCTCCAGTTAGTCTCACTCTGCCCACAACTACACATCCCATCCCAGCTGTTACAATATCTCTGCTGATTAATACCTCCACTTCCTGTGTCCAAAGTAATATCACACCAATCTTGTGCCCCCTCCCACATCCTGCTTGCTGTTGAGACAATACCAACAGCACCACCTCCAGTTCAGCCAGAACCCAGTGGGATGGGGCACACTGCCTCAAGGGCACACTGTAGTGGGTTTAGGGGTCATGGGAGGAACTCTGTGGGCCAGCAAAGTGAGGCCTCTGGATACTCTGTCACACAGACCACCATTGTCCAAGTCTTGGGAACCCTACATCAGTCCCAAGACATGATGGGCCAGGTCTTTACAGAGTTCCGGGATATGAAGTAGCTGTAGAGCGAGCACTTTTTAGAAATGCTGAATCACAACTACAATATGAGCTCTCAGACTGGGGTGCTGTTTGACATTTACCACCATATGTGCATGGCTTTCACAGTTCCATCTACCCCTTTCTGTGGCCCTACAATATCTGCCTCCCCTACACCTGCCTCAGCCACAGAAAGGGAGGCTTTGCCATCTGCCAAAACACCTGCAACCACTTCAGTCCCTGCTACTGTGGATTCCCCTCCCTCCCACTCCCATCGGAGGGTGTGTTCATCCGGACCACCAGGAGAGGATGGCAAGACCTCCACCACCAAGAGATGCAGAACCTAATTTCCTCTAGTGTGTGACTACCATTCACTCTGTGGACGATTTTTGGAGACATTTACCTTTTTGAGGACAATTGTATTCTCTACATTGGACTTCAAACAATTGTGCCCCTTCAAAAACAGTTTTATTCATCTTGACTGAATTTTTAGTTTTAGTTTTTAATTTGTATATTATTTTCATCCTGTTTGAGTTGTGTTGTGTTTCTTGTAGTATATTTTTTTAAATCTGATTTACTTCCATAATGTTTGTGAAAATGTCACTTAATTAGTATCAGCACAAACCTTGATGTATCAATTACACCCATTTCCAAAAAAGATTTGTTGGTCACACTAAAATAAAATAAAAGTACAATGTTGGCCTGAACCAAATAGTCTGAGCCATTGTTACAAGTTCAGTTCCAGACCTTAACACCATGGAAGAAAGGAATTTGATACAACAAAAAAGATGAAATAAGCAAACTAATCTTGATTCATGTCATCAGCTTGAGCTAGAAATACTGACTCACAAGAGGAATCGCACATCAATAACACCAATAGTCCAAATCACGGCAGAACTACCTTTTGTGGACACAGGATCAATCCAATATACCATAGCAGTATCTGGTATAATGTCACAACCAACTTAAAGTGGTGTGCTTCAAGAAGGTCGCCCTCAATCATGAGGCACATCCACAATCTTATATACTTAACACAAAATGAGGACTCTGCAAATGTGAATGGAGATGATTATGCCATGGTTCAAATCACATATGTGATTAGAGCAATTGAAGCACCACATACTACCTTGGTGGCAACATGCGACAGAAAACAAGTCTAACGCAATAATCAATCACATTTAATCAATCAATCAATCACATTTATAAAGCGCGCTACTCACCCATAAGGGTCTCAAGGCGCTGGGGGGGAGGGGGTCAGTGCTCGAAGAGCCAGGTCTTGAGCTGCCTTCTGAAGGGGAGGTGTTCGGGTATGGCGCGAAGGTGACTGGGCAGGGAGTTCCAGGTCTTCGCTGCCAGAAAAGAGAAGGATTTTCCTCCGGCGGTGGTTTTGCGGATGCGGGGAACGGCTGCCAAGGCCTGACCGGTGGAGCGCAGAGTGCGCGGAGGAGTGTAGAAGGAGACGCGGGAGTTGATGAGTTTGGGTCCGAGGTTGTAGAGGGCTTTGTGTGCGTGGGTGAGGAGTCTGAAGGTGATCCTCTTGTTGACCGGGAGCCAATGGAGTTTTCTCAGGTGTCCGGAGATGTGGTGGTGGCGAGGTATGTCCAGGATGAGTCGTGCTGCGGCGTTCTGGATACCAAAAACTCCTACACAACGAATGTGCAGTTGTCTCTGTACAAGTTTTGTACATCGAAAGTGTGTGTGTCTTTCACAGGATCAACACATGTTCCCTTTGTACTTGGCAACAGCAGCATATAACAGCATGTCAAACAACTTTGAAATGTCCAAATGAAGATGACATGGTGAAGAATCCTAAAACCGAAGGGCAAGAAGAAATTGATTTTTTTCCATGACAAAATATACACCTTGCAAATAATAATATATGAGGACACAATCATGTATATCAATCAAACATATTCACTTGTGTATGAACACAATAGTCGATGTGTCAAACTTTTGATCAACAAACACCCCTGCCCAGGAATTTTCCAGACCTACCCATTCCTAAAAGATTTTCAGCACAGACTGATATGCTCATCTCATCACTAGCTGTTCTGACAGTGGATTTAACATTATGTAAATATATACTTACACTTGTGCGAAGAAGTGGTCAATTACATCTTGACAAACGTCCATTCCTTCCACTTCATTTGCCATTTCCACATCTTCAATCGGTGGCTCTTCATGGTCTCCATCCTCTGCTATGTATGAGATGTTCCTTCGCAGGGCTATGTTGTGTAACATGCAGCAGGCAATGGTGGTTTGGCACACCTTATCAGGTGAGTCAAGAAGGGCTCTACGGGTCTTGTCCAGACAGCAAAATCGGGCCTTCAGGAGCCCAAAGCCCGCTCCACTGGCCACTGTGTTCTTTCATGGGCCTCATTGAAGTTGATTTCCCTGGTGTTGTTGGATTCTTCTGCGGTGCTAACAGCTGTGGTCAGTTAGGGTAAGCTGAGTCTCCTATATGAAAGCAAAAAATATATTGAGCAATAAATTCTTATCCCATTGAACAGTTCTAACTATAAAAAAGAAACAAATGATCCTAGTGCTATATTTTACTTACTACTATGCCAGGCCCTCTTAGGTCCAAGTTGTGACATCTGCAGAAGTATGCTGCGGTTCCATAGTACAAAGCAATGTTGTGTTAATGCTGGGAAATGGGCACACATGCTTGAGATGTACAAATCAGGTAAGCAGACAACTTGCACATTGATTAAATGGAAGTTTTTTCCAATTGCGGTAGACTTGTTCCCTGGTGAGTGGTGGCACCAAAGTAATATATGTACCATCAAATGCTCCAACCACAGGTTGTATGTCACCCAAAGCATAAAAATCTCCCTTTACATTTGCAAAATACTCATGTTGTGGAAACTGTATGAAGCTGTTGATGTGTCTCATCATTGAATAAAGGACTTCTTGTAGCACATCATTGAAAGTTGATTGTCACATGCCTCCAGATACTGATACAGTGTATTGGAAGGATCCAATGACTACAACATGGAGTACTGCATTGCGTTTCACTCTTGGTGTTATTGCTACGAGATTCATATTGTGAGAAAGAAGATCTGGCTCCAGCTGATGACATAAATCCAAGATTGTTTGCCTATTCAATCTGAATTTTCTAATAATGTCCCTGTCTTCCATGGTGGCAAGGTCTGGAAAAGGTCTGAACACTCGAGGCTGTCATCTTTTATCTCTCTCTGGGTTCATAAGTCTGCATATAAGAAAAGTAAATTATCATTTAAAATGGTCATACAAAACTTCGATAATCAACACACATCTCATGTCATTGTAAAATTACATGTTTTTGTGTCAGATATATATCCATACATTTTTTACTGATGTTGCAACTTAAAATTCAAAATAATTTACATGTATGATAGTTTTTTACAAGTAATGTGTAAATAATAAATGTGAAATGTATTATTTACAATTTTTTTCTTATTTTGTTTTTTAAAATCAACAGAAATATAAAATACACTGCATCACTATCGATTTAAAAAACAGTAATGCATTACATTATAATGTGTTACATTTTCTAAAGTGTTGTACATATTTTACATTTCTAAACAAATTAGATACTATTTTGAGTGGTGGTGACGCCATTCACTTTTAAAAATACACTGGTTCACATCTTAAAATGATGGCCGCCTGACCTTGCTGTCAGGACATTGGCAATCTGACGGCCGTCGGTGATAGGTGACCGTGTAGTAGGTGTCACACTCCGCGGCAGACACACCCATAGGCTAACGTGTGCGACAGCAACACACAAAAGCCAATAGCTGTGTCCGTCTCCATCAAGGATTGCGTACGTGGTGTTCATGTACGAGGCATTAGGAAAAAAGCTCACTTGCCTTTTAACACTGCAGACAACAACACTACCTCCACTTTTGCTACTGTTATCAATCTCTGGGAGCCAAGATGCCTGGCAAAGCAGGTGACAGGGTCGGTAACTTCTCCCCTGAGGAGTTGGAACTCCTCACTACGGAGGTCCTGTCCCTGTACATCCAGCTGGTATGGGAACCCAGAGGAACAAGTAAATGATTGAATGAAAAATGTATTTCTAAGTAACTGTAATTTTTAATTACACAGGCTAATTTGTCTCTTTTAGTTAATGAGTGAAGTATTGTGATTGGAGTGTAGTCAACTCAATATTTTGGCAGGGGCCATAATGAGGTTTTTGCAATGTTTGAAATGTCTGTAAATTGAAATGAAAAATCACCTGAAAGAATAAGGTGACTTTTCATTTCTATTTACTCACAAGCCAAGATTCCAATTCACAAACTGCATGCTCCTTACATCCTGTGGCCAGTAGACACAGCAAAATGTTGAAATGAGTGAAATATAGAGTGCAAGAAAAATAATTCAAGTTATGGACTTGTCAGAATATTTTTTTCACTTTATTTTTATCCCAATTTCCTGAAAAATGAGCATCTGCATGTTTTACCCATTAAATGGTGCCACTTATAGGGAAAGTAATATCCTGTGCTGCTACTACATATGACACAGGCTCTCAATTACCCATACAAGTATGTTCCTTTTCTACACACTACGCACCAAAAACCACACTATAACTGACACATGGCAGCCCTTACATACTACCCTTAGCCATTGTATGGGGTTCAAACCATAGTATTTGGCTCTAAAAACATTAGGCTGTGCGTGTGGGTGTGGGCTAATACGTTGTTTAGCATTCAGTAGCTCACAATGAACTGTACTACTCAGACGTAGCTCCCACTATAGGAAATCTTTCGGACCCCCAGCCTAGATGATGTGTGTGCCCTAGATTTGTAACATGAGGACATTGAAAGTGTTGAGGATACTCAACAGGTCATTACAAATTAGTATTTCCAAGGAAAATTAAGACATTAGTAAATAATTTGTACTAACCTTTTAGAAATGTCTGTGAGAGGTGTTAAAAAATTGTGTCACAGCAATACAGACAAACTAGACATCACAAAAAATATTTGTTTTCTTTTTTCATATCCATACAGGTCAACACCCATCAGAAGAAGGATTTCTGAAAGGCCATCGCCAGGAAGGTGTGGACCCTGGGGGTCTACAAGCGGTGCAGCCTACATTGTCCCAGGAGGTCGGAAGACCTACCACGCTGGACCTGCATGTTAACTGAAGTCCAGCTCAGCTGGTCGCCTAACGTGGGAGGCCTGTGCACTGCACCCTGACCTCCCTTATGGCCCGCATTCTTGTGGTGGCCTATCTGGACCCTTGATGGGCAGTTGAGAGCACCAGCACACCCATAAGCACCACTACCACAACATCCATCTCTACATCTCACTCATCCAAACAAACAGTCACACATACACACCTACACTCAAGACAACACCCACCAGACAAACACAGACACAGTACCCCTACAAAACCACATATGTCCTAACAAACACACTCACAGAAATTCACACACACCCAAAAAACTACCAAATGCCAATGCACACATGCACCCGAACACCAAACACCTTCCAAACATGCACCACATTACCAGACCCACATGCACCTGCACTACAGACACACAACACCCCCTCCAGCTCCCTCTACCTCCCAAACTTCATCCTTTCCCACCCCTTCTACCCCTTATCCTTCTGACGCTTTCACTCTTGCCCTGTCCCTGACCCCTGTCAGCCCTAAACCTGCCCCTCATTAGAAATATCACTGAGGTGCCTGCTCTACTCCCAGATGCCCCTTCCTGAGGTGGTTGTATTTGGCACTGTACTGAGGAGGGAAGTTCTGGGCCTGAAGCCAACATATCCTATGCAGGACTATCTGGACATTTATATTTGATTGTCACTTTTCATTTCAATAATGAGACATATCTCATTCTTCAATATAATTTCCATTTATTTTCACTACATTTGTCCTGGGATTATTTTTTAATTATTTCTAATTGATTGCTGACAATGTTATAGTTGCAAATCTGTGTGACATTATTTTTATTTCTGACAGTGACAAACACAGGTTTTATATTGTACATATGTATATGCTGCATACATTAGTGTTGGACATTTGTGATCGACATATTAATTTTGGTGCAAGCATTCATCATGATACTGGACACATACACCAAAATTAGACATGTATATAATTTTGTAACTTGTGAATACAGGTGTGTTTACTAGAACATGATGAGTGTTAATAATAAACACATATGTATTACATATGGTAAATGACACTCTTGAGTTAAATGACTTCCAATAGGGTACAAAAATTGCACAGGATAAGGGGAAATGTGACATTAATACATCTATTACATGTTTGAAGTTTAGTGGTGACATTGGTTGGACATTTTGTGTTAACCCACTTGTTGCATTGTGTAGTGCAATTACTACATTATATTGGATTCACATAGTTACAAATATGTGTACTGTTTATGTATATAATATGGTAGTGTAGGGATAATGATTACACACACCTGTATGGACGCATTTCGAATTAGGGATTTATGTCACTTTTTGTGTAGGTGTCCATTTGCAAAAAGGCAGTTAGTACCAAATTTGTGAGTTTGAAAAATATTTAGAGGTGTATTTGTTTAAGCTTTTTAAATACCACATTACACACATTGTTATAAAGGGCTTTTCTGGTTGGCTAGGGTATGCACCTACGCCAGGCAGAACCCACCCACTCTAGTCAGGGCGAGGGAGTTACACACCCAAGATAACCCCTGCTCACCCCCTTGGTAGCTTGGCACGAACAGTCAGGACTTTCTCAGAGGCAATGTGTAAAGCGATTGCACAACACACACAAGACATGCAATGCAGTATCCCCACCACAAAGGAAACACAACACCAAGTTATATAAAAATAAACTGTATTGTACACAAAATCATTAGACCAAACACAACATGACAGTAATACCCTGCTGCCCAAGCAGTTGTCAGAACATTACACAGTACTATTACTCTGCAAAAGATAGCATTAGTCACATACAACACATAGGTTACTGGTTATCCTGCAACATAAGCAGTAGTTAGGTTGCCATTACTAAAAGAATAAACATGTCTTAATACTATCATAAATGCCCATAGAAGGAACATCAGCGAACACATAGCAAGTCATGAAAGCATATCACCATAAATGTATGGGTCATAGTAAACACATTACCAAAAATGCACATGTCCTAGTAAACATGTTACCGACAATGCCAGGAGATTATCATAAAAGCATTCTGGCAATAATAAACATGTTTTCCACATGTAGGGCAGGACCCCCCTATGCTGTTACTATGGATAGGTACGTCCCTTCACCAGGGAGAATAAATACAGATGCCCGCCTATTAGGTCAACTACAGTACCAGTACAACGCAGGGAATCCACCATGTCGGGACTCCCGTGGTGACTCCAGTAAGAGGCATTACCATTGATTGGGTCCCTTCCTTATGGGACTGTCCCCCTACTCCACGGGTATGACCAAAATGGGGGGGGGGAAACACACACTGTTGCAATCCAAGGGGAAACCTTTTGGGGTCTTCTCCTTTGCTGTACACAAACCCGGTCAGCCGCACGAGAATGGTGCGCAGCGCCCAGCAAGGCGGATTGCTCCACAGCTCCTGGTCACCACCCCCACTTCCGCTTAGAGGGTCTCCTCAAATCCAGGGAGGCTTCTGGAGTGAGGCTCACCAGCTCCTGCCTCAGCGCATGTTCTCTCCATCGGATTCTTGGGGGCACAATGCGGCAGAGCCGGCAACGGCCCGGTTCACTCCTTCCTCTCCTCCTACCTGGAGGTCAGGGTTTCCCGGGACGTTCTTCTCCTCCCCAAGGAGAAATACAGTATTTCTGGAATGAGCCTCGGAGGCTCTTCCACATCAGGCGCATCACTCGACTAATGGAGGGAGGTGGGCGGGGCCTTGCACCATCGTTGGATTTTCCCTGCGCTGACAGGTAGAGAAATCTCTCACATCCAGTCCTAGATAAGTGCTCTTCCTGCACTTGGGACCAGCGAGTTGGAGCGCTCACTATGAGCATTGAAAGCACAACATGCAGTGCTTCCAGGACAATCAGGAGCGCTTTCCTTGCACTCCTTCCGTCCAGCATCAAGAGGGACAACATTGCTTCTCTGCCTCTAGCTCCAGGAAAACAACTGTTCTTGGGCCCGTCCAGACCTTGTAGGAAAATTGTAGGGGGCAGGGGGACATACCACCCAGCCCCTGGAGACAATGAGGGGGAGCACAGGGCGGTAGGGCCCAAAGAACAAGTTACTTGCCTTCAGTAACGCTTTTTCTGGTGGATACAATAGCTACCTGTGGATTCCTCACCTTATGAATTCACCCTTGCGCCAGCATCCGACGGAAAATCTTCTTCCAAGCTCTCCACGTCGACGAGGACGTCACAATTGCACGGCTCCACGCGACTCCGTCTGATGTAACCGTGCCAATAAGAGGTCCTCACCGGCGTGCTGACGTCAGTTTCACCCATTTTTTATGTGCCATTGAGGCGAACAGGTGATAACCGACCCCACGATAACTCCAATAAATACATATACACATAAAACTTCCATAATGAAATATAATTAAAACCATAATTTATATATACAGGAAAAATATCAATATATACATACACCTATACATTCACATATCCTAGTGTAACCAGAAAGGCAACGGGGAGGCGGGTGGGACTGTGAGGAATCCACAGGTAGCTATTGTATCCCCCAGAAAAAGCGTTACCAAAGGTAAGTAACTTGTTCTTCTGATGGATACAACTACCTGTGGATTCCTCACCTTATGAACAGAGTCCCAAAGCAGTACCGCACTCGGAGGTGGGTGTGTGCCTGATTACACCAAGAAACCCTGTAACACAGATCATGCAAAATGGCCGTCCCTCCGAACCTCAGAGTCCAAGCAAAAATGCTTTGCGAAGGTGTGGAGGGACTCCCAAGTTGCTGCCTTGCAAATATCCACCACCGGAACCCCCTTGCCAGGGCCGAAGTAGCGGACTTATCCCTGGTGGAGTGGGCTCTGATACCCTCAGGGGGAACCTTTTTTGCCAATGAGCAGCAGATCTTGATACAAAGAATGACCCACCTGGAGATTGTACTTTTATGGACTGCTCTGCCCTTCCTCTGTCCAATATACCCCACGAACATCTAATCCTCCAGGCGAAAGTCTTTCGTCCTTTCAATATAAAAACTAAGTGCCCTTTTAGGGTCCAAATGGTGGAGCCTTTTTTCCTCCTTCGAGGGGTGAGGAGGAGGGTAGAAAGATGGAAGGGTAATGGTCTGTCCTGTATGAAAAGGAGTGACAACTTTTGGCAGGAAAGCCGCCCTGGTTTTCAACCAGCTTCTTACCCACGCTCACAAAGCGCTCCACGACACCGGACCAGCCTACCTAAACAACAGACTCCGCATCTACACCCCCACCCATCAGCTCTGCTCCTCTAACCTCGCCCTCGCCCCCCGCATCTGAAGAAAGACCTCCGGCGGCAGATCCTTCTCATACTTCACCGCCAAAACCTGGAACACCCTCCCAATCAGCGCCTTGAATCCCTCACGGAGGAGAAGACTCCTCAAGACCTGGCTCTTCGACCAGTAACACCAGCTCCTCCCCCTCCCCCCAGCACCTTGAAACCCTCACGGGTACGTAGTGCGCTTTATAAATCCAATGATTGATTGATTGAACACCACTTTATCTGGGAAAAACAAGGTAAAGGGGAGTTTAACAGAAAGAGATTGAAGCTCACTAACCCGCCAAGCCGAAGTTATAGCAACGAGAAAAACTGTTTTAAGCACTAAAAACTTTAACGGGCAAGAGTGCATGGGATCAAAAGGTGACCCCATTAAAAAGGTTAAAACAAGATTTAGGTCCCACTGAGGCACATGAAAAGGAGTGGGAGGAAACTTATTAACTAAACCCTTATGAAACCTAACCACAATAGGTGACTTAAAGAACGAGGGCTGATCCGGGAGGCAAAGAAAGGCTGACAGAGCAGCTAAATAACCCTTAACCGTAGCTACTGCACAACCCTTCTTTGCTAAATCTAAAGCAAATAATAAAATATCAGAAAGGTGGGCCTTCAAAGGATCAATTTGTCTTTCTCCACACCAAGCCACAAATTTTGCCCACCTACCGGCATAAATGGTCTTAGTGGAGTGTCGCCTGGCCGATAAAATAACATCCACTACATCTGGTGGGAGAGAAAAGGAACTCAGGTTACCCCATTCAATCTCCAGGCATGAAGGTGCAGGCTCTGGAGGTGGGGGTGTAGAACCTGCCTCTGCGACTGCGAGAGGAGGTCTGCCCCCAGAGGGAGACGGAGCGGAGGGCACAGCGAGAGTTGGAGAAGGTCTGTGCACCACACCCTCCTTGGCCAATCTGGGGCTATTAAAATGACCTGAGCCCGATCTTGGCGAATCTTCCTCAGAACCAGAGGAATCAAGGGTATGGGGCAAATGCGTAAAGCAACTGGTTGCACCAAGCGATCTGAAACGCATCCCCCAAAGCTCCTTGCGCCGGATACTGGAGGCTGCAGAATGATGGGCAGTGCGTGTTCTCTCGATTGGCAAACAGATCTGGAGAACCCCACATCTGAAAGATGTGCAGGACCTGATCCGGATGGAGACGCCACTCGTGATCGGTCGAAAAATGTCGACTGAGAGTGTCCGCACGTACGTTGAGCACTCCGGGCAGATGATTCGCTATCAAGCAAATGCGATGGTCCTGAAGCCAGGACCAGAGACACAGAGCTTCTCTGCAGAGAAGATACGACCCTACTCCTCCCTGCTTGCTTACAAACCACATCGCGGTAGTATTGTCCGTCAGGACCTGAACTGACTGACTGCGAAGGGACGGGAGGAAGGCCTTGAGAGCCAAACGTATTGCTCGCAATTCTAACAGATTTATATGAAAAGTCTTTTCCACTGGAGACAAACGACCCTTGATCTCCATGTCCCCCAGATGAGCTTCCCACCCTAGAGTGGAAGCATCCGTCATGACCGTGGCCACCGGAGGCGGCAGTGAAAACGGCCTTCCTTGAGAAAGGTTGCCGTCCACAGCCCACCATCGTAACTCCGCTGCAGCATCTCTGGAGATCGTTATGACTCCTCGAGATCCCCTTTGTGTTGAAACCACTGCCTGCGTAGGCACCGTTGGAGAGCCCTCATGTGCCAACGTGCATGAGTGACCAACAGATTGCAAGAAGCGAATAGACCGAGCAGGCTTAAGACCTTGAGGACTGGAACAACCGCTCCATTTTGAAACATTGGAATCAACGCCTCAATGTCCTGAATCCGCTGAGGCGGAGGATAGGCCTGATTCAATGTTGTATCTGTTCAATGTTGTATCTAGTACTGTCCCTATGAACAGGAGGCATTGACAGGGCTCGAGGTGAGATTTGGGTACATTTATCGAAAAACCCAGACTGAACAACTGAGTCTGCAAGTGATGCAACACAAGCTCTGGAGACTTGGCTTTGATCAACCAATCGTCCAGGGAATACCAATATCCCCCTTCTTCTGAGACTTGCTGCCTCCACTGCCATCACCTTTGTGAAGACTCGAGGTGCTGAAGTAAGACCAAACGGAAGGACCGCAAACTGTTAGTGTTGCGACCCCACCACAAACCGGAGATACTTCCCGTGTGACTTGAGTATAGGGATATGAAAGTAAGCATCCTGCAAGTCGACAGACACCATCCAATCCTCTCTGTTCAATGCCAGAAGTACCTGTGCCAAAGTCAGCATCTTGAATTTTTCCTGTTTGAGGAACAAATTCAAAATCCTGAGGTCTAGAATGGGTCTCAAACGACCGTCCTTCCTGGGGATCAGGAAGTATCTTGAATAACAACCCTGACCCCTTTCCTGCTCTGGAACCAACTCCACCGCACCTTTTGACAATAGGATCTGAACCTCCTGCTGTAACAACAGGAGATGGTCCTCTGAGCAAAACGAGGGACGGGGAGGGATGGGAGGAGGAAACTCCTGAAAAGGGAGAGCATATCATTTTCTCACAATGTTTAGAACCCATGAGTCTGATGTAACTAACTCCCACTCGTGAAGAAAAATACGTAATCTTCCCCCTACAGGAGAAGTATGGTCGATAAAGGGGAGAAAGGGGAGAAAACTAGGGCTGCTTCCCTTGCTGTTGTCCTCCAGAGGAAGAGGATGATGCAGGGTGCTGCTGGGTGGCCCCTCTTGTCCTAACTCTCCCCCGCCCTCTAAAGGATTGATATGGGAGGCCGGAATGCTGCTGGACCGTGGACTGGGGTCTCCCTCTGTAAACGCTCCACGCCCAAACCCCCTGAACCTCCGAAAGGACCTGAAAGGGGTAGCAGAGGAGGCTTGCAGACCCAAAGACTTTGTTGTGGCCCGACTATCTTTAAAGCGCTCTAGGGCAGAATCCGCTTTATCTCCAAACAGCTTTTCCCCCATCAAAGGGCAAATCCAACAAAGTGGTCTGTACATCCGAAGAAAACCCAGAGGACCTCAACCAAGCGTGCCTCCTGGTAGCGATAGATGTACCCATTGCCCTGGCCACTGAGTCCGTAGAGTCCAGACCAGACTGGATTATTTGTTTTGCTGCAGCCTGCGCATCAGATAGGAGTTCACCAAAAGGTCTCTCTACATCCTGCGGCAGGTCAGGAACCATAGCCTTCATGGAGTCCATCAGGGTGTGGGCATAGCTACCTAGCACACCAGTAGCGTTCGCAGCCTTAAGAGTCATGCTGCAAGACGAGAAAGTCTTCTTTGCGGATTGCTCCATCCGTTTGGATTCCCTGTCTGATGGAATCACAGGGAAGGAGCCTGGAGCAGGCCGTGTAGAGCAAGAGGCCTGAACCACCAGACTCTCCGGGGTAGGATGTCTCGATAAAAACCCCGGATCACCAGATGCCACTCTGTATCTTCGTTCTACAGATCTATTAACAGCAGGCGACGACACAGTCTTCCTCCAAAGCTCTAATATAGGCTCCCTAAGAGCATTGTTGAACGGAAGCAAAGGATCTGCACAAGCTGAAGAAGGATGCAGGCCCTCTGTTAAAATGTTTGTCTTAACCTCCACAGCAGGCAATGGAAGATCTAAAAAGTCTGCCGCTTTCCTAATCACTGTGTGAAAAGAAGCTGCCTCCTCCATGAACTCCCCCGTTGAAGACAAGTCCCATTTCGGGGAAGCGTCAAGCCCACTTGCCGGATCCAGCCCTTGATATTCTCCCAAGGGCTCCATAATCTCCCCTCCTCCAATAACTGCCTTTGACACTCTTCCTCCTCTAAGAGTCTCAAGGCCTTTCTGTGTGGCCTCAGTCTAGCCTCCAACCTCGGCGTCGACATAGAATTGGCAGACGTCGAAGACACCGGCTTCAATACCTGATGTGGAACAGAAGAGGAAGGTTGACTTCGGTCGAATTCATCTCTCGGATCCAGCGCCAGCACGGATCCTAATGGCGCGAGGATACTTGCGGTTCTACCATCGGCGCCGGCTGACGGGATGATGAAATTGGTGCCATAGGTCTGGAAGGCGACGTCATGGGAACCACAGGGCCTAGAGGCAACGTCATCGACACCGGTCCGGCACCCTCAACCAGATAGAATGGCATAGACGGCGGCGCCTTGTATGGAGCAGGGTAGCCCAGCGAAAATGCCAACGGACCTGTGGGACCAGCCGGTGCACCAGCAGGGGCCATTGCATTGAACATAGAGAACATGGCATTCAAAAATGCCGCTGGATCCGCTCCCGGAGCCGGGACGGCGGGATACTGCTGATCTCCCTGTTGCACCTGTGTTTGCTGAACATCGGACTCATGAGTAGCAGGTGAAAATCGAGGACTGTCCGGAGGTGCCACTACCTCGAAGAATGACGGCGCCGGAGAAGCCTCAGGGCTCTGAGGTTGTGGAGTCACCGTCGGACTCACCTCCCACGTCGCACTGCGCCAACGAGATGGAGACCTTGATCTTGATCGGCTCCGAGCCAAACGACGTTGAGAGTCATGATGACGCTGTTTCTTATGCTTCTTCAAAGAAGCATGGGAAGAAGATCTATGATGGCTCTTACGACTCTTCTTCGCCTTGGCCAAAAAGAGTTTGGCCTCCCTTTCCTTCAAAACCTTTGGATTCATGCTCTGGCAAGAAACACACTCCTCGACGTCATGCTCAAAGCTCAGAAACCAAAGACAATTGTCATGAGGGTCAGTAAACGACAAGCGACCCCCGCACTCTCAGCATGGCTTGAAACCGGACTTCCTAGGGGGAGACATTGTAACAAAAAAGTAAGATAGAAACTAGCAACAAGATGGAACACCTCCAACAGAAGCGAGAGCTAGGAGAAAACCGTTAGCGTCGAAGACACGGAAAAAAGGGAACTGGCGTCAGCACGCCGGCGAGGACCTCTTATTGGCACGGTGATGTCAGACGGAGTCGCGTGGAGCTGTGCAATTGTGATGTCCTCGTCGACGTGGAAAGCTGGGAAGAAGATTTTCTGTCAGATGCTGGTGCAAGGGTAAATTCATAAGGTGAGGAATCCACAGGTAGTTGTATCCATCAGAAACAAGCAAGCCAGCACAAATAGTTGCATTCAGTGGCAGTTCCTCTAGTGACCCAGCAGGTCACAGATCAGCACAACAGCAGCAGTCCAAGGCGGTTCCTGGTGAGTCCCTCAAGCAGAATTCTGTGTCCAAGTTAATAGTCTAAAGTGTATTTTCTAACATGGGGAAAACCCCCTGTACTTATATTCAGTTTTGCACAACTTTTACAAAGAGGGGGAGAAGAGGTTCCAATCAGTTCCAACTGGTTCAAGGAGTGTCGCCTCTCTCCTCCAGCACAGGCTCCAGACATCAGTTGGGGGTAAACAGGCCCTTTGTGTGTGGCCAGGGCACAGCCTTTACAAATGCAGGTGTGCCCCACCTCCCTTTCTCTGAGCCCAGGAAGACCATGCAATATGAAGATGCACCTCTGTGACACCTCTACCCTCCCTGTGTACAGGCTGTCCGAAAAAAATGCACAAAGCCCATCTGTCACTCTGCCCCAGATGTGATTGTAGTCAAGCTGCAAAACAGCAAAGTTATAAGCACAGAGAAAAGCTCACTTTCTAGAAGTGGCATTTCTATAATGGCAATAAAAATCCACCTACACCAGCAGCATTTCTCACTATTATTACACCCATACCAAACATGCCTATACTACCCCTCATAGAACAGATAGTACCCCCTAGACATAAGGCAGGGCATTTCCAATGCAATCCCATGAGCAAGGCAGCACTCACAGCAGTGAGAAACCAAATAGGCTGTTTGTCACTACCACTACAGGCCACACAACCAGGCACATGCCCTGCCTTCTACATACATAGCACCCTGCCCATAGGGCTTAGCTAGTAAAAGGGGAGTTACCTTCGGTTCTGGCAACAATGTGGTTGAATTTCGTTGATCCAGTAGCAGCAGCAACGGTAGAACTTGTACGATCAGGTTCATGTTGGCAATGAATGAGAAAACTCGAAAAAAGGCACGTTTTGGGCTTCTATACCTCTCAATCCAAGGTTTAGCAGCCATAGTTATATCAGTGGGAAAGCACATCTTGACTGGCCCTGAGGTAAAAAAATGGCTGCAGTCCCTCTGCCAGCCGCTTTTTCCTTCGACACTGTCAATGTGGGTGTACAATCCTGGTGGTGATGGCGGTTTGCCGACAGACTTGAGTCTTTGCGCCCGCCAACATGTAAGTTGAGCAGTGGTAGGATATCCAATGGAAAATCGACTGCATGACTGATTCCACCAAGATCCAAATCAGGCCCAAAGTCTCTTCAAAATTCAAAAAGTGAATTTCATTAACATGCAGAACCGTTTTACTTGTATACATCAGATTTTATCAGTGCATTGAGAATTATTTTTTTAATTTTTAAAAAGACAATTTTCAAACATGAATTTAGAAACATGAATTACACCCCTCCCAACCTCCCCCAAACCCTGACAACAATGCCAATAGTGAAACATAAGGCAAGTCAGTTGTTATGTGCACTCTTTGGGAGGCCTGGGATATTACTATATATGAACAACAATATACTTTATTGAATCAAACATAGGAAAAGGTTTTGCACAGCTTACCTCATGAAGTTATTTATTTCGAGGTCCTCTTATATATGATAACGAAGAAAAAGGAGGGAATGTCAGATAAAACAATTGCCTAGGATCACACAATTCGATAAAGGGGGGAACTCTGTATTATGCTCAGGTTTTCTGCTTTTTCATTGTGCAATTCAAGCACTGGATGCAAATGCTTCACTTCCCCTACATCCACCTTACCGCCAACTAACCCATATCCAATGACTGACACTGCTGGCATCAGTGCGGCCCAGAAAGCACGTTTTGAAAGTATTACTGATTACCCATGCTCCAATGGCCTGCGAGGGAAGGAAGGGAATGCATTTTGGCCACCAGTTAAAGCTGGAAATATGTAAAAAAGTCAACAGAGCTAGCAGCAACTCTAGCTTTGTACTCAGCAGGTGTCACAAACACGTTATTGTCAAATAAGTGGTCAAATGTACTAATCCCCCTCATAGCCAATGAAGCCAGGGCCAATTCTTCTAATGCTGGGGGAGTAAGGAATTCTCAATCACTGAGATAGCCGAAGAATACAACATATTGCATCCTGCCCTGCGGATTAGCGTCCTCCATCCATGTCCACAGCAGACAACGGACTTTATGCATCTCAAGGGCAAGTCAGGGGAGCTTAGTCCATGGTATACGTTCCAAAGAATTTGTTTCCACTTGGATCTTTTTCGATCATGAGATGAAGCCTGCTTGGTACCACTTGAAACAAGCATATAGCATAATGGCTCACAATACCACGTAGTAAGTATAAAAGTCAGGCACTGATCAGTCTACCATCTTGCTGCATGCACTCTCTAGCATAAGTTCATTGTATTGTCATTCTGATTGTGCTGCCATCTCTTTACCTGCACTGTTTTCTACAAATCATTTCCCAGATCTAGTCCAGTATTTGAAGCACCTCAACGTCCTTACCTGTAGATTCCCTCTCAGTCATTACAGCTTCTCAAGCAATACTATGTATCTGCCTTCAGTGGTTCTCAGAGGACTATCCCACTACTCCATCCTTCTTAATCACTACTTTACCCCTCTCAATGCTTGTTCCTGCTCCATATGTGCACTATTACCTAGGTGCTCACAGCGCCTCTTCTGGTCTATCCCTCTGCTGGCACCATCTCTGCTGCCTGAACCATCTCTTCTTCACAACATCCATTGATTGTATCCTCACTCCATGTTTACTGTCACTGCCAATTGCATCTTCCTGATTGCTCTACCAACCTGCAGTGCCTTCATCTGGTTTATCAATGCACCTACATTCTCTCTTTCTAGATCCTCTCTATTTGTTTAGACTTTCTCACTATTTGTACAGAGTACAGCCTTTATTGTTATTATTATTATTATAGGCATTTACATAGCGCATGATTCACCCATAAGGTATCATGGTGCTATGGGCCTAGGGTGCCAGGGAGCAGGAGTGGCACAGTCCACCAGATGAGTGAGCAGGTTACTGGGGAATGAGCCAGGTCTCGGCGCTTTCCTCAAAGACAGCAGGTCTTCCATTAGTCTAAGGGGGGCCTGGAGCTGACTTCCATTCTTGATTTCTTAGCATTAGGAACACAGGCTAGGAAAGCTGATAAGGAGTGATGATTCCTCCTCGAGGCATATCTGGAGAAACAATTCTGCAGAGCGAATGGTCCAAGTCCATGTAAGGCTTTAAAAACAATACATTAAGATTTAAAAGATAGTCTCTGCTTAATCGGCAGCCAATGAAGCTCCTGTAAAGCATCTGAGGCTGAGGAACTTCTGGCACGCTTCAGGGCCAACTTAGCTGCAGCAGTCTGTACTCTATATAGTCTGTTTATTAGATATTCAGGGGCCCCAAGCAGGAGAGAGTTACAATATTCGTGGATGCTCAGGATCACACGGACGATAGTTTGAATTTTTGCGTTACTTGGAAGCAAAGGAAGCAGTTTCCGCAGGCCCCACAGGAGCGAGTAACACGTTGCAGCTACTTCTGTATTATGAACTTCAAGGGACAGTTTATTATCAAAGATGACGCCTAAATTATGGACTGAGTCCGAGGGAATTGATGCATCCTTTGCAGGAAGAAGCCAAACATTTACTGGCAGGTTCATGGGACTTTGTTTGCCGAGCAGCATAAGAGCACGGTCTTATCCCTATTGAATTTGAGAGAGTTGAAGTTCTGCCATTTTGCGATGTCCTTCAGGCACTTATGGAAAGCCTTTACTGAAGTCTGGTGAACACTGTCCAAAGACAAAATCAGCTGAGTATCATCTGTGTAGTTAACTACTCTTAAACCGTCAGATTGAATAAGAGAGATAAGAGGTCTCATATAGAGATTAAACAGAATGGGGCTAAGCGCAGACCCTTGAGAAATGTCATTTTCCACTTTCCTAAAAATCTGTTTCAAAGGCGGATTGGCGATTGCTTGGCTGCGATCAGATAAGTAAGAGTGCACCCATTTTAAGGTTGTTCCTCCGACTCCCACAGAGGCAAATCTGTTAAGCAGGATGCTATGATTGGCTGTGTCAAACGCTGCAGGAAGAATCAGAATTGCAGGCTGGCCGCGATCGACTAGCATCCGTAAATCATCCAAGCCTAAGATGCCTTCTTGTCTCACCCTATTTAGGTGTTTTAAGGTAAAGCCTTTTGGGGACATTAAGAAAGCTTCCCTGGAAAAGTAGTCCGTCATTTGCTTACCATTGACTTTGTGGTTTCTGGCTTTCTATATGCTGTCTTTATTTGTTTTAGGCTGTCCAGGTTCAATTTTTCCCTCCCTAGGAGCAAAGCCTTTTTCACATTACCTCTCCTTGTATTCTTCCACAAGCGCTCCTTTCTGCAAACAGGCCTGTAACTTTTGTTCTTATCCCGTCACAATTGCTGTGCATTCAAAGGCAGGAGTCGAATGGCAGGCTCTGTTTTCCAGGAAGCTTGGTGTTTATTTTTCATTCTCTGGCTTCAAAGTGAGAGGATTTATGTGATATTCTTGCTGGAAACTGGGGGAAGAGGAACGTTTTTTTTCTAGCACACAACATGTAAATAAGCAATTAGAGATTTCAGAATATAACAGAATTAGCAAAGCGTAAATGAAGCAATTTTTTATCAATTCTGAAGTGTGTTGTAAACAAATATCTTAAAAGTATTAAAACAAATCAATACACTAGGCGATTGCATTTCCAGACATCATTTGTGAGCTGTATAGTTTTGTTAGTAATACTGTATGTCTGTGCAAATGTAATAGTCATTTCAATTGAAAATCTGTTGTCTGTAATGGCAGTATACTACCACATAATTCCTACACCACTCCATTCTGCACCTCTCCTTGCCACTGCACTCTACTCTGTGTCACTCCAATATACACCACACCACTGCACTCTACTCCACTCTGAACCACTCCACTTTATGCAACCGCACTCTATGCCTTTCTAATCTACTATGCACCACTCTGCTCTGTGCCAATGCACTCTGCACCACTCCATTCTAGGTAACTCCACTCTACTCTGCACAACTCCACTCTATGCCACTCTATTGTATGGCACTATGCAACATTACTCTCTACACCACTTAACTCTGTACTAGTATACTTTAAGCCAATGCAGAATACTCTGTACCTCTCCACTCTATTCCCCTGTGCTTTATGCCAATCAACTGTACACAACTCTAATCTACTCTACATCACTGTACTCGATGCCATGGCACTCTATACCACTTTACACCATTACTCTGTGCCACTGTACTCTACCCTGCACCATTCTACTTTATAACCACTTCAATCTACCCTGCACCACTCCACTCTACACCACTTCTCTCTACTCTGAAACAATCTACTCTATGCCACTGCAATCTATACCACTGCACTCTACTCAGCACCACTGAAGTATACGTCACTGCTCTCTACACCAATCTATACCACTGCACTCTGACACTCTACTCTGCAACACAGCACTCTCCACCACTCTACTCTGCACTACTATACTCCATGCAACTGCACTGCACTCTACGCCACTACAGTGTATGCCACTCTACTCTACACCACTGCGCTCTATGCGACTGCACTCTACTATGTGCCACTCAAATCTACACCACTGCATTCTATGGTGCTGCATTCTACGCCACACTATGCGACTGCACTCTACTCCACTATACTTTGCAACACTCTACACCAGTCTAGTCTACTCTACACTACTCCACTGTACTCCACACCACTCTATCCCTCTTCACTCAATGCCACTGCACTCTACACCACTGCACTGTACTCTGAAAAAACTGCACTCTATGCCACTAAACTCTACTCTGCACTACTGCATTCTATGACAATGCACTCTATGCCACTGCATTTTGCATCACTCCTCTCTACACCAATGCACTCTGCATCATTCCACTCTACGGCACTATGCTCTACTGTGCATCACTCTATGCCCCTCTTCTCTACATCACTCTACATCACACTACTCTGCAGCACTGCTCTCTACACCACTGCACTCTAATGTGCAACACTCTAATCTAAGTAGCTGCATTCCATGACACTACACTATATGCCACAGAATTCTATGTCACTGGACTCTACGCCACTATACTCTGCAGCACTCTGCATCAATACACTCTACGCCAATGCACTCTACACCAGTCCACTCTACTTTTCAGAACTCCACTATATGCCACTCCAATTCACAACACTCTATGCCACTGCACTCTGCGAGACTCTACTCTGTCCTTGTCATTTCACTTTACAACACCCCACACCACTCTCCTCTATGCCACTAACTTTTAGCCATGCTGAACAGCAGCCACGGTAGTGTGCAACATGACTAAAACTCACTGGCAAAGCCAACAACTCTTGTATAGATTACACCTACTTGCTTTTTGTCAATGCTTGTTTACCAATGTGTGTACGCTCACTCTAGTTGCACTAATTTATCACTCTGTCTGCACCTTATCATCACACTGAATGAGCCACTTGCTATCCCACCAGCACTCCTTCTCTGCCTCATCCTTACAGTTAGATAACAGCAAATTCTACAGAACTGCACTATCTTCTGTTTGCACATTTCCCTTCCTACATGTTGTATGCCCTGTGTCTGTTCTGTACTCAAACCCACTCAATACCTATGCACTTGTTGCCAGCTGCATTCCAATCTGTAGGAAAGTGCCACTGGTGGCATGGTTACCCACCACTTTTTGCCTAGTGTTGCTGCCAATTTTGATTGAAAGTGTGCTGGGATCCTGCTAACCGGGCCCCAGCACTAGTGTTCTTTCCCAAAATCTGTACCTTTGTTTCCACAATTGGCACACTCCTGGCACACAGTTAAGTCCCTTGTAAAAGGCACCCATAGTACCAAGGGCCCTGTGGCCAGGGAAGGTCCCCAGAGGCTGCAACATGTACTATGCATCCCTAGAGGGCCCCTCACCAAGCACATCTACACTACCTTTGCAGCTTGTGTGTGCGCTGGTGGGGAGAAAAAGGCAAAGTCGACATGGCACCCCTCTTGGGGTGCCATGCCACACAAACCACTGCCTGTGGCATTGGTAAGACACCTCTCTAGCAGGCCTTACAGCCCTAAGGCAGGGTCACTATACCACAGGTGAGGGCATACCTGCATGAGCAATATGCCCCTACAGTGTCTAAGTCTATTTTTAGACATTGTAAGTGCAGTGTAGCCATATTGAGTATATGGTCTGGGAGTTTGTTATGACGTACTCCACAGCTCCATAATGGCTCCACTGAATACTGGTAAGAATGATATCTAACTTCCCAGCACAATAAACCCCCACTGATGCCAGTGTGGGATCTATTTGGAAAATGCACCCACAGGGCATCTTAGAGATGCCCCCTGTATGTTAGCCAAACTGATAGTGCAGGACTGACTGGTCTGTGCCAGCCTGCCACTTTCAGACAAGTTTCTGACCACATGGGGTGAGAGCCTTTGTGCTTTCAGGTGGTGAGAAACAAAGCCTGGCCTGGGTGGAGGTGCTTCACACCTCCCCCCTGCAGGAACTGTAACACTTGGCAGTGAGGTTCAAAGGCTCTAGCCTCAGGTTACAGTGCCCCAGAGCACTTCAAATAGTGGAGTTGCCCACCCCTTGGACAAAGCCGCACTTTTGGCGGCAAGTCTGAGAGGAAAATTAGGGAGTGGGCACAAAGAGGGTGTAGCCACCCTCTGAGACAGTAGCCATTGGCTACTGCCCTCTGACCCCTGTAATGCCCCTAAATCCAGGATTTAACCCCTTCCCCGCCACGGACGTAATGGTTACGTCCATGGCAGCGCCCGTGTGGCGCCATGGACGTAACCATTACGTCCTGAATGCTGCCCTCGGGAGAAGCGCTAGCGCTCCTCCCAAGGGCCGCCCCCCCACCCCCCTAGGTCAGGGCTGACAGGGGAATCCCTTCCCCTTCAACCCCCGACCCACCCCCCCTGTGACGTCAGCGCGCGAGCGCTCGCTGACAATCACACAACCTCCCCCATCGCGCTGGAAGCAGAGCTTCCAGCGCGATCGAAAGAGAAATGCTCAGCATTTCTCTTTCGATCACGTGGGGGAGGCCCGGAGGGGCTTCAAAGGGAAGGAAATGTATTTCCTTCCCTTTGAAGTCTCTCCGAGGGTTTCAAAAGCCGGATTTTGAAACCCCACTAGACACCAGGGATTTTTTTTTTTTCTATGAAATTGACAGAAGGGAGCGACCCCTTGGGCAAGGGTTGCTCCCAGGGGGTCATTTTTTTTAAGGCCTTTTCTGCACCCCCTGGGGGCAGATCGGCCTATTATTAGGCCGATCTGCCCCCAGTGGGGGCAGAAACCTCTAGACACCAGGGATACTTTTTTTGGTTTGTTTTTTTATTTGTTTTCTTTTGTTTTTTAGGTGTGGGATGCGACCCCTTAGGCAAGGGTCGCTCCCATAGGGGGAAATTATATTTAGGCCATTTCTGCCCCCTTTGGGGGCAGATTGGCTTATTTTTATGAGGCCAATCTGCCCCCAAGGGGGGCAGAAACCACTAGACACCAGGGAGTTTTTTTTGTTTGTTTGTTTGTTTTTCACGTAAGGGGAGCGACCCCTTAGGCAAGGGTCGTTCCCTTGGGGGGCAAATTTATTTTAGGCCATTTCTGCCCCCCATGGGGGCAGATGAACGAGTTACTTACCTTCGGTAACGACTTTTCTGGTGGATACATTAGCTACCTGTGGATTCCTCACCTCATGAATACTCCCATGGCGCCAGCATTCTACGGAAATCTTCTTACTAGTCTCTGCACGTCGACGAGGACGTCACTGTCTCGCACGCGACGCCGTCTGACGTCATACAGGCAATAAGAGGTCCTCGACGACGTGCGGACGTCAGTACCAATCATTTTTTACGTGCATGAGAACAACCAGGCAATGCAATGAAAGAACAAAGCAACATCCATTATATTGTAAAAATACACCACATTGTATGAATAACTGTAAATCTTTTTATGTACATATATATATATATATATATACACAACTCTCTCTTTTAAAATATATACACACACCAAGTATATACATAAAGATATATACACATATACCTATATATATATAAATATATTATATATATACATCTATTGCACCCTCAAAAACCAAGAGGAGCACACTCAAGGATTACTTGGCAAGACCATAAAGGCAACGGGGAGGCGGGTGGGACCGTGAGGAATCCACAGGTAGCTAATGTATCCACCAGAAAAGTCGTTACCGAAGGTAAGTAACTCGTTCTTCTGATGGATACAACTACCTGTGGATTCCTCACCTCATGAATAGAGTCCCAAAGCAGTACCACGCCCGGCGGTGGGTGCCTAAATGGTCAAACCAAGAAATCCTGCAGCACTGACCGTGCAAAATGGCCGTCCCTTCTAACCTCAGAATCTAAACAGTAATGTTTTGCAAAAGTGTGAAGGGACGACCAAGTTGCGGCCTTGCAGATGTCGACCACAGGAACACCTCTGGCTAAGGCCGAAGTGGCCGACTTAGCTCTGGTGGAATGAGCTCTAATGCCCTCAGGAGGATCCTTCTTTGCCAAAGAGTAACATATTTTAATGCAAAGAACAACCCACCTGGATAGTGTTCTCTTGTGGACTGCCTTTCCTCTCCTCTTGCCCACGTATCCAATAAACAGCTGATCCTCCAGCCTGAAATCCTTTGTTCTATCGATAAAGAAACTCAACGCTCTCTTTGGATCCAGACGGTGCAGTCTTTCTTCCTCTTTGGAAGGATGAGGCGGAGGATAGAACGTGGACAAAGTAATTGCCTGAGCCAAATGGAAGGGTGAAACAACCTTCGGGAGGAAAGCAGCCTTGGTCCTCAACACCACCTTATCCCCATAAAAAGTTGTATAAGGGGGTTTTACTGATAAGGCCTGCAACTCACTCACTCTCCTTGCTGATGTTATAGCTATCAGGAAGACTGTTTTTAAAAACAAATACCTCAAGGGGCAAGAATGCATAGGTTCAAAAGGGGACCCCATAAGGAAAGTCAGGACTAAGGACAAATCCCATTGCGGCATAACGAATGGCTTTGGAGGATATTGATTTAGAAGACCTTTCAAGAATCTGATAACAATAGGGGATTTAAATAAAGATGGTTGGTCTGGAAGACATATGAAGGCTGACAAGGCCGATAAATAACCTTTAATGGTAGCCACTGCACAACCTTTCTGCGCCAGAGATAGAGCAAAAGACAAAACGTCCGATAGATGAGCTTGTAAAGGATCAATCTGCCTCTCTCCACACCACGCAACAAATTTAGACCACCTATTAGCGTAGATAGATTTAGTGGAGTGTCGCCTGGCCGCTAATATAACATCCACTACCTCAGGCGGGAGAGAGAAGGAACTCAGGTTGCCCCGTTCAATCTCCAGGCATGTAGGTGCAGACTCTGGAGGTTGGGGTGTAGAACCTGCCCCTGCGACTGCGAGAGGAGGTCTGCCCTGAAAGGGAGACGGAGCGGCGGGCACGTTGAGAGTTGGAGAAGGTCGGAGTACCACACCCTCCTTGGCCAATCCGGAGCTATTACGATTACTAGAGCCCGGTCTTGGCGAATCTTCCTCAATACTCGAGGAATCAAGGGTATGGGAGGAAACGCGTAAAGCAACTGGCCGCACCAGGTCATTTGAAACGCGTCCCCCAATGCTTCCTGCATCGGATACTGAAGGCTGCAGAACAACGGACAATGCGCGTTCTCTCGAGTGGCGAACAGATCTACCCGAGGAAACCCCCACTTCTGAAAGATTAAACGGACTTGATCTGGATGGAGACGCCACTCGTGGTCTGCCGAGAAGTGGCGACTGAGACTGTCCGCACGCACGTTCAAGACTCCGGCCAGATGGTTTGCTATCAAGCAAATCCGATGGTCCTTTGCCCAGGACCATAGTCGAAGAGCTTCTCTGCAGAGAAGGTACGACCCCACTCCTCCCTGCTTGTTTATGTACCACATCGTGGTAGTATTGTCCGTTAGGACCTGTACCGACTGACCACGAAGGGAAGGGAGGAAGGCCTTGAGAGCCAGACGTACAGCCCGTAACTCTAACAGATTGATGTGAAAAATCTGTTCCTCTGGAGACCAAAGACCTTTGATCTCCAGATCCCCCAGATGAGCTCCCCACCCTAGAGTGGAAGCATCCGTTATGACTGTGGCCACTGGTGGCGACTGCTGGAACGGTTTTCCTTGTGAAAGATTGTTGCTTGCAATCCACCACTTCAAATCCACAGCAGCATCTCTGGAGATCTTGACAGTACCCTCTAGATCCCCTCTGTGTTGAGACCACTGCCTTCGGAGGCACCACTGAAGAGCCCTCATGTGCCAGCGAGCATGCGTGACCAACAGAATGCAGGAGGCAAAAAGACCGAGCAGACGAAGGACCTTGAGGACTGGAACTACCGCTCCATTTCGAAACATTGGAACCAAATCCTGAATATCTTGAATCCGCTGAGGCGGAGGAAAGGCCCGACCCAATGTCGTATCCAGTACTGCCCCTATGAACAGGAGGCGCTGAGAGGGCTCCAGGTGAGATTTGGGCTCGTTCACCGAAAAGCCCAGGTCGAACAACAACTGGGTTGTTGACTGCAGATGACGCAACACAAGCTCCGGGGACTTGGCTTTGATCAACCAATCGTCCAAGTAAGGGAATACTGCTATCCCCTTCCTTCTGAGCTCTGCCGCAACCACCGACATCACCTTCGTGAAGACTCGAGGTGCTGAAGTAAGACCAAACGGAAGGACCGCAAACTGGTAGTGTTGCGATCCCACCACAAACCGGAGATACTTCCTGTGTGACTTGAGTATCGGGATATGAAAGTAAGCATCCTGCAAGTCGACAGACACCATCCAGTCTTCCATGTTCAACGCCAAAAGCACCTGTGCTAGGGTCAGCATCTTGAACTTTTCCTGCTTGAGGAACCAATTCAAGATCCTCAGGTCCAGAATTGGTCTCAAACGACCATCCTTCTTGGGAATCAGGAAATACCTTGAGTAAACTCCTTGACCCCTTTCCTGCTCCGGGACCAACTCCACCGCGCCCTTTAAAAGGAGGACTTCTACCTCCTGTTCTAGCAACAGGAGGTGTTCTTGTGAACAATACGAAGGGCGGGGCGGGATGAGGGGCGGAAACTCCCGAAAGGGAAGGGTGTAGCCTTTTCCCACAACACTGATAACCCAAGTGTCCGACGTAACAGTCTCCCATTTGGTGAGAAAATGCTGTAATCTTCCCCCTACAGGAGAGGAGTGAGTGGGAAATGGTGGAAGCCTAAGGCTGCTTCCCCTGCTGCACCCCGCCAGAGGATGAGGAAGAGGCAGAGTGCTGCTGAGAGGCTCCCCTGGTGCGGACCCTACCCCTCCCCCTAAAAGATCTATAGGGATGGGAAGAGGCAGGTTGCTGATATCTTCCCCGAAAGGAAGAGGAGGAAGAGCCACGCCCAAATCCACGAAACCTCCTGAAGAATCTGGAAGAGGCCGTGGAAGAAGGAGCTTGGAGTCCCAACGACTTAGCCGTGGCCCTGCTCTCCTTAAAACGTTCCAAGGCCGAATCAGCCTTAGCCCCAAACAGTTTGTCCCCATCAAACGGGAGATCCAACAATGTGGACTGTACATCTGCCGAAAAGCCCGAGTTACGTAGCCAGGCCTGTCTCCTTTCCACCACAGTTGTGCCCATTGCTCTGGCTACCGAGTCGGTGGTATCCAGTCCCGTCTGGATAATTTGGGTCGCAGCAGCCTGGGCATCAGAGACAAGATCCAAAAGACCCTGGGGAAGCTCTGTAAACGAAGAGGAGATGTCATCCATCAGAGCATGAATATACCTCCCCAGGATACAGGTCGCATTAGTGGCTTTTAACGCCAGACTGCAGGACGAAAAAATCTTCTTCGACTGCGCCTCTAGCTTTTTTGAGTCTCTGTCCCCAGGCACCGTCGGGAAAGAACCAGGCGCTGATTTGGACGAACAGGAGGCCTGCACAACCAAGCTCTCCGGCGTAGGGTGCCTAGATAGGAAACCAGGATCAGTTGGAGCCGTCCGATACCTCCTGGCCACGGCTCTGTGAACTGCTGGGGAAGATGCCGGCTTCTTCCACACCTCTAAAACCGGATCCAGCAGAGCGTCATTAAAAGGTAATAGAGGCTCCGCCGCGGCTGAGGCCGGATGCAACACCTCTGTCAAAAGGTTTTGTTTCGCCTCCACCACCGGCAAAGGCAGGTCCAAAAAACTAGCTGCCTTCCGTACCACTGTATGAAAGGAAGCAGCTTCCTCGGTATATTCCCCCGGGGACGAAAGGTCCCACTCAGGGGAAGTGTCCAGCCCACTGGCCGACTCCAGTCCACGCAGCCCATCACCCGAGTCCTCTAGCTCTCCTTCCTCTAGGGCTCGTTGGTACTCCTGCTCCTCTAGTACCCGGAGAGCACGCCTCCTTGAATGCAGTCGTTGCTCAATCCGCGGAGTCGACAACACCTCCGCCGAAGTCGGAGATCGGCGCCGATCTTCCGAAGCCACCGACGCCGCATCCGGCGCCACAGGTAACTTCGGCGCCGACTGAAGAGCAGATGAAACGGATGGACCCACCGGAGTCACAGGCCGAAATCTCGACGTCGACGGGATGGAAATCCCTGGGGCCAATCCCTCCGAAGCCATCGGAGCGGCCACCGGCGCCGACACTGGCGCCGAGCCCACGTTCCCAAACGGGAGAAAGGGCATAAAGGGTGCCGGCCGAAGAGGCGCAGGATCACCCAAAGAAAAGGCCAAAGGCCCAGCCGGAGCACCCCCTGGAGCCATCTGTTGGAAGATGGCATACATCGCATTCAAGAATGCGGAACTATCGGCTCCAGGGGTGGGAAAAGCCGGATACTGGGGTGCCTGACTCGGAGGCGACCCCGACGCCGGCCTCGGCGTCTGCGCCGGAGAAAACACCTGAGGCTCCAATACCTCAATCACCGACGCCTGTCCAGGCGAAGTTGGAGACGTCGGAGAGAGCAACGGCGTCGAAGGATGCGGCGTCACCGTGGGGCTGACCTCCCATGTCCTCCGGCGCCGATCCGGAGACCTGGAACGAGCCTCCCTTGAATGACGCCGAGATTCTCTACGGCGCCGGGAGTCTCGATGACGCCGATATCTTGGAGAAGACTTTTTCTTGTGATGCTTCTCCTTTGACTTGGCCATAAACAGCTTCGCCTCGCGTTCTTTAATGGCCTTCGGATTCATGTGCTGACACGAATCACAAGTCGAGACGTCGTGGTCGGAGCTCAAACACCAAAGGCAATCGGAATGAGGATCCGTCACCGACATCTTGCCTCCACACTCACGACAAGGCTTAAATCCAGACTTTCTCTGCGACATTATTTCCACAAAGAAAGAGTACGCAGCAAGATATACACTGTAACCGCAAGAGTAACAGTTGCTCCCTCGAAGATAACCGTTTCGCATGCACGGAAAAAAGGGAACTGACGTCCGCACGTCGTCGAGGACCTCTTATTGCCTGTATGACGTCAGACGGCGTCGCGTGCGAGACAGTGACGTCCTCGTCGACGTGCAGAGACTAGTAAGAAGATTTCCGTAGAATGCTGGCGCCATGGGAGTATTCATGAGGTGAGGAATCCACAGGTAGTTGTATCCATCAGAACAGCCTATTTTTATTAGGCCGATCTGCCCCCACGGGGGGCAGAAACCACTAGGCACCAGGGATTTTTGTTGTTGTTGTGTTTTACAGATGGGGAGCGTCCCCTTAGGCAAGGGTCGCTCCCCTGGAGGGGCAAATTGTATTTAGGCCATTTCTGCCCGCTTTGGGGGCAGATCGGCCGATTTTAGGTCAATCTGCCCCCAAGGGGGGCAGAAACCACTAGGCACCAGGGATCTTTTTTTTGCGCCGTCACGCAAGGGGAGCGACCTTGTAGGCAAGGGTCGCTCCCCGGGGGGGGGGGGGTGAGGGGGGCAAATTTATTTTAGGCCATTTCTGCCCCCCCTGGGGGCAGATCGGCCTATTAGTATTAGGCCGATCTGCCCACAGGGGGGGCAGAAACCTCTAGGCGCCTGGGCAAATAGTTTTTTGGTGTTTTTTTTTTGTTTGTTTGTTTTTTTAGAGATGGGGAGCGACGCATTAGGCAAGGGTCGCTCCCCTGGGGGGCAAATTGTATTTAGACCATTTCTGGCCCCCTTGGGGGCAGATTGGCCGATTGTAGGTCAATCTGCCCCCAAGGGGGGCAGAAACCACTAGGCACCAGGGATCGTTTTTTTGCGCCGTCACGCAAGGGGAGCGACCTTGTAGGCAAGGGTCGCTCCCCGGGGGGGGGGGGTGAGGGGGGCAAATTTATTTTAGGCCATTTCTGCCCCCCCTGGGGGAAGATCGGCCTATTGGTATTAGGCCGATCTGCCCACAGGGGGGGCAGAAACCTCTAGGCGCCTGGGCAAATAGTTTTTTTGTGTTTTTTTTTTTGTTTGTTTGTTTTTTTAGAGATGGGGAGCGACGCATTAGGCAAGGGCCGCTCCCCTGGGGGGCAAATTGTATTTAGACCATTTCTGCCCCCTTTGGGGGCAGATTGGCCGATTGTAGGTCAATCTGCCCCCAATGGGGGCAGAAACCACTAGGCACCAGGGATCTTTTTTTTGCGCCGTCACGCAAGGGGAGCGACCTTGCAGGCAAGGGTCGCTCCCCGGAGGGGGTGGGGGGGCAAATTTATTTTAGGCCATTTCTGCCCCCCTGGGGGCAGATCGGTCTATTGGTATTAGGCCGATCTGCCCCCGGGGGGGCAGAAATCTTTAGGCGCCAAGGCAATTTTTTTTTTGTGTGGGTTTTTTTTTTTTTTTTTTTTTTTTTTTTAGAGATGGGGAGCGACGCATTAGGCAAGGGTCGCTCCCCTGGGGGGCAAATTGTATTTAGACCATTTCTGCCCCCCTTGGGGCCAGATTGGCCGATTGTAGGTCAATCTGCCCCCAAGGGGGGCAGAAACCACTAGGCACCAGGGATCTTTTTTTTGCGCAGTCACGCAAGGGGAGCGACCTTGCAGGCAAGGGTCGCTCCCCGGGGGGGGTGGGGGGGCAAATTTATTTTAGGCCATTTCTGCCCCCCTGGGGGCAGATCGGCCTATTGGTATTAGGCCGATCTGCCCCCGGGGGGGGCAGAAACCTTTAGGCGCCAGGGCAATTTTTTTTTTGTGTGGGTTTTTTTTTGTTTGTTTTTTTAGAGATGGGGAGCGACGCATTAGGCAAGGGTCGCTCCCCTGGGGGGCAAATTGTATTTAGACCATTTCTGCCCCCCTTGGAGGCAGATTGGCCGATTGTAGGTCAATCTGCCCCCAAGGGGGGCAGAAACCACTAGGCACCAGGGATCTTTTTTTTGCGCTGTCACGCAAGGGGAGCGACCTTGCAGGCAAGGGTCACTCCCCGGGGGGGTTGTGGGGGCAAATTTATTTTAGGCCATTTCTGCCCCCCTGGGGGCAGATCGGCCTATTGGTATTAGGCCGATCTGCCCCCGGGGGGGGCAGAAACCTTTAGGTGCCAGGGCAATTTTTTTTTTGTGTGGGTTTTTTTTTGTTTGTTTTTTTAGAGATGGGGAGCGACGCATTAGGCAAGGGTCGCTCCCCTGGGGGGCAAATTGTATTTAGACCATTTCTGCCCCCCTTGGAGGCAGATTGGCCGATTGTAGGTCAATCTGCCCCCAAGGGGGGCAGAAACCACTAGGCACCAGGGATCTTTTTTTTGCGCTGTCACGCAAGGGGAGCGACCTTGCAGGCAAGGGTCGCTCCCCGGGGGGGTTGTGGGGGCAAATTTATTTTAGGCCATTTCTGCCCCCCCTGGGGGCAGATCGGCCTATTGGTATTAGGCCGATCTGCCCCCGGGGGGGGCAGAAACCTCTAGGCACCAGGGCAAATTGTTTTTTTTGTGGGTTTTTTTTGTTTGTTTGTTTGTTTTTGTAGAGATGGGGAGCGACCCATTAGGCAAGGGTCGCTCCCCTGGGGGGCAAATTGTATTTAGACCATTTCTGCCCCCCTTGGGGGCAGATTGGCCGATTGTAGGTCAATCTGCCCCAAGGGGGGCAGAAACCACTAGGCACCGGGGATTTTTTTTTTGGCACCAATGTCACGCAAGGGGGGGCGACCCCATAGGCAAGGGTCGCTCCCGGGGGGGCAGGGGGGTGGGGGGTGGGGGACAAATTGATTTTAGGCCATTTCTGCCCCCCCTGGGCCCGGCTGAGCTAGAGGCCAAAATCCACAGGTAGGCACTGTTTTCTATGAAAAAATGTGATGTGTCCACGTTGTGTTTCGGGCCATTTCCTGTCGCGGGCGCTAGGCCTCCCCACACCAGTGAGGTATCATTTTTATCGGGAGACTTGGGGGAACGCTATGTGGAAGGAAATTTGTGGCTCCTCTCAGATTCCAGAACTTTCTGTCACTGAAATGTGAGGAAAACATGTTTTTTTAGCCAAATATTGAGGTTTGCAAAGGATTCTGGGTAACAGAACCTGGTCAGAGCCCCACAATTCACCCCATCTTGGATTCCCCTGGGTTTCTAGTTTTCATAAATGCGCTGGTTTGCTAGGTTTCCCCAGGTGCCGGCTGAGCTAGAGGCCAAAATCCACAGGTAGGCCCTGTTTTCTATGAAAAAATGTGATGTGTCCAGGTTGTGTTTTGGGCCATTTCCTGTCGCGGGCGCTAGGCCTACCCACACAAGTGAGGTATCATTTTTATCGGGAGACTTGGGGGAACGCTGGGTGGAAGGAAATTTGTGGCTCCTCTTAGATTCCAGAACTTTCTGTCACCGAAATGTGAGGAACATGTGTTTTTTTAGCCAAATTTTGAGGTTTGCAAAGGATTCTGGGTAACAGAACCTGGTCCGAGCCCCGCAAGTCACCCCTCCTTGGATTCCCCTAGGTCTCTAGTTTTCAGAAATGCACAGGTTTGGTAGGTTTCCCTAGGTGCCGGCTGAGCTAGAGGCCAAACTCTACAGGTAGGCACTTCGCATAAAACACCTCTGTTTTTTTCCAAAATTTAGGATGTGTCCACGTTGCGCTTTGGGGTGTTTCCTGTCGCCGGCACTAGGCCTACCCACACAAGTGAGGTATCATTTTTATCGGGAGACTTGGGGGAACGCTGGGTGGAAGGAAATTTTTAGCTCCTCTCAGATTCCAGAACTTTCTGCCACAGAAATGTGAGGAACATGTGTTTTTTTAGCCAAATTTTGAGGTTTGCAAAGGATTCTGGGTAACAGAACCTGGTCCGAGCCCCGCAAGTCACCCCTCCTTGGATTCCCCTAGGTCTCTAGTTTTCAGAAATGCACAGGTTTGGTAGGTTTCCCTAGGTGCCGGCTGAGCTAGAGGCCAAAATCTACAGGTAGGCACTTCGCAAAAAACACCTCTGTTTTTTTCCAAAATTTAGGATGTGTCCACGTTGCGCTTTGGGGTGTTTCCTGTCGCCGGCGCTAGGCCTACCCACGCAAGTGAGGTATCATTTTTATCGGGAGACTTGGGGGAACGCTGGGTGGAAGGAAATTTGTAGCTCCTCTCAGATTCCAGAACTTTCTGCCACAGAAATGTGAGGAACATGTGTTTTTTTAGCCAAATTTTGAGGTTTGCAAAGGATTCTGGGTAACAGAACCTGGTCCGAGCCCCGCAAGTCACCCCTCCTTGGATTCCCCTAGGTCTCTAGTTTTCAGAAATGCACAGGTTTGGTAGGTTTCCCTAGGTGCCGGCTGAGCTAGAGGCCAAAATCTACAGGTAGGCACTTCGCAAAAAACACCTCTGTTTTTTCCCAAAATTTAGGATGTGTCCACGTTGCGCTTTGGGGTGTTTCCTGTCGCCGGCACTAGGCCTACCCACACAAGTGAGGTATCATTTTTATCGGGAGACGTGGGGGAACGCTGGGTGGAAGGAAATTTGTAGCTCCTCTCAGATTCCAGAACTTTCTGACACAGAAATGTGAGGAACATGTGTTTTTTTAGCCAAATTTTGAGGTTTGCAAAGGATTCTGGGTAACAGAACCTGGTCCGAGCCCCGCAAGTCACCCCTCCTTGGATTCCCCTAGGTCTCTAGTTTTCAGAAATGCACAGGTTTGGTAGGTTTCCCTAGGTGCCGGCTGAGCTAGAGGCCAAAATCTACAGGTAGGCACTTCGCAAAAAACACCTCTGTTTTTTTCCAAAATTTAGGATGTGTCCACGTTGCGCTTTGGGGTGTTTCCTGTCGCCGGCGCTAGGCCTACCCACGCAAGTGAGGTATCATTTTTATCGGGAGACTTGGGGGAACACTGGGTGGAAGGAAATTTGTAGCTCCTCTCAGATTCCAGAACTTTCTGCCACAGAAATGTGAGGAACATGTGTTTTTTTAGCCAAATTTTGAGGTTTGCAAAGGATTCTGGGTAACAGAACCTGGTCCGAGCCCCGCAAGTCACCCCTCCTTGGATTCCCCTAGGTCTCTAGTTTTCAGAAATGCACAGGTTTGGTAGGTTTCCCTAGGTGCCGGCTGAGCTAGAGGCCAAAATCTACAGGTAGGCACTTCGCAAAAAACACCTCTGTTTTTTTCCAAAATTTAGGATGTGTCCACGTTGCGCTTTGGGGTGTTTCCTGTCGCCGGCGCTAGGCCTACCCACGCAAGTGAGGTATCATTTTTATCGGGAGACTTGGGGGAACGCTGGGTGGAAGGAAATTTGTAGGTCCTCTCAGATTCCAGAACTTTCTGCCACAGAAATGTGAGGAACATGTGTTTTTTTAGCCAAATTTTGAGGTTTGCAAAGGATTCTGGGTAACAGAACCTGGTCCGAGCCCCGCAAGTCACCCCTCCTTGGATTCCCCTAGGTCTCTAGTTTTCAGTAATGCACAGGTTTGGTAGGTTTCCCTAGGTGCCAGCTGAGCTAGAGGCCAAAATCTACAGGTAGGCACTTCGCAAAAAACACCTCTGTTTTTTTCCAAAATTTAGGATGTGTCCACGTTGCGCTTTGGGGTGTTTCCTGTCGCCGGCGCTAGGCCTACCCACGCAAGTGAGGTATCATTTTTATCGGGAGACTTGGGGGAACGCTGGGTGGAAGGAAATTTGTAGCTCCTCTCAGATTCCAGAACTTTCTGCCACAGAAATGTGAGGAACATGTGTTTTTTTAGCCAAATTTTGAGGTTTGCAAAGGATTCTGGGTAACAGAACCTGGTCCGAGCCCCGCAAGTCACCCCTCCTTGGATTCCCCTAGGTCTCTAGTTTTCAGAAATGCACAGGTTTGGTAGGTTTCCCTAGGTGCCGGCTGAGCTAGAGGCCAAAATCTACAGGTAGGCACTTCGCAAAAAACACCTCTGTTTTTTTCCAAAATTAAGGATGTGTCCACGTTGCGCTTTGGGGTGTTTCCTGTCGCCGGCACTAGGCCTACCCACACAAGTGAGGTATCATTTTTATCGGGAGACTTGGGGCAACGCTGGGTGGAAGGACATTTGTGGCTCCTCTCAGATTCCAGAACTTTCAGACACAGAAATGTGAGGAACATGTGTTTTTTTAGCCAAATTTTGAGGTTTGCAAAGGATTCTGGGTAACAGAACCTGGTCCGAGCCCCGCAAGTCACCCCTCCTTGGATTCCCCTAGGTCTCTAGTTTTCAGAAATGCACAGGTTTGGTAGGTTTCCCTAGGTGCCGGCTGAGCTAGAGGCCAAAATCTACAGGTAGGCACTTCGCAAAAATCACCTCTGTTGTCTTCCAAAAATTTGGATGTGTCCACGTTGCGCTTTGGGGCGTTTCCTGTTGCGGGCGCTAGGCCTACCCACACAAGTGAGGTATCATTTTTATCGGGAGACTTGGGGGAACGCTGGGTGAAAGGAAATTTGTGGCTCCTCTCAGATTCCAGATCTTTCTGCCACAGAAATGTGAGGAACATGTGTTTTTTTAGCCAAATTTTGAGGTTTGCAAAGGATTCTGGGTAACAGAACCTGGTCCGAGCCCCGCAAGTCACCCCTCCTTGGATTCCCCTAGGTCTCTAGTTTTCAGAAATGCACAGGTTTGGTAGGTTTCCCTAGGTGCCGGCTGAGCTAGAGGCCAAAATCTACAGGTAGGCACTTCGCAAAAAACACCTCTGTTGTCTTCCAAAAATTTGGATGTGTCCACGTTGCGCTTTGGGGCGTTTCCTGTCGCGGGCGCTAGGCCTACCCACACAAGTGAGGTATCAGTTTTATCGGGAGACTTGGGGGAACATAGATTAGCAAAACAAGTGTTATTGCCCCTTGTCTTTCTCTACATTTTTTCCTTCCAAATATAGGAGAGTGTGTAAAAAAGACATCTATTTGAGAAAAGCCCTGTAATTCACATGCTAGTATGGTCACCCCGGAATTCAGAGATGTGCAAATAACCACTGCTCCTCAACACCTTATCTTGTGCCCTTTTTGGAAATACAAAGGTTTTCTTGATAGCAATTTTTTACTCTTTATATTTCAGCAAATGAATTGCTGTATACCCGTTATAGAATGAAAACGCACGTCAGGGTGCAGCTCATTTATTGGCTCTGGGTTCCTCGGGTTCTTGATGAACCTACAAGCCCTATATATCCCCGCAACCAGAGGAGTCCAGCAGACGTAACGGTATATTGCTTTCGATAATCTGACATTGCAGGGAAAAGTTACAGAGTAAAACGTAGAGAAACATTTATGTTTTTTTCACCTAAATTTCAATATTTTTCTTTTTCAGTTGTTATTTTCTGTAGGAAACCCTTGTAGGATCTACACAAATGACCCCTTGCTGAATTCAGAATTTTGTCTAGGTTTCAGAAATGTTTAGGTTTATGGGATCCAGCATTGGTTTCATGCCCATTTCTGTCACTGACTGGAAGGAGGCTGAAAGCACAAAAAATTGCAAAAATGGGGTATGTCCCAGAAAAATGCCAAAATTGTGTTGAAAAATTGGGTTTTCTGATTCAAGTCTGCCTGTTCCTGCAAGCTGGGAAGCTGCTGAGTTTAGCACCGCAAACCCTTTGTTGATGCCATTTTCAGGGGAAAAACCACAAGCCTTCTTCTGCAGCCACTTTTTCCAATTTTTTTGAAAAAAACAAAATGTTCCCTGTATTTTGGCCAATTTCTTGGCCTCTTTCAGGGGAACCCACAAAGTCTGGGTACCTCCAGAATCCCTAGGATGTTGGAAAAAAAGGACACAAATTTGGCTTGGTTAGCTTATGTGGACAAAAAGTTATGCGGGCCTAAGCGCGAACTGCCCCAAATAGGCAAAAAAAGGCCTGGCACAGGAGGGGGAAAAGGCCTGGCAGCGAAGTGGTTAAGGGCCTCCCTGAACCCAGCTCATCAAATTCCTGGCGACCTGACAAGAAGAAGAAGTACTGCATAGCTGAAACCCCCAGAAGAAGGAAGGCGAAAACTGGTTGGGCCTCAGACCTACCGGTCTGTCTCCTGCTTCAAAGAACCTGCAAAAGAACAGTGATGCATCCAGCGGGACCAACAACTTCTGCCAATCTCCAGAGGACTGCCCTGCACACAAAAGGACCAAGAACTCCTGTGGACAGCGGCCCTGTCAAAGAAGAAACAACAACTAAGGACTCCAGCCTCACTCTGAATGCCTGAGTCCTAACCACTCTGCACCCGATGCCCACGGCCAGTATCCAGGTGGCCCAACAAGCTAGAGAGGATCACCAGGCGATACTGAGCAAGTGCCCACCCTGGGTTGATCGCTCCACCCCTCCACGAGATGCTTGCAGAGGGAATCCCGAGGACCTCCTGATGGTGAAGCTCCGGACAAAGATATCCGACACCTAAAGACACGCTGCACCCGCAGCCCCCAGGCCTTGGAGAACCCGACCTCTGGTGCAGCAATGTTCAGCAGGCGGCCCTCCTCCGTGTCCAGCCTGTGGTTTGCCCGAGACAACCTCCTGGACCTCGTCTGCAGCCTCTGAGTGACCCATGGGGTCCCCACATAGAGAATCATTGGAGACCTGACATCTTGTTTGTACCCTGCACCCGTCCGCCCCAGCGCCACTGAGGGTGTATGTTTGGTTCCTACTTGTGCACCACCCCCCAGTGCTCCTATAAATTCCCAAGGTCTGACCTTCAAAGACACGGGTACACAACTGCCTTCAGATCTGAAATTGAGTGCCCCAAGTCTCCATCCATAGGAGATTTTGCCTACACTTTGACCTCTGCACCGGCTGGCCCCGTGTTGGTGGTGGTGGGTGTTTGGGGTTAACTTGAACTCCAACCTGTGGACTTCCTAACCCCTGGAGCTGCAACTGTAAGTGTTGTACTTACCTGCAAATCGATCTAACTTTCCTTCCCCCGGGAACTGTTTCTGAAAATTGCAGTGTGTCAAGTTTTAAAACAGATAATTGCCAATATTTCTAAAACTGTGTAACTTATCAATTTCAAACAAAGAACTGTTGATACATGTGTGAAATACGAATCTATTGAAGTACTTACCTGCAACTTGAATCTTGTGGTTCTAAAAATAATACATTTTTGCTATATGAAAACCATTGGTCCGGAGTTAAGTCATTGAGTGTGTGCTTCTTCTATTATCTGTGTGTGTACAACAAATGCTTTGCACTACCCTCTGATAAGCCTAACTGCTCGACCATACTACCACAAAAAGAGCATTAGTATTATCTGCTTTAGCCTCTGTTAAGCCTCTGGGGAACCCCTGGACTCCATGCACACTATAATTCACTTTGATATAGTATATACAGAGCCAGCTTCCTACACAATCCGTTTAATTCATGTCTGAGTTTGTTCTTCTATATAATAAATTATATTCACAGCATTGCCCTCTTGTTTACTGTGCCTCCCCGAATCCATCTCAGTCCTGCCATCTCGCCAATCTGTGCTCTGACTCTGCATTTGCCATATGCTCATGTTCTCTTTCTCCCATGCATACTATCTCAGGGGCACCACAAAAGATATCAACTCATTGTGACTGAGAAAACATTTCTACAAAATGGAAGGTTGAAAGCAATCTCACTATTTTGGTGGTGTTCCTTACCTCCTCAGTTGACATGGGAAAAAAGAAGACTTGCATCAACTTCGCTGTCAGTGGGCATGTGTCCTCTGCTACATGCACCACTACTTTCCTCCTAACATAATAGTGTGGCTGGATTCATAAACTGATCATCAAAAACATTGAGAATGAGGTAGCTAAAGCAAGTACTGGAGGCATTCCTCTTGAAACTGCTATAAAAATTTCAACATTTAGATCTTTTCGCTTTTTGAATTCTGATGGCCCACGGAAGATTATATTGTCTACTGCAAATAGGCATACTTAAACTAGAAGCATTCCACCAATATGTTTTGGGCTTCGGCTACAGACAGCTGTATGCTAGTCAGACATATTGTTCCCAATATACATAGAGTAGAATTTTGGTCAGCCCTTGCTCAGGATTGGCAGACTTTGTTGTCTACCTCGCCTGCTCTTGATTTGATGGATTTCTTATCTTTCTTTGTGGTGTTTGACCTGCCCAGGGGCATTGCGGTCTCACATTATTCCATTTTGACTTTTTCTTAACAGCACACCATGGCAGTGTATTTCTCTCTTCTCCGCATGCTGCTTCCCACATCAGATGCCCTTTGCCTCTCCAAGCCTATACATAGCTTCATATGAGCTATTGAAAGCCAAGACCTACTGACTTTGCCAGGGCATGGTATGAGTCCATTGAAGAACAACAGATAAGGGACATATACGGATCCCCATTTGTCATACCTTTCAACTATTAATTTTACCAGTATTCTCTGCCATCTTGAATTCTGCTACTTCATGTTCTACTTTACCAACCTAAAGTTGTATACAATGCTTCAGTCTTGCTTACTAGTTTTCTGGTTAATACATTTGTATTAATAAATTACACATAAGTTTTGCTTTTTTACTCTGTTGTAATTTAGTTCAAAATAGCTTGACAATCCAGTCACCTGTTTGTATGCATCAATATAGACAGATGGCTGAGTCTCTTTCTGTTCATATTGGGAAAATAACATAACACTCTCCATCCTCTATGTTGCAATGCAAAAACTGAATGCATACATGCCAAAAGACCCAGTTCCGGCAGGAGAAACACAATTTTAAAGCCAAAAATTGATTTATTTTAGCTATCACCCATCCAAAATTGTATTTGATATAATGTATGGTGATGGGAAAAATTAATTCCCCCTATTTCTTTTTTAAATCTTACTCTTGTTCGTTTTAAAATGTTGGCATGTTTGCAAATGGGTACTATTACTGAAGAATTCAACTGCACACAATTTCTTACTGCCGTGCAAGTAGTGTTGCCACCTTTCTCTGCGAAAAATAACCCATGTGTGTGCTGTTGTGGACGTTTTGCCTAATTATTAATTCCTAACACGGCAATCCTGCCTATGCTTTAAAACCCGTTTAGGAACACCTTAGAAAGTGTTCCGATTATTTTGCTATGCTGCCATTTCAAATTTGGGGGAAAATGGTGGATTGTAATAAGTTAGGTGATTATACCAACCAGGTCAGTAAAACTCTGCTCAAAGAATACCTATAATTGGACACTGTGAATTAGGTGAAAAATTCAAGAGTGAGGCAATTTTATTTAGTGCCATGTGTCCCTGAGGGTGCTCACAAGATTTCTTAAATTACTTACAATAATCTTGTTTTATCACAGTTAACACCGAGGGGCTACAACTGGCGATGAGATAGAAGATAAGTAACCCGAAGAACTCTCCCATAGAGTTTGCGTGGTCCAAGCAAACTTCTTGTGCATTCCAAGTGTGGTGCTGTTGAAGCACTGAATCAACACTCCATGCATGCGGAGTCAAAGTGAAGCTCCAGCAGCTGCGAAGCAGTTGAAGACAACAAAAGCGTTTTAAAGAACCTACACATTGCTGGCCGAGAACCTGCTAGTCAGGTCATACATAAATGTACCACGCTGTCATGCAAGACAAAATTGTACATTATACAGAGAGTTAATGCTGAAGGCGGATAAAACCAGGTTTACAAAGCGCAGCCAAAGATACTCATACCTTGTCAAATAATGCTGCAAACAGAAGCACCGCAAGGCGGAGGTCAACGAAGTGTCAGGAATTGCAAAATGAAGTATAGAAAAGAAGACATAAATGACTTACTGAAGCCATCAAAGAGAGTCATCGTACCACAGCACTCTGTGAAGTGGCTCAAGGAAAAGTGCCCAGGATTGTGCTTACAGAGCTGTCCATACCCAAAATGGTTAGCCCACAAAGTGGCCGAATGGGGCTCAGAACAACTCATAGGTCTTCAAAAAATAAAGAGCTGAACGCAACTTTCGAAACAGTGAAATTGTTCGTAAAGCAGTTAGGAAGGAAGCCACAGATCCAGGTAATGTTAGAGATGATCCTGTAGCCAACACGTCAAAGGACCTTAGAGAAGGTTTACATAAACATGATTACGAAACAGCGACAGAGAGCATGCTATCCTCAACGTCAATAAGTTCCACACTGGTCTACAAAGCTGCTGCCTTCCTGAAACTACCACCACCTTTCGATACAGCCAAAAAGCAAAATATTGGCCATAGATGGACTGCTTGGATAGAGACATTTGATGGTTTCATTGATGCACTTTAGGAGAAAATGCCAAGAACTGACAAAGAAGTCGCATACCGTCATATTAAAGCAGCGCTGAAATACCAAACATTGATTATGAAAGATTCATTTTCAGTCAAGATCGCCAAAAAGCTGGTGAAACCATTAATGAATTTGTGAAGTGACTCGATACATTCATCAATCACTGTAAGTGCTTGTCAGATTTGTTGAGATGGATAATGCTGAGAGAAACTCTTAGAATGGAGTGAGTGTTAATGTCTGCCACAGTTGAAGAGTATGCTGAAAGACAGGCTGCTGACATTGACGCTGGAGGTGCCCAGAGTGAATTAGTCATGAGTGTGCAATGTAAAACAAAGCAAAAGACTGAAGGACAAAAAGTGATGTCTGCATGTAAAAATAAATTATGTTTTAGATGTGAATTTTTGTTTCCACACAAAGGTAAATGTCCCGCTATTTGACACATATGAAAGGCTGTGGGAAAGAGAACCATTTTGTGACAGTTTGTAAAGGGAAAAGTAAGTTTATCACAACTCAAAGACAAAATCATTCCAGAAGCAACGCTCGACACAAGCCCACGAGGTCAAGTGGCGACATCAGTTGAGGCAAATCGGCACTGAACAAAGTCTATCGTCATCTAAATCATCGTTGAACAGTTCTTCCACCTCAAAATCAAGTGAAAGTGAGGAAGATGGTTGCTCCATGTCGATGTGTACCTCAGAGAAACATCTGCATATTGAACTGGCCGCATGTGAAGAAAAATGCCAGTCAAAGAAAAGAAGTCTTGCCAAAGCACCAAAATCATACAAACACTGTCCAAAGATTAAGTTGAAAATATATGGTTGTTCAATATCTTTCATTATCAATAGTGGTGCATTGATAAACATAATACTTGAAGAGAAATGCAATGAACTATCCCCATTAACGTGGCTTATGCCATTGAAAACCAAAGTTCTTATATTGGCTACATCAATGCCCATAAAAAGTCATGGTTCATTTTTAGCGACAATGAAACACAAGAAAACAAAGGTGTATGCGCCCCTCCAGGTGCTTTAGGGTACAGCATCAACTGCCTATCTACTCAGTTTCAGCACAGCCACTGATATGGGACTGATTTCTGTGAATTTCCAGTAAATGCTTATCACAGAATAATAAGTCAATTCCCTTTATTGTTTCATGGTGTAGGAAAGCTTTAGAAAATGAAAGTAAAGCTGTATATTATGAGGATCTCCGTCCTGTTGCTCAGAGACATAGATGAATTGCTTTTCATTTACAAGAGCTGTTGAAAAAGAACTTGAATCATTACTTAAGCATGACATTATTGAGCATTCTACTGGTCCAATGGGTTTCTCCCATAGTGGTGGTACCCAAAAAGGAGAGTGAAGGAGATGTACACATATGCATTGACATGCATCAGGCAAACAGGGCAATTGAACGAGAATGACATCTAAGTCCACACATAGCTGACATGATAATGCAATTAAATGGTGCAAAGGTCTTCTCTCGCCTTGATTTGAATAAAGGTTATCATCAGTTGGAGCCCGAAGAAAACTCCAAGTACTTTACAACCTTTTCTACACAACTTGGTCTGTTTAAGTACTTAGGGACTTAGGGCCTGATTAGGAGTTTGGCGGATGGTGAAAACTTCAGACGGGGAGGTTGCCGCTACACTGGCTACCTCCCCACCGGACCCATTAAGAGTTTCTCGCTAGGCTGGCAGGTGGAAACCTAGGTTTCCAACCGCCAGCCTAGTGGGAACCAGGCTACACCATTGTCTCGGACTCGTAATCAAGCAGGCGGTAATGCTGTTACCAGCAGGGTACACCAGCACCCTCTCAATGTTCACTGTCTGCAAAGCTGGGCAGGGGAGCCCCTGCACTGCCAATGCCAACTGCATGGGCAGTGCAGGGGCTCCCCTGTGGCCCCATGCACCTCTTCTCCACCAGCTTTTCATGGCAGTGTTACCACCATGAAAATGCTGACGAAAAACAAGGTCATAATCCACAGGGCAGCGCTGCATGCTTCGCTGCCCTGGTGGATTAGGATCTCCGCCACAGCCAGATCACCAGGATCCAAGATCCTGGCAGTGCTGTCAGTTCCCTGGCGGTCGGACTGCCAGGGTTGTTATGTGGCAGTTGGACCGCTGCATAGGCGGCGGTACTGACCACCACCATGAGTTTGGCGGTCGTAAGACCGCCACACTTGTAATGAAGCCCTTAGTTTTGGTGTGTCATCGGATGCAGAACTTTTCCAGGATGTCATTCGATGTATCACACAGACTGTTGTAAATGCGTTGAATTATAGCAACAACATATTAGTTTTTGGAGCTACACAGAAGAAGCACAATAGAGTTCTCACACAAGTATGTAGTTTACTTACTGATGCAGGTTTGACTTTGACTGCAGGCAAGTGTGAGTTCCACAAGGCAAAGCTAAAATTCTTTGGCCATATCTTTTCTGCTGGGGTATTGTTAGAAATTGGGTCTTTGGTTGACAGTCAGGTTACCCCCTGTTCAAGCAAGGAACCTCACTCTAGTCAGGGTAAAAGAGAATCACCCTCAACTAACCCCTGCTTGCCCACCTTGGTAGCTTGGCAGAGCAGTAGGCTTAACTTCAGAGTGCTATGTGTAAAGTATTTGTACCAACACACACAGTAACTTAACGAAAACACTACAAAATGATACACCAGTTTAGAAAAATAGGAAATATTTATCTAAACAAAACAAGACCAAAACAACAAAAAAACACAATAAACAAGTCAAGTTATTAATAAAAATGCAAAAAGAGTCTTTAAGTAGTTTTAAACACACACTAACACTGTTAGCGTGAAAAAGTACCTTGGGTGCGTAAAAAATAACCCCGCACGGGCGAGTGCGCGTCAGAAAGGGCTTGCGATGCGTTAACTCCACTCACGAGCGGAACCTTGCGTTGTTTCTCCTTTTGCCGTGTCGGGCGCTTTATTTCATTTCTCCACAGGAGATCGATGAGTCGATCTGGTCAGCACTCTCGGGTCCGGGCAGGCCTTGTATTGTTTTTACACGGCCAGCGGTACTTGAGTTGGAAATCCAGCCTCACGATGATCTGAAAACCCCGCAGCATGGGTTGCGATCTCCCAGCCTCCGTCAGCGATGCTGCACGTCGTTTCTCCTGCTCTGTTCATCAATTCTTCGGTTGCGTTTCCGGCGAGCGTCGATTTTCAGCTGCAGAGCTGGCGGCGCGTTGTTTCTTCAGCCACAGATCGGAGTTGCGTCGATCTTTTCCCCTCATGGCGCTCTGTGCGTGGATTTTCTTGTCTTTATGCTCCCAGCTTCTCTTTTCAGGGTCCCAGGAACTGGATGGGCACCACAGGGCAGAGTAGGAGTCTCTCCAGAGACTCCAGGTACTGACAGAGAGAAGTCTTTGCTGTCCCTGATACTTCAAACAGCAGGAGGCAAGCTCTAAATCAAGCCCTTGGAGATTTCTTCTCAAGATGGAAGGCACACAACGTCCAGTCTTTGCCCTCTTACTCTGGCAGAAGCAGCAACTGGAGGATAGCTCCACAAAGCACAGTCACAAGCAGGGCAGCTCTTCTTCCTCAGCTCTTCAGCTCTTCTCCAGGCAGAGGTTCCTCTTGTTTCCAGAAGTGTTTTCTAAAGTCTGTAGTTTGGGTGCCCTTCTTATACCCAATTTCTCCTTTGAAGTAGGCCTACTTCAAAGTAAAGTCTCTTTTGAATGTGAAATCCTGCCTTGGCCAGGCCAGGCCCCAGACGCTCACCAGAGGGTTGGAGACTGCATTGTGTGAGGGCAGGCACAGCCTTTCAGGTGTGAGTGACCACTCCTCCCCTCCCTCCTAGCACAGATGGCTCATCAGGATATGCAGGCTACACCCCAGCTCCGTTGTGTCACTGTCTAGTGTGAGGTGCAACCAGCCCACTGATTAGCAGTGGTAAAGTGCCCAGAGTAACAAAAACAGCAAAATCAGAGTCCAGCAAACAACAACCTGAGGAACAGAGGCAAAAAGTTAAGGGAGACCATGCCAAGGATGAAAAGTCTAACAGGTATGACATCTGATCCTGCAAAAGTACAAGCACTGTCAAATGTTGAAAATATTTCTATGGTACGTTCATTTCTTGGCACGGCCAGTTACTGTTTAAGATGCATAAAAGACTTTGCCACTGTAAGTGCTCCATTACGACAGTTGAGGAAGAAAAATGTTTCATTCAATGGTCACAAGAGAAAAGTTTCAAGATAATCAAACAAGCCATTGAGAGTGCTGCTGAAATGGCATATTTTAATCCGAAGCTTCATACAGACGTTTTATTGACGCTCGCCCAGTTGAGTGAGGCGCTATCGTTACACAGCATAGTGGACTCTCAAATTCTTGAAGGCATGTTATGGTATATACTAGTAGAAGTGTGACCCAAACACAACCTGCTTACTCACAACCTGAGAAGAAAGTTTAGCCATGGTATGGGCTTGTGAACATTTTCATGTATTCCTATATGGAAAGCCTTTTACACTGGTACTGATCATCAAGCTTTTCTGACTATCTTTGCCAATCTAAAAGTTAAAATGCCTCCTTGCATTGTACAATGGGGACTATGACTATGATTGCAAGAGTACAATTATACCATTGTGCATCGTGCAGGGAAGGATCAAAACCTTGCTGACTACTTTTCCAGAGTGCCTATACAGGTCAGAGTATCCATGCAAGATGTCTGAAGTCTACATTCATTTCATTTTAAAATCAAATATGCCAGCTGCTATCTTGTTAGTAGGGATGTGAAGGGAGCTCTGCTCCGCTGGTGGAGCTAACAGAGTTTTTGGAACTCTGTGCTCTAAAAGTCCAAAAACTCCCCTAACGTCGTCAGCAGCGCAGAGCTCACCCGGTGCGTGCTGCAGCCCAGTATGGGCTGCATCACGCACAGGAGCACAGAGGAAGGCAGCAGCTGCGGAGGGAGAGACTCGTCGCTGTTGGACGACGAGGAGAGGAGGATCCCGGGGAAGACCCAGGTAAGACCTCGTCTCTTACTCTCTTTTTAGTTGTTTGTGCACACTGGTGCACAAACAAGGATTGAAACAGAAGCTTTCATTGCCTACAGCCCTGGCCTGGATTCAGGCCAGGGCCATAGGCAGTGAAAGTTGCCGTTTCGGAGCTCTTGTGCACCGGTCTGTCCCATGTGCACTGCATGCCATGAGCCATGATAGTGACATGCTGAAGTTAAAAGACATAATCACACATCGTTCATGGAACTGACACACTGGACCTCTCACCAATGATAGTGAATATCAAAAATACAGAATTGTCAAAGATGAACTGTCCATAACTCAGGAGGGAGTTATACTGGGAAGGCTGAAAATCCTGATTCTGGAAAGTCTATGACAGAAAATAATGGAAGTGGCTCAAGAAGAACATTGTGGAATCATTGCCACAAAAAGAGCTCTCTGAGGCTGAGTTTGATTTCGATATTTAGATGAGAGAACTGAAAAATAACTCAAGGCCTGTCATCTGTGCAACTGCCTTTCCACAAATGTTACACCACATATTCTGACCATGTCAGAACTTCATAAGCATACATGGGAGAGAATAGCCATCAACATTTTGGGCCACTCGATAATGGATATCACTTGATGGCGTTTGTGGACGAATACTCACATTTTCCATCAGTTGAACATTTCTCATCCACAACTCACAAACGTGTCATTGAGAGACTAGATGCCATCATTGCAACATGGGGTGTTCCAGCCATTTTGAAGTCTGATAATTGCCCACTTTTTAAGAGTCAAGAATTCAAAGAATTCCTAGAGCATCTGAATTTAAAGCATCAAAAGAGTAAACGTTTGTGGCTGTTAGCCAACGGACTTGGTGAGCGTTTTGTGAGTACGCTTAAGTAAGCAGTACAGCGTGCAACTCTTGAGAAGCTTAGTTTGAAAATTGTATAAAATTCTACTCTACAAGCTTATCGTTCAACACTTCACTCGACCACAGGCGAAAGTCTTGCTACTTTGATGTTAGAGAGAGCAATGACAGCCAAGTTACCTCAATGGACCAACAAGAGAGGAAGAAGTGAGAACACGATTCATACAAGGTACTTGGTTAACAACAAGAAAATGAAAGCCTATGGAGACAAGAGGCAATATGCAAAAAACATCACTTTTAAGAGAGGAGAATTAGTGGTTGCCTGACAGATGTGATGAAGGAAATCTGATGCTTCATATGATGCTGAACCTTTCTATGTGGTGTCTACCAAGGGACTAATGGTGACTACCCTGCGCCCTGGGAAGTCTGTTACCAGAGATTCTTCTCACTTTAAACCTTTGTTTTATTGATCTTTAACGCAAGATGGTGAAGGAAAGACTGAACCTGGGAACGCAGTGACTGCTGTTATCGCTTTACTGTCTTCAAAAATCTCTGACACTGAAGATGACATCTCCTAGTAACTAGATCAGGTCGACTGATCAAAAGTGCCAAGAAGGTTGATTGAAGAGATGTAGTTGTATATATATATATATATATATATATATATATATATATATATATATATATATATATATATATATTCACTATAAACCAAAGGTTATTTTACATGCACAAAACCATAGCAACTCAGCTGTAATAGTTAGAGTAATTTCAAGTAACTATAACTCGTGCCCTACGATAACTGTAACTCACGCCCTCGCCAAGCACTGCTAATTACCCCAGATACTACATCACTCATAACATCTTCTATGACAACATTGATAATATCACTGTAAAGTCTGCAGTAAAAGTATTGATGAGAAAACTGCATAGTGAGGGTGTGACTTATAGTTAGCCTAGGGCACAAGTTATAGCTGAATTACTATTGTTTTGTGCGTGTAAAATCTGAACCTAACTATAATAACGACTCTGTAACCTTAGTTTTTTTATTTCACACATATATATATATATATATACATACATATACACACAAATAAGGCACCACACATATATATATATGAACACCAATGAATTGCACTCCTCCACAGAGTTCCAAAATGCTTTATTGGCAACGCGTTTCAATCTGCACGATATTCTTCCAAGCCATTTTTGACATCTGTGCCCAACTTTCCTTAAACATCACTTCCCTACACCAAGGACAGAAAAAGAGAACAGACTCTCAACCTCTATGTTAGAAGACAGACTCTTCACATATTCACTAACAAATTAAATCTACCAACAATCATAAGTACATGTATAATAACCATAAATACATGTATAATAATCAAAGGGCAAAGGCAGAAATGTCTTTACTTCAAACAAGTATCAATTATACACAATAAAGTGCAAACATTTTCTCTTTTTTCGTGTATCAGTTATTTCACACTTTTTTGACATGATAACATGATAAATGTTCATAACATCAAAGCCAAGTGGCTGAATTTTATCATCTGTATCATAAGTTTGCAATCCTCTTTTCCTTATCACATAATCTAAATATTAATAATGAATATGAAACCATATCAAAAAGAAAAGGAAAAAGGAATTGAAGAAATGATATCATAGCAATTATCTTCCTCTTTTGTTCTCTTAAATTAATCAAATACATCAATACCCTAATCATATTTATGTAATAACAAATAACACCAATTCAAGTGTGCACAAAATGTTCTTCATCGGAGTTCAAACCTCCTGGTGCACGACTATTTAAACGTATAATGTATTCGGATTCCATGATTCTAAGGGCCTGATTTATTTAATGTTAGCGCTACCTTTGTGTCACTTTTTGATGCAAAAGCGGCGCAAACTTACAAAATATAATGATATTTTGTAAGTTTGCGCCGCTTTTGCATCAAAAAATGATGCAAAGGCAGCGCTAACTTTCCATAAATTAGGGCCTAAGTTTCTTCTCTCTGTCACCTCCTCTCTTGCTCAAAGTGACCCTGTTAATTCCATAAAAAGATAACATATCAGCATTCCGATCATGTTGCTGCAATGTCGTGCTACTGGATAACTGACATCAACATTCTTAATTGCTCTGATGTGTTCTAAAATCCTCTTCTTTACTGGGAAAATAGTACTCCCTACATAAAGTAATCCACAAGGACAACTGGGTATAAGAGCGGGCTCCCCTTTTTCCACGTATGGCACTGGCCACCCATGGTGGAAGTGACCGGCTTTGGGGAATCTGAGTTTGGATTATATATATATATATATATATATATATATATATATATATATATATATATATATATATAAATAAATGTTTGGTAACCAGTTGTCGTTACTAAAAGAAAACTCACACTCCCAGATGCACCTTAAGAGGAAAGCTTTATTCAGCAATGCATTTCAACCAACAGGTTTTCGTTACGGCCATATTGCAAATCAGTAGTACCCAACCACCTTTAAAAACATTTAATAAACAATAGAGATGGTAAAAACACCTAAAATTTTGTGATATATATATATAAAATGTTCATGCTTTTTTTATGAAACATTGTGCAACAAAAACTTTAAAAATATATTCTTACGGGGCAACTACAAGTCGCAGAGAATAGATTTTTAACCCGCCTATTGCCACTACCTCAAAGTACAGGGAGTCTGATCCTTCATTTCGAATTAGGGGTAGATTATATTGAGGACCTTTTAGGCCTAGCTCCCCTGTTACTATGGATTAAAATTTGGGCTATCCTGAATGCAGTATTTTCTTGGTTAGTGTTAGCAGATTGTTTAAAATTGGCCAAATGGCAAGCAATCCCTTGACTGGTGTATGTCAAAAGAATTTTTTATGACCTTGGCCTAAGGCCCTTTTTGATCATCCTGATGATATATGCGTACAAAGTAAAGACCGGGTTAAAAAACAGTACCTGGCGTACAGGGAAGAAGGGCGTATTGTGAGAGCCCTTAACATGATATCAGTGACAAATTTTATGTAGCTTGAAAATATTTCAGGGGTGAATACATACTTGTCATGGCTACCTAATCCCCAGCATAGGTTTTATATAACAAGGATGAGGCTAAATTTGATTCACTACCTGGTAGCTTTTCCAGTAGCAGGGACTAGAATATACATACATTATTGTTTTCCATATGATAACATCTCTCATCAATCTATATTGCACTTTAAGCCTTTTTGTAAATTATATTCTGTTTATCGAACCCACTTCCTCTGCCCCTTTCTTAAATACTTGCAACCCCCATCATATAAAAATGGTCTGAGATATCTGCAATCTGCTGCATCTCCTGAAATATGTTTTGCGGTTGTGAGTTTCATTATTGCATCCAAAAATCAATGGAAAGTCTATGGTACGGCCCCATGAATTTTTAAGTCAGATTGATTTTCACATTTGTGTTACTATGCAACCTCACGCAAAATGCACTTTAAGAGAATTAAACTGAGATATGTTCTATAGTGTACTGATTGTTTAAAATGTATGTTATTTTGTACGATTAGATCAAAGGTATTGTTGGAAGTGACTTGGACGTTTTTTACTTTGCATACCTGCCATTTAATTACCCGTAAAATGTGTTCTATATGAATAGAGCTGAAAAATATTTTTTGATGCGTCTATTCTTTCTTATGGATTTTTTATTGCATATATTGGATCTAGAAGTAATATAAACAAATATATTTCTTGCCCTTTTGTTCATCTTTTATAGTCGTTTTAATTTTTTTAAACTGTTTTAAGATTTTAAGATTATCTGTCATATATATATATAAAGATTAATGTTTAAAATAATGTTCTGTGCACTTTTATGGTTTCAAGTGAGACCGAATAAAGTTACTTTGTCTGTCTGTATTCTTACATAAATAATAAATTAAATAATAATAAATAAATAAATAATACATTAACTATCATATGATGTTTTGTATGTATAATAAATGCCAAGTGGCTAATAATGTAAATCTTTGTGTACATCTGAGGTCAGTCTTTGTTGCACATAGCAGCATTTAAGATTGTCATAATTATTTATCTCACAAAACAACCTTTGTTGGCCGAGTGACCCCTTTAACACTGATAACTACCAAATTTGTATGAATTAGGGCAATAATTGTTTCAACACCCTAGCTGCCACTCCTGATACTAAATTACCAGGATGAAAAACTACACAAAAATGCTAAAAAATTTATCCTCATCCCAACATCACTGAAAAAAATGTTTTATATGTACTTTTGTGCCCTAAGGTAAGTATAACTCACGCCCCCGCCATGCACAGTTTTTTTAGTAAAAAATTTTACTGCAAATATTACATTGATATTATCAATGATATTATCAAAGATGCCATTAGTGCCGTAATTTGTGGGGTAATTAGCGGTGCATGACGAGGGTGCGAGTTATAGTTACCTTAGGGTACGGGGTATAGTACTTGAGGTAACTCTAACTGTAACTGGTTAATTTCTATGGTTTCATAGGTTTAAAATGTGAGCCTAACTATAACGTCCCTGTGACCTTTCGTTTTTTTAAGTGAATTTCTATGTTTTAAAAACATTTTATTTCTTAACTATAACGTCGCTGTAACCTTTGTTTTTTCAGTGAATTTCTAATGTTTTTCAAACGTATAATAATTTAAATTATTATACGGTAATCCAACCACCGCCTACAGCCAGGCCCTGAGTCCAACCCCTTATAAGCACCCAACCTTGCACCGTACACGTCCTTTGTGCATGTGCAGCACGGTTTGTTGCAAGGGCTGGCCTGCAGCCAGTCCCTGCGGCCAACCCCCCTAATCACCCAACCGTACTCTGCACATGGCCCTTTGGCCATGTGCGGTGGGAGTTGGCCACAGCCTATCTCTCTGGGTGTGAGAATAGATGGAAGAGGGTCATCTGGGGGACAGAGTGGCTGTGAGAGCCCCTGTCTGGGTGTGAGTGCAAACATCAGTGTCTTAATGGGTATGTTAGTGGCTGCGCAGGTCTGTGAGTGGCTGCATGAGGGTGTCAGTGGGTCTGTGAGTGGGTGTGGGAGAGTTTGAGTAGGTCTGTCAGTGGGTGTGTGAGTGTCTGAGTAGGACTGTGGATGGGTGTGTGAGGGTCTGAGTGGGTCTGTGAGTGGGTGCGTAAGAGTCTTAATGGCTGTGTGAGTGGGAGAAAGAGATTGAAAGAGGGAGAGAAAGGGAGTGAGAGGAAGATAGATAGTTTTTTAGCCTTTAATGGATGATATACTTAGAATTGAGTATTTCTGCACAAATTGAAAAACAATGTATTTGTCAATTGAAAACAGTAAGATCACCTTTCACTATGAGCCTTAAAGATTTGTAGTTGGAAAAAAGGAGGGAACCTTCAACGCTCAGTGTGAAGGTCTGTGACCTTCCCATTTGAGCTATTATTTATTATTTACACATATATATATATATATATATATATATATATATATATATATATATATATTTAGCCCTTTATGGGTTATCTGGGAGCGCGGGGGAAGCCTCAAGGCCTCCCCCGGGGTCCCTTACCATTTTTTAAATGTATTTATTCTGATATAAGCCCTTTATGGGCTATGTGGGACCATGGGGAAGTCCTTGGGCTCCAATCTTGCTGAAGCAAAGCGTTCATCTCTGTTCCCTGCATGCATACCTGCATGCTGGGAACATAAATGAAAACTCTGCTTTCTGACAGTGAGACATGCTTGACAGGTCCGGCTGTGTGAAACTGGAGTGTTTGCTGTGACTTGGCTGCAGCTGCCAAAGCTGCAGCCAGGCCACAGCAAAAAGCTATGTCCTGGGATTCCCACCCAGAAGGAGCTGGCCCTTGGAGGTGGTGGTCCCCAGAGCCATCACTGACTTGTCAAATCTGGGACATAGAAAGTGAACAAGGCAGCCATTTTAATAAATGTGCTGGACACTGGTCAGTACGAGTTTCACTGCTACATGATGGCTACCCTGAACCCTGGGTTGTTTTGTATCGAACAACTCAGAATGATAAATCCAAACTGATACCAGTATTGGATTTATTACAAAATGTACCCAGGGCTCACCTTAGAGGTACCCTGTGCAAAAGCTAACTATCCTTTCATGGTTGCTGGCCAGTCAGAACCAGCCTGCCACCTCCAGACAAGAGTCTGAATCCCTGAGAGATCCTGCTCCCTGGGATTTAGAACAAAGTCATCCATGGGTGGAGGTGCTAACACCCCTCTCTTAGAAATGTGCACTGCTCTGCTAGTGAGCTTCAAATGGCATACCTTCCTTGAAACTCAACCTCCAGGCCTTCTACTAGCAGCAGATGGCCGCCCCTGTTGGAAACCCCCACTTTTGGCAGGAGCAACGGTGGAAAACCAGACAGAGGATAGGAGGAGTGGTCAGTCCTGGCTTGCACCACCCTTAAGGTGTTGCATGCAAGGTGACCCCTCCATTCCATTATCTTGCATGGAAGGAAAATAGCCAATCAGGTGAAGGGAAGTGACCTTTGATTACAGGAAGTGGTCCGTTAGTGGGTGTAGCCACCCCCCATTGGCTGGGGTGTAGGAGACACTAAATTTCTGGGGGGAGAGGGGCACGGACAGCCTTGGGGAATTTTCATTGACCCTGTAGAAGGTGCCTGTTGTCTAAGAGTCGAAGACTTCGTTAGATGTACACTCGGGTAGCTGTGAAGTGCAACAGCAAGAAAAGATTACATGTAATAATAGTCTGTTAGTATGCTTTACTGTACATTCTGGAAAGCAATTAGAAACTATGTGAAAAAATATGATGCTTGCTTCTTTATGCACTGTGCAACAAGGGTGGGAGAGAAAAAAAGGAAGAATAAACAAAAGTTTCTTACCGACATTCATAGACCTCAAAATGCAAATGGATTAATCGGAAACCATTCTTTCTGCTGCAGGCGGTTATAATAAAATCCTGAACTTATAGTGGAAAAAAACAACTATTTTCCTGTGTCATTCAGTAGGGAAGGCACATTTTTTTCTGTTGTCTGTATGTCAAATGATTCCATCATCTCTTTGTATATGTTGCATATGGCATGACTCAGGGGGTCATTCTGGAGGGAACCGCCAGAATACCGCTGCGTGGTCAAAAGACTGCCACGGGTATTCTGGGTTTCCCACTGGGCTGGCGGGCGACCGCCAAAAGGCCGCCCGCCAGCCCAGTGGGAAACACCCCTCCATGAGGATGCCGGCTCCGAATGGAGCCGGCGGAGTGGAGGATGTGCGACGGGTGCAGTCGCACCCATCGCACCCGTCGCGTATTTCAGTGTCTGCAAAGCAGACACTGAAATACAAAGTGGGGCCCTCTTATGGGGGCCCCTGCAGTGCCCATGCCGTTGGCATGGGCACTGCAGGGGCCCCCAGGGGCCCCACGACACCCCTTACCGCCATCCTGTTCCTGGCGGGCGGAACCGCCAGGAACAGGATGGCGGTGAGGGGGTCGGAATCCCCCATGGCGGCGCAGCTTGATTCCCAGGGCAGCGGAAAACCGGCGGGAGACCGCCGGTTTTCCTGTTCTGACCGCGGCCAAACCGCCGCGGTCAGAATGCCCTGCGGGGCACCGCCAGCCTGTTGGCGGTGCTCCCGCCAACCCCGGGTCGGAATGACCCCCTCAGTCTTTTGTGGGACATAATTGACCTTATCCAAGTTATCAGTCGGTGGAGACCAATTAAGTTACTCTCAGCCTCAAAGAAGATACTGGAATAACTAAGACGACCTGTTGGAGTTTTCAACCTGTTAAAAAAAAAGCTATCACTGTTAGAAGTATTTTTTTAAAGTATGACTGCAAGTTCCAGCCTTGAAGAGTATATAAACATACTTGATAATACAGTTAGTGAGGGTAGCAAATTGTCAATTTCTTGGTATTGAGCAAGAGTGTCTTGTGTGTGTCTCTGTGCCCCTTTTTGAGGTTTCAGTTCATACAGTCATCCTCTACAATAAGCCCTCGGCCTTTTGACAGACAAAGCTGTAATCACTCATTGAATCTTTATGTGTCTGATTAAAATATTATACTGTAAGGAAGTCACCATCCCTCCGTTATCTCGACTAAACCTTGACTGCCCACTGTTGCTACTCTTTAAGGGTTAGTTGTATAAAGGCTTAGTAAATTGGAATTTAAGAGTATCGTAGGCCATGGGACACCAATAAGTAGCTATTGGACTTGGCCACCTATGAAGGGTCACTTCCAAACTTGTTGCTTTCACCCCTCCTGTTTTCCGAACCTGATTTTGTTGGGTTATAGGGCTCTGTGCACTTTATCACAGTTAATCAATGGTAAAGTGCTTGTGCTCTCTTCTTTGCACATGGTAAAATTGACTTATATCCAAATGGCACATTTTATTTACTTATAAGTCCCTAGTAAAGTGGTACTACATGTCCCCGGGGTCTGTAAATTAAATGTCACTAGAGGGCCTGCAGCAGTTATTGTGCCACCCACTTAGGTAGCTATTTTAAACATGCCTCACGCCAGCCACTGCAGCCTATAGTGTAGTTTTAAACTGACATTTTAACAGGCCTAAACCTTCATTTTAATTCATATGACACCCCTATGGTAGGCCCTAAACAACCCATGGGGCGGGGTGACACGTTTTCAAAATGTTGCCCATGTGGTTTTAAGTTTTACACATCCTGGTAGTGAAAACCTCTTAAATTATTTTTTCAGAACTGCAATGCCTGCCTTTCCCTTAGGATAACATTGGGTTACCTTATTACATTTAATAAGTGATAACTTCAATTGCAAACAGGTAGGAAGGTTGAGTTTGGTGTCTAAAGAATTGTAATTTAAACCCCTCATTAATGTTAATGTTGGATTTTAAGACACAACTCTGAAGATACGACTTCTACAAAGTTGACATTTTCTTGTTCTAACCATTTGGTGCCTGCAACTTGTGCCCTGGGTCACACGACTGGATATAGTTGGCAGTTGACCTTTGTTTTTTCCTCCCAGACAGGGGACGATTAGGTGTTGGCAGGATGGGAGGGACAGAGTGGTTCCCTGGCCCAATTACGTTTCAAATGGGTTGCCTCAGCAGACTCACGAAGAACTTGACACCAGTCTATTGTCACCCCAGATCACTTGGAGTCTGGCAGAGGAAATTCCAGAACTAGATGTGGGGGAAGTCTAGAAGATTCTCCCACCTAAAAGGCTGGCACCAGCTATAAATATTAGACCCTCAGATCAACTCTTCAATACACTCCTGGAACTGTGGAAGGCTACAGAAGGACTGCCTTGTACTCCAGGGTACTACCTTGCTGCTTTAGGTATGCCTTGTTTCTCAGAGGTCTGTGCTGCTACTTGAGGCCTACCTTGCTCTCCAGAAGATTCCCCGTTGTTTGAGGCCTGCCATGTTCTTGAGAAGACTGCCCTGCTTCTTGAGACCTTCCTTGTTGCTTGAAAGAGAGAGGACCCTCTCTTTGATCCGGGGGCTACCAGAGTGACTCAAATGGTCCTTTTATGGGCTAAAGGGACACAACAAGCTGCAGGGAGCTCATTGCATCTGCCCATCTGACCTGCTGTAAATGGCCATTCCTGAACCTGCAACTGAAGTTGCCTATGCCCTGCTGATTTTTGCTGGAATGAGTTCATGATCCCTAAGAGGTGCCCCCTCCCCCTTCCATCCCAAGTCCTGGACCCTTGGATGGCATTGGTTGAGCTCCTCCAATAAAATCCTGATTCTTTGAACTCTGTGTGCATGACTTTGAGGAGGTAACCTTTTTTAGCGGGACTATCCTAGTCCATGTATCCACCCTACACTCCATTGTGTTGATTCTGAATGTATGACTTTGTCCCGGTCGACCGACCAGATAGCCACAGTTAGAGCTTTCTGCATGTACTTCAGTGCTACTGTCTGGATTTTTGTCATTTTGGTCTCATTTTATTTATTACATTTTACCCTTTTCTGAACTGGTGTGGGTTTTTTCTTGTGTTGTTTTCACTTTACTGCAGTTTGAGTGCTGCATAAATACTTAACACAGTGCCTCTGAGTTAAGCTAGACTGCATTTGCACCAAGCTACCAGAGGGTTGAGCACAGGTTAATTTAGTGACTTCTGTGGTTCACCCTGACCAAGATTGTGTTTGTTGCTTGAGAAGGATTTTCACCCCACTCAATCAAAAACCCAATTTCTTACAGTATACATTATTCAATAACAATCTACTACCACATGCCTCTAGAAGAGGCTTGCCAAAGAATAAAAGCACTCACAAACAATGCTATTTAAAATCCTAGACCAGACCTCCAGTTGGCAATTCATTAGCATTAGCAGACAGCACCACTCCATTAAACATGGTCCTGTGTGTATGTTTTAACCGAAGAACTATAATATTTCTAATCCCAGCTTCTTCTTTTTGAATAAACATATGATGTAATAACACTGCATTAAAATCTACACAATGCTCCCAACAGCAGCATTTGTCCACAAGGGCAATCTCTAGGCATTTTCATCAGAACCTACGACACCATAACTACAGTGCTGTGGGGAAAAATAATTATTCCCAGCCCCCCCACTAAAAGATTGTGTGCCCATGGTCAATAATATTTTTGACATATAACTATGCTGCCATTTGCTTTACCGTTGCACAGGAGGGGGCGTGAGGATTCTACTAGGCAGCTGAACTGTATTTCTTGCTCTCCTGTGGGCGCTAGATGGAGATTGAGATCTTGTATGCACTCAACGCAGCACAAAATATAAAACACAATTAAAAAACTTCTGTCTAATCTACTGGAAAAAAATAGTGCAGGTGGATGCCATGAGTGTAGAGTGGTCACAAACTAAAAAGCTGAAGATGCAGATAAATGTGCCATGAAATATGCCTTCTGTATGAGATGCTCGCAAAATGAGATGCACAGTGTGTGTGTATTAGAGATAGATGCTTTACAAATGTGAAAAGCCTGATGTGAAAGAAAGAGATAAATAAAAGCTAGTATGTGAGAAGCCTTCAAAAACAAGATGTTGGGTGTGTGAGTGTGTGTGCGCAAGTGTAATATGTTTGCAAAAATGAGATGCAGTGTGTGTGAGAGACCGGTCATACAAACAGATAAGGATTGCTGTGTGAGACACTGTGTCCCATAAGTTGTGAGATGCTTTAAAACAATGAGAAATGTGACACTGGCTTGTGAGCAGCTCACAGTAATTCAATATAGTAAAATAAAATATGCCAAATGAGATGAGTGTGGGTGATGCTTGGTTCATAAGCAAATCTAAGGTCTTCTTTGGAGCCAGTATAGGCTTCAATTCATAGAATTATTTAAAGCTTCATGTGTCAGAGAGTTATTCTTTTTTGAAAGGCATTCTAAAATTATTACAAGTCCAGGAAAGGTGTGCACTGGGTACAATTCGAATGTGTTGTGCTAAAAAAATATTTTTGAAAGCACTGTGAGCAATTAAACATTGAGTGGCAAATTTGTAACTTTTGATACAACACTGAACAGTAACCAATGTTATTTTCCTGCATCAATAGTAGAAAGTAGAACTGCACCATATCTACTAAGATATGACACCAGTTTTGTCTCTCTGTGTGCTGGCGCACATTTGACTGCCATGCGCTAATGCACACAGCCATGCACTTTGGTCAAGCGTAGATTTTTGTAGTGGAAGGGTACCCTTCTGTACAAAAACTATGCTTTAACAGTTTATCATAAGGTAGTGCAAAGCATTTGTTGTACACACACAGACTATAGAAGAAGCACACACACAATGACTTAACTCCAGACCAATGGTTTTTATAGTGCAAAAATATGTTTTCTTAGTTTATTTTTAGAACCACAAGATTCAAGTTGAAGGTAAGTACCTTAAAAGTTTTGTATTTTACACAGGTATCAACAGTACTTTGTTTGGAATAGGTAAGTAATGCAGTTTTTGAATTATTGGCAAGCAGCTATTTTACAAATGGACAGTGCAATTTTCAAACAGTTACTGGGGGAAAGAAAAGTTAGATCTGTTGACAGATAAGTACAACACTTACAGTCTCAGTCTCCGGGTTTTAGGAAGTACACCAGTTGGGGTTCAAATTAACCCCAAACACCCACCAACACAGGGCCGGCCAAGTGCAGAGGTCAAAGTTGAGCAAATTTAACGTGGGCTCCTATGCAGACGGGGGTACTCGGAATCCGGTCAGCCAGCAGGTAAGTACCTGCGACTCGGAGGGCAGACCAGGGAGGGATTAGAAGAGCACTGGAGGGGCCACAAGTAGGCACCAAACACACACCCTCATTGGCACAGGGTAGGCCGGGTGCAGGGTGCAAACAGGACGTCAGATTTCCAATGCTGGTCTATGAGGAGACCCCAGGGGTCACTCAGAGGCTGCAGGCAAGGTCCGGGAGGGTGTCTCGGACACACCACTGGTCAGACAGGGAGGAGGGCTGCCTGCTGAACGTTGAGGCACCCAGAGTCAGTTTCTCCAAGGCCTGGGGGCTGCGGGTGCAGTGTGCCTTTAGGCGTCGGATATCTTTGTCCAGAGCTTCCCGGTCAGGGGGGTCCTCGGGATTACCTCTGCAGGCGTCGTCGTGGATGGGTGGAGAAGTCAACACAGGGTGGGAACTTGCTCGTAATCGCCTGGGGACCCTCTCTTGCTGGGTGGACCAATTGGACAGGGGCCGTGGGTGTCAGGTGCACAGGGGTCAAGACTCACACATCCGGAGTGAGGTGGAAGTCCTTAGTTGTAGGTTTCTTCAGACAGAGTAGCTGTCCTCGGGGGTTCTTGGTCATTTTGGGTGCAGGGCAGTCCTCTGGAGTTGGCAGAGGTCACTGGGCCCACTGGATGCCTTGCTGGTCTTTTTGCAGGTTCTTTGAAGCAGGAGACAGGCCGGTAGGGCTGAGGCCAAAGCAGTTGTCGTCTTCCTTCTTCTCTGCTGGGGGTTTCAGCTTCTTCTTGTAGGTCACCAGGAATCTGGTGAGCTGGGTTAAGGGAGGCCCTTAAATCCTAGATTTAGGGGTGTGTTAGGGGTCGGAGGGCAGTAGCCAATGGCTACTGTCCCTGAGGGTGGCCACACCCTCTTTATGCCCACTCCCTTTGGGTAGGGGGGCACATTCCTATCCCTATTGGTCCTTGTCCTCCAAACCAAGATGAAGGACTCTACAGGGAGGAGGTCACCTCAGCTCTGGACACCTTAGGGGTGGTCCTGGTTGGGGTGGTCACTCCTCCCTGCTTTCTCTAATTGTACCGAAGGAATTCCCGCCAAAAGTAGGGCTTTGTCCGAGGCCGGGCATTTCCACCTACTGGAGTGCCCTGGGGCACACTAACCCGAGGTTTGAGCCTTTGAGGCTCACCGCCAGGTGTTACAGTTCCTGCAGGGGGAGGTGTGAAGCACCTCCACCCAGGACAGGCTTTGTTTCTGCCCACAGAGTGCACAAAGGCACTTACCCCATGTGGTCAGAAACTTCCTGAAAGTGGCAGGCTAGCACAGACCGGTCAGTCCTACATTAGCAGTTGGGCTAACATACAGGGGGCATCTCTAAGATACCCTCTGGGTGCATTGTTCAATAAATCCCACACTGGCATCACTGTGGCTTTATTGTGCTGAGAAGTTTGATACCAAACTTCCCAGTATTCAGTGAAGCCATTACAGTGCTGTGGAGTTTGTAATGACAAACTCCCAGACCATATACTCAATATGGCTACACTGCACTTGCAATGTCTAAGAATGGACTTAGACACTGTAGGGGCATATTGCTCATGCAGCTATGCCCTCACCTGTGATATAGTGCACGCTGCCTTAGGGATGTAGAGCCTGCTGCTAGAGGGGTGACTCACCTATGCCACAGGCAGTGGTCTGTGGGCATGACACCCTGAGAGGGGTGCCATGTCAACTATGTCTTTTTCTCCCCACCAGCACGCACAAGCTGCAAGGCAGTGTGCATGTGCTGAGTGATGGGTCCCCTAGGGTGGCATAATACATGCTGCAGTTCTTAGAGACCTTCCCTGGCCACACGGCCATTGGTACCAAGGGTACCTTGTACAAGGGACTTAACTGTGTGCCAGGGCTGTGCCATTTGTGGAAACAAAGGTACAGTTTTAGGGAAAGAACACTGGTGCTGAGGCATGGTTATTAGGGTCCAAGCACACTTTCAATCAAAGTTGGCATCAACACTAGGCAAAATGTGAGGAGGGTAACCATGCCAACAGTGGCACTTTCCTACACAACCCCCACCCCTCCAAACGAAAAAGGATGTGACTAACCTTTCCCAAGAGAGTCTTCATTGTCTAAGTGGAAGAACATGGAAAGGCTATCTACATTGGCATGGGCAGTCCCAGTTCTGTGTTCCACTACAGAGTCCATTCCCTGTAGGGATGTGGACCACTTCAAAAGTGTAGGGTTCTCAGCTTTCATTTGCATTAGCCATCTGAGAGGTCTGTGGTCAGTTTGAATAACAAAGTGAGTGCCAACCAAGCATGGCCTCAGCTTTTTCAGGAACCAAACCACAGCAAAGGCCTCCCTCTCAATGGCACTCCAACGCTGCTGCCTAGTGAGTAACTTCCTGCTAATGAAAGCAACAGGATAGTCAAGGCCATCGTCATTAGTTTGGGACAGGACTGCTCCTATCCTATGTTCAGAGGCATCTGTCTGCACAATGAACTGCCTAGAATAATCTGGAGCTTTAAGAACTGGTGCTAAGCACATTGCTTCTTCCAGGGTGGCAAAGACTTTTTGACATTCAAGGATCCAGTTTACCTTCTTTGGAATCTTCCTTGAGGACAGTTCAGTGAGGGGAGTCACAATGGACCCATATACCTTCACAAACCTCCTTTAGTACCCAGTCAAGCCAAGGAATGCTCTGACTTGAGGCTGGGTTTTTGGAGCTTCCCAGTCCAGAATTGCCTGGATCTTGGGTTGTAAAGGTTGCACTTGGCCTCCACCTACAAGGTGGCCCAAGTATCCAACTGTGCCCTGCCCTATCTGGCACTTAGATGCTTTGATAGAGAGGCCTGATGTTTACAAGGCCTGCAAAACCTTCCCCAGGTGGACCAGGTGATCCTACAGCTGGAGCTAATGACAGCAATATCATCTAGATATGCTGCACTAAGTGAACTGATAATGCCCATCAGGTGTAAAGAATGCTGTCTTTTCTTTGGCTTCAGGTGCCATCCTAATTTGCCAGTACCCTGCAGTTAAGTTAAAGGTACTTAGAAATGTGGCTGCACCTAACTTATCAATCAACTCATCTGCTCTGGGTATGGGGTGTGCATCTGTCTTAGTGACAGAACTGAGTCCTCTGTAGTCCACACAGAACCTCATTTTTCTCTTGCCATCTTTGGTATGAGGTTTGGGGACCAACACCACTGGGCTAGCCGAGGGACTGTCTCTATTACCCCTAACTCCAGCATCTTGTGGACTTCCACTTTGAAGCTCTCTTTGACTTGGTCAGACTGTATATCGATTTTATTTTTGACAGGTAAACTGTCTCCTGTGCCCACATCATGGGTACACAGGTGTGTCTGGCCAGGGGTCAAAGAGAAGAGCTCAGCATACTGCTATAGGGCTTGCCTGCAGTCAGCTTGCTGTTGGGCAGAGAGGGTGTCTGAATAGACAACTCCATCTACTTTTCCATCTTTAGGGTCAGTTGAGTGGAGGTCAGGGAGAGGTTCAGTATCTGCTTCCTGATCCTCATCAGTAACCATCAGCATGGTTATGTCTGCTCTGTAATTATAGAGCTTCAGGTGGTTAACATGGATCCCCCCTTTGGGTGTCCTGCTGGTGCCCAGGTCCACTAAACAAGTGACCCTACTCTTCTTCTCTAGGATTGGGTAAGGGCCACTTCATCTGTCCTGAAGAGCCCTGGGAGCCAAAGGCTCCAGATCCCGGACTTTCTGCCCTGGGTGTCATGACTTACACGTTGCTTCAGCCTGGAGACCGTTGAACGAGGGACAAGGTTCTTGTTCTTGCATGTTCTGCCTTGGCCCAGATAGGGGCGACTCTTTCTGGTAGCCACGGTGCTGCAAGCAATAGGAACGCCAAGGGCAGTCCGTGTCCTTCAGAAGTAGTGCCAGAGGGAAAAAAATAACTAAAAAGGGGAAAAAACCTCAAAAAGGAAAATCCTGAAATAAGAGCAAAAGATCAATACTTTTAGAATACAAGACCAAAAATGAACAGGAAAACACTGGAGCAAAAAGCGAAACCAGTATCTGACACAAGGGAGAAGGAGCGAAGACACCATCCAACAGGAAGTGTTGCAGCGCAAGGAGGAAAAGAATCACAGCCCTTAAAATACCCATAGAACAGGAAATAACTGGCAGGAAGTGCAAGGACACCATATTGGATAGGGAACAATACATAGAAAGCAATGGACAAGGCACCATAGTGAGTAGGGAACCAAGGTATGCTGGGAAGAGAGAGGAATAATGGGAAAAAGGAAAAACATAAAAGGGAGAAAAAACGAGGGCAACAGCAAAAGAAGGACATAATAGCAGGTGAGTGGGGAGAAATTCTATCCGTTAATAGAAGCGCGCCGTGCCAGAAAGAAACGAGGCCCCATGCTCAATTTGGGGCCTCGAGTACTGCAGGAGAGGCAGGGGGCGCGTTGCGTCTCAGGGCCGTGCGCCGCGGCCCGAGCCGAGTGTTCGGCTTGTGCCGTGCGCCACGGCGCAACAGTAGGTCCCCCCCCCCGGTGCCCCAGGTTGGTGTGGAAACAAGCGGTAAAAGTGACGAATCATAAGAGGGGCATGAACAGAAGAAGCATCTTCCCAAGAGCATTCGCTAAGAGGGTAACCCTTCCAATGAATCAGTTACTGAAGACGGTTTCGAAAAACACAAGAGTCACAAATTTCCTGTACCTCATATTCTGGTTCATCATCCACCAACAAGGGAGGAGGACAAGGGAAATGCCGGGAGAAAGGATCAGGCATATGGGGCTTTAGCTGAGAAACATGAAAGACCGGATGGATCTTCCAGGTACGAGGTAAATGGAGACGGACAGTGACAGCATTATTTAACTGAAGAATACAGAAAGGACCGTAGTAACGAGGTATAAACTTATTCTGAGAGAGCCGCAAGGGCAGAAATTTCTAAGAAAGCCAGACTTTATCCTGGATGTGATACACTGGAGTCTCACTGCACTTCTTATCTGCCATTCTTTTCATGTATCTCTTTGTGTCCAGCAGATTAGATCGAATCATTCTATGGATCTTCCGAAGTCGTTTGGAAAATGAGGTGATAGCAGGAAGAGAAGAGGTAGACTTAGGAGTAGTAGGAAAAGAGGTAGGATGATAGCCGTAGGAACAGAAAAAAGGGGTAACCTTGGAGGCACAGTGTTGTTGTAAGAGAATTCTGCGCTAGGAAGGTAATTGTTACAGTTACTCTGAGTAGAATTACAGAAGCAGCGAAGGTACTGCTCTAGTCTTTGGTTGAGACGTTCAGTCTGCCCATTGGTTTGGGGATGGAATCTAGATGACAATGCTACATTGATGTTCAAGGTCCTACAGAAATTTTTCCAAAACCGAGAGATGTACTGAGGTCCCCTGTCCGATACAATGCTGTGTGGGAGTCCATTTAGACGAAAAATATGGTGGATGAATATCTGACTTAGTTCTTGTGAGGTAGGTCATTTCTTCAGGGCAGTGAAGTGAGCCATCTTAGTAAAGGAATCTACTGTTACCATGATAACCTGATTTCCTGCTGATGGAGGTAGTGAACACATGAAATTGGTCTAAATTGTGTGCCAGGGAGCTGGTGGAACAGGTAACGGTTGCAGTAATATCGCTGGCCTGGTACCGGGTGTCTTTACTTGGGCACATATGGGACAGGCCTGTACATAACTTTCGACATCCGGTTTCAAAGTAGGCCACCAAAAGGATCGCAAGAGTAATTCCTGCGTGGGCCTCGATACCTCTATGACCAGCAATCGGAGAATCATGGCACATCTGCAGCGCCCTTTCTTGTACTCTTTTTGTGGGGAGGAACAAAAGGTCCTTATAATAATAATATCCCTTCTGTTTGTGTATTTGGGGGTATAAGTCCTCAAGTTCTTGTTCAGAATGGTTTGCATATTCCAGCTGTACCTCATCCAGGAATGACTGAGCTACACCAATGATCTTGCTAGGCTCAAGTAGATACTGTGATGGGGTAGGAGTACAATCAGGATAACAGCGAGACAGAGCATCGGCCAGAATATTTTGGGATCCAGGACTGTAGGTGACATAGAAGTCATACTGACTAAAGAAAAAGGCCCATCGAGAATGACGACTGTTCTGGCATTTAAAGTTACGTAAACATTGTAGATTCCGATGGTCCGTTCTCACCTCAAAAGGTTCTTTGGAACCCATAAGGAATTGTCTCCACTCTAGGCAGGCAGTCTTAAGGGCTAATAATTCCCTTTCCAATACTGAGTAATGTTGTTCAGACACAGAGAGTACATGGGACAGATAAAAAACTGGATGTTCTAAACCATGGGTACTCGCAAACATTTTCCCAGGGGCCAAAACGCTTGGTCTGTGACGCGTCTGGGGGCCGAATTGATGCCAGGGCTGTGGCAGTCAAGTGGGGTGGCTCGGGGATTGGTGGCAAGGTAGGTGTAGGAGAAGCAAATGATATACATCTAGTGGCTGAAATAAACAATGGAAAACCAGAAAACCTGGAATGAATCCCGGCTTACCCACTTTTCCAAATTGTGTGATCCTAGGCAATTGTTTAGTCTCACTTTACTCCTTTTTCTGCATTATCACATTTAAGATGACCTCGAAATACATGATTCAAGGTGTGCGCTGCACAAAACCTGCCTCTGTTTGATTTAATAAACTATAATGTTGTTAATGTATGATAGGAACCCAGGCCACCGATAAAGTACACATATCAAGTGACTGGCCTCTTCAATTTACTATTGGTTGTGTTCTCAGGATAAGGGAAATAATTAATGTTTCAAAATGTATGTTTCCAAATGTATGTTTGGAAACGATCACTTTTAAAGGAATACATCTCAGTGCACTGATAAAATAAATTGTACTAAGGCAAAAAGGTTCCGCATGTTAACTAAATACACGTTTTAATTTTAAAGTGACTGTCTTAGTTTTACACTTGTGCTGCAAGATATCTTAAAAAATGAAGGCGTTTCTAAAGTTAAGTGCAGGAATCTCTAGTTACTTCCTTTCTTTAATACCAATTAAGTTTGAAATAAATGATTGTGTGTATATTTAATATTTGTATTGTTAGTGCAGAGTCGAGCAAACAGCTGCCAGTGCTCCTGTTGCCCAAGGGGCCGCATGTTAAGGTCAGAGGGGCTGCATGAGGCCCGCGGGCCGTACTTTGAGTATCCATGTTCTAAACCATAGTCATCTTGTTGTTGGAGTAATACTGCTCTGATGGCTCTTTCGGATGCGTCAGTAACAACAACAAATTGTATGTTGGTGTCTGGATGTCTCAGTATCAGTGCTTGGGTGAAGGCCTTTTTTAGACTTTGAAAAGCTGCTTCAGCCGCCTTTGTCCAGATAAATCCATTGCGTAGATTCTCCTTTTTTAATGTTTGGGTAATTTGACTGGTCTGTTCCGCAAAGTCTAAGGTAAATTGACGATAGAAGTTGGCCAGTCCTAGAAAACATTGGGTTTCCTTGATGGATGAAGGGGAAGGCCAGTCTAGGATGGCTTTTACCTTTTCCGGATCCATTGCTATTCCAGTGGGACTGATGTGGTAGCCCAGATATTTGACTTCGGTTTTATCAAACTCACATTTCTCTGGCTTACAGTAAAGTTGATGTTGCCTGAGTCTTTGGAGAACTTGTTTAACGTGTGTAGAATGAAGTTCAGGACGTCTAGAATATATAAGGATATCGTCTAAGTATATCACTACTGTATGGTTCAACAAATCAGAGAACACAAAGTCCATAAATCTTTGGTATATTGAGGGGGCATTAGTTAGGCCAAAAGGCATAACCCTGTATTCATAATGACCAAATGGGGTTCGAAAGGCAGTCTTCCACTCGTCTCCTTCCTTGATGCGCAAAAGGTGGTAGGCTCCACGAAGATCTAATTTGGTAAACCGTTGTGCCCCTCTGACCGCTTCCAGAATATCTTTGATAAGAGATAAAGGATAACAATCCTTTATAGTGATCTTATTTAAACCACGAAAGTCCAAACAGGGACGAAGATCTTTAGTTTTCTTGGGTTCAAAAAACAGGGGAGCCCCTGCCGGAGAGGAAGATGGTACAATAAGACCGCTGTGAAGATTTTCTTGGAGGTAATCTTTGAGACCTTCCCTTTCAGGTTCAGTGAGAGAATACATTCTCCCAAAGGGAACGATCGCCCCAGGTTCCAGAGGAATTGTACAATCATAATATCGATGTGGGGGCAAAACAGGCCTGGATGGTTTTTGGAATACATCTTGAAAGTCCAAATAGTGGTCGGGAACCCCTTGGACTGTATTGATGGAACAACCTGTAGTGGGTTCAGAAGGTATCATTTTCTTGGGTGACCAGTAAGTACCTGAGGCATAACAATGTTCATGACAAAACTGAGAGGACAAAGAAATAGTCCTGGTTTCTCAATTTACATAAGGATTATGTCTTATGAACCATGGAATCCCTAGAATTATAGAATGATTGGGAGATGATATTAAGTCAAAGGAGACGTGTTGTTAGTGGTTCCCAAATTGTAGACTTAGAATTGGGGTAGTAGTATCAACTGGACCAGAGGATATTAAGGACCCATCTACAGTGTGTACTTGTTCTGGAACTTCCTTGGGTCGTGTTGGTATTCTTTGTGTTGTGGCCCAGGACATATCCATATAAATGCCACTAGCACCACAATCCAGTAAGGCCACTGTCCTCTCCTCACGACCATCAGGTAACTGCAGGGTCACAGGTAACATGAACAAATTGGTGGCATTGTCCTTGAAAGAACTGATGGAAGGTATAGCAGATTATCCTGTCCCCTAACTTCTTACAGAGGAAGGGAAGTAGCGTTTCCTGATGGCTTTAGAGGACGAACGGGGCATGTACGGAGCATATGACCATCAGCACCACAATACAGGCACAATCATTTTTTCCGTCTTTCTTCACGTTCACTGAATGAAAGTGGACCACGAGTAGTATCCACCTGCATAGGTTCACCTTCAGTTTCTCTTTAGGGAGGACGAGGTTCCTCCGGACGATGCACAAAGACACGTGAGGTGCTTGACTGGGAAGGTCCTCTATTTCTTCTTTTCTCCAAACGACATTCTTGGAGACGATATTCGATGGAAATAGCTAAATCCATCAGACCGCGTAGATCTTTTACTCGGGTGGAGTGCACTAATTCGTCTTTGATCTCCTCTCTTAGCCCTCTCGAAAAAGGGTAACCAGAGTATGCTCCACCCATGTTGTTTCGGCAGCCAGTTGTCAAAAGCATGTTATGTATTGGTGGACATCTTGAGAGCCTTGTTGGATGTCACAGAGTGCTTCTACAGCGGAGGCCTCTAATCCTGGATGACCAAACATTTGTTTGAAACAATTCACAAAGGCTGGATAATCAGACAACACTGGGTCATTGGAGGCTACAATCGGAGTCGCCCAGGCCAAGGCAGGACCGGATAGGGCACTGATAAGATAACCCACCTTTGTGTTGTCGTGAGAAAATTGTGTGGGTCTGAAGGCAAAGTAAACAGTCAAAGCATCCCAAAACTCTTGCAGCTTCGTTGGTTCACCGGAAAACCGAGGAGTTGAGGTGGAAACGATAGGAACATCCGTACTGCAGAAGGCCAAAGCTTTTAGAAAGGCAGCATTCTCGTTTCGTAATTGTTGCAGTTCCTGAGCCTGTTACTGAATGGTTGCCTGAAGGGACTGGTGAGGGTCTACAGCAGCCGCTACTGTATCATCCATTCTGCTAGACGAAGTCGGGTTTATTGGGCACTGCAATCTGTCACGACTTACATGTTGCTTGAGCCTGGAGTCTGCTGAACGAGGGACAAGGTTCTTGTTCTTGTATGTTCTGCCTTGGACCAGATAGGGGCGACTCTTTCTGGTAGCCACGGTGCTGCACGCGATAGGAACACTGTGTCCTTCAGAAGTAGTGCCAGAGGGAAAAAAAAACCTAAAAAGGGGAAAAAAAAACTCAAAAAGGAAAATCCTGAAATAAGAGAAAAAGATCAATACTTTTCGAATACCAGACCAAAAATGAACAGGAAAACAGTGGAACAAAAAGCGGAACCAGTATCTGACACAAGGGAGAAGGAGCGAAGACACCATCCAACAGGAAGTGTTGCAGCGCAAGGAGGAAAAGAATCACAGCCCTTAAATACCCATAGAACAGGAAACGACTGGCAGGAAGTGCAAGGACATCATATTGGATAGGGAACAATACATAGAAAGCAATGCACAAGGCCCCATAGTGAGGAGGGAACCAAGGTATGCTGGGAAGAGAGGGGAATAATGGGAAAAAGGAAAAACATAAAAGGGAGAAAAAACTAGGGCGACAGCAAAAGAAGGACACAATAGCAGGTGAGTGGGGGGAAATGCTATCCGTTAATGGAGGCATGCCACGCCAGAAAGAAACGAGGCCCCCATGCCCAATTTGAGGCCTCGAGTACTGCAGGAGAGGCTGGGGGCGCGGCAGATCTCAGCGCCGCGTGCCGCAGCCCGAGCCGAGTGTTCGGCTCGTGCTGTGCACCGCGGCGCGACACTGGGTGGAATTCAACTGTTGCAGCCTTTTGGTCATACCACAACATCTGGAGTTGTTGGCTAGCCTCAAGGTTTTTGGATGCCTTTCCATGTACTCAGCCATTAGGGAGCAGAGGCCAAGCACACAGTCCACCACATCTTGTTTAGGCTCATGTAGAGGCCTCTCCTAGCCCTCTTTAACAAGTGCCAGTGGTCTCCTTACAGGATGGCCAAACAGAAGTTCAAAGGGGGAAAATCCTACTCCCTTCTGAAGTATCTCTCTGTAAGCGAAAAGCAAGCATGGCAGGAGGTCAACCCATCTCCTTTTGAGTTTTTCAGGAAGCTCCATGATCATGCCCTTCAATGGCTTGTTGAATCTCTCAACAAGTCCATTGGTATGTGGATAGTATGGTGTGGTGAATTTATCAGTCACCCCACACTCATTCCACATGTGTTTTAGGTAAGCAGACATTAAGTTTCTACCTCTGTCAGAAACCACCTCCTTAGGGAAACCCACTCTGGGATAGATACCAATTAGGGCCTTGGCTACTGTGTGGGCAGTAGTTGACCTCAGGGAAATTGGTTCAGGGTATCTGGTAGCATTATTCACTACTATCAGAATGTATTGATTCCCTGAGGCTGTGGGAGGTTCAAGTGGAGCCACAATGCCCACACCAACCTTCTCAAAGGGTACCCCCAGCACTGGAAGTGGAATTAGGGGGGCCTTTGGGTGGCCACCTCTCTTGCCACTGGCTTGACAGGTGACACAGGAGCTAGAAAACTCATTTACTTTCTGGGACATGTTGGGCCAATAAAAATGGTTTACAAGTCTGCTCCATGTTTTGGTTTGTCCCAAATGCCCAGCTAAGGGGATGTCATGGGCCAAAGTGAGGATAAACTCTCTAAACCCTTTAGGCACTACCGCTCTCCTAGTATCACCAGGTTCAGGATTTCTGGGCTCAGTATAAAGTAGTCCATTCTCCCAATAGACCATGTGGGAGCCACTAACATCTCCCTTCTCCTGTTCAGCAGCTTGCTGTCCCAGGCCTTCAAGAGTGGAACAAGTGTTTTGTCTCTGACACAACTGTTCCCTTGTGGGTCCCCCTGGGCCCAGGAGTTCTACCTGATAAGGCTCCAGCTCCATGGGCTCAGTTCCCTCAGGGGATAATACATCTTCCTGAGAAGAGAGGTCTTGCTTCTTCTGCTGTTCAGATGCTGGTCCCCCAGTCCTCTTAACTTTTCTCTTGGAAGGTTGGGCCATTATTCCAGGCTCCAACACATCTTTTTCACCCTGTGCTCTGCTCTGAGCTCTGGTTTTCACACACACCAATTCAGGGATTCTCAGCATGGCTGCATGGGTTTTGAGTTCTACCTCAGCCCATGCTGAGGACTCCAGGTCATTCCCTAGCAAACATTCCACTGGGATTGCAGAAGAGACCCCTACCTGTTTCAGGCCAGTAACCCCTCCCCATTCTAAAGTCACCATAGCCATGGGATGGACTTTAGTCACATTGTCAGCACTGGTAACTGGATATGTTTATCCAGCCAAATACTGTCCTGGGGAAACCAGTTTCTCTGTCACCATGGTGACACTGGCACCTGTATCCCTGAGGGCTTCTACCTTTGTCCCATTGATCAAGAGGTGCTGCCTGTATTTTTGCATGTTAGGTGGCCAGGCAGCCAGTGTGGCTATACCCACCCCACCCTCAGAGACTAGAGTAGCTTCAGTGTGAACCATGATTTGCTCTGGGCACACTGTCGATCCCACCTGGAGACTGGCTATTCCAGTGCTAACTGGAGTAGTGCTAGTGGGATTTTTCTTGGGACAGGCCATGTCTTCAGTTTGGTGCCCATGGTGCCTATAGTTGTGACACCAGGCCTTCTTGGGATCAACATTTTTACCCTTGTACCCATTTGTGGACTGTGAAGAGCCTTGGTGCCTACCCTCCTGAGCAGGTTTTTGGGGCCCTTGAGAAGACCCTTTGTTTTTGTCCTTAGGTGTCTCACCACCTTTCCCCTGGGGAGGCTTTGTGACCCCTTTCTTTTGGTCATTCCCTGTGGAAGTATTGGTCACCCTAGTCTTGACCCAATGGTATGCCTTCTTTCCCAATTCTTAGGGAGAAATTGGACCTTGGACTACCAGATGTTGATGCAACCTGTCACTGAAACAGTTACTTAACAGGTGTTCCTCCATAAACAAATTATAAAGCCCATCATAGTCATGCACTTTACTGCCAGTTATCCAACCATTTAGTGTTTTCACTGAGTAGTCAACAAAATCAACCCAGGTCTGGCTTGAGGTTTTGTAAGCCCCTTGAACCTAATTCGATACTCCTCAGTGGAGAATCCAAAGCCCTCAGTCAGGGTAGCCTTCATGTGCTCATAGGATTCAGCATCTTTACCAGAGTGTGAAGAGTCTATCCCTACACTTACTAGTGAACAGTTCCCAAATGAGAGCTCCCCAGTGAGATCTGTTTAACTTTCTGGTTGCACAAGCCCTCTCAAAAGCTGTGAAACACTTGGTGATATCATCACCTTCTTCAAATATTGAGACAATCCCTTTAGGGATTATTAGGATATCAGTATTCTCTCCGACCCTAGTTATATTGCTGCCACCATTAATGGGTGCTAAGTCTATTTCTGCTCTCTCCCTTTCTATAGCTAGGAGTTGTTGCTCCAAAGCTAACCTTTTGGCAATCCTTGCTAAAAAGATGTCCTCTTCATTGAGGCTGCCCTCAATGTTCCCAGAGGAGCTGGACTCCCCTGTGGAAGATCCAGATCCAGTGAGTTCTATCCTTGGAGACAGGGGTCTGGGGGCCCTGGTCTCCCTAGTTAGATGAGGAGGGGGGAGTTCATTCTCCTCATCTCTCACATCTTCCCTGTCTGAGTGCAGTTCTTTCTCCTCAGCAGGGTGGTCCCTGGTGTACTCTGCCGAGAGCTCCTGGAGCTTGACCTTGGTAGGGTTGGAACCCATTCTAATCTTTTTCAGCTTACAGAGGGACCTTAACTCTGCCATCCCTAGATGGAGGTAAGGGGTGAGGTTGGGTTCCACTACCATTTCCTCTGAGCTGCTCATTATGTCACTAAAAGTTGGGGCTACTTTTTAGGAACTAAAAACTACTTCTAGTAACTAAATCCTAACTTAAAAATAACTTTTAAACTTAAAAAGACATGCTAAGGGGAATTAACCAAGCCTCTAGCAGGACTTTAAAAATTTTTGAAAAAATAGTCACATTCAAAAATCTGTTTTCTAAAGGCAATTTTAGAATTTAGTTGTGTGATCAGGTATTGGCTGAATAGTCCAGCAAATGCAAAGTCGTAGACCCCACCGCTGATCCACCAATGTAGAAAGCTGGCTCTGTATATACTATATCAAAGTGAGATATAGGCCCTCAATATGACATTGGGGGTAAATGCCGATTATCGCCACGCTGATGGCCGCCAACATACTGCTGCAGTGGCGAATATCCGTTCACCATATTATGACGCACACACACCAATCTGACAGAATACAGCCACATACACAAATCCGCCAGACCAAAGGTCAGTGATAAAGTGGCGGTCCCAAAACCCATACCATTACACCAACAAAACAATGCCCATCACATTATGATCCACGAATTACCACAGCAGACATTCAACGGCGGTAAACCATTGGCAATACATACCGCCACGCACAGAATAGACACCCATATACAAAACAGCACAACATTGGCCAATACCAAATAAACACACCTGACACCCATACCCACACCACACCCACACACCCACACCACTATAAAACACACACCCACTTTACCCACAACCCCATAAGAACAAAAACTGCCACCAGGAGACTGAGAAGAAGAGCACAGAGACAACTAGACACACACATCACTTACACACATATACCCCTCACGCCTTCCACATCACACACCCCACTACATTACCCAACACACCCTCACCAACACACATCACACAACACCCATGGCACCACAAAGGCACTCCCATTTCACTGAGGAGGAGTTAAGGGTCATGGTAGAAGAAATTGTCAGGGTAGAGCCACAGCTCTTTGGAGCACAGGTACAGCAAATATCCATAGCAAGGAAGATGGAGCTATGGCGGAGAATCGTGGACAGTGTCAACGCCGTGGGACAGCACCCAAGAACAAGGGACGACATCAGGAAGAGGTGGAATGACCTACGGGGAAAGGTATGTTCCATAGCAGCAAGACAACAGCTCGCCATTCAGAGGACTGACGGTGGACCCCCACCTCCTCCCCCACAGCTCAGAGCATGGGAGGAGCAGGTACTGGCAATACTGCATCCTGAGGGACTCTCTGGAGTAGCCAGAGGACTGGACACTGGTAAGTCAATATTTACTATCTATCACCCCCCGAATACCTGCAAGCCATCTCACAACCACACCCTCACTCCCATCACTCCACTCCATCCCACACACTGCACCTACACATCTCACTAACCCGAATGCCAAGCCCTGCATGCCCAATCAATGCATGGACACCTCCCAGCCCTGCCTGGACACCAATCACTAAAGCATGCACAACATAGGAAAACTAACATACCCACAATACATCACTATACACTAGCAAAAGCTGGCAGGGCAACACCAACAATAGAGGGGAAGCCAGGGAATTACTAATGTCATACACTTGAAGCATAGTACATCACTTACATCCCCACAGGTACCCAAGCCAATGTCAGTGGAGAGGAAGTGCCATCACTATTCAGTCCCCCAACAGAATAGGTCCACAGTGATGACAGTACCTCTGGACTTCTGGATCTGGAGGACCTACCTGGCCCATCAGGGACCACTGGACAGCCGGTCACCCAAGCCCACTCACAGACCACCACAGAGCCTCCCCCATCAGGATCCAACGCCACAGCACTCACCCAGCGACCCACACCTGTCCCCAGGACACGTCAATTAGCAGTGTGCCCACCTGTACAGGGACCTCAGGCCACACCTCACCCACAAGACAATCAGGGACCTGGGGCTAGTGGCAGTGGGAACACGGTTCAGGGGGCAGGGTCACAGGCCAACAGGGAAACTGGGAGGACTGCTGTGTGCCAGAGGGAGGACAGGATCAGGGAACCGACCCTCCAGGAGGCACTCTCCGAGATCCTGGGAGCCTACCAACATTCCCAGGACAAGATGGGCCACATCCTAGACAACGTGCAGAAGAACAGGCGGCTGCAGGAGGGACAGTATCAGGGGATCAGGGAGCACTTGCAGGCCATTAAAAACACCCTGATCTCCATAGCAGGGGTGCTGGCAGACATGGCCAACATCATGAGGGAAGCAACAGCACACCAGCGGGCCCCTACCACTAGCCAGTCCATCGACCAGCCCTCCACTTCTGCTGCCACAGGACCCACAGGCCACCAGCACCCCTTTCTCATGCAGAAGGTGAACCTCCCCGCAAACATTCCCTGCGACCCAGACAGAAGCCAGAGACACTTGCCAAGACCATGGCCAGGAAATGAGACTCTCCTGATTGTCCCCCGTAAGTCCCACTCAGTCACCTTGTCCACCTTGAATTGCCATTGCTCCCCTTCCTATGGCCCTTAGACATTGCACTTGTGCTACAAACAGACTGGAACAATACTCTGGACTTTCCCCCATCGTCACCCCATTCCATTGCACTTTCCCCTCTATTTCTTAGCACTACAATAAACACTCTTGGAAAAAACTGGACTACTAGTATTTCATGTATTGAAAATTTGTATTGATGGTAACAGCTACATCCATTGCAAATTAACTGTACATAGTGAGAGCATAGAAAGAATGACTTGTAGCTGGCTGTAGTGATCACATCAGGACATTGTTATCATATCACCAACATCTGTAAAATTATAATCCATGGGTGACAGTAAGTAGAGGTAACAAGTGGGTAATGCCACCATGCCACTGCCACACAGAATACACCAAGAGTCATAGAAATGTGAAGTTGCACTGTCTCACTTTTGTGTCACTGGAAGTACTAACAGATAACTGATGTTCTGTTGTCCACATCCTCATCCTCACTGTCCTCAGGGTTCACTGCTGCCACGGGGGCATCTCCAGTCACCTCCTCCTGCAGAAAAGGTACATGGCGTCTGAGGGCCAGTTTGGACAACATGCAGCATGCCACTACTATCTGGCAAACCTTCTCGGTGAGTAGCACAGGGATCCACCTGTCAGATAGAGGCACCTGAGCCTGGCCTTCAGGAGGCCGAAGGTCCTCTCAATGATCCTTCTGGTTCGCCCATGTGCCTCATTATAACATGCTTCAGCCCTTGTCCTGGCATTCCTCACAGAGGTCAGCAGCCACAATAGGTTTGGGTAGCCAGAGTCACCTGAAGGCATTGAGGGACAACATTTAGCCACACACTACCCTATTAGGTTAACATCAGAGGCATACACTAACATACACTGGGTTGGGACCAAGGCTCACCTATAAGCCACACCCTGTGCCCCTGTAGTTGGCCCATCACATTTGGGATGCTGCTATTCCTCAGGACGAAGGCATCATGCACTGATCCAGGATATTTAGCATAGATGTGGGAGATGTACTGGTCCGCCAGGCACACCATATGCACATTCATGGAGTGTAAACTTTTACGATTCCTGTACACCTGTTCATTCTGGTAGGGGGACAAATGCAATATGTGTCCCATCAATTGCACCAATATTATTGGGACATGTCCCATTGCATAGAATCTGGCCTTCAAGGTGGCCAAATCTTCCACCTGGGGGAAAGCAATGTAGCTGCACATGTGTTTTACCAGGGCAGACAAGACTCTTGCCAGCACGATTGAGAACACTGGCTGTGACATTCCTGATGCCAAGCTCACTGTGACTTGGAAAGAACCAGTTGCCATGTCATGGAGCACTGATAGAACTTGCACAAGAGGGAGGATCCCAGTTGATGACGGATAGCTGATATCAGGTCAGGCTTCAACTGGGCACACAGCCCTATCCAGTCTATAGGTGAGTATAATGTGCCTGTCTTCCAGGGTAGCTAAGTCCACCTGGGGTCTGTACATGGGGGTATGTCTCCATCTCCTAATTCACCCGCATCGGTAGGTGTCTAAGGGACACAAGAGTGAGTAGGTTGTCACAATTTGAACAACTAAACAGCAGTCAATATCATGCAATTAGGTATTGGGACAGTGTAAATTTCAAAGCATGTGCCTATGTAAATTTCAAAGCATGTGCCTATTTATCCTGTGACGCAGCAATTATCGATATGCCTGCTCACACCCCGCCCCCTACCCCTCCCCCAGAAATGGCGACCGTGGAAGTGGAGTAATTCCGCTGACGTTGGGCGTTGTGGCGCTAGGCAGTCGTGAACCACCGTGCATTTGGAGTGCAGTGCCAATGGGGATGTACGCCGGTGGTGACGGTGTACACCGCCGGGGACGTGACCGCCATTTTCTAAATCATTCCTCACATGTTTCCTGACCTTCAACAGGAGAAGACCTACACTGCATATGCTGCTGTGACCTGCGTCTGGAACCTACAATGGCCTGTGTGACTGGGGAAAGGGCCCCATCCTAAAAGACCAACAAGTGAGTACACTGTGGGCACGATGCATGTGGCAAGGAGGCATAGAGATGAGTGTGAAGGCATTGTGTAAGGGGGGGATTATCTGTTGGTGGTGTACATGTCGTGCGTTGGGCAATGTGTGTGCCAATGGTGAATGGAAACGGGAATGGTGGGCCATGTGTGTGACAGCCTGGACTGTTAGTCTAATGGTGTTCTCCTATCTTTATTGCCTCTGCAGGTCAGCGCTCATCAAAAGAAGGGAATATGGCGTGCCATCGCCAAGGAGGTGTGGACCCTGGGGGTCTATGGCAGACGGAGCACCCACTGTCGGAAGCGTTGGGAGGACCTGAGACGCTGGGCACGGAAGACAGCAGAGGCCCAGCTGGGGATGGCCTCCCAATGAGGAAGGGGGTCCTGTCAGACCCTGACGCCCCTGATGGCCCGCATACTTGTGGTGGCGTACCCTGAGCTCGATGGGTGCTCTGAGGGAATCACAGCAGCCACAAGGGGGTGAGTACAGTGGGTATCATTACAAATTTTTGCTGGTGGGGTGGTATCCGGGTGGTAGTTGCATGTTAGTGGGTGCCCCTAAGGCCAGGCCAGACATTGCAGCGTGGGTCATCTGAAGGGTAATGGCTGCATGGCAAATACAGGTAACCTAGCTTGCTAGTAGTCACTTCCAGGAGGGCATTGTGGGTCCCAGGTGTGCTGCAGTTGGCGGTGTGTGCTCCTCATCCTGCCTTGGTGACTAGCCATATCGATGGTAGTGCAATGCATATTGCGTAGGCCTGTTCCCTGTGTGTGAGGGTGCTGTGTACGCCAACGGTGGTGTCGGTGCATTCACTGTATCCTTTGTCTCTCTCTCCCCCTTTCTTGTTTTGTCATCCAGTCCTTGTATGCATTCGCATCATCTGGCGGAGGAGCAGGGGCACCGGTGACAGAGGGAGCTGCATCCCACAGGATCCTGGAGGCAGATTCCACCGACGCCGAGAGAACCAGTGGGACAAAGGGCGAGAGGAGCACCATGGCAGAGACTAGAGGGGACAACACAGGCTCTGATACCTCCTCCGATGGAAGCTCCCTGGTGGTGGCGTACACCTCTGTGACCACCCCAGCTGCAAGTACAGCTACCACCCCCTGCACCAGCACCGCCCTCCCAGTAGCCCCTCAGCGATTTGCCCATGCCCGCTCACGCAGGAGGGTGGGCATCTCCTTCGCCCCAGGCACCTCAGGCCCTGCCCCAGTGAGCCCCGCTACCCTGAGTCAGGAGGCTATTGAACTCCTGAGATCCATCTCTGTAGGGCAGTCAACCATTGTGAATGCGAACCAGGGGCTGGCATCCCAGATGCAGCAATGCAATGCATTCCTGGAGGGCATTCAAGGTGAATTGGGGGCCCAACAGAGATCAATTCAGGCTCTAGCCTCCTCTCTGATGGCAGCCATTGTCCCGGTTTCTACCATCCCCCCTCCAACTACCACTTCCCAGTCCCACTCCTCTCAACACCAACCCATCCCAGGCACACATACAGACGAGCATGCACACAAGACAACACCCAAGAGTGGCACAGGCAAATACAAGCACCACACTTCATCCCACAGGCACTCACACAAACACCATACAGTTGCAGACACGACAACATCCACTGCCTCCACTGTCTCCCCCTCCTCCTACTCCTCCACCTCACTCCCAGTCACGTCCAGACTCACACCTGCATGCACTACATCTACATCCACTATCAGCATCACCACACCAAGGAGTACACACACCTTACTGGTACACACCTCCACAACAACCATGCACGCGTCCCCTGTGTCCTCTCCCACAGTGTCTGTTCTCCCCCCTTGTAAGGGACAAAACGCAAGCACTCACACACCCAATAGCCATCCACCTCACATCAGCATACAGCCCATGCACCTGCACCCAAATCCAGCAGACATACACCTCCAACATCCTCCACTCCCATTACTTCTCCCTACTCCCGCCCCAACATCTCTAAAAAGCTTTTCTTTTCCCAAATTTACCTCTTCCCTACCCCTCCCCCCCCATCCTGCACGCATGGGCAGGGTAGCAAGGACACACCCCAGCACCTCAGCCAAACAGTCCACAGGGACAGTGGTAGCACCACCTACTCATGGTGGTAAGGATTCCAGAACACAGAAGGGGAAGGAGCCAGCACCACCAGGAAAGAAGGGGAAGGCACCTGCACCACCAGGAAAGAGTGTGAAGAGTCCTGCACCACCAGGAAAGAGTGTGAAGGGGCCTGCACCAGCTGTGAAGAAGGGGAAGGGGCCTGCACCAGCTGTGAAGAAGGGGAAGGAGCCTGCACCACCAGGCAGAGACGGGAAGAGCCCATTCACCCCTGCCAGGAAGGGTAAGGGATCCACGACCCATGGAGGAGACGAGGCACTCTACGCCTGCGGAAGCTGTCAGGCTAACACCGCCACCACCACCAGCTGTCATGGGGCCCCTCACCACCAGTTGTGGAAGTGCAGTCATCAGGGAGTGCAGGGTCTGCCAAGGAGGCTTCTCCAACCACCACCACAATGCAGCTATCGGACAGTGCAGGGGCTACCCAGGAGGCCCCTCCAACCACCACCACAATGCAGCTATTGGACAGTGCGGGGTTGCCCAGAAGACTCCTCTAACCACCACCACAATGCAGCCATCAGACAGTGCAGGGGCTGCCCAGGAGGCTCCGCCAACCACCACCACAGTGCAGCCGTCACCGCCAGCGGCCGCCATGTAGGCCACCCTCCAGGGGCTGCTGTGTGGGCTGCCCCCTCCAGAACCAGTGGGCAAGTCACCCACTTGAGTGACTGTGGCCTTGCACTCCCCAGGACAAATTTAAAAAAGAAGGGATCCCTGACCAAGTAAGGAGAGACTTTAACATGTAGGAATGCACATATCTCTCCTATGTATTTCATAAACGTTAGAGTTGAATCACAATTAATAAACACATCAATATTTTATTTCCACAAAATATATAGTTGTGATATCATACAAATATGGGAAAAAACTGATATGCAACAATTCCCCCCTATAATAACACATACTAAACATATATATATTTTTTTTTAGACGAATATCGCCTGTTGCGACATGGCAGGCAAGTTCCGTACAAACAGAAAGGAGAGGGACAGAGCTACAGAGGCAGATCAATGGGCCGAAGAGGAAGACGAGCCGGAGTCAGAAGAGGAGAGAGAGATCTAGAATCTGCAACAAGAAGAGATCTAAATCCGGAGCAAGTGGGAAAAACAATAAGAGGCTCCAATGTATAGACATAATGGATGATGAGATGGTGAATAAGACTATTATCAACTTATCAGATCATAAGTTAACTGAGGAAGATAAAAAAGCATTAAGTCTAGGCCTTTCCTTCTGCCCTATTGCACGATTTAATTATGCTGAAACTCGCATAGATTTGTTCAAATTTATCAGAAAATTGAAACTAAAAAAGTGGTTCAAATTGAAAGGAAATACTGGTAATTGCTTAGAACCGTCTATGATTAATGATAGTGATGAACATGTTTTATCTATTAGTGATGTTGATACTTTGTTAACCCTTCATGAATTAGAACAAGATCAATGTGTTCAGATCAATGGGAAGGAATTATATCAGACTTTAGATGATTTGGGTATTGTATATGATCATGCAGTTCCTTCAGGTTTTAAACCTAAGTCGAAATTTTTTCCGAATATGAATCATGACAATATTGACACCTTCTATGACATGGCAGTTCAAAGTCTGACACATTTCCGACATCGAACATGGTTTAAACCTAGATGTAATAACAACATGACATATAAACAGAGTGAAACTATTAGATTATTAGCAGAAGACGGTGATACCATTATCTGTCCAGCTGAAAAGGGAGGGAATATAGTACTTTGGAAGAGACAAAGATATATTGATGAGGTTATGCGACAACTGAGTAACACACAATTCTATAGGGCTGTGACTAAAGATGTATACACAAACAGTATTACAGGAATTTGGCACCTTCTAACTGAGTGGAAGGACAAGGGCCTTTTGTTATGGGAAGAATATTGTTTCCTGAAAAAGGATTTTCCCAAGTTACCTGTACTATATATTCTCCCTAAAATTCACAAGGATAGAGACAACCCCACGGGGAGACCAATAGTTTCCTCGTGTGGTAATGTATTGGAAAATGTGTCTAAATATGTGGACTTCTTTTTGAGGGAATTTGTTATGAGCTTACCCTCTTACGTTCAGGACACTAAAGATTTTTTAGGCAAATTGGAAGGTATTATTTGGGAAGAGGATTTCCTGCTTATATCCTTAGATGTTAATTCTCTGTATACCATCATTGATCATGAGAAAGGCATACAAGCATGCAGACATTTTTTGCACACAAGGTCTCTAAGATATTTGGCACATACTGATATGATCATTGAGATGATAAAATACTGCCTGATTAACAATATTTTTCTATTTGATGGCAAGCTTTATAAACAAGTCCTTGGGACTCAATGGGAACCTGCTTTGCTCCCAGTTTTGCCTGTTTGTTTTTGGGTTTGTGGGAAGAAGAGATTTTTAAAGATAAAGACAAATATCCAGAAATAAATCAGGCCACATTGTGGCTTAGATATATTGATGACCTTTTCATAATTTGGAAAGGATCTGAGAGTGAGGCTATACGATTTATTGAGAAACTCAATGAAAATGAGTGTAATATCAGATTAACATATAACATCAGCCGCTCTTCGATTGAATTTTTGGATACTAGAGTTAAGATCAAGGATAAGATGATCCATACTGAACTTTTTCGTAAAACTACAGCAGGAAATAGCTTATTGCATGCTACTAGTGGACATCCCAACAAACTGAAATGGAGTATCCCTTATGGTGACTTATTGAGGGCCAAAAGAATCAGTAATACAGATGAGGCATTTGAACAAGAACAGAAAGATATGGTTATAAGGTTTAAGCAAAGGGGTTACCCGGATTGGGTAATCGAAAAGGCTACAGAAAAAAATCAAGAAAGTAGAAAGAATCCAGACTCTTTTTGATAATACTGCTAAAGTGGAAAATGAGAATAATGGAGACATCAGGTTGATCTTAACCTATAATGAGGATACTACTCAGATTAAAAAGATTATTTCTAAACATTGGAATATCTTGAAGTGTGATCCTATTATTGGTAAAGAGATTCAGAGATGGCCATTGATTACCTATAGAAGAGGGCGTAATCTTCATGATATGTTGAGATCAAATGATGTCACCTCTATTTCTCAAATAAAGGAACATAATTTACAGGGATTCTTTCCATGTGGCCATTGTAAAGCTTGTCGTAATAGTGTGGCTAGGGAAGAGTACCCCATGAATAAACCAGGGATGAAGAGATAAATTAAGCAGTTTTTGACATGTAGTACTTCTTTCACTATTTATGTATTGGAATGTCCCTGTCATCTTTGGTATGTGGGAAGTACAAAACATGCAGTGAAGAAACGTATCCTTGAACATATGCGTGCTATTACATCAAAGGATCCACATTATCCTGTAGCTAGACATTTTCAGGAATTTCAGAATTCTGATATTACTTTGTTATCCTATTTTGGTATTGAACATGTGCCGTTACATCACAGAGGTGGTAATAGAGAGTTGACTTTACGTAAAAAAGAATCCAAATATATTGTGGATTTGGAAACCAAGACAACGAGACGATTGAATATTGGTGAAGAGCTTAATACCCACTTATTTGATTATTAATATGATGAATCTAGTATGATATAAGGAACTACAGTTGTTATATCTTACATTATATATTTTATAGCACAATTGGTAGTAACTTATAATGTGAGTAGTAGTGATTTTCTAATTAGGTCCTATTTTAATTTATTTGTTTTGATTATGTCTTTTCAGAATGGAGGGTTCCGGATGGATTCCTGATTTCACTAGTGCTCGTTCTTTCACATGGTGTTATGGGTATTGGCTATATAGAAACAGTGCTAAGTTTTTCTCTATAGCTTTGCAATGATTTCGTATGGAGAATGTTTTTTTAATTTTCCACGAAAAATAAAAATATTGACATTGCCTAGTAATTTGGGGGTATAGATTTATAAAATATATATATATTGTGTGAATTTTACTGCCTTTAGTAGAAGGGAATGAAATTTAGATATTGGCTTTGTTTACATTTTAAAAATAATATCTCTTGAAAAAATATCTCTTTATTTTATGTATATATGAGCCGTATTTATATTGATATGTGTATTTATAACCATATTTATATATATTTATAATGTTATTATCATCTGGCATATTATTGTTTCTGTGGTAATCTAGTTAAATAATAATTCATTAATGAGATATATGGTCGTATATATAGAGATGTATTTATTTTATTTAACTAGTTTTTTATATATTACCCATTTTTTACTTCTATATTTATATGTACAAGAGAAGAAATTACTCAGTCCTGTTTCTATGCCTGTGCCTGGAGGGTATTTAAAGTGGTGTGTATTGGTTGAACTATACACGTGATCAAGGCTGCTTGTCAGCCGAAACGCGTTGTGTGTTAAATAAACACTATTAGCTTTTAAATTCCTGAGCGTGCATCTTACTGTGGAAGTTTTGGATTTATGTATACATATATATATATTTAAAGCAAGAAGAGAAAATGGAGCACTCACGGGTACTTTAGATCCAATTTATTGCGCCACAGACGCGTTTCAGCATTCTTTGCCTTTCTCAATGTGATTTGCGCAAAAATGAAAGAAAAACAGTCACCTGAGCAGCCTTATCGACTGACATGATGTCACACATTACTATAATGTGAAGGCTCTGATTACTAAATTGGCGCTTTGAGGCATGTGATGTTTCTAAAGAGGCAAATTGCGGCAAACGAGGGATGTTTGATTCTGTTATACATCAACTTGACAAGTAAGAAAAATTCGAACTGCTGGGCAAAGTGGAAAGCATTATTTCTCTGGGCTTTTTGTAAACTTGGCACTGTGTAATGACCTGTACCCAATTAAAGGGGTGACCTCTACTGCAGAATATGAAAGCACGGACATTACATTTGAAATAATGAGTACAACACACACAGAGTGATGGCGGCACCGTGATGACAATGGTTGAAGAAGCAAATGCGAGTCCGTCATCTGTCTTTTCACTTAAAGTATGGAGTAATCTATTTAAAGGCTGCTCAGGTGACTGTTTTCTTTCATTTTTGCGCAAATCACATTGAGAAAGGCAAAGAATGCTGAAACGCGTCTGTGGCGCAATAAATTGGATCTAAAGTACCCGTGAGTGCTCCATTTTCTCTTCTTGCTTTAAATAAATAATGTGCTGCCACTTGCACATAATGGATGCACCCGTCAAGAGTTCGGCATTTTCTAGTGGACTTTGGTGAGGAATTTAAATTAATAATGCCAGAACCACCGCTTGCCAAAGGAATGCCATATCGACTGACATGATGTCACACATTACTATAATGTGAAGGCTCTGATTACTAAATTGGCGCTTTGAGGCATGTGATGTTTCTAAAGAGGCAAATTGCGGCAAACGAGGGATGTTTGATTCTGTTATACATCAACTTGACAAGTAAGAAAAATTCGAACTGCTGGGCAAAGTGGAAAGCATTATTTCTCTGGGCTTTTTGTAAACTTGGCACTGTGTAATGACCTGTAGCCAATTAAAGGGGTGACCTCTACTGCAGAATATGAAAGCACGGACATTACATTTGAAATAATGAGTACAACACACACAGAGTGATGGCGGCACCGTGATGACAATGGTTGAAGAAGCAAATACGAGTCCGTCATCTGTCTTTTCACTTAAAGTATGGAGTAATCTATTTAAAGGCTGCTCAGGTGACTGTTTTTCTTTCATTTTTTTTCTTTCATTTTTGCGCAAATCACATTGAGAAAGGCAAAGAATGCTGAAACGCGTCTGTGGCGCAATAAATTGGATCTAAAGTACCCGTGAGTGCTCCATTTTCTCTTCTTGCTTTAAATAAATAATGTGCTGCCACTTGCACATAATGGATGCACCCGTCAAGAGTTCGGCATTTTCTAGTGGACTTTGGTGAGGAACATATATATATATATATATATATATATATCTCATCAAAGAGGGAATCCTGTGTTTCTACCAGGGCTCGCCTATCGAGGTTGGTGCTCAGTCAATGGGCACAGGACCCATTTTAAATCCACGCCAAAAACAATTCAAAATCTGGCACTCCTTGCAAAACAATGGCCTTCATTTATTTCAAAAATCCATAAAACAGAACATTGGGCAACGCGTTTCAACCTTCACGGTCTTCTTCCTTGGCCCTTCTTACAGAGTTATACAACAGCTGGGGGTCGCGTAACTAGTTAGCATGGAGGAGTCTCGTTCGTTATTGGAATTAACCAGACAAATCGCTCCACCAACTAAGAACGCCCATGCACCACCACCCACAGAATCGAGAAAGAGCTATCAATCTGTCAATCCTTTCCGTGTCCGGGCCGGGTGAGGTTTCGAGAACTCCTGCAAGGAGTGCCAGATTTTGAATTGTTTTTGGCGTGGATATATATATATATATATATATATATATATATATATATATATATATATATATATATATATATATATATGTAGTGCTATGGCCAAACATATAGAAAAACATATATACATATATAGCGATCTACAACATCAAGGACTGAAGCTAGACAGCACCAAGACAACAAAAAACAGAACAAAATATCACATACATATAATCAAACACAGGTTTCCTATATACAAAAACATATCATGTAATAACTGATACACACTACATATACCAAGAAAAATGAATCAAATGTAACAATACATTGAATCTGTGCATTTCGTTGAGCAAAACTGAACCATGATCAACACCATTGCCGTTTTTCAAATTTTGATCTTGAAATACATAGCACAGATATGTGCATTTCTACAGTTTGTACTCCCCAGGACAAAGCAATGGACATGTTGCCCACTCCAGAACCAGTGGGCAAGTCACCTACTTGTGAAACTGTGGCCTTGCACTCCCCAGGACAAAGCAATGGGCATTTTGCCCCCTCCAGAACCAGTGGGCAAGTCACCCACATGAGAGACTGTGGACTTGCACTCCTCAGGACCAAAGCAATGGGCATGTTGCCCCCTCCAAAACCATTGGGCAAGTCACCCATTTGAGAGACTGTGGGCTTGCACTCCCCAGGACAAACCAATGGGCATGTTGCCCCCTCCAGAACCAGTTGGCAAGTCACCCACTTGAGAGACTGTGGCCTTGCACTCCCCAGGACAAAGCAATGGGCATGTTGCCCCATCCAGAACTAGTGGGGACGTTCTCGTATTCGGCCGAGGTGCCCCACATCCCCCTGAGGTGCCTTCCCACTTGCAAAATGATGCCCCTGCAGTGCTCTCTCCAGCTGTGTCAGGAAACAGATTGGGCATTGGACTGTGCCCTGTGGCCTTGTGTGCCCCCATGACTTTGGACTGGGAGTTGGCCCTTCATGGACATTTCTATATATTTGGTTTGTGTGGTGGATTTTGTTATGCTAATACATTGTTGTTACTCCAGCATTATGGTCCGTGTTTTATTATGCTGTGTGTCGTGTGCCATTGGTTTACGTGTGCAGCTGTGTATGTGTATGCTGTGTGTGAGTGTGTGTCACTCTAATTTTCCTCCCTCCCTCCCTTTGTGTGCTAGGTGGCTATACTCACCGTCGTCGCTTTCTTCGGCGTTGGTGTTCCAGGTAGAGCATGACGTAGAAGGCCATTGGGAAGACTTGCAGTTTGGGTTCCAGGGCGGCATGGTTCTTCCCTGTGTCTCCAATGGTGAGTCCTTTAACTTCTGAGCTCTGTTTCAGCAAGGCTTTTGATGGTGTTGGTACCGCCCCGGAAAAGGTGGCAGTTTCCTGTCTCATAATATGGTGGGTGGTACTTTGTCTTCTGCCTGGCTGTTGATGGCTACCGCCGTGCTGACTGTTGTTTCCGCTGTGGTGGTTGGTGTGGTACATTGTTTGTGTATGGGAGTTATCACCGCCATGGTCATAATTTGGCGGTACTTACCGCCAGCCTGTTGGCGGTATAACCGCCACTTTATCAGTCAACGCCAGGGTCGTAATGAGGACCATAGTGTGCACAGGGTACAGGGGTTCCCCAGAGGCTAAACAGAGGCGAAAGCAGATAATACTAATGCTCTGTGGTAGTGTGGTCGAGCAGTTAGGCTTATCAGAGAGTAGTGCAAAGCATTTGTTGTACACACACAGACAATAGACGAAGCACACACTCAATGACTTAACTCCAGACCAATGGTTTTGATATTGCAAAAATATATTTTCTTAGTTTATTTTTAGAACCACAAGATTCAAGTTGAAGGTAAGTACCTTAAAAGTTTTGTATTTCACACAGGTATTAACAGTACTTTGTTTGAAATAGGTAAGTTTTTGAATTATTGGCAAACCTCTATTTAAAAAATGGACACTGCAATTTTCAAACAGTTCCAGGGGGAAGAAAAGTTAGATCTGTTTACAGGTAAGTACAACACTTACAGTTCCAGTCTCCAGGTTTTGGGAAGCCCACCAGTTGGGGTTCAAGTTAACCCCAAACACCCACCTCCAGCAACGTGGGGCCAGCTGGGTGCAGAGGCCAAAGTTGAGCAAATTTTATGCAGGCTCCTACGGAGACAAGGGGGTACTCAGAATCCGGTCAGCCAGCAGGTAAGTACCCATGACTCAGAGGGCAGACCAGGGGGATTAGAAGAGCACTGGATGGGCCACAAGTAGGCACCAAACACACCTCCTCAGCGGCACAGGGGGGGCCGGGTGCAGGGTGCAAACAGGACGTCGGGTTTCCAAAGCTGGTCTTTGAGGAGACCCTGGGGGTCACTCAGAGGCTGCAGGCAAGGTTCATGGGGGTGTCTCGGGCACACCACCAGTTGGACAGGGAGGTGGGCCACCTGCTGAACGTTGAGGCACCAAGAGTTGGTTTCTCCAAGGCCTGGGGACTGCGGGTGCTTTGTGCCTTTAGGCATCTGATATCTTTGTCCGGAGCTTCCCGTCAGGGAGGTCCTGGGGATTCCCTCTGCAGCTGTCATCGTGGACGGGTGGAGAAGTCAACCCAGGGTGGGAACTTGCTCGCAATCGCCTGGGGACCCTCTCTTGGTGGGTGGACCAATTGGACACGGGCCGTGGGTGTCGGGTGCACAGGGGTCAAGACTCACGCATCCAGAGTGAGTTGGGAGTCCTTAGTTGGTTTCTTCAGACAGAGTAGCTGTCCTCGGGGGTTCTTGGTCCTTTTGGGTGCAGGGCAGTCCTCTGGAGTTGGCAGAGGTCACTGGGCCCACTGAATGCCTTGCTGGTCTTTTTGCAGGTTATTTGAAGCAGGAGACAGGCCGGTAGGGCTAGGGCCAAACCAGTTGTCGTCTTCCTTTTTCCCTGCTGAGGGTTTCAGCTTAGCAGTCCCTCTTCTTGTTGTAGATCACCAGGAATCTGGTGAGCTGGGTTCAGGGAGGCCCTTAAATCCTAGATTTAGGGGCGTGCTAGGGGTCGGAGGGCAGTAGCCAATGGCTACTGTCACTGAGGGTGGATACACCCTCCTTGTGCCCGCTCCCTTTGGGGAGGGGGCACATTCCTATCCCTATTGGTCCTTGTCCTCCAAACAAAGATGGAGGATTCTGCAGGGAGGGGGTCACCTCAGCTCAGAACACCTGAGGGGTGGTCATGGCCGGGGTGGTCACTCCTCCCTTCTTTCTCTAATTTTCACGATGGATTTGCTGCCAAAAGTGGGGCTTTGTCCAGGCGGGCGGGCGGGCATCTTCACTAACTGGAGTGCCGTGGGGCACTTTAACCCGAGGGTTGAGTCTTTGAGGCTCACCGCCAGGTGTTACAGTACCTGCAGGGGGCGGTGTGAAGCACCTCCACCCAGGACAGGCTTTGTTTCTGCCCACAGAGTGCACAAAGGAACTTACCCCATGTGGTCAGAAACTTCCTGAAAGTGGTAGGCTAGCACAGACCGGTCAGTCCTATAATAGCAGTTGGGCTAACATACAGGGGGCATCTCTAAGATGACCCCTTGGTGCATTTTTCAATAAATCCCACACTGGCATCACTGTGGTTTTATTGTGCTGAGAAGTTTGATACCAAACTTCCCAGTATTCAGTGAAGCCATTATGGTGCTGTGGAGTTGGTAATGCCAAACTCCCAGACCATATACTCAACATGGCTACCCTGCACTTACAATGTCTAAGAATGGACTTAGACACTGTAGGGGCATATTGTCATGCAGCTATGCCCTCACCAGTGGAGTAGTGCACTCTGCCTTAGGGATGTGAGGCCTGCTAGAGGGGTGACTCACCTATGCCACAGGCAGTGGTCTATGCGCATGGCACTCTGAGAGGTGTGCCATGTCAACATTGTCTTTTTCTCCCCACCAGCACACACAAGCTACAAGGCAGTGTGCATGTGCTGAGTGAGGGGTCCCCTAGGTTGGCATAATACATGCTGCAGCCATTAGAGACCTTCCCTGGCGCAGGGACTTAACTGTGTGCCAGGGCTGGGCCAATTGTGAAAACAAAGGTACAGTTTTAGGGAAAGAACACCGGTGCTGTGGCCTGGTTAGTAGGGTCCCAAGTTGGGACCAACACTAGACAAAAAGTGGGGGGGTAACCATGCCAACAGTGGCACTTCCCTACAATCTCCTTTAATGTAACTGGTGCTCACATAAGTGCTCCAATACCTCTGGATTGAGTTTGCGCTATATTTGAAAAAATTCAGAAAAATGCACTGAGGGGTCAAAATAAAACCTTAACCCGAGGATGAACAAATAGACACCCATTTACTAACTTGAGGTAATCACGACTTCCCTGCTTACATTGTGTGATTTTAGGCAAATCTTTTAAACAAAATTATTTTTCCTTCATTATCGTCAAAAAGAGCACATTCAAATATGTGAGTTCAGACTACCAGTGGTAGAAAACTATCACTTTTAACAAGTACTTCCCAGTGGAGTGCTATAATACTCGCTATCATTGTTAAAGCATTCACATCTTAAAGAAATACACAATTGTGAAGAGACTTTATCATATTTTATTTGATGTTTGTTGTATAATTTACTTATCATATATTTTCAGGGCTTGGTTCATGCACTGGCTCCAAGATGCGAGACAGACCTTTTACTTGGCTCTGGCTATACTCTCCCTGTTAATTTGTTGGCTTGCCCATCTCCCAATTATCCAACTGAGGTTTACTCTAAGAACACTGTATTGCCCACCGATCAGGGAGGACCAAATTATGTGACAGCATTGACTAAAATATGCTGCAGTAAAAAGCAAAGTGTGCTCCACAATGTGACACTTTTTGTGATGGTATCACTCCATTATATTACCATTCTTACAATCCTAATATTGTAGGGTCAAATGTTTCACCACATTATTACAGGTTTAACGTCCAATGTTGCATATATGATGTATGTGGTGATCAGAGTTGTGCTCCTGCCATGTGGTTTTGCTGCTCTTATACATGAATTTGAGTTGAAAAGGGATGAGGGATAGATTGCTCTTGACTGATTCTAATAAATGGATGGAAGAGTGTGAGTGCCTTTTGGCATATGTTTGGACTATTTTGGTATGAGATGAAGAGTACCAACCTTCAGAGGCGCAAACCCAGTGATTTATGCAGGTCCATAAGTTCACCCAATCCCCCTAAAAGTAATTTCCGTAGAAGGAAAATGCGACATGCACTTTACAGTGTAACTGGGCCTATAGCATTCATAATACTCTTTGCTAAAGGCAACAATTACCTGGAAGGAGAAGGGTGGATGAACCTGGAGGGCTGGGCCATTAAATAAAATCAGTTATAGAGCCTGATGACAGAATATAACTTTTTTCATTAAAGATTCTGATTAAATAGTGTCCTATGTTATGAATGTTTTCAGGGTGCTAAGAAAATTAAAAAAAATATATTACCTTTTATATTCTGTCAAATATTTATGCTATAGCTCCTTGGGACTCACAAGCAATAGGAAAGCACTACAGAAATACCAATATAATATATACTTCATTCATTTTCAGTTCTCAGGCTTTTAATGCACTGAAAAATGAATTAAGTTTAAACAGGGTCTGCATCACTGTCTCTTTTTAAACTTCAGGATCATGTGTTCCCCGTGTCCCCTCACCATCGTCCCCCGCATCGCCTCACTTCAAAAATCTGGGGTGAGGGGATAAATCCCCTGCACCCCCCACAGTTCCTACACCCATGCCCATTGGTCACTACTAACTGCCCCATTAAAGGCCCACTAAATACAGTATTTAGTGGGCATCCTTAGACCAAGAAATCAGATTTTAAGGACAAAAGAAGACCAGCAACAAAGAAGACTCAAGGGTCGAGAACTGAAGTTCTGCTGCACCAAGAAAAGGCCCAAACCCTGCCTGCTGCACCCAGGACTCGACAATTGCAGCTAAGGGGTTGCTTGGACGTTGGACGGACCCTACACACACCCCCAGAGGACCTCCCCTTTTAAAAAATCACCAAAGATCTCACTCCAGAGAAAAGGCATCACTCTGCATCCCCAAGGAACCAAAGACCCAGTGAAGGCAACTTCACTAACCGGCTGCTGACCAAGGAACCGGATGCCGGAGCCAAACCAAACATTGCCCATCACACCATGAGGACAAACCCTACCAGTGTGCCAAGTTTGGTGGCACTGTGCCCTCCAGTGGCCAGACTGTGAAATAGCCATATCACCTCATGTTGGACACTCAAAGGGACAGTCTATTCTGGACTGAAAAAGTTCCAGGAGGAAGCCCCAGTAGAGGGACTTCAGGAACCACCCGGATATCCCACCAGAGTGCTCCTGCTGGCCTGCAAGCGACTCTCAAAGTGTCCTATCGCCTGCTTCCAAGGGCACCTGTGCGCACAGCTCCTGGCTCACTGATTCGCTCTGCACCCGGCCGCCCTGTGCCCTGCACCGAAGATCCAACAGTGCCTTAAGGGTCCTGTTAGACTTGGCATCCTTGGCATGGTCTCCCCTAACTTTTTACCTCTACTTCCCAGGTTGTTGATGTGTGGTGGTCTCTGTTTTTGCTGTTTTGATACTTTGGGCACTTTACCTCTGCTCACTAGTGCTAAAGTGCAGGTGCTCCTGTGTAAAATCTATGTGTAACTCCCTAGTAAAGTGCACCAGAAGAGCCCAGGGCCTGTAAATCAAAAGCTACTAGTGGGCCTGCAGCACTGGTTGTGCCAACCGCTTTAGTAGGCACCTACTAGTAGGAACCTCTGCCAATGAAAAGAGCTGAGGAAAAGTGCTGGCCATGCCTGTGACTGTGCTTTGTTGGGCTATCCTGCAGTTGCTGCTTCTGCCTGTGAAAGGGGACAAAGACTGGACTTTGTTGTGCATTCCTGCTTGAGAAGAATCTCCAAGGGCTTGAACTGAGCTTGCCTCCTGTTTTGAAGTCTCAGAGCCATCAAAGACTTCCTCTGCCAGCACCTGGACTCTCTGCTGAAACTCCTGCCAAGTGGGGTCCTATCCAGTCGCTAGGCCCCTGAAAGGTGAAGTTGGCAGAACAAGAGCTGAAAATCCATGCACAGAATGTCGTGCGGGAAAGTTTTCAACGCACCATCTGCAACGCGGCTGATAAACGACGAGCTGCCGGCTTTGCGGCTGAAATCAACACTCCACCTGCATCACGGCTGGGAGAGCGACGCATCACAGCTGGAGAAATGACACGCAACACCCGCTTGCGGCTTCTGATAACGACGCAAACCCCGCGCAGTGTGGTTTTCTAACACAGTGCGACTGGATTTTCCTTGCATCGTCCCTGCGTGTCAAAGTCATCCCGACTCTGTATGGATCCGAGGTGCCCCGTCCAGAAATCTACGCATTGCTCTCTTGCAAGGGAGAATGATGCATCGCAGACCAGACCGGAAAAGAAAGGACGCACGGCATCCGATGCGAGGAAGGAATCGACGCATGATTGCTTTTTCTAATGCACGCTCGCAAGGCTTTATTTTTTATGCTAACAGGGTACTTTGTGCAAAATCATCGTTGCTATTGGTTTCTATGGAGTAAGACTCTTATTCTTTTGGAAATTCATATTTTAACTTGTGAATGTTGGATTTTTGTTGTTTTGGCCTTGTTTGATTTTGAAAAATATTACCTATTTTTCTAAACTGGTGCGGTACACCAACACCCCAAGGGGACCCACTGGACTCGCCCTTAAGTCCGCCTGTGCTGTGCTTTTCCAAATGGTCCCCTGCAGTAGCCTGGCACCAGCTCCATTGGCTTTCAGCAGCTGCTCCCTTTGGAATCGAGAGCCCCCCAAACTTCTCCAGTTGGTCCAGGGTACCCATCAACGACCTCAACATGCCTGCAAAAGGAGACATTGATAAATGCACTGCCTGATTTACTGTGATTTTTCAAAATATTTCTCCATTGATTCCAATGGTGTGTAATTACGCACAGAAAGACTCACTTTATTAAAACTTTAAAAATTAATAACTTAAAAAGTAAATTGGTCTCAAGTTATTTTTTAGAGTGTGTGTCTCGATTTATTGATACTGTGAGTACAACAAATGCTTTGCACTTCTCCAAGATTAACCTAACTGCTTGACCAACTACCATAAAAATTAGAGCAGTGGTGCCCAACCTTTTGACTTCTGTGGACCCCACTTTATCATTACTGGAACCCGGGGACCCCCACTGAATCATTATTGGAATCCGGGGACCACCGACTGAGCCATTACTGCAAGCTGGGGACCCAGGCCTAGACATTGTCAATGATTTGAACAGCGAAACAATACACAAAAAATATAGAAACAAGCATTCAGTCAAAAGGGCACACAAACAATAGCATATTTTATTTAATTTGCAAACAAATTAAATAAAAAAATTAAATATGTAATTTTAATAGGAAGGTTGGAACTTTTCTAAATTCAATTGAAGCCACGCATCATCCACACTATGGGCCATATGTACGAAAGCTTTTTCCCATAGACACAGAATGGGTAAAATCGTTTGGTACATCTGGCCCTATATTCTGTTTGATGCACCTACACTGCTCCCACAAATCAATCCAAGGACACTAATTCATTTTTTAGCTCCACTTTCAAATTCCTTGAAGTTTACAGTATTTTTTTTACATTTTCAACTGTACATTTAGCCACTGTATTTATATACAATGTAGATTTTCCTAATAATTTATGAAGGAAAGTCTTAATTTTATTAAAGACACAGAGGTGAGTATTATGCATTCTTTTCAAGCTTTAATAAAACAAGAAACATATTAGTAGAGAGCGGTGGGAGAATACTCGCCTCCGTGTCTTTAATAAAATTAAGACTTTCCTTCATAAATTACTAGGAAAATCTACATTTTATGTCAAGACCGGAGGCTCCTATTATGCTAGTTTAAAGCATATCAACCACCAGAGAAGTAGCAGATCTAACAGGTTTGCAATAGAACGTTTTGAAAACATTATCATTAGACCAATCGGCCGACCTCAGAATGTCCTCTAGGCTGGAACCCAAAGCAAAGGCCTGGGAAGCCATGGCACCCCTGGAGGAATGGGCCCCAAAGATGGAAATATCAATACCCGCCAGGGACATGACCCATTTAACCCAGCAAGCTAAGGCAGCCGAAGAAACTGGTTTATGGGTTTTACGGAACGAGATCAGGAGCTGAGGGAGGGAGGACATTCTGAGGTTAACAGTTTGTTCTCAGATTCCTTTAGACAAAGACCCATATTGAGTTTAGATTTGTTAGGACAGAAAGGGTAAAATACAGTATGTATGTTGGTTTTTGTGCGCTTGGTAATGTGGAATAAGACACCTGTAGGCATAAATTGGCGTGAAGAAATATCTAAAGATTTTACATCAGACACACGTTTGATAGAAATGAGGCACAACAACATAGTCAATTTACCGAAAGGTAGAGAAGAAAAGGAATACGTTTTTGAGAGCCATTGAAATTGTAAATATTTTCTGTGTGAAGGATGAATAGGAATAGTAAGGTAAGCATCCTGAAGGTCTAGCCTTACTAACCAATCTTTTTGAAGTAAAATATCCCTGAGATGGATAATAGTTTCCATCTTGAAATGGCGATAAATCACAAATTGATTGAAAGATTTGAGATTGATTACCGGTCTTAACTTTTTGTTTTTCTTTTGGACTAGGAATAAGGAACTTAAGAAGCCCACCGGATTGGGAAGAGAAGGTTGGATAGCATTTTTGTGAATAAGCAACTGTACTTCGGTTGTAATGAGAGCGGACATTTCTGCAGAAAACTTTGGAGGATGAGGGAAAAAGGTTTGAAAAGGAGGAGATTAAAACTCTATTAGGTAAGCCTGAATTGTGTTTAATACCCATGGGTCTGATGTAATCGCATGCCACTTGGGGAGGAAGAATTGAAGCCGACCTCCCACGGGAAGGCCAGAAGACTGGCTTACCTTGAGAGTTGTTTGATCTGGAAAATCTTTGACTGCGGCCGCGGAAACCTCTGGATCTCTGGGAGTAAAACTATGGCTTGAAGTCTTGATCGTTGTTGAAGAAGCCTCTAGCACCTTGGTTGCGATAGGTGCGGCCGGTAAAGCGGCTCCTGCCTCTACCGGCCCATGCAAAAACACGTTGGCTGAAGACCTTTTTTAAAGACTGTGGGCTTTGTTTAATGAAGAGAATGTAGTGACGTATCTGCTGAGGTCTTTGATAAAGGAATCCCCAAAGAGCTTACCATCAGCCTGGATGCCGGGATCAAGAGTTGCAAGATTGGCAAGTTTGGGGTCTAGTTTGAGGAGTAAACCTTTCCTTCTTTCATGTATGATAGCTGAATTGGCATTACCCAAGAGACAAAAGGCTCTCTGTATCCAAAGGGAAAGGTCCGTAGGATCGATAGGAGTATCCTCGAGTCTGGCAGATTCAGCCAAGTCAAAAATACGAGCCAAGGGCCCTATAACATCAAGTAGTTTGTCCTGGCATGTTGTCCCAGCTTTATCAACCTCTTTACGAGGATCCTTGCCAAACTTAGTAAAAAAGGTTATAAGTGATTGATCAATGGCAGGAGTGACGGTGATATTAGACGATAGAGCAGGTCTAGGACATTCAGACTTGAGTTTAGAGCAAGTTTGCTTGGCTAACGGAAGCCATAGACGAGAGGAAATATAATCTCCCACATGAGCAGAAGGAAGCCATTCTGTGGAGTTTGGGTGATGGATGAGAGAAGGATCGAACATAGGCACCCCATCTGCATCTACAGTGGCGGCGGTTGACTCGAAAGAGGAAAGTTTGGTCATTTTTAGAAGGAGGAAAATAAGATGAAAAATTATCGCCAGAGAAATCATACTGACCAGAGTCATCCAAGTCATCATCCTTATCGTCATCATTATTGGTGTCCAATATATTAGAAATTAAAATTTGTTTTGGCGCAAGCTTTGTATTTTTTGTTTTAGCTTTACATTTGGAAGGCACAGAGTCAGTACCATTTTTTGAGGAATTCCCCTCCTTACAAGGAGGCCTGGGAGGAACCAAGTCCTCAGTCTGGTGTGAGGAAACCTCACTAGTCGTTTGTGCGCCTGAAGAAATAATTTTCTTAGAAATTATTGGAGCTGATTTTCTTTTTCTGCTTTCCTCCGCAGAATGGGCCAGTAAAGTATTAGACACCATATTTTTCACAGAACTTTCAATATTTTTTTTTATTTTTGCCATAGAAGCCTGTAAGGCTTGTTCAACAGATGACTGGATGAAAACATTTAAACCTTGTTTAAAGGACTCCCCATCCTCATTGAGGTCAGGCATCCAAGGGGAACTATCTGATTCCATGGTGAAACTAGAGAAGATAATAAAAGCAGAGCTTTGGGAAGCAAACAGTTAACTTGAGCAGGAAAAAATATGTATAGTTACTCCCCTGAGGCGAGAGGAAGAACCTAGGCGAAGCCTGGGGACGGAGACTGGAAGCCACGCCCCTTGGAAAGCACACTGCAGGCGTTAGTGACAGGAGTCCGCGCCCCTTGGAAAGCACCCGGCAAGCGGCAGTGAACGCAGGAACTTCTCCGGGTAAGACGGAGAAACGAACGTTGTCGAGATGAGGAAACGCGCGCACGAAGAAACAACTGTTGCGGCGCTCCCGCTAGGGGGGAAAGATAAACTGAGGCACGGAATGAAGGAAAGATGGGACACGAGCCGCGTGAATAATATAATTAAGGGCACAACCAAGAGAACGAGCGCTCAGTAAACTAAAAGCGGTATGGCAGTATAACAGATAAAACACAAAGAAAACATTAGAAAATGCATGGAACAATGACAATGAGTACTTATCTTGACTGCGAGCAGCAAGAAAAGAGGACTGCTTGCAGTCAAGACTGTACTCTATGGTCCTTGGGATCTGCCTATTGGTGTTTCTGGTGCCTACGTTTTTCTTCCCATGTGTTAGCATGTTGCTAAGCCTCTTGGGAAGTTTAGTTTCTTGACTGCTGCTATTTTATCAAAGCTTGAAAAGAATGCATAATAGGAGCCTCCGGTCTTGACATAAAATTAAATAATTTGTTAATATTAGTTAATTTTCTAAGCAGGACCCCCTGAGGAGGCTTCACAGACCCTGCAGGGTCCTAAAACCACAGGTTGGGAACCACTGAATTAGAGCATGATGTGGTCTAGATTTTACCTTTGTAAATCTACCTGTGGTTTCCTGAACCCCCTGCACAGTGTGCCTAACTTTGCAAACTACATAGAGGGTCAGCCTCCTCCTACAGGTGGGTTGGGTGGGGCATAAATGTTTGTTTTCAGAACCGGTCACTAAGGTGAGGTAGCACCTGCCCTGTGAATAGAAATGACCCCCCTCCCCCGCTTTTCGCTTTAGTTACTCCCAGCAACCAGGGAGCCAAATTTGTTTCCACCCATAGGCCGGCTCTGCAGAGGGGACATGATCACCACGTGAGGAGGAATGCAAATAGGCCCGGCTTATTTATACTGAAAATGAAGCGCACACCTATTCGCGTTACTAAATGCTTGGTTTCCTATTGAGTATGCCCAAGAAATATGAAAAACGCTGATATGAGCGGCACAACCAATGTTTTTACCTAATTTCAAAAGACAACAAGACAAACAACCCTACCCACTGGGTGACTCCCGTTCCACTTGGAACACCTCCTAGACCCTGAAACCGCTACCAGCAAACGGTCGCTGATGAGACTTAGAATACAAGCGAAAGCCACAAGTTCTTCTTCTCTTTCACTCCCGACCTCAGGATCTCGACGTTCACGCGCTCTTCCTATCAGTTTGTACGAGGGGACGTACTCACGCAGCTGCTCGAAACCGAAGAGAAAGGGAATCAACAATCATCACCTAATAGGTTTGTGCGCTGCCCTGACCGCACAATTTCATACTTACGAAAATATGTCACACACTTATTCTTCCAAACTAAAACGGGGAAAAGTGCGTTGCAGGGACCTGGGGTCAACTTTGCACGGGTAAGTAACCGACGTTTTACACTGCAAAAAGCGAAGACGTCACATATGAGGCCGAATCTAAATGGTGCACGCTCAGAATTTTACAGTAAGGGTCAGTGAAGGTAGCAAGTACACATACATGCCAACGTTTTAGACGGGGAGAATGGGAAATAAAATAAAAAAAGACTTGGGAGAATATATTTCGCCTATTGACTTCTACTGAAGAAGAGGCTCTTTCAAGCGGGAGACGGCCAAAAATCGGGAGTCCCCGCTTTAATGGGATCTACTGGCATGTGTGCAAGCAAGCCGCAAGTCTCCAGGCTGTATTACCCACATGTGTTATACCACGTTGGTCTTTACTCCTATGACCGTTCCTGACAGTTATGTACCACCGGCAGGCGGGGTGTTTGGTTTTAATTTTACTGATGGGTGCCTATGCATGACATTTCCATATCATAAGTGAACAACGCACTTGAGTCTGTATGGTAAAATTACTGACGAAATGACTCTTCTAATAATTAAGGTTACTGTTACATCACCATAAGTCTTAAGTTGTTGCTCTTTCCTTTTATTCTATTCTCTTTTTTTATTCCTCCAATATACTTTTTCTCTTTCTGTTTCCAAGACTGGTCGTTTTTTTAAATGTGTAGTTTTGGGTGACAAATTATTTTTTTAATACCAATTAATTTATGATGATTATAGCCATAGCCCATGAATTATTATTGTTGCACTTGAAACAATATTGATTAGGTGTTTAGAAGTGTGTTTATTAGTCGAGACTCTATTGTGTTAACCCCTTCCTTGCCAGGCCTTTTCCCCCTCATATGCCAAGCCTTTTTTTGGCTGTTTTGGGCAGTTCACGCTTAGGCCCTCATAATGTTTTTGTCCACATAAGCTAACCACGCCAAATTTGCGTCCTTTTTTTCCCCAACATCCTAGGGATTCTAGAGTTACCCATACATTGTGGGTTCCCCTGAAGGAGACCAAGAAATTAGCTAAAATACAGCAACAATTATTATTATTTTTTTTTAATGGGAAAAAAGGGCTGCAGAAGAAGGCTTGTGTTTTTTTTTTCCCCTGAAAATGGCATCAACAAAGGGTTTGCGGTGCTAAAATTACAATCTTCCCAGCTTTCAGGAACAGGCACAGGCACAGGCAGACTTGAAACAGAAAACCACATTTTTCAACACAATTTTGGCATTTTACTGGGACATACCCTAATTTTACTACTTTTTGTGCTTTCATCCTCTTTCCAGTTAGTGACAGAAATGGGTGTGAAACCAATGCTGGATCCCGGAAAGCTAAACATTTCTGAAAAGTAGACAAAATTCTGAATTCAGCAAGGGGGAATTTGTGTAGATCCTACAAGGGTTTCCTACAGAAAATAACAGCTGAAGTGAAAACATATTGAAATTGAGGTGAAAAAAACAGCCATTTTCTCCACGTTTTACTCTGTAACTGTTTCCTGCAATGTCAGATTTTTTAAAGCAATATACTGTTACGTCTGCTGGACTCTTCTGGTTGTGGGGATATATAGGGCTTGTAGGTTCATCAACAACCCTAGGTACCCAGAGCCAATAAATGAGCTGCACCTTGCAATGGGCTTTCATTCTATACCGGGTACACAGCAATTCATTTGCTGAAATATAAAGAATGAAAAATAGGTATCAAGAAACCCTTTGTATTTCCAAAATGGGCACAAGATAAGATGTTGAAAAGCAGTTGTTATTTGCACATCTCTGAATTCCAGGGTGCCCATACTAGCATGTGAATTACAGGGCATTTCTCAAATAGATGTCTTTTTTACATACTGTCTTAAATTTGGAAGGAAAAAATGTAGATAAAGACAAGGGGCAATAAACTTGTTTTGCTATTCTGTGTTCCCCCAAGTCTCCAGATAAAAATGGTACCTCACTTGCATGGGTAGGCCTAATGCTTGCAACAGGAAACGCAACATGGACACATCACATTTTTACATTAAAATCTGATGTGTTTGCAAAGTGCCTAGCTGTAGATTTTGGCATCTAGCTCATCCGGTACCTAGGGAAACCTACCAACCCTGCACATTTTTTAAAACTAGACACCTAGGGGAATCACCAGGTTCTGTTACCCAGAATCCTTTGCAACCCTCAAAAAACACTTTTTCCTCACATTTCGGTGACAGAAAGTTCTGGAATCTGAGAGGAGCCACAAATTTCCTTCCACCCAGCATTCCCCCCTCCCCCCCACCAAGTCTCCTGATAAAAATGGTACCTCACTTGCCAACACTAAAGTGTCCCTGTTAGACCTGACAGCCTTAGGGTGATCACCCCTAACTTTTTGCCTGCCTCCCTCCACTTTTTGGACACTGTTTTTGCTGGCTTTTAGACTCTGCGCACTTTACCACTGCTAACCAGTGCTAAAGTGCATATGCTCTCTCCCTTTAAACATGATAATCTTGGATCATACCTGATTGGACTATTTCATTTACTTATAAGTCCCTAGTAATGTGCACTATATGTGCCTAGGGCCAGTAGATTAAATGCTACTAGTGGGCCTGCAGCACTGGTTGTGCCACCCACTTAAGTAGCCCCTTTTCCTTTTCCCAGGCCTGCCATTGCATGGCCTGTGTGTGCAGTTTCACTGACACCTCGACTTGGCATTTAAAAATACTTGCCAAGCCTAAACCTCCCCTTTCTCCACATATAAGTCACCTCTAATGTGTGCCATAGGTAACCCCTAGAGCAGGGTGCTGTGTGGGGGAAAGGCAGGACATGTACCTGTGTAGTTTACATGTCCTGGTAGTGTAAAACTCTTAAATTCGTTTTGCACTACTGTGAGGCCTGCTCCCTTCATAGGCTAACATTGGGGCTGCCCTCATACAGTATTGAAGTGGTAGCTGTTGATCTGAAAGGAGTAGGAAGGTCATATTTAGTATGGCCAGAATGATAATACAAAATCCTGCTGACTGGTGAAGTCGGATTTAATATTACTATTCTAGAAATGCCACTTTTAGAAAGTGAGCATCTCTTTGCACTTAAATCTTTCTGTGCCTTACAATCCACGTCTGGCTGGGCTTGGTTGACAGCTCCTTGTGCATTCACTCAGACACACCCCAAACACAGGGTACTCAGCCTCGATGCATACATCTGCATTTTGAATGGGTCTTCCTGGGCTGGGAGGGTGGAGGGCCTGCTCTCACACAAAGGACTGCCACACCCCCTACAGGGACCCTGGCAGACAGGATTGAACTGAAAGGGGACCTGGTGCACTTCTTAGCCACTCTTTGAAGTCTCCCCCACTTCAAAGGCACATTTGGGTATAAAACAGGGCCTCTGCCCTACCTCATCAGACACTTGCTGGAGAAGAAACCTGAACCAGAACCTGCATCCTGCCAAGAAGAACTGCCTGGCTGCCTAAAGGACTCACCTGACTGCTTTCTACAAAGGACTGCTGCCTTGCTGTTGCCCTGCTGCCTTGCTGAACTCTTGTCTGGCTGTAAAAGTGCTCTCCAAGGGCTTGGATAGAGCTTGCCTCCTGTTCCCTGAAGTCTCAGGACCAAAAAGACTTCTCTTTTTCTTTTGGACTCTTCGAGTGCCGAAAATTTCGGCGCACAGCTTGTTCCGCGGCGAGAAAAACGCTGCACACCGACGCTGATCGACGCGACGCATTCAGGGCGACCGGAACTTCGACGCACGGCCTCGCAAGGAAAACGCCACCCGACTTCCAGAGGGGAAATCGACGCGATGCCTGCCGTGAGAGCAAAACTTCGACGCACAGCCCCGCGGAACGACGCGCAGCCGGAAAACCAGCAGGAGAATCCACGCATAGACCCGGGACATCTGCTAATCACCGCGATCCACAGAAAGAGACTGTCCGCGCGCCGGAAAACGACGCACGACTTCCCAGCATGAAAAATAACGACGCAAGTCCGTGTGTGCTGGGGAGAAATCGACGCACACACCATTTTTCCACGTATCTCTTCTTCTGCGGCCCTTTGCAGAGATTTTCCACTCCAAACCAGGTACTTTGTGCTTGAAAGAGACTTTGTTTGCTTTTCAAAGACTTAAGACACTTTGGGCCTCATTCTCACCCTGGCGGTAATTACCGCCAGGGCGGAGGTCGGCGGTAGCACCGCCAACAGGCTGGCGGTGCTCCGCCGGGCATTCTGACCGCGGCGGTACAGCCGCGGCCAGAAGCGGAAAGCCGGCGGGCTACCGCCGACTTTCCGCTGCCCGTCTGAATCCTCCATGGCGGCGGAGCACGCTCCGCCGCCATGGGGATTCAGACACCCCCTACCGCCATCCTGTTCATGGCGGCTCTCCCGCCATGAACAGGATGGCGGTAGGGGGTGCCGCGGGGCCCCTGGGGGCCCCTGCCGTGCCCATGCCAATGGCATGGGCACGGCAGGGGCCCCCGTAAGAGGGCCCCAAAAAGTATTTCAGTGTCTGCCCAGCAGACACTGAAATACACGACGGGTGCAACTGCACCCGTCGCACCTTCCCACTCCGCCGGCTCAATTCTGAGTCGGCATCCTAGTGGGAAGGTTGATTTGCCCTGGGCTGGCGGGCGGCCTTTTGGCGGCCGCCCGCCAGCCCAGGGCAAATGTCAGAATCACCGCCGCGGTCTTTCGACCGCGGTGCGGTGTTCTGACGGCGGTACCTTGGCGGACGGCCTCCGCCGTCCGCCAAGGTCAGAATGACCGCCTTTATATCACTTTTCAGTGATATCTCTACGATTTCACATTGCATCTTTATTTGTTTATGACCTACAATTATCCTGATAAATATTATATATTTTTCTAAACACTGTGTGGTGTATTTATGTGGTGCTAAATGGTGTTATTGTATGATTTATTGCACAAATACTTTACACATTGCCTTCTAAGTTAAGCCTGACTGCTCGTGCCAAGCTACCAGAGGGTGGGCACAGGATAATCTTGGATTGTGTTTGACTTACCCTGACTAGAGTGAGGGTTCTTGCTTGGACAGAGGGTAACCTGACTGCCAACCAAAATCCCCATTTCTAACGTTGGTGGCAGCGGTGGGATAGGACTTGTTTTTGTGCAGTGACATACAGTAGCTAAGTATTTCACTACCTACCCACAGTTGAAGGTCAGCTTGATTTTTATCTCTTTTTTGCAAATTCGTTTTTCCTGACAATTTTCAAAAACTAAATCCTCACTCAACATGTCTCTGACTGGGTCTCAAATAGGAGACTTTGACCTAGTCCTGTTGGATACATATACGGTCAAAGAGCTAAGAGGGTTCTGCAGGGCAATGAGGGTACCCACCCAAGGGGCCTCCAAAAAGGAGGACTTTCAAGTGGCGCTGAGGGCCTGGGCAGAAGCCTATTTAGAAGAGGATGATGAGGAAGAGGAGCCAGAAAATGGCCCCTCAGAGGATTTGTTGCTATCTGTGGATGATGTTACCACTGCAATTGTGCCCCCTTTCCAGACCAAGGAGCAGTGTCTCTGTGCAAAGCCTGACCGCAGAGGAAAGGAGACAGGAAAGGGAGTTCCAATTGCAAATGGCAAAACTGAAAATTGAGGCTCAACAGGAGGAAAGAAGGGCAGAGAGAGAAGCCAAGCAAGCTGAGGCTGAAAGAGCAGCCAAACAGATTGAAGCTAAAAGAGCTGAAGCTACAGCTGAGAGAGCCTTGGCTGAAAATAAACTGTTATTGGCTCATGAACTGAGGCTCAATGAGCTGGATCTCAAGGCAAAGCAGTCTGAATCCAGCAATAATGGTGACAGCATACTGACAGGACCTGCTGGAGAAAAAAAAGAGGTTTGTATACCCAAAAATGTGGTGCCCAGTTTTGTGGTGGGAGATGACATAGATACATGTTTAGCTGCTTATGAAGTTGCACTAAGGGCTCATGAGGTTCCTGAAGGGCAATGGGGGGTAGCTATGTGGGGTTATGTGCCGCCATTGGGGAGGGACACACTTCTCACATTGGATCAACCTGATCAAAACACATACCCACTTCAGAAAGCCACTTTACTTGCTAAGTTTGGGCTGACCCCTGAGGGACAGCGTCAGAGGTTCAGGGACAGCACCAAACAAACCACACAAACATGGGTTGGTTTCTTTGACTTTTCCAGTAAGGCACTAAATGGTGGGTGCGGGGCAACAAAGTAGATAATTGCAAAGGGTTATATGACTTGATTCTGAGAGAACATATGCTCAATAGTACTTTTACAGAGTTGCGCCAGCACTTTGTGGATAGTAAGCTGACTGATCCCAGGAAGCTTGCTGAGGAGGCTGACCTCTGGGTTAGCACCAGAGTGTCCAAGAAGGTACCCGGGGGGGGAGGGGACACCCACAAAGGTGGTCAGTGGTCCCAACAGAAGAAAGAGGGGGGATATAAACTTACAGATAAGGAACTCTCCAAAGGCCCCCAAAAGAATTCCGAGGGGGGGGGGATGGCAACCATTCCTTTTCCAGATTTGGGAAAAAGTCAGGGACTTATGACAAATCAGGGAGATCCAACCCCAAATGTTTAGAGTGCTACCAATATGGTCACTATAAAGGCGACCCCCAGTGCTCCAAGAGGGCACCGTCCACTACTAGACAGACACCTGGGTTGACTAGTGTAGCGCTCGGGGGAGATGGACCCAGATAGCTTTGGGGAACAAGTAGAGATTTCCCTAGTGTCCCTGGGAGAAGGAGAAATGGTGCCCAAAGCCCACATGCCCCAAAATACTTCCAAGTACAGGCAGTGGGTCACCATTGATGGGCAAAAGGTGGAGGCTCTGCGTGACACAGGAGCCAGTATGACTACTATCAAGAGACAGCTGGTGTCAACAGAGTAGATAGTCCCTAATACATTCCACCAGTTCATAGTCGCTGACAATCGTGAGAGTCACCTACCGGTGGCTCTGGTTCCGTTTGAGTGGGGGGGGGGGGGGGGGTCTCTGGTACTCTGAAAGTAGCTGTGAGTCCTGCCATGCCTGTAGATTGTCTGTTAGGCAATGATCTTGAGCATACTGCTTGGAAAGAAGTAGAGCTCAGATGATCTCACCTGGAGATGTTAGGGTTACCTGAGTGGGTCTGCATGACCACACGGTCCATGGCTGACCGAGAGGGAAGTCAAGGGCGTCTGGAGCCTGGAACAATGGCCCAGAGAACTGCCAAGAGGAGGGACAAGGGGTGCGGGAAACCGGTCCCAGAAGTTCCCGCAGTGGTTGACGGGGCTCCTGAGGAGGAGGCTCCCGAGCCAACTGGGGAAGACATTGCCACCCTAGGTGACCTACCTGACCTTGCTGGCTGGCAAGTTGAGGGTGGACCCACCAGGGAGGAATTCTGCAAGGCGCTGAAAGAATGTCCCACTCTAGAGGGTCTGAGGAAGCAAGCCTCAGACCAGGCGGCAGGTGAAGCCTCTGGCGATCACCACATATATTGGCAGAATGATCTCCTCTACAGTGAGCCTAAGGTTCCGGCCATTGGGGCAGCGCGTGCGCTGGTGGTCCCCCAGTGTTACCGAACCTTCCTACTGGGTCTGGCTCACGACATTCCCCTGGCAGGACATTTGGGGCAAGGCAAGACCTTTGACAGGCTTGTCACCCACTTTTATTGGCCCAGAATGAGGACAAACTCAGATAAGTTCTGTAGATCTTTTCCTACCTGCCAGGCCAGTGGTAAAGCAGGAAAAAGGGTTCAAACCCCCCTGATGCCACTTCCTGTCATTGGCACCCACTTTGAAAGGGTGGGCATCGACATTGTTGGTCAATTGGACCCCAAAACTGCCCTAGGCAACAGGTTCATCCTGGTTTTGGTGGACCATGCCACCCGTTACCCAGAGGCAATCCCTCTGAGGACCGTAACTGCACTGGTGGTGACCAGAACTCTGATGGGGATATTTACCCGTGTGTGATTCCCAAAGGAGATAGTGTCTGACAGAGGCACTAACTTCATGTCTGCATACATGAAGTCTCTGGGATGTGTGTGGTGTAACCTACAAGTTCACCACACCCTATCACCCCCAATCTAATGGTCTTGTGGAGAGATTCAACAAGACCTTGAAAGGCATGATTGGTGGCCTCCCTGAGGCCATGAAGCGTAAGTGGGATGTCCTCTTACCATGCCTTCTCTTTGCTTACAGAGAGGTCCCCCAGAGGGGGGTGGGGCTCAGTCCCTTTGAGCTTCTCTATGGGTACCCTGTCAGGGGACCCTTAAGCATTGTCAAGGAGGGGTTGGAGAAAGCTCCAAAGGCGCCCCCTCAGGATGTGGTCAGCTACATGTTGGCCCTCCGCAACCAGATGACCCGCTTCTGGAAAGAGTCCCAAAGTAACCTTGAGGCCAGTCAAGAGGTAATGAAACGCTGGTATGACCAGAAGGCCACACTGGTAGAGTTTCAACCTGGAGACAAAGTGTGGGTAATGGAGCCAGTAGAGCCTAGAGCTCTCCAGGACCGCTGGTCTGGCCCATTTGAAGTAAAGGAGCGGAAAGGGGAGGCCACTTACCTAGTGGACCTCCAAACCCCTAGGAACCCCCTAAGGGTGCTCCATGTCAACCGACTAAAGGTTCATTTTGAGAGGTCTGAGGTCAACATGCTTCTCGTCACAGATGAAGGAATGGAAGAGGAGAGTGAACCTCTCCCCGACCTCCTGTCTGCCCAAGAAGGTGATGGGTCAGTGAAAGGGGTCATTCTCTCTGACTCCCTGACTCTAAACCAGAAAGGAGACTGCTATGAGCTGTTGGAGCAGTTCTCCCCCCTGTTCTCCCTTACTCCTGGACTGACCCACCTCTGTGTTCATGACATTGACACAGGTGACAGTCTCCCTGTGAAGAACAAAATTTACAGGTTATCTGATAAAGTGAAGGCCAGCATCAAGGAGGAGGTTACCAAGATGTTAGCTTTAAGGGTTATCGAGAAATCCAGTAGTCCCTGGGCCAGCCCGGTGGTGTTGGTCCCGAAGGCTACTGCCCCAAGTGCGAAGCCAAACTCTGGTTCTGTGTGGACTACCGGGGTCTCAACTCAGTCACACGGACTGATGCTCACCCCATCCCCGAGCTGATGAGCTCGTTGACAGACTGGGCGCTGCCAAGTTCCTGAGTACGTTTGATCTCACTTCAGGGTACTGGCAGATAGCCCTGACTAAGGGGGCTAAAGAGAGATCCGCATTTTCAACCCCTGATGGCCATTACCAGTTCTGGTTGATGCCATTTGGGTTGAAAAATGCCCCCGCTACCTTCCAACGGTTGGTTAACGGGGTCTAGCTGGCAAGGATGCCTTCTGTGCAGCCTACCTGGATGACATAACTGTCTACAGTTCCAGCTCGGAGGAACACCTGCTCCACCTCAAGGAGGTGCTTCAGGCCCTGCAACAGGCAGGCCTGACCATCAAGGCTAGTAAGTGCCAGATTGGGCAGGGTTCCGTGGTGTACTTGGGACACCTAGTGGGTGGTGGCAAGGTGCAGCCACTCCAGGCCAAGATTGAAACTATCAAGGCCTGGCAACCACCTAGAACACAGACTGAGGTGAGAGCCTTTTTAGGCCTCACAGGATACTACCGCAGATTTGTCAAGGGCTATGGTACCATTGTGTCACCCTTTACAGAACTCCCTTCCAAGAAACAACCTAGGTTGGTGAATTGGACAAAGGCTTGTCAGAAAGCCTTTGACTCTCTGAAGGAAGCCATGTGTAAGGCCCCCGTGCTCAAGGCCCCTGACTACTCCCAGGAATGTATTGTGCAGACAGAGGCTTCAGAGCACGGCAAAGGGGCGGTCCTAGCACAGCTAAATGAGGAGGGCCTAGACCAACCAGTAGTCTTTATTAGCAGAAGGCTATTACCACGGGAACAGAGGTGGAGTGCTATTGAGAGAGAAGCTTTTGCTGTGGTCTGGGCACTGAAGAAGCTAAGACCTTACCTGTTTGGGACTCACTTCCGGGTTCAGACAGACCACAGGCCCCTCAGAAGGCTCATGCAGATGAGGGGTGAGAATCCAAAACTCTTGAGGTGGTCCATTTCCCTACAGGGGATGGACTTTACGGTGGAGCATCGCCCAGGGGTTGACCACGCCAATGCTGATGGTTTCTCCAGATACTTCCGCCTTAGCGATGAGAGCTCCCAGGAGGTCGGGTAGCTCTCCCCACTTTCAGCTGGGGGGGACACATGTTAGACCTGACAGCCTTAGGGTGATCAAGCCTAACTTTTTGCCTGCCTACCTCCACTTTTTGGACACTGTTTTTGCTGGCTTTTAGACTCTGCGCACTTTACCACTGCTAACCAGTGCTAAAGTGCATATGCTCTCTCCCTTTAAACATGGTAATCTTGGATCATACCTGATTGGACTATTTAATTTACTTCTAAATCCCTAGTAATGTGCACTATATGTGCCTAGGACCAGTAGATTAAATGCTACTAGTGGGCCTGCAGCACTGGTTGTGCCACCCACTTAAGTAGCCCCTTTTCCTTGTCCCAGGCCTGCCATTGCATTGCCTGTGTGTGCAGTTTCCCTGATGCCTCGACTTGGCATTTAAAAGTACTTGCCAAGCCTAAACCTCCCCTTTCTCCACATATAAGTCACCTCTAATGTGTGCCCTAGGTAACCCCTAGAGCAGGGTGCTGTGTGGGGGAAAGGCAGGACATGTACCTGTGTAGTTTACATGTCCTGGTAGTGTAAAACTCCTAAATTCGTTTTGCACTACTGTGAGGCCTGCTCCCTTCATAGGCTAACATTGGGGCTGCCCTCATACAGTATTGAAGTGGTAGCTGCTGATCTGAAAGGAGTAGGAAGGTCATATTTAGTATGGCCAGAATGGTAATACCAAATCCTGCTGACTGGTGAAGTTGGATTTAATATTACTATTCTAGAAATGCCACTTTTAGAAAGTGAGCATCTCTTTGCACTTAAATCTTTCTGTGCCTTACAATCCACGTCTGGCTGGGCTTGGTTGACAGCTCCTTGTGCATTCACTCAGACACACCCCAAACACAGGGTACTCAGCCTCGATGCATACATCTGCATTTTGAATGGGTCTTCCTGGGCTGGGAGGGTGGAGGGCCTGCTCTCACACAAAGGACTGCCACACCCCCTACAGGGACCCTGGCAGACAGGATTGAACTGAAAGGGGACCTGGTGCACTTCTTAGCCACTCTTTGAAGTCTCCCCCACTTCAAAGGCACATTTGGGTATAAAACAGGGCCTCTGCCCTACCTCATCAGACACTTGCTGGAGAAGAAACCTGAACCAGAACCTGCATCCTACCAAGAAGAACTGCCTGGCTGCCTAAAGGACTCACCTGACTGCTTTCTACAAAGGACTGCTGCCTTGCTGTTGCCCTGCTGCCTTGCTGAACTCTTGTCTGGCTGTAAAAGTGCTCTCCAAGGGCTTGGATAGAGCTTGCCTCCTGTTCCCTGAAGTCTCAGGACCAAAAAGACTTCTCTTTTTCATTTGGACTCTTCGTGCGGCGAAAAGTTCGACGCACAGCTTGTTCCGCGGCGAGAAAAACGCTGCACACCGACGCTGATCGACGCGACGCATTCAGGGCGACCGGAACTTCGACGCACGGCCTCGCAAGGAAAACGCCACCCGACTTCCAGAGGGGAAATCGACACGACGCCTGCCGTGAGAGCGAAACTACGACGCACAGCCCCGCGGAACGACGCGCAGCCGGAAAACCAGCAGGGGAATCCACGCACAGACCCGGGACATCTGGTAATCCCCGCGATCCACAGAACGAGACTGTCCGCGCACCGGAAAACGACCCACGACTTCCCCGTGTGAAAAATAACAACGCAAGTCTGTGTGCTGGGGAGAAATCGACGCACACACCATTTTTCCACGTATCTCTTCTTCTGCGGCCCTTTGCAGAGATTTTCCACTCCAAACCAGGTACTTTGTGCTTGAAAGAGACTTTGTTTGCTTTTTAAAGACTTAAGACACTTTATATCACTTTTCAGTAATATCTCTACAATTTCACATTGCATCTTTATTCGTTTTGACCTGCAAATATCCAGATAAATATTATATATTTTTCTAAACACTGTGTGGTGTATTTTTGTGGTGCTATATTGTGTTATTGTATGATTTATTGCACATATACTTTACACATTACCTTCTAAGTTAAGCCTGACTGCTTGTGCCAAGCTACCAGAGGGTGGGCACAGGATAATCTTGGATTGTGTGTGACCTACCCTGACTAGAGTGAGGGTTCTTGCTTGGACAGAGGGTAACCTGACTGCCAACCAAAAACCCAATTTCTAACAGTCTCCATGGGGAGCGACCCTTGCCCAAGGGGCTACCCCCCCCCAAACTAAACACACACATAGACACACACACCAATCCCTGGTGTCTAGTGGTTTCTGCCTCCCTTGGGGGCAGATTGGCCTAACAAAAATAGGCCGATCTGCCCCCGGGGGCAGAAATGGCCTAAATACAATTTGCCCCCCAGGGGAGCGACCCTTGCCTAAGGGGTCGCTCCCCATACATAAAAACACAAAGTAAATACAAACAAATATATATCCCTGGTGTCTAGCGGTTTATGCCTGTTAGACCTGACAGCCTTAGGGTGGTCACCCCTAACTTTTTGCCTGCCTGCCTCCCTCCACTTTTTAGAGACTGTTTTTGCTGGTTTTTAGACTCTGCACACTTTACCACTGCTAACCCATGCTAAAGTGCATATGCTCTCTCCCTTTAAACATGGTAACATTGGATCATACCCAATTGGACTATTTAATTTACTTATAAGTCCCTAGTAGGATGCACTATATATGCCCAGGGCCTGTAGATTAAATGCTACTAGTGGGCCTGCAGCACTGATTGTGCCACCCACTTAAGTAGCCCCTTAACCTTGCCTCAGGCCTGCCATTGCAAAGCCTGTGTATGCAGTTTCACTGCCAATTCGACTTGTCATTTAAAAGTACTTGCCAAGCCTAAAACTCCCCTTTTCCTACATATAAGTCACCCCTAAGGTATGCCCTAGGTAACCCATAGGGCGGGGTGCTGTGTAGGCAAAAGGCAGGACATGTACCTGTGTAGTTTACATGTCCTGGTAGTGTAAAACTCCTAAACTCGTTTTTACACTGCTGTGAGGCCTGCTCCCTTCAAAGGCTAACATTGGGGCTTCCCTCATACATTGTTTGAGTGGTAGCTGCTGATCTGAAAGGAGTAGGAAGGTCATACTTAGTATGGCCAGAATGGTGAAACAAAATCCTGCTGACTGGCGAAGTTGGATTTAATATTACTATTTTAGAAATGCCACTTTTAGAAAGTGAGCATTTCTGTGCATTTAAATCCTTCTGTGCCGTACAATCCACGTCTGGCTGGGTTTAGTTGACAGCTCCCTTGTGCATTCTCTAAGATACACCCCAAACACAGGATACTCAGCCTCACTTGCAGCCATCTGCATTTTGAACGGGTCTTCCTGGGCTGGGAGGGTGGAGGGCCTGTCACTTGCATGTCAAAGGACAGTAGCTTGTCCTCACACAAAGGACTGCCACACCTCCTACTGGGACCCTGGCAGACAGGATTGAACTGAAAGGGTACCCTGTGCACTTCTATGCCACTCTTTGAAGTCTCCCCCACTTTAAAGGCACATTTGGGTATTTAAGCAGGGCCTCTGCCCCTACCAACTCAGACACTTCCTGGAGAAGAAACTTGAACCTGCATCCTGCCAAAAAGAACTGCCTGGCTGCCCAAAGGAGTCACCAGTCTGCTTTCTGTGAAGGACCTTGCTGCTCTCTGGCTGTGGTGAAGAAGTGCTCTCCAAGGGCTTGGATAGAGCTTTCCTCCTGTTCCCTGAAGTCTCAGGACCAAAAAGACTTCATCTCTACAAGAAGGACTCCTTGTGCGGTGAAATCCGATGCACAGTCTGCCAGAAATTACGCAGAGCCTGCACCGCAGTGAAAAGTTCTCGCAGGCTGAACCGGAACGTGAAGATCGACGCAGCGCCAGCATAGCAACTGGAAATTTGACGTACGACCCACCGGATCGACGCACAGCGAGCCGGAACGATGCAGCCCGACTTCCAGAAAGGAATTGACGCAGCACCTGTCGTGCGGTAGAAAATCCGATGCAACAGCCACCGAATCAACATAGCTCCTGTGACTTTGTCGTGCAAGTGCAGGAAATCCACACATCGTCCCCGGGGCATCTGAAAACCCCGCAACCCGAAGAGGATCCACGACTGACCGCTGGAAATCGACGCACAACTGTCCCTGCATTAAAACTAAACGACGCATCGCCGTGTGCGACCCGAGAAATCGACACACACCCCTTCGTTTCCACGCATCTCCTCCTCTGCGGTTCTCTGCAGAGATTTTGCACGCGAACCAGGTACTTTGTGCTTGAAAGAGACTTTGTTTGCTGTAAAAAAAACTTAAGACAATTTATATCACTTTCACAGTGATATCTCAACATATGCTTATTGCATTTTAATTGTTTTGACCTGCATTTATCCAGATACATATTATATATTTTAATAAACACTGTGTGGGGTATTTTTGTGGTGCTATATGGTGTTATTGTATGATGTACTGCACAAATACTTTCTACATTGCCTTTTAAGTTAAGCCTGACTGCTCAGTGCCAAGCTACCAGAGGGTAACCTGACTGCCAACCAGGGACCCCATTTCTACCAGTGCCCCGCCCCCCCAGGGGCAGAAATGGCCTAAATATATTTTACTCCCCGGGGAGCGGCCCATGCCCAATGTCAGGAATCCCCAAGGTGCCTCCTGCCTTATTTGTCAGCATCCCCAGGGATTAAGGTTAAATCATATCTCTTTTCTTGGTTAAACCTTCATGTTTCTAAGTAAACATAATGTGCTGTGTTACACAATTGGTTTTATCAGTGCTTGTTTTACCAATGCTTGTTTGCTAATGTGAACATGTGCTTTTAATTGGGCGTGGTGACTCATCTCAACTACTTTCTTGATTTGCGATAAATAGCAGAGTGAAGCATGCCTCTCTGCTTGGCTTTGTTTTGCTTCCTGATCTCGGCATCTGACTTGGCATTCCAGCCCCTGCTGTCATCCTCATATTCAGGACTTTTGAGGCAATTCTTTTCTTTGTTCCTGTACCAGCTGATACCAGGCATTCCTCCAGCACACCTGAAAAGACTGCAGCTAAGTGACTAGTATTGTTCTTTGAGCGACGCGCTTTCCTAGAACAGCTGGTGTGTTTCAGACCTCGTATTTTGGCAGAGTGCTTATCTTGAAGAGACAAATGCATTTCTGAACATTCTACATTATTATTGTAGTTACTTGCCTAGATGTGCTTCAGGAAATCTGCTTGAGCTTAAGTACTACGAAAAGTGACAGTGCAATTTTAAAAGAGCATTTACATGACTTTTCTTTCTCTAATAGCATAACTCTTGGATTTAAATTGTCATTCATGCCTGTGTTTCAGGTTTGAGGATTTTTGCTTTTTGAAGGGTTTTTCACACACAGAGTGAAACCAAACCAAATTGTGCCACCCTAACTGTTTGAACCCAGAGTAGACATTTGTATTTCTTGGATTGTTTTTGTTCCTTTTAGTTTAACCCTATGCAATAAGTGCAACCACAGTTCTAATTGTAGTGTGCAACAGTGAATCTCTGTGAAGTCAGCCCTAGTGTTGCAGTACTTATTGTTATGGTACTCAGTTTGGGTTTTTGGTAATGCAATGTTAGTAATTGTGGCAACAGTTATTATTATCCAAGAAAAGTGCTGGAGCATCGCGCAGTTCTTCTACTGCTCCTGTGCCCATATCAGAAAGAGAGATTCAGTTTCAAGGATTTTGAGTGCACTAACTCTACTATCACTCTGTCAACAACGACCTGCCCCTCCGAAGATACAGGGTGCCTTGCTGTTCCCGCAAGACGTGGCAGTGTTTTGTCTCTTTCTCTTCCACTCCCCCTTTCCTTTTGGAACACCTGCCAGGCTTTCTGTGTCCACCAGGAAGTGCTGAGAGGTGTTCCAGGAGGTCGGGGGCATACCATCGACCCTGCAGACATCCTGCTTTTCAGGTGAGTGGTCCCGTCTCGACACCCAAATAAAAATTCCCTGGTGTCTAGTGGTTTCTGCTCCCTCCCGGGGCAGATCATCCTAATTATATTAGGGGGCCAGAAATGGTCTAAAAATAATTTGGACCCCGGGGAGCAACCCTTGCCTAGGGGGTCGCCCCCCACATAAAAAAGAAAATGAAGAAAACAAAATGTACCCTGGTGTCTAAGTAGAAATGGGCTAAAAAGAATTTGGCCCCCTGGGGAGCGGCGCTTGCCAAGGGGCTGCTCCCCTTATGCGTAAGTATAATAATAAAAAACAAAAAATCCCTGGTGTCTAGTGGTTTCTGCCGCCCCCCCCCCCCCCCCGGGGCAGTTCGGCCTAATTATATTGGGCCAATTAGCTCCCGGGGGGGCAGAAATGGCCTAAAAAAACATGGTCCCCTGGGGAGCTCCCCTCATGATAATTACAATACTACAAAGAATTCCCTGGTGTCTAGTGGGCATTTCTGCTGCACGATCGCATCCTGATCGGGCAGCAGAAATGCTGAGAGAGACACGAAAGGAGAGGAAAGGCCTTTCCTCTCCTTTCATGCCTTTCTCAGCCCCTCCAGTGATTGGAAGAGAAATGCAAAAGCATTTCTCTTCCGAGGGGCAGGCCTCTGATGCGGTGTTGTCATCAGACACCACGGGGGTGGGGGTGGGGGTGGAAGGGGAAGCTATTCTCCTTCCAACCCTGACATGGGGGCAGCTCTCGGGGGGAGCACTAGCGCTTCCCCGAGGGCCGGTACACGGACGTAATGGTTACGTCTGTCGTGCCTGAGAGGCGCAGCTACGGACATAACCATTACGTCCGTGGCGTACAAGGGGTTAATATGGATACTGTTTTGGTGTTCTGTTGATTTTGCTCCAGCTCATTAATCTCTTCCCAATCAATGCAAGGGTAGCAGAGGTTGGTTTCGTAAGAGCACCTCCTCTCATTGGGGACCCATAGAGTAGTTCTGAAGAGTTTTGGAATATCCTATTCCTTAATGCTCAGTTTGGGGGAGGAAGGAGTTTTTGGAGATTTGCGGGGGACTCCGGAGAAGTGACTTACTGAGGCGTCCTGAATAATTTTGAGTGTGAGAATAGGGTGAACTGATTTGTGCATGCGTTTGTAAGTATGTTGGAGTATGTGTGAACAATGTATTTCTGTTTCTGTTGTGAATTGTTTTGATATGTGATGATGATAGTGGGTTCAATTGCTGGATTAATTATTGTTGTACAGATGTAATATTCAAGTTTTAATCACATTTGAAGCTCAATTGGTTCTGTTGGTTTAGTTTGGTTATCAGTTTCGTCTAAATCCAAGATCTCTAGATACACTAGTTTACTTGTCTGTAATAGTGGTGTGTAGAGCAAGACGATGAATGCACATTGATAGGGATTCTCAACTAAAGAGTTTTCCTTTCTAGGCTGAGATCTTAATTTGGGTTGGTTATTCTTGCTTTTGAGTGCAAGGGAGCAAGTGCACTGGCTAGGTTTGATCAGTGCGGGATGGCAGTCCACCTTATATGAGTTGTAGTCACAGGGGAAAGTTCCATTACCCCCTTACCTGCTGGGCATTTTTCCCCAGTGCTGAGCCCTTCTTTTGCTATTTGAGGTAGTTCGCACTTAGTGCTCCGTAACGTTTATTACAGATAAGGTATCCACGTCAAATATGCTTCAATTTTTCCAAGGTACCTAGGGTTTGTGGATTCCACTGGAGGCGACTTAGAAAATAGGCAATATATAGCACATTTTTGAGAAAGGTAAAAAGTGCTCTGAATAAAAGTCTGTTTTTTCCCTAAAAATGATACCCACGAACGGTTTTCTGTACTACAGTCACTACCTTCCCAGCTTTCAGGAACCTGTAGCGTTGACTCAAAACAAATAATTTTGTACCACAGTTTGGGCATTCATCCAAGAGGTAGTCTATTTTCTCTATTATTTGTGCTCTCAACCTACTTCCAGTTTGTGGTGGAAACCAGTGTGAAACCCATAGGTGCAGGTGCCCCAGAAAAGCTAAAGATTTCTGAAAAGTAGACACACTTCCAAGTTCACCACGGGGTCATATGTGTAGACTCCTCAAGGTTTTCTCGAGGAAAATAACAGTTGAAATAAAGAAATATTGAAAATGATAAGATAACAATGGGCATTTGTGACAACATTTTCATCTGTAACTTTTTGTCATGATGGCCAATTGACAAAAGCAATAGACGATTACGTCAGCTAGACCCTTCTAGATGCGGGCATATATAGGGTTTGTAGGTTCATCAAGAGCCCAAGGTACCCAGAACCAACAGCTGAGCAGCACCATACAATGGTTTTTCACTGACTGACAATAAAGACCAATTCTTATAGTGAAATAGGCAGAGTGAGAATGGGTATCATGGAAAAATGTATTCCCGAAATAGGCGCAAGATAGAGTTTAGGGTCAGTGGTTATCTCAGCATTTATGAATTTGTAGGTACCTGTGCTAGCATATGATTTGGATGGTATTTTTTAAAATATCATCTTATACACTGGCTTACATTTGAAAGGCACACATGCAGTGACAACCAGTTGGTAATAACAAATGTTCTACTTCTTTCCCATTGCTCCTACAAGACTCCCGATAAACACATTTTCCTCACATTTCTGTCCTGGAAAGTTCAGGAATCTGCGGGACCCACAACTTTCTGCCACCCGTTATTCCCCCCAGTCTTCTGATAAAAATGGTACCTCACTTGTGTGAATAGACCTAGTGCCCACGACAGAAAGGACCCAAAACACAATACAGCACATTTTTCCACCAAAAAGTGACCCTTTTCTCCAATATGGATAACTCAAGATTTTGGACCCTAACTCAGCTGATACGTAGGGAAAGCCTAGCCAACCTGTACATTTTTAGAAACTAGACACCTGGGAGTATCCATGGTGGGCTTACTCGCATGGCTCTCACCATGTCTTTTTACCCAGACTCCCTGGCAAATCTCAAACTTTGACTAAAAAAACAAGTTTTCCTAGCATTTCTGTGATTGAAAGTTCTGAGATCTGTGGGGAGTCACAAACTTCCTCCCACCCGGCATTACCCCTGGTCTCCCGATAAAAATGGTACCTAAGTTGTGTGGGTAGACCTAGTACCCGCAGCAGGAAACACCCCCAAACACAACATAGACACAGCTCATTTTTGCACTCCAAACTGATCTTTTTTTCTCCAATGTGGGTAGCTGTAAATTTTGGACCGTAGCTCAGCCGGCACCTGAGAAACCTAGCCACACTATGCATTTTTGAAAACTAGATACCTTGGGGCATCTAGGGTGAGATGACGTGAGGGCTCTCACCACATCTTTTTACCCAGAATCCCTTGCAAACCTCAAACTTTGACTAAAAAAACAAATTTTCCTCACATTTCTGTGATGGAAACTTCTGGAATCTGCGGGTATCTACAAGCTTCCTTCCACTCAACCTTCCCCCAGGTATCCTGATAAAAATGGTACTTCACTTGTGTGGATAGACCTGGTGCCCGTGCCAGGGAAGGGCCTGTAGGCTGGTGCCGTTCACCTCGCCTACCGCCGACCAAACATGGCGACTGCTGAACACCTCCTCCGCTACCCTTACGCGTCGTCATGGAGACGCGTGTGGGGGGGGGTGCCGGCAATCGGCCCCGGACTTCCGGGTTGCTGCGTCTCCATTAATGCAGAACGCCACGGACGAAGCGCACGCAGAACGGGAGCAGGAGGAAGCAAGTAGCGCGTCGGACCCGGAGAAAAAGAAGCCAGAAGAACCCGAACGAGAGGAGACGAAGGCCAACAGACAAAAGTCCGGTGTGGAGAAGGAGCACAGCCCTGGCGTTAGCAGTAAAGAACCGCCAAGAAGACGTGAGACATCCTTCCCCGACCCAGGAGGGTCGTGGCTACACAAGGTACGAACCCTATTCAGGGGCACTACTCATAAAAGGGGAAAAGAAGGGGAGTGGAGGGAGGAAAATGGGGTCTGGGGGAGGGCAAGAAGGCTATACTGGGCTACCAGGGGTTGGAGACTCACAAGCCCAAACTCCCCACCTATCACAAGCCTGAGTGAGCACGATAATAGCCTGCTACTTTCACCCTAACCACCCCAGCTAAACAACACCTCCTATAATTCCTGCCACCTACACTCCCCAGTACTAACAAACCAATAGAGAAATTAAACTACTACCCCACTTACCTGAGCCTGTTCTCTTGTTCCTCCGAGAAACCGTGAGCACCAGAAGAGACCAATAGAAGGGCGCCACCTGGAAAAAAAGAAAGAAAAGAAGGAAGATCATTAAAGGACTTTTTCAAGACCCGCACACACATATATAGAGAACCTCACGAAGGAAACTCGAGACGCCGTGCCACCTTGTATTTTTTTTGTTGTTATAAAAACTATCCTATCACAAATAAACCACATATACGCCCTGCTAGGGCTCTGAATTCTGAGTCCGTGCCCTCTGTACCACTGAGACCATCCCTACAGTGGTGTCAGAAGTGGGATGTTGTTGGTCTAAACTCTCCATACTGGGCGTACAGAGGGGTTGAAAATATGGAGGAAAAACCCACCCTCGAGGACATGATAAAACAACTGGCCGAGGGTCAACGTCACCTCCAGTTAGTGTGGGAGGCACAGCAAAGGGAGGCCAAAGAAGACAGGGAAGCCCTCCAGGCCGCCTTGAAAAGTCAGGCCACTATAATGGCCAATAATCAACTAGTTCATGAGACTGCTCTTCAAAAACTGACCGACACAATTGCTGCCAGCAAAGTACACCCGAATGTGCCAAGTTCGGTATTACAAAAATATCAGGAGGGAGAGGACCCCGACTCGTTTTTTACGAACTTTGAAAGAGTAGCTTCATCGGCTCAATGGCCTGAAAACAGGTGGGGCCAATACATCGCTCCCCTCTTAACAGGCACTCTTCAGTCCGCTTATCAGGCTGCTAATCCGGGTGGCACCACCCCATATTCTGATATTAAGAAAAGTATTTTGGAGCCAGTGGGACATGACACTGAGTACTACAGGACAAAATTTTGCAAGATTAAATGGGGAACAAATGAAGATCCGCGTACCTTTTACTACAGGGTGAAGGACCTAGGTCTGAAGTGGCTGGGGCCGTTAGGGACTGACCGCGAAGATGTTATTAAGGCTATCATTTTAGAACAGTATTTAGATTCCCTCCTTACGAGCACCCGGAACTGGATAAGGCAGCATCCTAAAATAGACACTGACCTCGCTGTTGATCTGGCATGCGCGTATCACAGGTCAGTGGACGTGAAAAGCCAAAACGTCAGACCCATGGGTAAACTACCTATGACCCCACCTCAATATACCACAAGACGAACCACTGAGGAACCGGAACCTCCCGGAGCACCGAGAGAAATCCCATGCAACAGCCTCAGTGTTTCAGCTGTGGCAAATGGGGCCACATAGCCCGAGGGTGTCCCAAGAAACATGAGGGGATAGAGCCAATGGAGATAGGGGTTACTCGAGGGAGAGTTCTGTGCCTGGGGAAAGGTGATGTGTTATTCAAACAACCCCTTCGGATAAATGGACAGTTAGTCATGGCCTTGATTGACTCCGGATGCAGTCAATCGGTGATCTGCCGCAGTCTAATCAGATCTGTCACTCCCAATCACGATCAATGGGTGACGATATGCTGCATCCATGGAGACCGAGCTCAGTATCCCCTTGAAAGAGTAGAAGTAGAATGGAACACCTACCATGACTTCCTCCCCATGGGACTTATGGATAACTTAATAGAGGAATGTGTCCTCGGACCGATTATCAGCGATTTCATGAGATATTGAACCAAACCCAGCAACACAGTCCTATCGATGAGTGGTGGGATGCTGGTCCCTTTCGGGATACTCCCATCGATAGCCCCCCAGAACGAAAAAAGTTAACCCGAAAAGAGAAGAGAGCAGAAAAACAGAAATTTACTGCTCAACAAGGACAGAAAGACGCAGAGAAAACGGTGGCCAATATAGCCAGCGCTCCAGTGTCATTTAGAGTAAGCCAACGCGAAGATCCCACCCTTGAACACGCCTGGAAGGCTGCCAAAAATGACTCTACTGGAGAAGTAGGTCCCCACTTTATAATACAGAAGGATTTGTTGTACAGAGTAACCACGACAGGAAATGGCGAGAAGAGACAACTAGTGGTTCCCGAACCCTACAGGACCCAGGTATTATTCCTAGCTCACAACCAGCCGGGGGGAGGTCATTGTGGCCGTGAGAAAACAGAGGAATACTTACTGAGACGGTTTTACTGTCCAGGAGTATATGCCCATATTAGAAAATACTGTACCCACTGCCCAAAGTGCCAACTAGTGGAACCAGGAACCATCAGAAGAGCCCCGTTATGTCCATTACCTATTATAGATACCCCCTTCAAACGAATAGGCATGGACTTAGTGGGACCACTTGTACCACCTACCAAGGGACACACCCATATCCTCGTCCTAGTCGATTATGCGAGCAGGTATCCAGAGGCTATTCCCCTTACCAGTACCTCTACTATGGCGGTGGCACAAGCCATGATAAATTCTTTTTCCCGGGTTGGGTTCCCCGAAGAAATTCTTACTGATCAGGGGACACCCTTTATATCTGGTCTTATGAAACAGATATGCAAGACCCTAGGCATTACTCAAATAAAGACAGCAGTGTATCATCCACAGACGGATGGCTTAGTGGAGAGATATAACCGCACCATCAAAACCCTCTTGAGGAAAATAGTGAACGATTCGGGAAAAGACCTGGATCAGAAACTTCCCCTAGTGCTGTATGCCATCAGGACACATGAACAGTCCTCCACTGGGCTTAGCCCATTTGAACTAGTATTCGGGAGACAACCCCGTAATTTGCTAGATATGGCGGCGGAATTGTGGGAAGAGGAGAATAACGAAGAGAGACCCATCCTAGAATATATCCACAACTTAAAGTCTCACCTCCAGTCGGTGTGGGAGGATGTAAGGCAGCACTTGGAAAAAGCACAAGAAACGCAAAAAAATTATTACGACCAGTGCACCAAACTGCGAGTACTCCAGCCCAACGATAAAGTACTTATCTTGCGACCCACCTCTGAACATAAGCTACTAGCTAAGTGGCAAGGGCCGTATCGGGTAATAAAAGCGGTCACCCCCGTTACGTATTTGATTGAACTCAGTGAACACCCGAGACGGACCCAAATTTACCACATAAATCTGCTAAAGAAATGGGAAACTCCGGTGAATGACAGTGATGTTTCGGCTAGGGGATATTTTATAACCCCGACAAACTCCCTAGGCTTAGAACTATGTCCCACGACCCCACCAGGCAATCCAAAAACTCCCTGTATCAATGATTCCCTATCTGAAATAGAGAAACAACAGTTACTTGAGTTACTTCAGAATTATACCAAATTCTTTTCAGAGCTTCCCGGACGAACGTCTTTGGTCCAACATCATATTAGAACACCTGAGGGCCAAACTGTCCGACTACGGCCCTATCGGATCCCCGAAGCCAGGAAGATTCTTATAGAAGAAGAGATAACAAAGATGTTATCTCTAGAGGTCATTGAACCCTCCACGAGCCCATGGTGTTCCCCTGTCGTTCTAGTGCCTAAACCGATTGGATCGGTCCGGTTCTGTATCGATTTCAGAAAGCTTAACGAGATATCTCTCTTCGATACCTATCCTATTCCCCGGGTAGACGAGGTACTAGAGAAGATAGGGCAGGCACGTTTCATGTCTACTATTGATCTGACGAAGGGATATTGGCAAATTCCCTTAGCCCCACAAGATAAGGAGAAAATTGCCTTCGCAACCCCTTCAGGCTTATATCAATTTACCGTACTTCCTTTTTGGACTCCACGGTGCCCCTGCGACATTCCAACGCTTGATGGACCGACTCCTACGGCCCTTTCAAGACTTTACGGCCGCCTATCTTGATGACATTGTCATATTCAGTTCAACCTGGGCAGACCATCTCCTCCACCTAGAAAAAGTGTTCTCGACCTTAGCGACCGCAGGTCTCACCGCCAACCCAACAAAATGTGTCCTAGGACAAACTCAAATTGCATATCTTGGATACATCATCGGTAAGGGGAGTATTGCGTCCTCAGAAAGAGAAGGTCGCCACTATTAGACAGATACCCCTCCCCAAAACAAAGAAAGAACTCCGTTCCTTCCTAGGACTAGTAGGGTATTACCGCCGATTCATACCACACTATTCTACCATTACCGCCCCCCTCACTGACCTGTTAAAGAAGCAATATTCTAACACCCTTCCTTCTTTCTCTCCTTCCCAACTTCAAGGTTTTAAACCCCTCAAAGAAGCTCTCTCAACCGAACCTGTGTTGAGATGTCCTGACTTTTCCAGACCTTTTCACCTTTTTACAGACGCTTCCAATGTCGGCCTAGGAGCCGTCATAGCACAACCTGACGATCAAGGAAATGATCACCCCATTGTATATATTAGCCGTAAGTTATTACCCAGGGAAAATAACTATCCCACTATAGAAAAGGAATGCCTTGCCATAAAATGGGCAATTGAGTGCCTCCAATATTATCTTTTAGGTCGCCCTTTCGTCCTCTATACCGATCATGCACCTTTGACCTGGCTAGCCTCCCATAAGGACACTAATTCCCGAGTATTGCACTGGTTCCTTGAACTACAGCCCTTTACCTTTCAGGTCCGTCACATCCCCGGATCCCGTCAATATCCCGCTGACTTTCTCTCTCACTGCCCGGATTCCACGGTCCTCTACCAGTCCCGTTCATGGGATGGGGTATGTAGGCGGGTGCCGTTCACCTCGCCTACTGCCGACCAAACATGGCGACTGCCGAACACCTCCTCCGCTACCCTTACGCGTCGTCATGGAGACGCGTGGGGGTGGAGACGGCAATCGGCCCCGGACGTCCGGGTTGCCGCGTCTCCATTAATGCAGAACGCCACGGACGAAGCGCACGCAGAACGGGAGCAGGAGGAAGCAAGTAGCGCGTCGGACCCGGAGAAAAAGAAGCCAGAAGAACCCGAACGAGAGGAGACGAAGGCCAGCAGACAAAAGTCCGGTGTGGAGAAGGAGCACAGCCCTGGCGTTAGCAGTAAAGAACCGCCAAGAAGACGTGAGACATCCTGCCACGACCCAGGAGGGTCGTGGCTACACAAGGTACGAACCCTATTCAGGGGCACTACTCATAAAAAGGGAAAAGAAGGGGAGTTGGAGGGAGGAAAAGGGGGACTGGGGGAGGGCAAGAAGGCTATACTGGGCTACCAGGGGTTGGAGACTCACAAGCCCAAACTCCCCACCTATCACGAGCCTGAGTGAACATGATAATAGCCTGCTACTTTCACCCTAACCACCCCAGCTAAACAACACCTCCTATAATTCCTGCCACCTACACTCCCCAGTACTAACAAACCAATAGAGAAATTAAACTACTACCCCACTTACCTGAGCCTGTTCTCTCGTTCCTCCGAGAAACCGTGAGCACCAGAAGAGACCAATAGAAGGGCGCCACCTGGAAAAAAAGGAAAGAAAAGAAGGAAGATCATTAAAGGACTTTTTCAAGACCCGCACACACATATATAGAGAACCTCACAAAGGAAACTTGAGACGCCGTGCCACCTTGTATTTTTTTTGTTGTTATAAAAACTATCCTATCACAAATAAACCACGTATACGCCCTGCTAGGGCTCTGAATTCTGAGTCCGTGCCCTCTGTACCACTGAGACCATCCCTACAGGGCCCAAGACATATTGTGGGGACATCAGAGTCACCTATCACAAAATGACCTGGTTTTGCAAGGGGGGGCACCTGGGTTTTTGGTCCTGGGCTTGGTGGCCATCTAGGGGATCCTAACAAACCCAGACATTTTCTGAAAACTAGACACCCAGCGTTGTGCAGGGAGGTGTGGATTGCGTGGATCCCCAACGTTTTCTTACCCAGAATCCACTGCAAACCTCAAATTTAGCTAAAAAGTCACATTTTCCACACATTTCTGTGTGGGAAAGTTGTGGGATCACCAGGCCGGCACCAATTTCCCACCACTCTGTGTTCCTCAAGGTCTCTTGATAAAAATCTAACCTGACTTGTGTGGGTGGGCCAAGTGCCTGCGACAAGGAAGGGCCCAAAACGTATTGTGGTGATAATGATAACTATGGTTGGTGTACTAATTAGTCCTGTGGTCGGCAACTATGTAGGAAAACCTGTCAAACCCAGACATTTCTGAAAGGAAGTCATCAAGAGGAGTCCAGGCAGGTGCCACTTGTGTGGATCTCCCGAAAGTTTTCTCACCCAGAATACCCTGCAAAGGTAAAACATTGAATAAAAACACTATTTTCCCTTGCATTTCTGTGACGTAAACTACAGCAATATACAGGGATCCACCAACTTCTTACCACCCAGTGTTCCCACCTGTCTTGATAAAAACGCTACCCCTCTTGTTTGCCTGCGCCTAGTGCCTGCAACAGGAATGGCTCACATGAGGGTCAACGGTAGTCCTTGCATGAGGACTGCTGTTGACCCTAGTGTGATCTGTTCCTGACACGGACACTAGGCCCAGACACACAAGTGGGTTACCGTTTTTATCGGAACAAGTGGGGAGACGTGGGGTGGTAGGAATTTTATGGATCCTTGCACATTCATGTAGTTTACTTCACAGAAACACACAGAAAAATTAAATTCAGCATTACACATTTGCAGGATGTTGTGGGTAAGAAAACCTTGGGGGATCCACACAAGCCACTCCTCTCTGGACTCCGTCTAGTTTTCAGAAACGTCTGGTTTTAGTAGTTTTTCCTAGATGGCTGCTGAGCTCGGGCCAAAAATGCAGGTGTTCCCCCTTTGAAAACCAAGTAATTTAGTGATACATAATTTTTAAATCTCCATAATATGTTTTGGGCTCTTCCCTGTTGTGGGCACTTGGCCCACTCGCATAAGTAAGTTACTGTTTTTCTCAGCAGACTTGAGGGAATGCTGGGTGGCAGGATATTTGTGGCTGCCTGCAGATTCCAGGACTTTCCTTGTGGAAAAAATAAGGGAAATGTGTTTTCTTTTTTAGGCAAAGTAGGAGCTTTGCAATGGATTCTGGGTAAACATCCTAGTGAGAGCCATGCAAGTCATGCTCCCCTGTGTGTCTAGTTTTTACAAATGTGCAGGTTTGCCTAGGTGCCAGTTGAGCTCTGCCCCAAAATCCACAGCTACCCATAATATAAAAAAAAGTTCTGAGTTAGCTCCATCCTACCGCCACAGATATAAATGTGATACTAATTTGCTAAAGTTAATCCACCACTTACCCTGGTTGGTTTTAGCACCTCCAGAAATGATGGCTTCAAAGCACAAATACTATCTGAATATTGAAACCAAAACATTTGAAGGTGAGCTATAAAGCCACATCAGTTCACCAATGGCTTTACGGTCCATTCACATACATTCACACACCACACATAAGACTTTCATACTGCTGGCCACAGGCCTATTCTATCCGATCAATGCACTCACATCAGCTTATCCGTGGCCATGCAAGGGCCTACCACATTCGTATGTCACAGGACATAATCAGTTTGACTACATTTTACCACCTGTCACAAAACCGCCTCCTTCATTCTGAACATCACTGAACGCATGGCTAGTGAACCTTTACTAATGTGTCCAGTAAAAAAAAAAGAAAGTGTAAACACTTTTTAAAAGTTTAACGATATGAGGCAAAGTATAATGCTCCCATAATGCTCTCTGATTAGATGTAAATGTTGGCAGAAGCTTGTAAGCAAAAGAGATTATTCTTTGCTTTCAAAATAAAAAGTTCAGAAAAAATGCAAACAAGAAAAAAAAACGTTTCTCTACTATGAAACTTTAGATACTTCTTTGAAGAGCCATTTAGTAAAATGTGTTGATGCATGCTAGTATTTCTAAAAAAGTGTTCCTAATCGAAAATCAGTGTAATCATTTTCAACAAGATTATGGGAAGCATGAAAATAAACAAGCACTGGCAAAGCCAACCAATCGGACATTTTTTGAGAGTCTTTTTGTTTCATCAATTCATGTCTTGTTTTGACATGGCTTTTGCCACTCTTTATTGTTGTGGGAGCTGCCAGGCCCTCACTACTGTAACAAACACTTGCAAAAAAAAAGTTTTTGGTTTCAAATAGCACACACTGCCACCAGTGGTGTAACAAAGGGCCCACAGCCTCCCTCCAAGGGGCCCTATCAGCACAGCACCTACCCTGACTGAGTTAGGAGGGGGACCCCTCCATGTTCTTTGCAGGGGCCCCCCCTTGAGTTTCATTATGCCACTGATTGCCACAGTAGTTCCTGGCACTGAACAAAACTACTTTGGGTGCCAATATACTCCTTGTGGAAGAGTAGAATGTGATCACTCACAGTAAAGCCAGCTGATAGAGAAATGGAAGTTTAATAAAAACAAAGGCCCTCGTTATGACTTTGGTGGTCGACGTGGCGGTTGCACCGCTGCTGGCCCAGGGGAGCAGACCACCATATTATTACCATGGCGGTGTTCCGACTGATCACAGTCAAGTCAACGCCAGTGTGGGCGGGCCGCAGTGGCCAGCGTTAGGCATCTCCAGACCGTCAGGGAGCATGTTTCCGCCAGTCATATTATGAGGTTGTACACCACCAGGATTTCCAACGCGGTTGCCACGCCACCTAAAGGCTGGGGAAATTAACCACATAAAAGGGGACACTCACCTTCAGGAACATAGGCACATCCGCAGCCGCCATGGAACCCGAACTGGAAGTCTTCCCAATGCTCCTGCTGGCCATACGACTCCAGAACCAGCGACGAGGATACCAACCATAAGTACAGCCGCCTAGCACACACCGGAGGGAAGGACATTAGTACACACACACACACAGCACACACACCCGGCATGGCTAGCGACGGCCACACACATACGCAAACAAATACCTGTAGCAGCACACATACACACACTCACACACAAACCACACACAACAAATCGCACATATGCAACACATACATGTGGAAGGAAATCCATGACAAGTATGTAACCCTCAACACCAAGGGGTCCCTGGTGCAGATGTATTAAAGTGAAATCTTAATAAATATGGCAACTATGAACAACAGAGGCCTACTGGCCAGTCCAACTGGGACGTCTGCCCCAGGCACACAGGGCAATGTCCATAGCCCTAACTTGACTCCTGACTGCAAAGTGGCCTCCATATAGAAGGGGCATCAACGGGGCATGCAGGCACCTCAGGGGTGATGCGGAGGGGGGCTAAGGTGGGGGTTTAGTTTTTGAGAGGGTCCCTAGGTGGGAGTTTGGAGAGGGGGCCCTTTGGTTTTGGTTGGGGTGGGGCTTTTGTCTTGGATTTAGATTTTGGGGGAGGGTCCTTAGATTTTGCTTTGGTGGGGTAAGCTTGGCCTTGGTGGGGGTAGATGTCTTAAGTGGAGGAGGGGCATGGCTAGTACCAGGTGCAGTAGGGGAGGCATGGGAGGTGGAAGGCAGGGGTTTTGGGAGTGGAACAGGGCGCTTGGGGGGGGCAGAGACTGGGTCAGTTTGAAGGAACAGGGAAAACACATGCAGGAAACATTTTTTAGGGGCACAAGGTTGGGTATTGGACTAATGTTTGGGAGTGAAAGGAGAGGGAGTGGTTGTGAGGTGTGTACGGTGAGGTGCCTTGGGTGCAGGTGCGAGTGTGGATGTTATGTGTGTGCTGTGTGACTGTTGGATGTGTGAGTATGAGAATTTAGGTGTAGTAGGAGGAGGAGGGAAGGAGATGCAGGGAGATGGCAGGGGGGATGTGTGAATGTATGTTGTGGAGTGTGTGCAGGTAGGGTGGATGTGCTGCTTGTGAGGGTGTTGACAGTTGTGCTGAGTGTGCATGTGGTGTATGGGGTGCATGCATGGGGGTCTGCTATTGTGGTGATGGTGAGGATGAGTGTACTTGTTGAAGGATCTGGGAATGATGGTGTGATGACTGCAGGTATGAGTGGTGTAGTGCCTGTGAAGGGAGAGGTGGTAGGGTAGTCCGTATAGGGAGTGGATGTTGTGTCTGCATCTGAAGGTTGTGTGTATGCATGGCAGTGGTGTCTTTGGTGGTGCCTGTGTTTGCCTTGCGGTATGAAGGTGTGCCTTGGATGGGGAGAGGGATGTGGGATTGGGAACAGGTAGTTGGAGAGGGGAAGGAAGAAGAAGGAACACTGGTTGCCATCAATGTGGAGGCCAGAGCCTAAAACGATCTCTGCAGGGCAGCCAGGGCACTGTGAATGCTTTCCAGGTAGGCATTCGACTGCTGCATCTATGATGCCAGTCCCAGGATGGCATTCACAATGGTCGACTGCCCCACAGAGATGGACCTCAGGAGGTCAATAGCCTCCTCAATGAGGGCAGCTGGGTTGACTAGGGCAAGGGCAGAGGTGCCTGCGGCGAAGGAGATGCCCACCCTCCTGGGTAAGCGGGCAACTGGTTGGGGAGCTACAGGGAGGGCAGTGCTAGTTAGGGGGGTTGCGGACAAGGATGGTGCTGGGATGGTCCCAGATGGGTCCGCCACCGCCAGGGAGCATCCATTGGAGGAGGGATCTGAAGATGGAGTTGTTGATCCTGTTCCACTCCCTTCGCCCTCTGTCCCACTGGTCCTCTCAGCTCTGCTGGTATCAGCCTCCTGGTTCCCGTGGGCTGCAGCTTCCCCACTCGCCGGTGCCCCTTCTCCTTCACCTGATGATGATGATGATGCACACAAAGACAGAGGTGGAGAGGGATGGAGGGTGGCAGAGAAAGACAGGGTACAATGGGTCAATAACAACCTTACATACACACAGAATTACAACAACATAATCTTCTGCTATGCCATGGCAGGCCATGCTCTCACCTATACATGCCACAACAGTAGGACACCATGGGGGATACCACAGCCATGCTGATGGAAACTGCTATTGGTGAAACGGTAGCACTCATGTACTTGATGAGGGATAACCTAGCCACTCTTGCCCAGTACCTGGCACATTCACATGGTCGTGTGTGGAGACATTTCCTGTGCACCTTACTCAACAGAATCCTGCATGGATAGGTAGTATGCCCACTAATCCATCGACAAATAGCACAGTTACATCTGGCCCCATTGTACAAATATCTATACATACGGTAGATGGTAGCTGATTGAGGACACACTAATTACCTCGCTCACAGTGGTAGGCTGATACTGATGGCAGTGCCCTGACACCTCACGTGTACTGATGCTGATGCTAGGAGCTTGGATCTTAAACCCTGTTGAGTGCCACCACACAATTCCCAAATTGGAAGTAACTGCCTACATAAGTCACTGTCTGCATGGGATGGGCACACATCTGTGACCCAATCCTGCCAGGGTAGCCGATATCCATAGTCGGCATGCTACACCATTGCACTAGTAGGAAACCCAAAACCATACAGGCAGAACATCATTGAGGTGGCCGTGTGTACTTACCCCCTTGTGGCTGCTGTGCTGCCCTCAACCGCCCATCCACCCCAGGGTAGGCCACTGCCAAAATGCGGGCCATTAGGGGTGTCAGGGTCCAACTGGCACCCGTCCCTCGTTGGGAGGATGTCCCCAGCTGGGCCTCTGCGGTTTTCCCGCCCAGCGTCTCAGGCCCTCCCACCTCTTTCTGCAGTGGGTGCTCTGCCAGGCATGTACCCCCCGGGTCCGCATTTGCTTAGCGATAGCACCCCAAATCCCCTTCTTTTGATGGGCGTTGACCTGCATGAGTGACACAGATAGAGGGACAAAGTCATGGTGATTGGCATTACAGGGTCAGCAGTGGACATCACGCATCAAACACATTTCATGACCACAGTCATGTGTCCTCACGCCACTAATGCGCACACTCCTCACCCATCTCCATGCATCCACTCCGTCTGCCTCGTCTCAACTCCTTTCATCCTCGCACACATCACAATCACACATGACAGTGACATGAGACTCAGCTGCTGCTCTGGAGCCCCATACAACTGTCCATACTGGGGTAGGACCCCGTCCACAAGCTTCTCCAGCTCTTCCAGGGTGAAGGCTGGGGCCCTAACTCCTGCAGGACGTGGCATCTTGGCTTCCAGAGTCAGAACATAGCAACACACGCAGTGGAGGTCTTGCTTGCATGAGTGTCAGGAGTCAAGAGAGCTATGTAACAGTAAATGGCGGGTACGGCTGCCGCATACATGGCTGTCACCGCTAGCAGTGATCACCATTGGCCCCAGTCTCCCACAGGGAACAATGTCATCCAGTGAAGAGTTGCATGGCAATTTAGCCCGCCTACCACCATGATGTCTAATGCTGGTGGAATGAGGTCCCTTCCAACTGTCCTGTGCATACAGAACAGGCAGCTGCCATTTTACATGCAATAAGTGAATAGTAGATGAATTGTATGTGTGTCATGGATGATATGTAGTGACATCAAAAAAAGGGAGGGACTGGGAGGTTAATGGTCCAGTGTACGTTCTCCCTAAGCATAAACCAGTAAATGAAAAGAGTACACTGTACTAAAAACAAAATCTGTCTAGAAGGACGACAAGTGTCGGTATTGTGATAGGAGTGCCCTCAAGCGCTGTTAAAGACGCTAAGCATCATCATTGGGCTCACTCCTCGTCAGACCGGCACTGCAATATCTGACGGGTCACCACGCATATGGTGGTGGCACTAAACCAAAGGTGGTATTGCAGATCCAATGGAATCTGCAGTACGTGCTGACAGTGAAAGATAAGGAGAGTGAAAAATGAGTTAAAATTGGCTCTGAACACCCAGTATCTAAATTTAATTACTCATAATTGCGGTCAGGCCAAGATTAAAAACAATAAAGGAGTACTTGGGGGGACTAATGGCCACCGGTACTCCTAAAAAAGGGGAAAGGAAGAGATATACTCTATCCTAACACTAAAGGGTCGACATGTTTCGTGCCTGTGCGGTCAGAAAATGATCCAATGGTGCTTTATCAGGACCGTGATTAGTAACTTCTATAGAAATATATAGTAAGTGCTGAAAGGTCACTTACTATGCGTGGACTAATCGTCACAGTCAGTCAATTGGTAGGTCGCCCTGTATAAGAGACAGAAAACACAGAGACATACATTGGTGTCTAAGAACAAAAAAGTAAACCATAATAAAAGTGATAGACATCACACCCGATGACATAGTCAGGCACATTAGACATGACATAGAAGGCTTACCATCCCATGTGGAAGAAAGGCATCTTAGGGACTCGTAAACCTCAGACCAAAGGAGATTGCACTATATATAGAAGAATGGCAGTAAAATATATTGTCTAAAAAGTATTATCACATATGGTGCCTGGGAACACGTGATCATTCTAACTAGATAATGTACTTAAGCACACGCCAAAATTGTCGGAATAACTCAGATGTTATTATATACAGAGCAAAGTTAAATGTGAGTAGAGGTAACAAACAAGCTTAAGCAACCCTGCTGAAAGTGACAACAGCCCAGAACAAAGAGGCTCTATTGTAAGCGGACTGAGCTCTAAATGTTAGGGTATCTCATTAAAGGTAGTCGTGCACGGTGCTAGTTCCAATAAAGTAAAAACAATAACATGCAGGAAAAGAAGACTCCGCCAATCGGGGTGTACACGCAAGCGCTCGAGTGCGCAAACGCCGACAATGCGGCTGGCGCTAACTCGAGTGTACCTGTCAGTAACAGGGATGGCATGTTAGAGGGCGGTTCGTAAGTAGCCCAATGGCAGCGTGAGCCATCAGACGGAGCAGGCACTAAAAATAAATAGAAAAAGTGACGGCAGCAGGAGGAAGTCAAATAGAACAACGTCCAGGCCCTGAAAAATTAATTGAAAGAGTGTTGGCAGCAGGACTTACTTGGTATCTTCCTGTAGTCCTGCCATACACCTACCCGAGGTCGCATGCATGGAAATCAGGGCACAGTGCGCACGGGAGGTAATAAATAGATTAAGGCCATTAGCCAGAACAGAGAGCACCCATGTCATGGAGGGTAAATACTGAAAACCGACTACCGAAAGGGGATAATACTTGTGGAAAAACCAGCGGAAATCTTAGAATGGGAAAAGAAACTGGTCCAAAACATGAAAATGATAGTCACAAATGTCAAAAAATCTTCAACCAGAAACTAAATAGACTTGCAGAGAGTGACTAAACAAGAGTAAAAAAGGGAAAAACCCTAAGATACCAACAGAATATTTGGTCTGGAATCCAGACTATACGAATATGGTCCAAAAAGTATGGACAAAAGAAGGTAGAATGAAAATATCGCAAAAAAAATAGATTTATTGGATTGTCCCTAGTCAAAAAAACGATTGTCAAGAATAGATTAAGGCGATAAGGTCAACCAAGGAATATCATCATTGAGACCCTCGTTGGATGTTTTAAGTTTGTAAATCCAACGTTTTTCAATCCTGAACAGATATTTAGGGTCATTATCATTGCGTTTGGGCACCTGTAAGACTATCCACCACAGATCGTTGGGGCCATGGTTTGCTTCCAAGAAATGCAAGCTTAATTTAGTGGTGATGCGAGAACATCTGATGTTCCTGCGATGTTCGTTCATTCTCTGTTTCACGGCTCTCTTATAGGCTGGGCTGGGCCGTAATTGTTCCACAGCCCAATTATTTGAAGCTCAGGCATGCGACTTGAAGGACAAACTACGGTACCGCCATTATCCTACCAAGATCATCAACCCAGCCTATAAGAGAGCCCGCCATAATCATAGAGAAGCCCTCTTAGCACCCACTATGCGGGAAGAACAAGTGCGGCTGACATGTGTATCCACTTACACTCTCATGTCAAACACCGTCAAAAAACTTATTAATAAAAGATGGAACATTCTACTAAGCGGGGGATACAGATCGATAGACCCCTGTTTGCTCTCAAGAGATTCCCCTAACATTAGAGACTTAGTCATCCACACACGGCCGCACAAACAAGGTGGTTCACGTGATCAGTCCACCTTATGGAATTTACCTCTGGTCTCCGGACATTTCCCTTGTGGTTCCTGTAACGTCTGCCCACTGACTAAACGGGCAGACGAATTGGATCTTAAACATGTTGGCGTCTGGTGTTTGACCAAACACACAAACTGCAACACACAACACTGTATCTATTTGATTACGTGTCCTTGTAATTTACAATATGTGGGCATGACAACCAGACCCGTGAAACAGAGAATTAACGAACATCGCAGCAACATCAGATGTTCTCGCATCACCACTAAATTAAGCTCGCATTTCTTGGAAGCGAACCATGGCCCCAACGATCTGTGGTGGATAGTCTTACAGGTGCCCAAACGCAATGATAATGACCCTAAATATCTGTTTAGGATTGAACAACGTTGGATTTACAAACTTAAAACATCCAACGAGGGTCTCAATGATGATATTCCTTGGTGGACCTTATCGCCTTAATCTATTCTTGACAATCGTTTTTTTGACTAGGGACAATCCAATAAATCAATTTTTTTTGCGATATTTTCATTCTACCTTCTTTTGTCCATACTTTTTGGACCATATTCGTATAGTTTGGATTCCAGACCCAATATTCTGTTGGTATCTTAGGGTTTTTCCCTTTTTTACTCTTGTTTAGTCACTCTCCGCAAGTCTATTTAGTTTCTGGTTGACTCTGTGAAACTTTTTGACATTTGTGACTATCCTTTTCCTTTTTTTGGACCGGTTTCTTTTCCCATTCTAAGATGGCCGCCGGTTTTTCCACAAGTATTATCCCCTTTCGATAGTCCGTTTTCAGTGTTTACCCTCCATGACACGGGTGCTCTCTGTTCTGGCTAATGGCCTTAATCTATTTATTACCTCCCGTGCGCACTGTGCCCCGATTTCCAGGCATGCGACCTCGGGTAGGTGTATGGCAGGACTACAGGAAGGTACCAAGTAAGTCCTGCTGCCGACACTCTTTTAATTTATTTTTCAGGGCTTGGACGTTGTTCTATTTGACTTCCTCCTGCTGCCGGCACTTTTTCGATTTATTTTTAGTGCCTGCTCCGTCTGATGGCTCACGCTGCCATTGGGCTACTTACGAACCACCCCCTAACATGCCATCCCTGTTACTGACAGGTACACTCGAGTTAGCGCCAGCCGCATTGTCGGCGTTTGCGCACTCGAGCGCTTGCGTGTACACCCCGATTGGCGGCGTCTTCTTTTCCTGCATGTTATTGTTTTTACTTTATTGGAACTAGCACCGTGCACGACCACCTTTAATGAGATACCCTAACATTTAGAGCTCAGTCCGCTTACAATATAGCCTCTTTGTTCTGGGCTGTTGTCACTTTCAGCAGGGTTGCTTAAGCTTGTTTGTTACCTCTACTCACATTTAACTTTGCTCTGTATATAATAACATCTGAGTTATTCTGACAATTTTGGCGTGTGCTTAAGTACATTATCTAGTTAGTATGATCACGTGTTCCCAGGCACCATATGTGATAATACTTTTTAGACAATATATTTTACTGCCATTCTTCTATATATAGTGCAATCTCCTTTGGTCTGAGGTTTACGAGTCCCTAAGATGCCTTTCTTCCACATGGGATGGTAAGCCTTCTATATCATGTCTAATGTGCCTGACTATGTCATCGGGGTGTGATGTCTATCACTTTTATTATTGTTTACTTTTTTGTTCTTAGACACCAAAGTATGCCTCTGTGTTTTCTGTCTCTTATACAGGGCGACCTACCAATTGACTGACTGTGACGATTAGTCCACGCATAGTAAGTGACCTTTCAGCACTTACTATATATTTCTATAGGAGAAGTTACTAATCACGGTCCTGATGAAGCGCCATTGGATCCTTTTCTGACCGCACAGGCGCGAAACATGTCGACCCTTTAGTGTTAGGATAGAGTATATCTCTTCCTTTCCCCTTTTTTAGGAGTACCGGTGGCCATTATTCCCCCCAAGTACTCCTTTATTGTTTTTAATCTTGGCCTGACCGCAATTCTGAGTAATTAAATTTAGATACTGGGTGTTCAGAGCCAATTTTAACTCATTTTTCACTCTCCTTATCTTTCACTGTCAGCACGTACTGCAGATTCCATCGGATCTGCGATACCACCTTCGGTTTAGTGCCAACACCATATGCGTGGTGACCCGTCAGATATTGCAGTGCCGGTCTGACGAGGAGTTAGCCCAATGATGATGCTTAGCGTCTTTAACTACGCTTGAGGGCACTCCTATCACAATACCGACACTTGTCGTCCTTCTAGACAGATTTTTTTTGGAACAGTGTACTCTTTTCATTTACTGATATGTAGTGACTACAGTATAGATTTACAATGCCGACACATTGCATACATCAACTTTTGGCTTCTCCTCACTCCTGTTCCCAGATACGGTGCAACATTGATGAGACATGCCACTGTGTACCTGCCCCTAGTCGACCTGGCTACCCTGGAAGAGAGGCACGTCATTCAGATGCATCGTCTGAACCATCAGACCATCATGGAGCTGTGTAGCCAGTTGGAGCCAGAATCGTTGCCTGACATACGTCATCCCTAGGCCACCCCTTCGTTAGTGCAGGTGTTGTGAGTTCTCCACTTCCTTGCCTCAGGTTCGTTTTAGATGACAGTGGGCTTGGCAGCAGGATGTCACAGCCGATGTTCAGCAATGTGTTGAAGGATGTACTGTGTGCTTTGCTGAAACACCTGCCCTCCTACATCATGTTCCCTCAACGTGCGTATTTGACCAATGTTACGGCTGCCTCCTACGATTTGGCACATGTCCCTCATGTGATAGGGGCCGTAGGTGGCACCCACATTGCCTTAGTTCCACCCAGGATAAATGAACAAGTGTACAGGAATCAGAAAAGCTTTCATTCCATTAATGTGCAGGTGGTGTGTGTCGCTGACCGGTATATCTCGCAGGTAGCGGCCAGGTTCCCTGGTTCTGTACATGGCTCATTCATTCTGCAGAACAGCAACATTATGGCACAACTACACAGGGACCGGGCATGGCTCATCGGTAGGTATCTAATAGAATGTGTGCCCCTGTCATCTCACGTCACTTCACAATCTACCCTGTGTCCCCATCAGTACTGAGATGTGTCCTATCTTTGTGAACACAGGTGACTCTAGGTACCCTAACCTTCCCTAGCTGCTGACACCTGCGAGGTATCCGACAACAGATGGCAAACACCATTACAATGAGGACCACGGCAGGACGAGGCGTGTCATCGAGAGGACCTTTAGCCTACTGAAGGTCAGATTCCGTTGCCTACATGTCTCCGGAGGTGCTCTACTCTACAAACTACTTAGTCTGCCAGATCGGTGTTGTCTGCTGCATGCTTCACAATTTGGCTCAGAGGCGTCACATCCCATTGCTGGATGTGGAGGAGGTTGCAGCAGGACCAGTGGCTGATGAAGGGGAAATAGTGAGTGATAAGGAGAAAGATGATGAGTATGCAGCTGACTCCAGAGCAGAGTTAATTCAACAATACGTCCCATGAGAAACAGGTATGTGTCATGTGTAATGTATGTTGCCTATACTCCTGTCTGCATTGTGCCATCGCTCCTCCTGGTGTCTGTCATCAGTGGAGGTGTTGAGTGCAGCTCACCCTTTAGGTGGGTTCGGTGGGACATTTAGCCCATCAGAGGAGGTGTTTCAGTTCAAATGTGAGTGCCATTTCCAAAGTGCTGTTGTGTAGCATCACTCATGCAAATTATTGTCCATGTGCTATGTTCCCTGTACTGCTTTGCCAACTGCAGTTGGTGTGCCACGGATAGTGTTGTCATCAGTATTGCTATTATTCCTCACAGTCCACAATGGGAGAATGTGTAACACAACTTTTACAGCCTGTGGAACATGCCTTTAGGTGAGTTTTGTCAGCTGCGAGGGAAGGATTATTGGGTATGGATGTTGTGTAAATGTAGACCTGACATGTGCATATGGTTTGTGATTCCACATGCTGTCTCACACTAGGGATTGAGACATTGTTCAGCATGTGTGTTGAGTGGCCTACAGTGTCTCCAATCATGAAAGTATTCCCTGTCTTGATCTATTTGTAGGACATTCATGGGGTGCAACTCTGGTTCCTGCCTTGCCTGGTGGCTCCCTTGACACATGTATCCAGATTATCTCTGCTCTACCATCAACCTTGCTACATATTGCTCCCCCTTCTGTCTATCTCACAGACATTTGCAGGACAAAAGTTTCATTGCGATGACGTCATTCAAATGCGAATCTTACTCATTACAATAAAGACACATAGGCAGTAGCTGTGCTCACAAGTGTAATGTGTGATGAGTGGGATCATGGTGAATGTAATCATCAGAGAAGTTGTCCCAGCTGTAAGAAGTACAGGTCCAGTATCCAAGGGGGCATGGGAAAATGGAAGGATTACAGTGGACAGTCAACAGGGTGTCTCAGTGGCAGACAAGGGAGAATGTTCAGGAGAAGCTCACTTCCTGGAAGTGATCTTGGTCTTGGCATCGGGTCCTGCAGGATGTCTGGACGGACGTCCTTGCTTGTGTGTGGGTTCCACAGTTACAGGGGGAGGGGTGCTACTGGTCTGCAGTCCTGTGGCAGGGCCTCCATTCCACTAGCTGCTGTAGAAGTGGAGGCCTATGTTGGAATGTGGCTAGTGAAAGGGGCTTGTTGGTGGGTGGATGATGCAGCAAGATGGTTGTCAGTTCCTTCATTACTCCTGCAGTGGAGGTCATAGTAACATTGAGGGTCTGCCACTGCTGCATGGCCTCCTGGTGGTGTTCCCTCTGCAGCTTCTGGTTCACTTGGATGGTTGGGAAGATCTTGTCCATAGGGTCCTGGGACTGGTGGTATGCTCCCAGGCCTTGGTAGATGGCCTCCTGGCCAGTTGTTTGTTGTGGGCGCATCCTTTGGGCCACAGGTGCCCTCTGACTGCCCCTGGCCCCCTGTGCCTGTGCCCACTCCCAGTTTTATCAGGACCTTCATCGTCTTGGGTGTGTGGCCTTGACTCTGATCCCTGTACTGTGGGGCACACTGCTGATTGACCCGTCCTTGGGACACAGGTGTGGGGATGTAGGGTTGGCCGTGCTGTGGCAGCCACATGGGAGGGGGACTCAGATGTGTCCAGGGTGGGGCCTGTGGTGGCGGACTGACCAGTTGTCCCAGATGGCCCAAGCAATTTGTCAATATCCAGACAACCACTGGGGCCTTCATCTTGGGGAGGGCTGTCTGTCTCTGGCATCGGCTGCCGGGTGGCAGTAGCAGCGGGACCTCTGGATGGGAAGGGAGGGAGTTACATTGTTGAGATGTACTTGTTGGTATCATCGTCCGTTCTTCCAGTAGCTTGACTTGCTTCCCAGTGATGGCAATGACAGCTGCAGCACTGCAGATATTGCTTGCGTGTGACATGTTGTGGCATTGTTCGAATTTGGCATTTAAGTTTGGGTTTTGTGGATTGTATTGCTGTCATTGTCATGTGTTGCTACGCAGTTGAAGCATCCAGTTGGTGTGGCATGTGCTATGGTTGTCTGTGCAGGTGTTTCACTGTGACTGCGCATTCTTGATATGTAGGGAGTCATGCATTGTGGGAGTTGTGGTGCTTAGCATTGTGATGTATATCTGTGTAATGTAATAGGAAGTGACTGTGTGGGGATAGTGGCAGTGGGGTGGGGTGGCATGTAGGGGAGGGGCGTGCTGTGATTGGGGGGGCAGAAGTGTGCATTGGGGTGAATAAGGAAGTGATGGGTGGTGGGGACTCATGCTTGGCATGAGTGGTTAGTGGCTGAGGGGTTTTGTTGACTTACCAGAGTCGAGACCTCTGATGATTTCAGTCAGGCCCTCAGGATGCATGATGTCTAAGACCTTCTTCTCCCACGATGTGAACTCAGGGGGAGAAGATAGGTGCCCACCGTCAGTCTTGTGAATGTCAATCTGGTACCTGGATGTCATGAAACGCACCTTCCCCCGTAGGTCATTCCACCTCTTCCTGATGTCCTCCCTTGTGAGTGGGTGGGTGCCCACTGAGTTGACCCTTTCAACGATCCTCCACCATAACTCCATTTTCCTGGATATCGAGGTTTGCTGGACCTGGGCTTCGAACAGTTGTGGCTCTACCCTGACGATTTCATCTACCATGAACCTCAATTTGTCATCACTGAAACATGGGTGATCCTGATGGGACATGGTGGTTGTGTTGGTTGGGGGGTTGTGTGTGTGGGATGGTTGGTGTGCTGAGGGTGTTTGGTTTGGTGGTATCTGGTGTATGTGTGCAGTGGCAGTGTGTGTATTGTGTTAGTGGCACAGTTGTGTGGTTTGTGATGTTTGGAAGGTGTTGTGCCTATGTTTAGACGTGCAGTGTCCTCCGTTGGTGTGCTCCTCTGTGTCTTTGTTGGTAGTTGTGGTTGCAAAGGGTTGTGGGTGTGTTATATAGTGCAGTTCACTGGTGTGTGTGGTGTGTGTCAGGGGTGGGGTATTCAGACTATCCAATGTGGTGTCAGGTTCTGGTGGAGGTGATGTAATGGCAGCATTGGTTTCGCATCGCCAATGGTTTACCGACATGCAGTGACCGCCATGCTGATTTGTTCGTAGTAATATGGTGGACGGGTGTTGTTGGCGTGGTGGTCCTGGTGGTAGGACCGTCTCTCTCCCGCCCTGGGTTGGCCTGGCTGTTTTGGATTTCTGGCTGTATTTGGGCAGTCTTCAGTTTGTGTTTTATAATACGGCGGTCACTGTTTTGCCATCACTGGCGGTCTGTTGGCGGCTGCCAGCACGGCAGTCTTTCAAAAAGGCGGCCAAAGTCATAATGAGGGCCAAAATGTCTTTGTTAATGCCAGACCTAATTAGGGACCCAATTCTTAAAGAAAGTCACAAAAGTGCACCCATGGTATATGTCTTTGAATTAGTGGCTTTCATGAATTCACAAGAACTTTGCGAAATAGACCAGGAAATTGTACTCCTAGAAAATATTTGTGAAATATATTTTAGCATGAGCAAATATGCATGTGTAGATTTGCTCATGTGAAAGTCTATTGAGTATTTACAAGTTCCCTTTCCCTCCTACCACTTTTTTCCCCAACCCTGGAAGAACTTATACTTCTGCCAGTGTCAGGAGTAAATTTCCAATATTTATCATTATGGTAAAAGATTAAAGAAGAACTGGTGAAAAGCCTTAAAACATGCAAGTTAATAGATTTGCAGACTCAAAGGCATTCCAACCCTGAATTTATTGCTTACTGCTTCCTTCAGCCCCAGTATGTAGATCCGCTGAAAGGTGGTAACATAAGGAAATTGCTATAGTTGGGGTTGAAATTGCAAATATTCAAACCCTACTTTAGTAGTAGACCTGGAGTAACCAGAGAGGCTATTATCAGAGCTCTTACATAATGAGATTGCTGCCATAACCTGTTGCCGCCCTACATGGCACCAAAGCGACAAGTAGATTTTTTTTACAGGACAAGTACGTTTAAGAAGCAACCTGTCCCATGGACAAGTAGATATTTTATTACATTCCAACCCCTGCACGACTCTCCTGTCTCTTTCTGTGCTCCGAGAAGACTTACAATTACCTTATAATCTAGCCTTTTTAGGTGTTCTAGGAATGTGATCAGCAAAGTCTTGCTTCTGCAGACTTGCCAGGTCCTCCAGAACATATGAAGGGGAGGCTGCTGCTTCGGTAGCAGTGAGACTTTCAATGACAGACAACTGAAAGCCAAGAAAAGACAAGAGTTTTCCTGTGGTTGTCTGATGATAAACAGCATGCACATTATATGTTGCCATCTGGATCAGGAAGGTAAACAGTTTCTTGTGCAAGTGCAATTTTTACAACTTGCATTATGTGGCTGAAGAACCTCGTTGTTTTTGTCCATTCCGCCCATGTGCTTGTTGTGATCAACTATGTGGGCAGGTTTGCGAACTTCGGACATCTGACACCAAAACGTAAGGGGGGGGAGTGCTCTCATCATGAATTGCAGTGAGCACATACACATCACACCTATCCGAGAACTTGACTGTGAGCAATTGGTGGGAACGTAACACAGTGCGCTGGTATTTCTGGGGCTTCTTGCAAACGAGCTCTTGTGGCAATCCTTTGCGGCAACAACAAACTTTACTGCAGGCCACAATGCCAGCTTTGTACAGCTCACTGAACTGCTCTACTCCCTTATAGAAATTGTCCTCATAAAGGTTATAACCTTTGTGAAGGAGTGGCTGCAAACTCCCATACAGTCTTTTTTATGACTCCTTGCGTGGGAGAGAAACCTTTAGGGTTTAAAGTGGAGTCCTTCTCTGTATGCACTCTCAAGTTGTACACACAGCCGGCAGAGCTCTCACACAGCATGTATAGCTTGAAGCCATAACGAGCGCTTTTGCTTGCAATGTACTGCCTGAACAACATCCACCCTTTGTACTGGATCGAGGACTCAACGGCTATATTCTTTCCAGGAGTATAAATCTCTAGAAACCTGGCAGATAAATGTTCCACGACAGGACAAAGTTTGAACAACCTGTCAGCAGACTTGTCATTGAAATGCAGCATGTGCTGCAAGAGCAAAAAACAATCTCTGCTCATGTACGTTGTGAAGATGGGGGGTTACCCAAACCAAGCAAGTAGACCAGTAGGACTGCAAGGTTGGTTTCTTCACTACCCCATTTTGAGTGTAAGGCCCAAAAATATCTTCAACTCCTCCAGCAAAGTGTGAGTCCACTGGTGTGCCATAGAACGAGGATCTAGAGTACCTCCATGCTCCCTCAGAAATTGTTTCGCACACACATTTGTTTGCTGAACAATTTGCTTAAGGAAGTCAACATCCAAAAACATATGTACGTAGTCAACTTGCAAAAAGTTGGCAGTATCGACTTTACATCCAGCGTTGCCAGTGAAAGATGGAATTTGGGGCTGACCTCATTTGGAGGGCTGCCAAGAGAGCGATCCGTCTCTGCTTGCTACCACATGTGCCTTCCCTCTGGGTTGGTCTAACCTGCTACTATTGTCCCACTGCATAGACTGTGCTTGTGAAGGGACAGCATGACTGTCATTGTGTCCCTCCGAATCGCTGAACGATGAGTCCTCAGATGGGACTCGGCCGACTGAATAATCATTTTCAGATTTGGCTCTACTGTTCTCTCCTTCAGATGCGGTCTCTGTAGCTGCTGTCTCAGTCCCTGTTCCTGCCTCAGAGCTGTCCTCCAACACCCAAGTTAGGACTGGAGCAGCAGTCCTCCAGCGAGACGCCATCTATTCTACTGGCTAAAACTGTCCTTCTAAAACACTATCCTACTTAAAATGCGGAAATGTTGTTCTGAAACTGTTGGTGGGAATGTGCGCGAGTGATATGTGCATCAGTATATAACATCGGTCACCTTACCTTGTCTTCCCCAAATCAGCAGGTTCTCCAAAAGCACTAAAAAAGAGAAGAAATGGACACAGTATTACTTCACATTGCAGCATACCCATCATCACATCCTTCAGCATTGGTGGCACCCAATGCAACAATCATTTTTGGTGCTCTCTCCACCTCCCCTGGACCTCCTTCTGGGATTCCCTCACTGCCACCCAGCAAAAGTGCCCCTCATCTCTCCATAGCCCCTCTCACACATTCATTCCATTTGATTTAAAGCACTGGTTATGGCTGGCTTTACTAATCCACTCAGCTATCCACATAAAATACAGATCTGTTCTTTGCAGACGGTCCATTAACTTTCTGCGCTATTTTAGGGCAAAAATGCCACAAAAAACCCGCCAATCTCTCTTTCTTGAATGTTGTTTGTGTGTGTATGTATGTATGTGTGTGTATATATATCCGGGCTATTCTTCTATATCGTTCTAGAAGAAGTGTGCAATAATTAGTGGACAGCCAGATCCACGATCGGACCGCTACTATTTCAAGTGGCCTCGGATGTCTGGCATTTGTTTGGAGTTTAAGTAATGATTTTCCGAGGCTCCTGCAAGTTTATTTGTCTTCGTTTTGTGCAGATCATTCATGTTTGAACTGTTGGCAGATAATTAACTACTTCGGAAACAACAGACGGATGCCATTAATGGTTTTATATGCACGTTTTAAAAGCCGCGAGCAGGACTGACAGCGTACTGCAGCTGGGATCCTCGAGAGAATGAATTTTGGTTCTGCCGCCCTGATTGCAAGACGTAGGTATTGGTTTCAGGTGCAAGGCAGCACCTGAACGATCGGAGAGAGGTGTGGCAAGACTGCCGTATTTGTGATCCTGCATTGAAGTGTAACGGGCAGAGGGGCCCGTGGGATTTTTACATTGTGTTTGAAGGAAAACAAATCGGAAGAAGCGGCCAGACGAGCGTGATCGGCCGGTGTCAGCAAGCTGGAGATTTTATGGGCACCAGTGGTTTTCTTTCCCTTTCCGCTCGGATGCAGTAGGGTAAATAACTGACTGCATTGTGTTAAAACGGAGCGTGTGTTTTCTTTCGGCTCCAGTGTGCCGTATTTTTGGAAAGTGTGGGAGTTTTGATCAATATGGACAGCGGAAAGTGAGTACTGTTTCCACAATTACTAATATAATTTATAAGGCATCTGCCATCGAAGTACTTTATGAATATCAGAAGATATACAAAAGTAATTTGTTTATAATTACTTCGTGGACCATCAGCCCGTGTTTCAAAACTATTGGATGTTGTGTGATCTATGAGCATATCTATTAGTGGTGGCTCAGCATATTGGCTATACACAATGGGGTGTATAAAGGACACTATGAATTATAACCATGTGCACGGCAGGATGCAGTGAATTTGGCATGATATTGAGCCTTTAAAGTTGTAGTCTTATAGCTAACTAAAAAGACATTTTTTGTATTGAACTAATTGTGAGAGAAGGGGTGATACGCCCAGTGGATGAAATCTGCAGTGCTTTTTGAAATATCAGGACTCTGTATAATCAGTCTGCACTATATTGAAGAAAACTTATGGAGGTAGAGTAGACTGTGGAATTTGTGGGTCTACAGTTGGAGGTCCTTTGTCTTTGTCTCCAGGATGGCTTCCTCCCTGGAGGTCAGACGAAAGGAAGTCCAGTAAACTCTTTTCTGCCCATATGACAGACTCAAAGGGCAAAATGGACGGTCATGGCAATGGTGGTTCAGAACTCAAATTGCAGTTACTTTATGAAAAAATTGAAAAGTTATCAAGAAAGGAGATTTCGAAATGGTGGGAGATTGAATCCCTACAAGGATATATTGATGTGGAAAGAGTACTGAGACGCCTAAGAATATATACTATACCTACTTATGAAGATCTGGATATGCTTGAGGAGTAGGCGGAGAATTAAAACATTAGCTCATTGAATATGATGAAGATTTTGATTAAATATGCATCTAAGGATAGGAAGAAGATTTTGGAGGAGATTGAGAAAGTATCAACTGAGATTGTGTCCCTTACATCGGAGGATGCTTTTGAAGAATTTAAGAAAAACCTGGAGAAAAAACTAAATAGATTTGAAGAAGACATAGGTGGTCATTCTGACCGCGGCGGGCAGCGGTCGCCGCCCGCCATGCGGTTACCGCCGAATGACCGCACCGCGGTCAAAAGACCGCGGCGGTCATTCCAACTTTCCCGCTGGGCCGGCGGGCGACCGACAAAAGGCCGTCCGCCGGCCCAGCGGGTAAGCCCCTGCAACGAGGAAGCCGGCTCCGAATGGAGCCGGCGGAGTTGCAGGGGTGCGACGGGTGCAGTGGCACCCGTCGCGATTTTCACTGTCTGCAAAGCAGACAGTGAAAATCTTTGTGGGCCCCTGTTAGGGGGCCCCTGCACTGCCCATGCCAGTAGCATGGGCAGTGCAGGGCCCCCCAGGGGCCCCACGGCACCCGTTCCCGCCATCCTGGTTCTGGCGGTGGACACCGCCAGAAACAGGCTGGCGGGAAGGGGGTCGGAATCCCCATGGCGGTGCTGCAAGCAGCGCCGCCATGGCGGATTCCCTGGGCCAGGGGAAAACCGGCGGGACCCTTTTCTGACAGCGGCTTTACCGCCACGGTCAGAATAGCCCAGGAAGCACTGCCAGCCTGTTGGCGGTGCTTCCGCCGCCCTCCGCCATGGCGGTCATGGACCGCCAGGGTCAGAATGACCCCCATAATGTCCAAGAAACAACGTAAATTTATACGGGATTTTAGGGGCTATCAATCTGGTAGGATTCTAACGTTCCACCGTAAATATGATCACATGTATGTGGAAAATGAAAAGGAATCAGTCTGATGTGTCGGATTCCCTCGTGGAGAAAGGATCGGTTATGGAGAAGAACGTTAATAGGTCAAATTTTTTTAAACAATTTCGCCTTCTAAATCAGGGTAGGACAGACCAAAGAAAAGAAGTCTTTCCCCAAAGGGGCAGGGGTCGAGGTGCAAGAGGCAGGGGAAGAGGAACCGGGCAGCCAAGATACGAGCAAGGAAAAGAAGATCTCAAGCAAGCAGGTGTTACAACCAGAGCCCGGAAACAGATGTGAAAACAGCCTCTTGGCATTAGGTTTATCTTTTTGCCCCAAGACTGATTTTGACTATGTACAGACAAGAATTGACCTTTTTCATTTGGTTAGAAAATTAAAATTAAAAAAATGGTTTCTCACGAAAGTGACATTGGAGGTACATGGTGGGGATAAACAAATAATCAATACTTTAACCATCTCTGATGTGGAGGTATTGCATACGCTATCATGTTTACATGATGACGTTGAAGCTCATGAAGATCCTGTGTTAAATTTAGTGGACTCAGGAATTGAGCTGAATAGTCCGTGTCCCACCTCATTTAAACCTAAGTCTGTATTTTTACCTGCGATACAGTGTGAGACTATTGACGTCTTTGAAAGGGATGTCATTAAACAATTGAGGAAAGTTAGATATCAAATGAGTAAGAGTGAACATCACAATTTGACTACGGCACAAAGGGTGGCATTACAAGGTTTGAAGGATGATTGTAGCATTGTAATTAGACAGTCAGATAAAGGAGGAAATGTCGTTGTTCTGGATAAGAACGCGTACCTAGCAGAAGGATTGAGACAAGTGAATGATAATACATGTTATATACCAGTGAATTTGATTGATGTAAAAAAATCCAATACAAAGTATTGTGATATGCTGCTTGATTGGAAGGATAAAGGCTTACTAAATTGGGATGAGTACCAATTTTTGAAATGTGATTCACCAGTGATTCCTATTTTGTACCTATTACCTAAAATACATAGGGATGGTGCTAGCCCTCCAGGGAGACCTATAGTATCTGCAATAGGATCCCTTTTGGAAAATACTTCCAGGTATATAGACTACTTTTTAAGACCTTTTGTAGAGAGTCTTATATAAAAGATACAACGCAATTTTTTAGGATAATTGATGGAATCCAATGGGAAGATGATTATCTTCTTCTCACCATGGATGTCAATAGTCTGTATACGTGTATTCAACATGACTTAGGGCTCGCATCGATTCGACATTTTTTGAGGGCAAGATCGCTCTCTTATCTGATGCATACAGAGATGATTTGCGATATAATCAGCTTTTGTCTCAATAATAACTTCTTCCTATTTGATGATAAACTGTACAAACAGATCCAGGGTACCGCGATGGGGACGTGTTTTGCACCCAGTTACGCAAATCTGGTGATGGGTTGGTGGGAGGAGCTTATCTCTATGAGTTTACCGGATTATGATGAGAAGGTTATGATGAGAAGGTTATCCTGTGGTGTCTCTATATAGACAATTTCTTTGTGATCTGGAAAGGTGATGAGACATCGGCTAGGAGCATTGTGGCTTGTTTGAATAGGAATGACTATAATCTACATCTGAATGAACAATGTAGTAAGGAACAAATTCCATTTTTGGATGTGGATGGGATAGTCCAAGAACAATCTCTTAGAACCAAACTACATAGAAAGGCCACTGAATGCGACTAGTGCCCATCCACCGAAACTGATTGCCAGTATTACTTTTGGTGAATTCTTGAGAGCTCGTAGGATATGCAATACATGGGATGACTGTCAGAAGGAAAGTGAGAATATGGTTAGATGTTTCCAGGAGAGAGGTTATAACAGTAAGATCATCCTTCAAGCTAAAAGAAAGGCAGACAATATAAAGAGGGAGAGTCTGTTATACCCAAAGTTAGAAACCGTCAGTAGTGAGCAGAATGTGAGATTTATAACAACATATTCCAATCCATCCCAGGTTTTGAGAAAGATTCTGAACAAGAGCTGGCATATCTTACATATGGATCCTGTTTTAAGTCTTGCCATCTCTAGTATGCCCTTGGTTACGTTTCGGAAGAGTAGGTCATTGAGAGAAGATCTCAGTCCCAATAGAGTGACCAGTGTTGATAATAGAGTTGTGCCAATGGAACATCCTGTTGTTGTTTTCTGTTGTAAACAATGCAAAGCATGTAAGTACAGCAAGAATTGCTTTGAAGTGGTGGGAGACAATGGCCACTGGACCCATCGAATCCGAGGACAATATAATTGTAATGCTGATTTCTGCATCTATTGTTTGATGTGCCCATGTAAAAAACTATATGTGGGTAGTACAATTCATAAGGCCAAGAAAAGGGTTCTGGAGCATATAAGAGCCATTCGTAACCATGATCGCACATACCCAGTGGCAAGGCCCTTTCATGAGAAATACAATGGGGATGAAAGGTTGTTGAGCTTTGCAGTTATAGACCAGATCAAGCCCAATAAGAGGGGAGGTAATAAAGATAAAATGATGAGGATCTTAGAATCCAAGATGATTATTAGACTTAGGCCCATATTTATACTTTTTGACGCACAACTGCGCCAACGCAGTTGTGCGCCAAAAATATTACCGCCGGCTAACGCCATTCCAACGCGCCATGCGGGCGCCTTATTTATGGAATGACGTTAGCCGGCACTGTGGACTGGTGTGCGTCAAAAAAAATGACTCACACCAGGCAGCGCCGGCGTATGGGAAAATGGGGGTTGTGTGTCAAAAAATGGGGCAAGTCAGGTCTGAGGCAAAATTCAGGCCTCAAACCGGATTTGCGCCATTTTTTTTTACGCCCAACCTCCATTGACATGACTCCTGTCTTAGCAAAGACAGGAGTCATGCCCCCTTGCCCAATGGCCAAGCCCAGGGGACATATGTCCCCTGGGCATGGTCATTGGGCACAGTGGCATGTAGGGGGGCCCAAATCAGGCCCCCCTATGCCACAAAAAAAACCGGAAAGAAATACTTACCTGAACTTACCTTTACTTCCCTGGGATGGGTCCCTCCATCCTTGGGTGTCCTCCTGGGGTGGGCAAGGGTGGCAGGGGGTGTCCCTGGGGGCAGGGGAGGGCACCTCTGGGCTCCTTCCGGGTCCACAGGTCCCTTAATGCCTGCCCTGACCCAGGTGTTAAAAAACGGCGCCCATCAGGCTGTGCGCCGTTTTTTAAGGCCCACCCCCTCCTGTGCGTCAAAGTGACGTCAGAGTATAAAAATGGGGCACAGGCCTTAAAGTCATTTTTTGGAAGGGAACGCCCACCTTGCATATAATTAATGCAAGGCTGGTTCCCCCTTCCAAAAAATGACGCACATGGTGGAATTTTGACGCCCGCGGGGTCGGACGTCAAAGTATAAATATGGGGCAGAGTTTGCGCTGATTGTGCGTCAAAATTTTTGACGCACATTCGGCGCAAACAGAGTATAAATATGCCCCTTAGTACCTTGAACCCGGGTGGTCTTAATTCAAGTGAGGAAATTAATGTGCATTTGGGTTGATTAGAGTTGTTGGAGGCATTCCTTCATGATAATAATTTTGAGACAATTTAAGTAGTGTATTTTTGAATGAATTGGAAAATACATGGGTTTTAAATTAAGAGATATTTATTATTGGGGTAGATGTGTTAGGCATGGGGGTGGTGTTTCACTTATTATGTTAGTTGGTGTGTAGATATTTTCCTGCAGGAACGCACTGATTAAGGAATATGTATATTCCAGTGCTAATGATACGTTCCAGAGTAGAGGGATAATCAGTTTGCTCAAGGGCTATATATTATGGGTGTTGTAGATGTCAACACACTATATTATATATTTATTATGTATTATTTTTATAATGACATTTATGCAATATTTATTGAAGATAAGATTCTTGATGAGCCAATGATTATGTGAATGAATTAATTAATCTAAAATTATATCTATTTATTTATATGAACATGCACTTTGACATTTTAAGATGGCATGTATTTTGCAAAGCACATTGTAAATTATCTTCTTTTTGTAGTCCTTTCTTTGTGTCTTTGGCAGGTATCGGATGTTTAAATTTGCTGTAGTACACTCCCATGCTGTACGTGAGCAAGGCTACGGCTGAAACGCGTTGTATTGGGAGGAAGCATTGGTGATTAAAGATATTTGGATTTCCACTTGTGTCCGGGCTATTCTTCTATATGGTTCTAGAAGAAGTGCGCTATATATATATATATATATATATATATATATATATATATATATATATATATATATATATATATATATATATAGCGCACACTGAAGAAAACTAAGGTTATAGTGGCGTAATAGTAAAGAGTTAGCATTTAAAAAAACCTTTGAAATTCACTGAAAAAAACAAAGATTACAGGGATGTTATAGTTAGATTCTGAATTTACATGCACAAAACTATAGAAATACAACTGTTATAGAGCTATTTCAAGTAAATATAACTCGTGCCCTAAGGAAACTAAAACTCGTACCCCCACCATGCACAGTTTTCACATCAATAATTTTATTCCAAATGTTACAGTGATAATATTAATTCTCTCGTAGGGGATTTCCATGTATAGTCATAAGCATTGAATAGTTCCGCGCGCCTGCGGGGACCCCGGAGCACTGATGTGAAGTATATTCTTAAGTGCAAACACCAGCCGTTTAAAGAAAAGGTCTGTCAAAAAACACTTAAGAATAACATTGTGCAGCCTATGTGAACAGCTACACAGGCCAAATTGTTGAAAAGAAAATCAATAGTAGTGTAAATTCATGTTCAAACACCTATTTATTCTAGAAATGTAATAACAAATACATTCTCATACTTTATTTACACCTCTGATGAGAATAAAACAATGCAGGGCAGTGTAGCCCATAGGCTGCCATTATACAGAATGTAAATAGAGCTGTGCCTTTAAGAAAAGTAAAGTCTTCCTGTTTCCCATCATGCACAGCAAAAGGCAGTTGCCTCAGTTCTTTTTTCCGGCTCCTGCTGACAGGACCCTGAAGCATTGAGCTCTACCTCACAAAAGCTTTTGTGACAGAAATTCATTGAAATATCTTCTGAATTTCATTTTCACTCGACGTTTTTACCTTTGAGTGATCATTTTCTACTGATTTCTGTTAAATTCTGACAGAATTTTGAGGTTTTTCTAATTAGAAATGCCTTCACTTTTTGATAAATGTCCTTCTTGTGGAAGAAAGAAGGCTAAAACAGATTCACATAGGGTCTGTATAATTTGTCTTCCATCCAGCCACAAACCGGAGTCGTGTGACATCTGTAAAACCTTCTCTAGAAGAACCCTTCGTGACAGAGAGAAGATCCGACTCCAGGCGAAAGAGGACAGGAGAAAAAGTGGCCATTCCACTACAGAGCGAGGAGAAGGTCAGACTTCTACCAGGGCTCAACCTGTTTCCTCCATGACTCCTTCCAGACCTGCTGAAAAACGACATAGATCTCCGACGACGTCGAGAGCGTCGACGTCGAAGCAGGGAACGGCGCCAACATGTTCGCCGTCGAGGAGTGCTTCGCCGGCGAGAAAACGACATCGTTCGCCGTCGACAGCTATTTCGCCGTCGAGGCGGCGAAGACACCCGACGTCGAGAGGATCTGGGTCGCCGTCGACACGGCGAACACAGTCCACGCCAAGGAGATCCGAGTCGGGCTCGCCGTCGACACGGCGAGGGAGATCGCCGTCGAGAGACAGTGTTCGCCGTCGGAGGCGTTCACCGTCACTGCACCGACGTCGAGGTTCGTCGTCGAGAGGTTCTCAGCGGCGAGACGAGTCGACGTCTAGAGGCACTCGGCGTCACCGCAGTTCGACGTCGAGGAGTGCTTCGACGTCGAGAAGACCATCTAAGAGGCCTAGAAGGGTTTATACAACCTCAGAATCCTCGGCCTCGCTTATCCTACTTCCAGCATCACCACAGCTCTCACAAAGGCAGTCGCCTTTACCACAGACGCCGGTAACACCTTCGGCTCCTCTTCCGGCGCCTCTTCCAGAACCTGTTCCGAGGACTCCAACGCGATCTGCAGGGCGTTCTGGTTATTCCTCGAGACGTACATCTACCTCAAGGCACCGTCGTCAATCACATTATGGACATTCTTCATCGTCCACACGAGACTACTCTCCAACCTTATCAGACTCACCATCCCCAAGAGTGTCTCCCATAGATGATGTCAACACATTTCAGGAGGTCTTAGTGAGAGGGGCAACCAAGCTGAATATCCCGTTAGCAGCTCCAGCCCAATCGACATCAGTAATCTTTGAGACCTTGCATCAAAGGACATCTTCACGACCTTTACTTCCACTGGTTCCGGGTCTTATTGAACCGGCAATGGACATTTTTCTCACGCCGGCTACAACAAAGTCTGCTCCTTCCAGACTCATTAAAAAGTACCGTCCACCAGAGCAAGATCCTCTATTCTTGAGGTCGGACCCAGTACCAGACTCGGTAGTTATAGTGGCAGCGAAGAACTCGCATTCGACGTCACCGTCTTCCTCTGCTCCCCCAGACAAAGAAAGCAGAAAGATCGATGCTGCAGGAAGAAAAGTATGCTCGACGGCATCTATCACCATGAAAGCAGCCAGTGCCACTGCTTTATTAGGGAGATATGATCGATCCCTCTGGGACTCTATACTACAGTTCTCAGAGCATCTCCCTAGGGACAAAAGGGAAGATTTCCTAGAGGTCGTGAGCGAGGGAGCAATGGTTTCTAACCAGATCATAAGTGCTGCGGCAGATGCTTCAACTCTATCCGCACATAACTATGCTCATGGTATAGCGCTCAGGAGACATGCATGGCTGCGGCTTACATCGCTTAAACCCGAAGCACAGCAGAGGATACAGAACCTGCCTTTCTCAGGCTCCACTTTATTCGGCTCTCATGCCGATGATGAGATGGCCAGAATGAAGTCGGAGCTGGATACCTTAAAAGCGGTAGGCATAGAGCGACCTAAAGAACAGTGAAAGGGATTCCGCCCATATCAAAGAAGACTGTTCACCCACAGGTATCAGGCTCCACATTGGTCGTCTTCACGCCCTCAGCAACAGCAGCAGCAGCAGCATCAGAGGGGCTTCTCCAGAAAGTCGACAAGGGGTCGTTCAACACCTCAGACCCAGACACCTCGACAAACTCCCACGTCTAGGCCCTGAATCTTTGCTTCCCCCTCCTCCGTTACCCACTCCGGTAGGGGGAAGTATCTCAAATCATCTAGACGAGTGGCTACGCATCACAACAGACACCTGGGTATTGAATATTGTGAGACATGGTTACGCTCTCAGATTCACCAGTTCTCCACCATCTGTTCCACCCAAAACAGCCAACCACCATCTCGAAGCTCTGCAGTTAGAGGTCAATATCCTATTGCAAAAAAGAGCCATAGAACCCGTTCCCATCAGCCAACATGGGAAGGGGATTTATTCGAGATATTTCCTTGTACAGAAAAAAGACAAACAAGAGTTTCGTCCCATCTTAGATCTGAGGACAGCAAACAAATGGATTCGCAAAGAAAAATTCAGGATGTTAGCCTTACACCAAATTTACCCACATTTACGTCAGGACGACTGGCTATGTGCGATAGATCTTTGCGACGCTTACTTCCATATCCCAGTAGCCAAGAAACATCGAAAATTCCTAAGGTTCACTGTCGGAAAACGCCATTACCAATTTGCAGTTCTACCGTTCGGCCTAAAATCAGCGCCAAGGACTTTTTCCAAATGCATGGCGGTAGTAGCCGCCCACTTGAGGAAACAGCGAATATTCGTCTATCCCTATCTAGACGATTGGCTCATAAAGGCCTCCAGCTATCTCGAGGCACAGCAGCATTTCGAATGGACTCTACAACTGCTACAAAAACTTGGTCTTCAAGTCAATCTTCTGAAATCAACAGCAACACCTGTTCAGAGGTTGCATTACTTAGGGGCCATTGTAGATACCAAGCTAGGAAAGGTGTTTCCTTCGGAGGAACGACGGTTATCGATTCTCCAAAAGTGCAAACAACTGCAGGAAAGACCTCAAGCCACTGCAAGAATAATAGCTTCTCTACTGGGCTCGATGGCGTCTTGTATCCATCTGGTTCCCAATGCTCGTCTCCATATGAGACCATTGCAGGAAAATCTAGAGGATCAGTGGTGTCAACTGAGGGACGATTGGGAGAACAAAGTCCTGCTGTCTCCTCACACCCTACAATCCCTCAAGTGGTGGTGTTTGCCCAGCAATCTCTTGGTGGGGATTCCGTTCCAACAACGACCTCCATCTCAAACCATCGTAACAGATGCGTCACTGCTCGGATGGGGGGCGCACATGGAACATCTTCGAGTCCAAGGCGAGTGGTCACAGAAAGAGAGTCTCTATCACATCAACCTGCTGGAACTTCGCGCAGTCCACCTTGCGCTCAAAGCCTTCCTTCCCTCTCTGAGAACGGAAACTCTCCTTCTTCAGACAGACAACGTGGCCACTATGTACTACGTGAACAAACAAGGAGGCACCAGGTCCAGAATTTTATCCAGAGAGGCCCAGACAATCTGGCATTGGCTTCTAGCCAGGAACCTGTCGCTAGTGGCAACTCACCTGCCCGGCATCCAGAATGTTCAAGCGGATGCCCTCAGTCGGGTAATAAGCGAGAACCACGAATGGGTACTACACGACGATGTCGTTCATTCCATTTTCGCCCTCTGGGGTACCCCTTCTACAGACCTATTCGCAACCCCAGAAAACAAAAAATGCCAAAACTTCGCCTCCAGATATTACCATCCAGGGACACTGGGGAATGCCCTATGGATAAGCTGGTCAGGGGCATTTCTTTACGCCTTTCCACCGCTTCCCCTGATTCCGGCAGTTCTCCAGAAGCTGTCCAATGCTCAGACCAAAATGATCCTAATTGCTCCAGAGTGGCCACGCCAGTGGTGGTTCCCAGACCTTCTTCACCGGTCACTCAAACCACACATCAGGCTACCATATCGCCCGGACCTTCTCACGAAGTTCAGAGGGCAGATATCTCATCCCAACCCCTCATCGTTGAGTTTGGCAGCATGGCTCCTGAGCTAGTGCAATATGGACATTTGAACTTACCTCAGGACTGTATGGAAATTCTGAGGGAAGCAAAACGCCCTTCCACACGATCAGCCTATGCAAGCAAGTGGAAGAGATTCTGCATTTGGTGTTTACACAACAACATTGACCCGGTTTCTTGTGGAGAACAATCTATCTTACCATACTTGTTAAGTTTGGCAAAATCGGGCTTACAACTGTCGTCAATAAAAGTTCACTTGGCGGCGATAACAGCATACAGAAAGAGTCCTTCACAAACTTCCTTTTTTCGGATTCCGATTATTAAGGATTTCCTAGAAGGTTTAAAAAAGGTTTTTCCTCCCATTAGAAAGCCTTCTCCTCCATGGGAACTGAACGTTGTCTTATCACGTCTGATGCTGCCGCCATTCGAGCCGATACACAAGGCGTGGAGATCTCACATGGAAAGCTGCTTTTCTGGTGGCAATCACTTCAGCGCGTAGGGTCAGCGAAATCCAGGCCCTTTGCGCTCAGGAACCCTACACGGTTTTTCATTCTGCAAAAGTGGTAATGAGAACTCATCCAAAATTTCTACCTAAGGTAGTCTCCGACTTCCATGTGAACCAAACAATTTCATTACCGACTTTCTTTCAGAATCCAGCTACTCCTGCTGAGAGAACTCTGCACTCTCTGGATGTAAAGAGAGTATTGAAATTTTACTTGGACAGGACAAAAAGCTTACGAAAATCACAACAGCTTTTTATTAACTATGGCCCAATCAGAACAGGTTTGGGCACATCTAAACAATCTTTATCCAGGTGGATTGTTTCATGTATAATGTTATGTTATCAGTTAGCAAACAAATCCCTTGGTGGTAGACCAAAAGCCCACTCGACCAGAGGGAAAGCAGCTACTGTAGCCTTGATGAGAAATGTCCCTTTGGCAGAAATATGCAAGGCTGCCACTTGGAGGTCGGTCCATACCTTTACTAAGCATTACTGCCTTGATACAGACGCTAGGGCAGATGCTCAGGTTGGACAGGCTTTGCTCAAGAATTTGTTTGCATGATTCATGTTTTTCTCAGTATTCTTATATCGACTCCACCGCGGCTATGGGGATGGGCTTGCTACTCTATTCAATGCTTATGACTATACATGGAAATCCCCTACGAGAGAAGGAATGGTTTCTTACCTGTAACTCCAGTTCTCTCGTAGGGGTATTTCCATGATAGTCATAAGCAACCCTCCCTCCTCCCCGGTGGAGTTGACATAGAACATGAATATTATGGAGGTGGGTACTCCAACAAATGTTTTGTTTTTTCTTCATGTCAGGTAATAGCCTCCAAAAAAGAACTGAGGCAACTGCCTTTTGCTGTGCATGATGGGAAACAGGAAGACTTTACTTTTCTTAAAGGCACAGCTCTATTTACATTCTGTATAATGGCAGCCTATGGGCTACACTGCCCTGCATTGTTTTATTCTCATCAGAGGTGTAAATAAAGTATGAGAATGTATTTGTTATTACATTTCTAGAATAAATAGGTGTTTGAACATGAATTTACACTACTATTGATTTTCTTTTCAACAATTTGGCCTGTGTAGCTGTTCACATAGGCTGCACAATGTTATTCTTAAGTGTTTTTTGACAGACCTTTTCTTTAAACGGCTGGTGTTTGCACTTAAGAATATACTTCACATCAGTGCTCCGGGGTCCCCGCAGGCGCGCGGAACTATTCAATGCTTATGACTATCATGGAAATACCCCTACGAGAGAACTGGAGTTACAGGTAAGAAACCATTCCTTATGCCATATTAGATATCATCAATGATGTAAAATGTGGGTTGATTAGCGGTGCATGGCAAGGGCACAGGACCATGTGGCCAAACGCACGCATGTATCCAACCCAGTGCCACACACAGCCCTTGGTGATGCGTGGCAGGGGTCGGCCACAGGGCCAAGCTGGTTGGGTGGAGAGGGGGTTGAGGTATAATTTCTGTAATTTTGTCAACATGATTGTTCCTCGAGTGTTTTATGGATAACATTAATCCTGGCGTGGAGAAGATGACGAGACTGCAAAGAGTTGAATCTCCATCAGATAAGGTTACTTCCTTTTAATTTCATGAAGTAAGTGTTTGTTTTGTTTGGTGGAGATGTGCTAATATTCCTCTAGGAATGCTTGAATGCCTCTTGCAAGCAGGGAGCTGTGAAAAATACAGATCCCTGTGTGCGGGAGCAATCCTTTCCATCTGTTTTCCTGCCCGCTTGTCGGCAGGCAGGAAAACAGATGAAAAGTCCCCACCATCCGAGTGGGAGCAGTTTTCCTGCTCCCGCTCGCTGGGAGCGGACCTGCAGTTTTCTCTCATTTGGTGGGAGCTGTCAAAGCTCCTGCCAAGCGAAAGCAAACTGCTATCTCCAGAGGGTTGCCACCTGAGGAGATAGGGAGCCAGCCCTGGGGGGGAGTGGTAGCCCAGGAACTTTACTTGCTCCAGGAGGGGGGCCCCATCCTTCTGTTTGCACAGGAATCCCGGTCCTTGGGAGGAGGTGGTCTTCAGGGGCCCGTGTAATCTACTTTAACTTTTGTTTTGAGACTCTGCTGAGTCCAAGTCCCAAAATGGCTGCTAACACTTCCTGGTTGAAGGGTTGCCAGCCAATCAGATTTCAGCACTGGGACTCTTGGATCCATGGAGGCTTTATGTCCCTAGGTATAAATAAGTGTTTTTCAGGTAATATCTCTCAAACTACTGAATGGATTAACATAAAAGCACAAAAAAAGGGCTCTTTCAGGACCAAGAGCTACTGTTTGGCAAATTTAGTGTAGTTGCGTCCAGCGGGTCAGGCTGTAGTCATGCTTAAAACCCCAATGGGAAAAGCATTTCGTGGCCCCCTGCTTGACCAATCATCTGGCATTTTTATTTATTTGTACTTTTAAAATGTGAGCATAACTATAACGTCCCTGAAACCTTTGTTTTTTTCAGTGAATTTCTATGGTTTTTTAAAATTCTAAACCTGTCTGTATATAACAAAAAACCTTAAAAGCACTCGTATTTCATTAAGTGTACAGAAGCTGAATTCAGAGTCCCAGGGTATGTTCAAATTCTTCTTCTTTACTTTCGCTCCAACCAAGTCAACACGTGTTTCATCTGGGTAAAATCTCCCCTTGACTTCCTCAGGACTTTTAAGGCTGTCAACAGTATATACAAAAATATACAAAACGTATCCATTATATCTCTTCTTGTTCTCTATTTCTATTTCCCATGTAAGTACAAATATATAACTACATAGTAATACACATAATCTAATTATATATTACCTGGTGGAAATCATACAAAATAGTGCTCAACATAAATTACAACAACAAATTTGTGACCTCAGATATACAATTTGATTTTTCACTTTAATATCTCAAAAACTACTGAACAGATTAGTGCCAAAGATATACGCAAGACAAAAAATGAATTTTCTGTGAAAATATGGTTCTAACTTTAACTATCTACTGGCAACCACCAGTAGGTAATATATATAAAAAAATACATACATAAAGCGTCTCTGTCTGTCTTTCTGTCTTTCTCTCTCTCTCTCTCATATATATATATATATAAATATATATATATATATATATATATATATATATATATATATATATAATGACATACTGGCGCCTAGGACCTAGTTTCCATAGAAAAAGCAATTTTTGACTTGCCTATATCTTTGGCACTATTTGACAAATCTTCACAATATTCAAGAAAAGTGCTCTCTAGGTCATATTGTGTACGGAACGTTTCGGGATGATCCGACAAGCAGGGAGTCAAGAAAGGGTGGGGTAAAAAAAAAAAGTGTGTTTCTCATGTTAATTCCCACAGACACTTTAGACACGCCTGCAGCCTGAACCGCTGGATGAAATTACACCAGAGTTAGCAGAAAGGTAGCTTTTGGTCTGCAGTTGACCCTTTTTTTATTTGGTGTAATCCGTTCAGTAGTTTAGTTTCATTAAAGGAAATCCAAATTTGTATACATAAGGTTGCAATTAATTTTGAATACTGACGATCTCGTTCAGAGATCTGATTTGCCGCAACACTTCAACCAGGAAGTGTTGCCAGCCATTTTGAGTCTATGCTTCAGCCAAGTCTTAAAAAATCTGTAAAAAAATAAATAAAAGGGGGTAAGATACTGTTACCCTAACTCCCTAGTCTTGGTTGACACCCCCAAAACAGGGCTAAAAAGCATTTTGTTGTGAATTTATGTGAAAAATCTCAAATATTTGTGAATTACGCAATTTATCAAAAAAAAAAAAAACAAGCACGGTCTCCTGTGCTTGATTTTCATTTAGCCCCCAGGCCAGGTCCCGGGGGAACTCACAAAATACAGGAGGGGGTGCTTATCAAAGCCCCGGGGACCACCACCTCCCTGGAGCGAATACAATATAAGGATGGGGGGCCATGTGCCCCTCCCCTCTGCCTGCCCACCTCCCTTCCCCCACCATGGAGCGATTTATGGCCAGGGTACCACCACCTGCCAGGGCCGGCTCTTGTTACCTCCCAAGTTGGCCACCATCGGGAGGTACCGGTTTGTTTTTGCTTGGAAGGAGCTGATGCCAAGCAAAAGCAAACATAACTTTGCTTTCAGCAAGTGAAGCTGTCAAACAGCTCCTGCTTGCCTTTCGCTGCCCGTTATCATGTGGGCAGGGAGAGAAATGAAAACTGCTATTTAAAGCAATGCCGGCTCCCACAGGAGACGGGTACCGGCTGGGACTGGAGGGGCCATGAGGCTCTCCCTGTGATCCCTCAGGTGTGGAGTAAAAAATAACTTTTTAAGGTGAAAGTGCAGATCTGCAGTTCTACTGTCAGGAATAGAACCATGCGCTGTCCAGGTCCCGCCCGAAACTCTGCTGCGCGGCTCTGCAGCGCTTTCTGCGCACCACTTGTCATACCCTCTTGCTCCAAAGGTGGCCATCAACATCATCTGCCCTGTGGCAAAGCTCATAAAGCTGCAGGTTCAGGTCATTGGTGGACAAGATGCACTTATCAGTGCTCTTCCATGAAGGGACTACAATTCCAATGTTTTTAGAGGCAGCAGCCATCTTGGGGTGTGGCAGGCCTATAAATCCCAGCCACACCCAAGCACGTTGCTCACTATTTTGAAGACTTCGATGCAGCCAGACCTCGTGGGGATTTCTCTGGAGAAGAGCAGAGTTCCTGAATGGCAGAGTGACATCCAACCGAAGTATCCTTGTTTCCATGGTGCATTCAAAAACAAGTAGGTCGTACTCATATCGGTAAGGCCTTGCTGAATCCAAGTTTGAAGGAAGTCGTTAATTCCAAAAGGTAAAATGCCCCTTAGCATAACGAGCAAAGCGTTTCAGGCCACACTGGTAAAGTGCCCCGGGCACAACATTTAAAGCGCTTCAGTTCACAGGAGTAAAGCGCTCTTGGCATTGTATTCAAAGCGCTTCAGTTGACAGGAGTAAAGCACATTTGGCATGGTATTCAAAACGCTTCAGTTCACAGGAGTAAAGCGCACTTGGCACAGCATTCAAAGCACTTCAGTTCACAGGAGTAAAGCGCCCTTGGCACGACATTTAAAGCGCTTCAGTTCAAAGGAGTAAAGCGCACTTGGCATGGTATTCAAAGCGCTTCAGTTCACAGGAGTAAAGCGCACTTGGCACGACATTCAAAGCGCTTCAGTTCATTGGAGGTAAAGCGCCCTTCACACAGCAATCAAAGCGCTTCAGTTCATATGAGTAAAGCGCCCTTGGTCCAATAATCAAGGCGCTTCAGTTTACATGAGTAAAACTTTCAGGCCTAGGTGGCAAATGTGAAAACATCTCAAAGATAAGAAAATCATAGTTTCATTGTTTTTGGAAGCATAATATGTGAGAGACATATTTAAGCCTTTGATGATATGTGAGATATATATTTAAGTCTTTGCAAATTTATAGACTGATACCAAACGTTTTATGTTTATGAATGCATAGTAGTTGCATGATTGATGTTCAGAGTATGTCCAAGGCTCAAGCTCTTGCCTTATCAAGGTTCAGAGGTCTCAGTTTGTTTTTGTTCTATGATTCAGAGAAGGGCCACGCCCAGTTTTGTTTAATGCTCGTGACATTCTGAAGTATCATGATTTTACTAATTGTTCTTGTTCCATGATTCAGAGAAGGGCCAAGCACAGTTTTGTTTAATGCTCACGACATCCTGAAGTATCATGATTTTACTAATTGTTCTTGTTCCAGGATTCAGAGAAGGGCCACGCCCAGTTTTGTTTAATGCTCTTGACATCCTGTAGTATCATGATTTTACCAATTGTTCTTGTTCCATGACTCAGAGAAGGGCCACGCCCAGTTTTGGCTAATGCTCATGACATCCTGAAGTATCATGATTCTACCAACTCTTGAACCCACGGAGACGCCTTTGTTTATTCCATAAGGGTCTCAACTCTTGCATCCAGGGAGACGCCTTTGTCTATTCCATAAGGGTCTCAACACTAGGATTCACTGAGACGCCTTTGTCTGTTCCATAAGGGTCTCAACACTTGCATTCACGGAGGCACCTTTTGTCTATTCCATAAGGGTCTCAACTCTTGCACACACGGAGACGCCTTTGTGTATTCTATAAGGGTCTCAACACTTGCATTCACGGAGACGCCTTTGTCTGTTCCATAAGGGTCTCAACTCTTGCATTCACGGAGACCCCTTTGTTTATTCCATAAGGGTCTCAACTCTTGCACACACGGAGACGCCTTTGTCTATTCCATAAGGGTTTCAACACTTGCATTCACAGAGACGCCTTTGTCTATTCCATGAGGGTCTCAACTCTTGCATTCACGGAGATGCTGTTGTCTATTCCATAAGGGTCTCAACTCTGCATTCATGGAGACGCCTTTGTTTATTCCATAAGGGTCTCAACTCTTGCACACACAGAGACGCCTTTGTCTATTCCATAAGGGTCTCAACACTTGCATCCACGACGACGCCTTTGTCTATTCCATAAGGGTCTCAACTCTTGCATTCATGGAGATGCCTTTGTCTATTCCATAAGGGTCTCAACACTTGCATCCACGGAGAAGCCTTTGTCTATTCCATAAGGGTCTCCACTCTTACACACATGGAGATGCCTTTGTCTATTCCATAAGGGTCTCAACTCTTGCATTCACGGAGACGCCTTTGTCTATTCCATAAGGGTCTCAACACTTGCATTCACGGAGACGCCTTTGTTTATTCCATAAGGGTCTCAACGCTTGCATCCAAGGAGATTCCTTTGTTTATTCCATAAGGGTCTCAACACTTGCATTCATGGAGGCGCCTTTGTCTAAATGTATAATTGAATGTTAATGTTGTTATGAATAAGTATATACATACATGCTTAACCATTTTTCCTTTTCAGATCTCTCTCCCTGCTGTTCCCTACCCTAATTCCCTTCCCCCCGACTGGCTTCGCCATAACTCTGTGCTATAATAGCTTTCTGAGTTGGTGACGCCGGAAGGTGGGCCTGTTGTTCGGCGGCGTGCAGATCCCGAGGAAAGGACACTGTGACATCTACCTTGAAAATGTATCTGATGAAGACGCTCAAGGAACATTAACATTGGCAACGTTATAGACACACAAGATCACTGGAGACAACAAGGTAGTACTTATTAATTAGTCAGTAGAAAGTACTCCAGTTGGGAAGACATTCTGCACAAAACAATGGCCTCTTGTTGGATAAAAATGCAGGGCAGGATTCATTCTGGCATAGTGCTCATTTGACAGAAATCAAACTTCAACTGGAAGCACTTTCAGAAATAAACAAAGCAGGTGCCCAAGTTGAAGGTCCACTTCTGTAGGGTACTAATCATCCTACTTTCTTACACATGGTCAAGGCATAGCAAGTGTTTTTTCTTTGTGTTTCCACTTCGAAAAGTTATCTGTAATCCTGGATAGAGGTGTTTTTATCCTTGCTTTTTTTTGCGTAATATCTCATGTAGTGACCGTGATGAGTGGATTCTTGTTAACTGCTGCTTAGATCCAACTCCCGATGTGTGTGGGATTGATTGGGATATTATAGGGTATTGGTCGCCAAAGAAAGTGTATGGCGCGGAGTTCGGTGATTATAGGGGGTTGGCCGCAGGTCGGGCTCTGTAGCCAACCTATGCCGCGCAAAGCTGTGCCGCGCCAGTGGTTGGATTTATGTATAGTAATAAAAATGACTTTACATCTTTTTAAAAACATAGAAATTCACTGAAAAAAACAAAGGTTACAGGGACATTATAGCTAGGAAATAGAATTTATTGAAACCATAGAAATTCACCTAAAAAAACAAAAGTTACAGGAACGTTCTAGTTAGGCTCAGATTTTAAATATACAAAAGCATAGATGTTCACCTGCTGGAGGTATTTCAAGTAACTATAACTTGTGCCCTAAGTTAACTATAACTCATGCCCTCGCCATGCACTGCTAGTTACCCCAGATATTAAAGCACTCATGACAACTTTTAGAACACCATTGAAAATGTCACTGTAACATTTGCAGTGACATTATTGATGAGATAACTGTGCTCAGCATATTGGGTATTAGAACATTGGAATGTTGGGAGCTCCATTTAAAACAATGGAGCGCTCCGGGCCTGTATTGACCAGTAGAAGTCCGAGCCCAGAGCTCCAGCATTAGAGTGTTTTCCTTCACTGTTGCTGTGAATAAAGGCCTGACGGAGCCCAAGGGGATTTCAGTACCCTCGGGTTCCGTGAGGCCTTTGTTTTATTTAGTAGAACATTCTGCCCTCTAGTGACAGAAAGTTCTTATAGCCACCTGTAGCTGGGCTATACTGACATTAAAGTCCTGCTCCCTTGTTTAAGGCCCGAGCCGATCACTAGAGCGGCCCCTTAATGACCAGCATAGCCCACTGTATTGTGGACGGATTTGAATTCATTGATTGAGATTGTGGTTCCTGGTGATTTGTGTACATATCTGCCGAACACCCCCTCCACACACACACACACATACACATTTTGTCAGTTGATGTGCACGCCTAATCCCTTTATTCTGCAGCTGTCTGGGAGGAATACACAAAGTCCAACAACACCCAGTCATGTGCCTCAGGAAGAGTTGGCAGAGTAGTGAAAGACAAATTTAGGAGTTAACTTAGAAGTACATGTCCAAAGTTTTATTTACAATGCATCCTTCTCTATGGGATACCTAGGGCTTACCTTAGGAGTGCGCTTTATGCAATCAAAGGGGTTTAAGGCTTGGCAAGCAGGTTATATTGCCAAGTCGAATCGGCAGTTTAAAGCTGCATTCAGGCTGTAATGGCAGGACTGGGAAATGTCTAAACTGGCTACTTAAGAGGGTGGCACAATAAGTGCTTCAGGCCCACTAGTATCTCTTAATTAACGGGCCGTGGGAGTAAGGTGTACCACTCTATAGGAACTTACAAGTGATTTAAATATGCCAATCAGGTGTAGGCCAATTTTACCATGTTAAAGGGAGAAAGCACAAGCACCTTAGCACTGGTTACCAGTGGTAAAGTCCACAGAGTCCTAAGGCTAACAAAAACAATTGTATAATCATTAAATAACCCCACTATTGGTCGTATGGACCTTTGTTAGTCGACAAAGAGAGATAAGCAGCAATGATTTATATCAAACACCGTGAAAAGTCCAATTGGGGCTTCACAAGAATTGATAAAGAGATTTGGTGTGAGTTTTAAATGTTTTATTAACAAATTAATTCAAATTGATCTATAAATTTAGCAAGCATTACGTTTAGTCACCCTTGTTACAGATTCAAATCCATTAGTTGATATTTCAAGACAAGATAAAATACAAAATTAGTAGGAATGGCAAATAAAATAGAGAAAATGCAGCACGTATGTTCCATAAATGACAAATCTCTAATCTAAATTAATGAGGTTTTTGGCATAAAAGATGCATTTTTTCAATGAGTAAGGGAAAGGTGTCAGTTTCAGAAACCCAAATGAAGAGCTCTGATGAGAAAATGAAAATGCTTAACTAAGCGTGAAGCGCCAGCACTTAAGCAAAGGAAATTAACAAAAGCTGGAAAGTATCCTTAGTTTCTCATGTTTTCACAATGAGCTGTGGAATCATGGCCTTGATTTATTACTTTAATCAAATCTTGTGGTTGAGACAGTTCTTCCCACAAGTTGTGTTTAGTACCGTCTCCTCTGCTCCTGGTGAGAACCTCACTATCAGTTTTCTAATACATAATAACAAATGGCTATTCAATAGCTAACAGAAGGGTTATGGAAACTTACAGCACCTGCAGTGGGAAGAGAAAATCATCTTATGCGAAAACAACAGCTTAATGCGAAAAACAGAACTCGTATCTCTATCTTCTCAATTCAACATTTAACGTCAGTAGTTAGACCAGCTTAAGTTAAGACATTATGATACTTCATTTGTGTGCTTTTAATGTCTAAATATGTCTGCCTACTATAGATTTTACATTGTTTGTATGTCTTATATAGCATTTAAATATTTCACTTTTCAGTCAAATGTGTTTAATTTGCAAAATGAGGAAATTTGCTCCATCACAGGTATACAGAAAGTCTTTTGATTCTTAGTCACAGCCTGAACAAAGAAAAATAGAGTTTGAAGTCGCCATGTAATTTAGTCTTAAGGCAGTATATTGGTGGCCTACTGGTCGCATTTAAGACAAAACACAAACGTTAACTTGCTAAAATAGCTTTGTTAAATCATCTAATTGAGAGTGGACCCCAACTAAAATGCGATATTGTGAAAAAGGAAGCCAACTTATTGAAAGGGATATAAGGAAAGCCTCCAAAGAACACATCTCTACAATTGTGAAAATGAGTCAGTTGACCACTCAGAGAGAGGTTTGTATGTTTCTTGGAATTGTTAAGTACTGTCGTCATTGGATTTTAACCTTTTCCTTGATTGCAAAACCTTTAGTAAGGTTGATATTGTGGTGACGTCCAAGATCCGGTACCATTTGATGATGAATTTAAGAAGATCATGTTCCTGCACTTGGGACGTCTGGTTACAATTGGACTTTTTTTCTGTTCTGCCATGAGAGAAATGGTTATACACTTTCAATTCATTCACAGAAACATGGAGGTTTAATACATGTGGTGGCCTACCTTTCTTCTGTGTCGGGTAATGGGCCATACTTTAATTGTAGATGTCCCACATTCGGTTGATTTCTTTTTTTTTTTTACCACAATGAGAACACCATAAAACTTAATGGCAGATTGACTTGTGAGAAATTCTTAGAGACAAATAGATTCTGAAACTAGTGGAAGTGACTCACCAGTGGCAAAGAGATCATCGAGAAAGAGAGACCAAATCGAAAATATGCCTCATCTGAATAGATGTATCTAGCTACAGAAGAAGAAGAAGATGAAACTCTTTTGGATAACTATACATTGGTGAATCAATACCAGTGCAAGTTTGAGAGTGCATCAGAGACTGAGTTTGAAACAGTAGAAGAACCACTTTGAATTGAATAAAGGGACTTTTTATATATATTTTTTTGAGATTGCTGTTGAATACAGAGATTTGACTATCAAACTGAAATTAACTTCTGAAATGGGTTTTTGAGAAGAAACTGAGGATTATTTAGAATTTATGTTTTTGATTGTTATAATAAAATAATAAGAAAATAGTATAGTTTAAAAAAAATTTTTTTTATCACAATGACTTTTTGTCTCAATTGAAGATGCTGTACAACACATGCTGTAAAATTATACAGTTAGTGTTAATGATAATAATTTTAGTGGGACTGCTGTTGTGCTTACTTATTCTTGTGGAATATGTATCAGATAGCAGGGCGGTGGAATTCCTATAGCTTGACACCCATAACACATAGGGCCCTAGTACGAGTTTGGCAGACGGGAAAGCTGTCTACCAAATTACCGACAGGGTAGCCACTGCCTATGCGGCAACCTCTCTGCCGGTGTTACTGACAGTTTCCTGCTAGGTCGGCAGGCAGAAACCTGAGTTTAAGTCCACTGGCCTAGCGGGTAACAGGCTACAGGATTGTCTCCAGCTTGTAATGAAGCCAGCGGCAATGCTGTCGCCTGCAGGAGGTACCAGATAGTGAAAATTGCGATGGTGCTGGTCGGGGGGGGAGCTGCACTGCCCATGCCAAGTTCATGGGGATTGCAGGGGCTGCCCTGTGGCCTCCTGCACCCTTTCTCCGCCAGCCTTTTCATGGCAGTGCTACCGCCATGAAACCGCTGGCAGAGAATCGGTTCGTAATCCCCAGGCCAGCGTTGCTTGCAACTCTGCCCTGGCGGGTTAGGACTGCCACCAACCTCCAGACCACTGGGATTTGAGATACTGGTGGTTCCCTGGCAGCCTGACTGCTAGGGTTGTAATGTGGTGGTCAGAACACTGCATTGGCGGCGGTCCAGACCTCCACCGTGAGTGTGGTGTTCTAGAGACCGCCATACTCGTAATGAAGCCCACAGTTTGGGGACAAGGACAACAAGATTTTGATGTTTATGTTGTTTTTGGGACAAGTAGGCCCAACCCCCTGCAGCACAACCCCTTTGGTTGCCAGTTTACGGTACAACATTATGGAGCATGAAAGGGAATTGTCTGCACTTGAGGTAATGTTTTGGTCCATATGTTAATGCTGTTCAAATCTGTATGTATGGTTCTATACAAAGCCTTTATTATTAGGGAGAGTGCTCTAAATAAATTCTGCAAGCTCGTACTATATACTGACAGTGATTCCAGTAAAAAAAATGTGTACAAAAAAATTTGCTAAGTTTAACAATATGAAGCTATGTATAGTTCTGCCAGGATCCTCTATGATTGGATGCAAATCTTTGCAGAAGCTTGAAAGCAAGATTGAGGATGCTTTCCTTTAAATATAAAATGTTCACAAAAAAAGCAACTAGGAAAATAAATAGAATGTGTTGATGCATTCTACAATATGGAAAATCAGTGTGATCACTTTCAACAAGTTTATGGGAAACTTAAAAATTCACAAGCATTGGCAAATACTACAGGCCTCGGCCTCACATCAATAATCAGTTGTTTGGTTTTGGCAGTGCATGTCTTGTCATGGGATTTGTAAACCTTTAATGTTGTGGGAGGTACCGGGCCCTCACCATTGTACCAAATATTGACAAAAAGCAAAAATATTTTTTGGTCTAAAAAAACATACATTACCACAATAGTTCCTGGCACTGAACTAAGCTACTTTGTGTGCTGAAATGCTCCTTGTTTAAGGCAAGAATGCTGTCACTCACAGTGAAGCCAGCCAACAGATGGATAGGGAAAGAGAGATAGGATATGAATTTAAAAAGGAATGGCCTTGGTTAACGCCATTCCTAATCAGGGGCCCAGATCTTAAAGAATTCACAAAAGTGCATACGTCTTTGCATAAGGGCAGATTTACATATTTCATTAATTCACAAGAATTTACAGACGTAGACCAGGAAATCATACTCCTAGAAATGTTTTAGCATTTACAAGTTCACTTTCCCTTCAACCACTTTTTCCCAACCCTCGAAGAAGTTTCACTACTGCCCTCGTCCGGAGTAAATTTTCAATGTTAATTAGAATAGGAAAAAATTATAGAAGAGCTGGTGAAAACCCTTAAACCATGCAAGTTGGGATATTTGCAAAGACTCAAAAGAGCATTCTCACCCTGGAACTATTGCTTACCGCTACCTCCAGTCCCAGTATGTAGACCTGCAGAAATGTGTCAAAATAAAGAAATTGCTAGTATTTAAGCCCTACTACGGTGTTAGTCCTGACATAATCAGAGAGGCTGTTATCAGCACTCAAATAATGAGATTGTTGCCATAATTTGTCGCATCACTACATGGTACCAAAGAGACAAGTAGAATTTTTTTACAGGATAAGTAGATTTATAAGGTAACCTGTCCCATGGACAAGTAGATATTTTATAAAATTTCACTCCCTGAGATTGTGTCAATGATGTTGATACTGAGATTCTTACTAAAAGAAATGAGAGTTAAAACGTGATGTACCAATGCATAGGGAAACTCTAATTAGTGGAATTAAGGATAATGTGTGTACTAAGATCGTTAGAGAATATGTAGATATAATGAAGCTTAGTGAGTGCTGGCTGTGTGCTTACCATCCAACATCATCTGGGAAGGGTTCTATGTATGCACAGCTTCCTAATTCTTGCTCTGTCTGTAATTAATATATTGTGATTTTAACAATGATGAGTTTTTCTCCTTATTTGACTGATTGTAATGTGCCTTTAGAGTATTTGCCTCTTAGAGAAGACAGAGAAATTAAATATAACAACAGTTTGAGAGTGATTGCACAAAACAAATGTATGCTATTACTAATGAAGGTTATATGTGTCTTTTGGTTAGTGATTAGAGAATACAGTGAAAAAGGAGTAAACGTTGTGACAAACTATGAAGAATAGAAGGTTGCATTACAACAGATGAAAGAAGAAGAAAAGGTTGTGGGGTTTCAATCCTAAAATAAAAATGGAGCAAGAGAGAAGGGGTGAGTTATGCAAATTGAAGCCTACATTTTCACCAGGAGGTAATATAGAACTTGTAGGAGATAGTCTGTGTTACAGAACCTATGAAATTAGTGGATACTAGCTGCAAGATGGGCAACCTATTTGGAAAGGAATTTAATATGTCTGAGGAAAACTGCTTATTTCAATTTCCAAAGAAATCAAGTTGGTTTATGTTACTTAGCTTTAGTGTTTCTTAGAAGTTATCATATGGATGATTTAGAAAATGAACATAGTTTGAGAAGAGTGAAATGTAGTTTTAGACAAGTAGTTTTACATATAATATGTGCTATAATTCCTTCTGTTGGTGTAGCAATTAATGATGTGAAAATTAGTTGTTTGTCTATATTTCTAGATAGGCTTTCAGTAGATACAGCTGGGTCATTTAAGCAAGTAAATGTTGAAATTGCAGCTTTTAGGACTATGGCGACACAAAATCGTCTTGCATTAGATATTCTTTTGATGAAAGAGGATGGAGTATGTAAGCTAATAAAAGCTAATAGGTGTACATTTATACCAAATAATAGTTGAATGATTGTTTTTTTTTTTTTTTGTGTGAATAATCTTACTAAAATTTCATTTGAGGCTAAGGGCCTGATTTAGATCTTGGCGGATCTCATCCTGCTTTAGTTTTTCTGTCCGATAATCAGTTTATTTAGATGCTGGTGGACGCATAGACCAAAGTCTGTCGCTGAACCACTTGCCAACTTGCCGGAAGTGTTAAAACAAATTCCAAATGAGCACGGGCTGCTCCAGCCCTAGATTTAGGGATGAAACTGATGTGTAACCTCAACACAATCTCCTCAATAATACTCAGTAATAATAAAGGGGAAGTGTTAACGTTGGCAATATATGCCAGCGGCTCCGGGAGATTCCACAGTTGGAACAGGAGCATCAACTACCAAAAATTATTTCCGACACCTATACTAGTATAGGACGAGATAGTTTGGGAGTCGAGCTGAAGATGCCTGAAATTCAGAGTACCACTGTTAAGGAAGGAACTACACAAGCACAAGAGGGTTCTAAAAAACCGCTCGGTCTCCAGGAATATTTATATGCTACCGCTGGTCTGTCCAAAGCCTCCCATTCGTGCCATCCCAGGGCCCAGGCCGGTCCGCCCTGTACAGAGTTGCAGTACTCTCTCTGTCGCCCTGCAGGGCCACATTCTACCCCGCAGAGCTACACCACAGCAGGCCCGAAGGCACAAACTCCTACCGACCAGACTGCCGGCACAGGCCCCTCCTCCGCCCGCAGCCAGTGAGCCATGCCGGGCCACAGCACCAATCTCTGCCGCAAGGCCCAGCACGCTGGCCTCCAGCCTCTTCAATGAGAGGACCCACTGAGGAGGGAGGGCGGGAGAGCAGGGACCTCCCTCGCCAGGGCATTATGGTCCTTTTCTGGGCCTCCAGGTGGGCCTGATCTGCATCATGCCTCCCGTACCTCTAGGCTGGGGACCTCCTGGCCCCTCCTCACTTTTACAAGCTTGTGAAGGCACTCATGCAGTTTGGGAAACACCCCATCTGTCTGCGGCTCCCACAGAGGCAGATCACCCGAGCAAGGTCACTCTGCACCCTCCTTGGGGCTCGCTGAGTGCCACACATTTCCAGGCCCAGACTCCACTCACCGCCGGGCCCCATGACCCCTAGAATCTTGATCGGGGAAGTCAAGCTGCTGCCAGGATCAGAGCCTCAAACCCCATCTCGGGCGTTCCCCAGAACATCAGGCACAGCATGATAATGCAGGATCAGGCTGGGCGAAAATGAACTTTCTAGAAGCGCATCCTGCTGGTCATCTTGCTTGCCTCCCTGCCCACCTCCCCAAGTATTGCACCTTAGATGGTTACATTCAATCCAACAAATGATTTGAGTTAAACATGCTTTAAAATTCAGTGCAGAGCTTGATGAATTTGTATCAAGGGATAAAGTGTTTTGGATATCATCTGCATAAGAAATAACTGATCCCAAAAGATGCAATGAGGAAGACTAATGGGGTCATGTAAATATTGAGTCAAGTCAGGCTCAGAGGCGAGCCCTAAGGGACACCGTCCCTGAGGGATCCCTTGAACTGAAATTAGCAGCAGTGACTGCATGTTTCCTGTTAGCAAGGAATGATTGAAGCCATCGCACAACGCAGCCACAAATTCCAAACTCTGCAAAGCGCTGTATTAGCAGAACATGTGACACCATCTTGAATGCCTCTGACAGGTCCAAAAGTATAAGGATGACAATCAGACTCCTATCTAGAGTTTTATTTAAGGATTCAGAGACTTCCAGAAAGGCTACCTTGGTATAGTGTAGGGGTCTAAAGCCTCATTGGGAGGTGTGGAGAAGTTAGAAAAAAATATGACATGAGTTGTGGATTTACCAACTTTTCCAGTATTTCGTCTGGAGCCGGGAGCCAAGCGATTGGTCTGAAGTTAGCTAGAAGGATCTGCTGATAACGTCTTCAGCAAAGGTTTTACCTGAGCCTGTTTCCATATTTGTGAAATTTGAGCAAGTATAAGTGAGGAATAGAAGAGAGAGTTTAAAATACAATTGATAATGTTGATAGCATTTGCAAGAATTGCCGGAAGACACAAGTCGGTGGGCGATCCGATTTGCAGCTTTTGATAGCATACTCTAATTGCTGTAATGTAATCGGTTTAGACTCATTAAACGCTGTTAACTCTTGAAATTGTTGATACTGAAAGTATGGTAGGCTTGAGCACCTCAACATGGTGGGCCTGTGACCTCCTAATATTAGGCTAAAGTGACACGTAATAGGGCAGTAATATCTACTACCTGAGAGGTCGACTCAAATCTTTTGACTCGGGCAGAAGTAATGATCATCCAATCAACATTGAGAACCAATAAAATCAACAATAACAATATGCAATAATGAGTCAGTAATTTATACACCCAATGACCTATGTTGCCATGGATCGCCACAACAATTTAGTAAAGTTTAAACATTTACTTATATTGACAATGCTAAGGTCACTTAAATGATGGGTAAAACCAAATGATAGCAGTGCAAAAACAACATAGGCTGTCCAAATCGTCTGAAGAATCTCAATCTTGTAAGAGCAATTGAATCAATCACAATCAATTAATAAACATTCAAATTTATTGTGGATCAGTCATCCTAACTACCAAATTCTAATTTGAAAAGCATGTGTGGGCTGGGCTTTGTCACATGCAAAAATTAAAATAAGACAACATTTAATTTGGAAAAACATCTAGCCATGGCGCTAACAAAAATATATGGTTAGATTTAAAGGAAAAATAAATGCACATTGGTTGTACCTCTCCTAAATGAGACAGCAGCTTGCAGAATCTTCATCAGCTGAGCACAAGAACAGCAGTTCTTCAGCGATAAGCATCAGGAACATACAAAGGGAAAACACTTCAGTAATGTTGGGCCTAATGTATCTGAACTGTTAGAATCTTAGACAAGAGCTGAATAGCAGAACTGAACTGAAATTAAATCTGACTGCACAGAAAGCTAAACGGAAAACTGCACTGCAAAGAGCTGAATGAAAAACTAACTCTGAATGGAGCTGAAAGGAAACTCAACTGACTTACATGACCCCAAACTTGATAAATTAAAGTCCCTAAAATTTATTGGCTAAGCTTCTATTAGACAAGACTGAGGTGGGTTAGTCCGCAGCCAATAAAATGTAATCTGGGCTTCAGTTGTATCTTTCTTTATTCTTACGCTCCTCTCTGGATGACAGTTTCTGTGCAACAATTACATTACTGAAAACAAGTATTTGCAATGCAATGGGTTTTGCGTTTGCTCGAGTAAGGGCTATTTGCGTTGCAAATTCTGAACTGAATATTTCTTTCTGCATAAATTGAAAATAATAAGTAAAACACTAATTCGTTCCCAGTCAAACGTATTATGCTTGTAATAGGGTTGATGTGATGTAAGGCGCTCGACTACTGCTCGCTGCGTAGGAAATAAATAAAAAAAGTAGTCCAGAAACCATACGGAGAACACAAAGCATTGTATGTTTTCAGTAGTTGGCCGGTGCGCTTGAGTTGGGCTAAACACCGGAAAAGGCATGACGTATGCATGTCTTCCACTAATGAAAGCAAGCGAATTTTGAAAGGCAAGCCCACAAACCAACCAAACTCATCAGCGTGCGTTGAGCGTGGGTGAAAGCCCATAGAGAGATTACGGCAGGGACAGAGCACTTTGCGCTCAACCCTAACTAAACAGAACACAACATTTAGCTAACAATACTTCCTTTAAAAAACTAAGGCTTGTTGTTAAAAGTTGTGATTTTTATCACAAGGAAGTACAGTACGAGGAGGATATAGAAAGCAGTAGCTTTCCACTGTGAGCTTTTATTAAACAATGTTTGCAAAAGCATTTCAATAAAGTCAGCATAACATTTCAGCACTGTGCTTCTGGAAAAATACTAAAACATAGGTCTTTTCACTAATGCTAGATACATGAAGAATGAAAGATTTCTAATAATTTCAAACCATTAGTTTTGTGGTACAAACTATTATTCATGTTTTGTCAATATATGTAGTTATAATTAATCAAAATAAATTTTCACATTTAATAATTTACATTGAACTCAATGTGGCTGACACCATGCAAGCCACAATTTAAACATACACATGTTATTTTTCTAACACATTTCTCTATTAGGCCTTTTAATACACGTTAATCATTTCATTTTATTGTTGTTCAAATTTCTTTATTGAGGATTTGGACTTCAAGAAACGGAAAAGAGAAAAGAGGAATAAAGACACAGGAGGGTGTTGTAGCACCCAACATTCCCCAACGAGAAACAGGCAACATGCCAGTTCTCCCCTAACCTCTCCCTACCCATCCCATCCCCTCCCCTCACGGGAGTGCTAGCCTGCAATCGTGGCTGTGGGATAGATAATGGCACTGCGAGGACCCCCGCTCACGCTTCAAAGAGACTCCTATTTGTGTAAACGAAGAAGTCGCAGATATCTAGGGCATGTCAATTCCCTAAACTCGCAGGAAAGCAAAGTCAGAAATGGGTGCCATAGCTCTCTATAGGAGTCCCCGTGCAACGTGCAGTGAAAGGGATAGGGTGATCCTCTCCATCCTCAGGATCAGCCAAAGTCTCTGTAACCACCCCAGCTGCGTAGGAATCCGAGACGTTCCCCAGTGAGTTAGTATATTTTGGAGAGCTGCCCCCAATGCCATTTGTCGGCCCGTATAGATTTGAGCTCGAACGTTAGGGTATTCGGAAGACCCATTAGGATATAAGCTGGAAAGCGTGGCAGTTGGGTGTTCATGTGAGTATCGATGTCGTGTAGGATTCCCTTCCAGTACCCCAACAGCTTAGGACATTCCCATAGTAAGTGGGTCAGACTGCCTATATTATTGCAACCCCTCCAGCAGAGGGGTGAACGTGTGCGGTCTATTTGGTGGAGTCATGCCGGGGTGAGGTACCAATAAGTGGCTATCTTTATTGCAGTCTCCATGCTTGTGGCGCAAAGTGCTGTGTGGTGTGCCCTGTAGTGAATCGCCTCCCAGTCCTCCGGTGCCCAAGATCTACCCAGTTCTGCCTCCTAACGAACCTGGCCCGGGATGCTAGGAATTGGGACTGCGCGCTGTACTAGGTCATACAACTCCGATATAATGTGTTTATCTGGTTTCCATTTTTTGTACTGTGTGAGGGGGCAACAGGCCTTCTCCCTATACGAGGGGTGCAACACCCAGTGCCGAATCTGGAGGTAGCGCATTCTCTCCATCGCTGGGAGAGACTGGGACCTTCTAAGGTCTTCGAAGGAAAGTATGCCCCGCTCGTCGAACAGATGTCCGACCGAACGTCAAACACAGGTCATCCAGTCCCGATAGGCACGACAGTCCAGGCCCGGAGAGAAGTCCGGATTCCCCACTATGGGCGTCAAGAGGGACGGAAAGGAGGTAAGACCGCTCGAACGAGTTGTCTGGTCCCACATCTTCATTGTAACTCTGGTAACAGGGGACAAGTATAAAACCCCTGGTCTATGACGGTACAGGAGGGATGGAATCCCCCACAATAAAGCGCCTGCCACCGCCCGGTCCATGAATAGCCATTGCTTGTCCGATTCCGATCTGGACCACTCCACCAGGTATCTGAGCCGCATGGCCCTATGATACTGTTGCACATCTGGGACTCCCAGACCCTCCCTCACCGGGGCCTGACTCACCAGGGCGCCAGCCATTCTGGGCCTCTTACCCCTCCATATAAAGCGATTGATTTCTCTCTGCAGGGTCTGTAGGGTGCTGGGCGGAGGCTCTGCCGGCAGTGTTTGAAAGAGGAAGAGGGCCCTGGGGAGGATCGACATTTTGACGGCTGCTACTCTGCCAGTCCACGAGATGGGGTAGCATCTCCACTCTGTGAGGTCGGCCCTGACCCCCCGCAGGAGGAGCGAGTAGTTCACAGAGGCAGTCTTGGACACCGTTTGGGCTATCCAGAGACCTAGGTAAGGGACGGAGTCCTCCTCCCATCGAAAGGAATAGCGCCGCGTTAACTCATTCAACGTCTCCCTCGGGAGCGCAAGGTCAAGCGCCGGAGACTTCGATAGATTTACGCGGAAGCCTGACACCACACCGAAAGCCCCCACCTCCTCTAGAAACACCGGAAGAGCCCTAACCAGGTCGTAGAGTGTCACCACAATGGACTCCTGGCGGGTCCACCGAAAAGGGGTCAGATGACACCCCGTTGACCCTGATCGAGGCCCTCGGTTGGCTGCAGGCCCCCGCTATCCAGGGCTGAAATCGAGTCCCCAGACCAAAGTGTCCAAGCGTTGCGTGGAGGTGTGACCACTGGATACGGTCGAACGCCTTCTGGGCGTCGATGCTGAGTAGCATTGAATTCTGCTCTGCACGCTGTGCCTTGTCCACCGTGTGCAGTAGACGCTTAATCATTTCATTTTAAACACACATTTATTAATAATGTTTGCTCTCTAACAACGTTGTGATTACTGAAGCCAGCTTGAATTGCTTTCATCTTCTATTCAGAAAAATTCACACAACCTGTGACACAAAGCTTGTGAAGGCTGGATTTCTGTGGTACATGTGTTGGAGTGGAGAAGCTCCTCTGCAAGTTGCAAAAATCTCCTGTGGGGCATTCCTTACTATCTCTATTATGGTAGAAAATAAATTGCTTTTGGTTTCCTTAATGGATTTATGAGACCTCTTAATGGCCGATTTGTAACTATCCTCTGGGAGATAATGAGTTCTCCATCTTCTTTCTTTATTTTTAAATATGTTTTAAGTATAAGATATGTAGTGCATATTCCAATGTATTGCTCTGTAATGCATGCTGTTGTTTCGGCAGTGAACAATCAAAAACGATACTAATAATAAAAAGAGAGCAGATCAAATATGTTAACCGTCAGTTGAAGCTGCATACAAGCAAATAGAAATGGTTTATGATTTACAGTGTTCATTTATGTTTGCTGAGACAGCAACACCTACATTGCAGTTATGAGAACAGTATCAATCAATCAATCCCAAAATTTATAAAGCGCGCTACTCACCCGTGAGGGTCTCAGGGCGCTTGAGGGGGGCAGGAGGGTCACTGTTCGAACAGCCATGTTTTGAGGTTCTTTCTGAAGAGCAGGAGGTCTTTGGTTTTGCGGAGGTTGGTGGGGAGGGAGTTCCAGGTTTTGGGGACGAGGTAGGAGAAGGACCTGCCTCCTGTGGTGGTGCATTGGATGCGGGGGACTGTGGCTAGGGCGAGGTTGGCTGATCGGAGGTTGCGGATGGGAGTGTGAAAGTTCACTCTTTCATTGAGGTATGTAGGGCCGGTGTTGTGGAGGGATTTGTGTGCGTGGATGAGGATCTTGAATGTCATTCTCTCGTTTATGGGGAGCCAGTGAAGGGTTTTGAGGTGTGGTGAGATTTGTTTGTGGCGGGGGAGGCCAAGGACGAGGCGCGCGGCTGTGTTCTGGATTCTCTGGAGTATGCGTGTGAGTTTGAGTGTGGTGCCAGCGTAGAGGGCGTTACCGTAGTCTTGTCTGCTGCTGATGAGTGCATGGGTGACTGTCTTCCTGGTCTCTGGGGGAATCCATTTGAAGGATTTTTTTTTAGAGTGCGGAGTGTGAGGAAGCAGGAGGAGGTAAGAGCATTGATTTGCTGTGTCATGGAGAGGGAGGGGTCCAGGATGATGCCGAGGTTGCGTGCGTAGTTTTCGGGGATGGGTGCGGGTCCTAGGGCGGTGGGCCTCCAGGAGTTGTCCCATATGGTTTTGTTGGGGCCGAAGATGATGATCTCGGTTTTGTTGGAGTTAAGCTTGAGATGGTTAGTTGTCATCCAGTTGGCGGTGTCGAGGAGAGCTGCATGTAGGTTGGTTTTGGCGGTGGTAGGGTTGCGGTGAGGGAGAGGATGAGTTGGGTGTCATCTGCGTAGGAGAGGATAGTGATTCCGTGTGATTGGAGGATGTTGGCTAGGGGGATCATGTAGATGTTGAAGAGTGTGAGGCTGAGAGAGGACCCTTGGGGGACTCTGCAGATGTTCTTGGTGGTGGTGGAGTGGAAAGGTGGGAGGCGGACTCTCTGGGTCCGGTCAGTGAGGAAGGAGGTGAGCCAGTCTAAGGCTTTGTGGTGAATTCCTATGTTGTGGAGGCATGTGAATAGTGTGTGGTGACACAGTGTCAAAGGCTGCGGAGAGGTATAGGAGGATGAGTGCAACAGTCTCGCCTTTGTCGACTTTGGTTCTAATGTCATCAGTGCATGCGATGAGGGCGGTTTCCGTGCAGTGGTTCTTACGGAACCTGGATTGTGAGGGGTCAAGAGTGTTGTTTTCTTCGAGGTAGTGGGATATGCGGGTGTTGACTAGTTTCTTGGCGACCTTGGCGGGGAAGGGGAGGAGGGAGATGGGGCGATAGTTGGAGGATCTCCGGGTCGGCTTTGTTTTTTTTTAGGAGAGCAGTGATTTCCGCGTGCTTCCTGGGGTCTGGGTAGGTGGGAGAGACGAAGGAGGAGTTGATTATGTCGCGGAGTATGGGGCGATGGTTGGGCTGGCTTTGTTGTAGATGCGATGTGGGCAGGGGTTGGAGGGGGATATGGAGCGGATGGAGTTCATGGTTTTTTCGGTTTCTTCGTGTGTGGTGGGGGCCCAGGTGGTGAGTGTGGTGGGGGTTGAGTTGGGTGAGTGAGGGGTGTGTTTGGAGGGTGTGTGTGGTATGAAGCTGTCGTGGATGTCCAAGATTTTGTGAAGGAAGTGGTTGGAGAGAGAGTCTCATAGGGGCTGTGTGTGTGAAGGGTCTGTGTTGCTGGCTTTGGGTTTGGCTAGTTCATTAATGATGGTGAAGAGTTCTTTGCTGTTTTGAGAGTTGTTGTCAAGGCGTGTCTTGTAATGGTCTCTTTTGGCGGTGTATATGAGTTGGTGATCGGTGCGAATGGTGGCTTTGAGGGTGGAGAAGTTGGTTGTAGAGGGTTCTTGTCGCCATATTTTCTCCGTGTGGCGGCATTTCGTGCTTGGAGTCTTGGAGTTCGGGGTGAACCATGGGGCGTTCTTGATGTTGCGGGAGGTGATGTGTTTTCTGAGGGGGGCTAGTGTGTCTGCGCGGGTGGTGATCCATTTTGAGAGGTTGTGGGATCCTGTGTTGGGGTCGTTGGTGTTGGGGGGGGGATTGTGAGCCAGTTGGGAGTGTTTATTAGAGCATGCAAGTGATAGCAAGGGCCTGATTTAGAACTTTCCAGATGGGTTACTCCGTCACAACCCTGACGGATGTCCCATCTGCTGAAATCTAAATCCCATCATATGCGTTGTGACGGAGTAACTCATCCTGCAAGTTCTAAATGGTGTGCGTATGTGTGGATGTTTGGGGAACCACTTTTAGCTGTCTGCTGAGTGTTAAACAGAGTGGTCACAGTAGTTTTACACACCATCATTACCTGTGTGACAGTGTTGGCTTTTTTCTCCACATACCTCTAAAAGGGCTTTTGTCTGGAGCTCATCTGGATATTTTTCATGGATGTAACCTAGTTCCCTATGTTGGAATGGGGGGTGTATGTCTGGCAGCAAATGTGGCTACTGTTGTATCTGTTCAGTGCAGCTATGGTGTCCTACCCCTGACATATGGCTACATCAGGGATGTTGAAGGGATATATTTAACACTCCTGCAGTGTACAGTGTCAAGTACTTGCCATCCACCTCTCTGTACAGTGTGTTACTGCACGATGTATGTACTTAGGTTTGATGATGTCGGATACATTGATATCTGAAACATTGGTATGAAATAATAACAATATTTTGGTGTGATCAGGTACTGTTTATTTATTGTGTGCATGACAATAGGGATGGGAATGTGGAAGGGATTGGGCACATGGTGAATAGAATACTCTGTTTCATTTCCACAGCTGTTGGTAGCACAGGGACAGAATCGATGAGGCCAATGTGAAATGGCCAAATGGCGGGGGATAGTCAACAAGATGGTTCAGTGGCACACAAGGGAGACAGTTCAGGGCAGAGTCACTTCTTGGCGGTGGGCTTGGTCTTGGCTACAGAGTCACTGGGTTGTCTGGCTCTCCGGCCATGTTTGCAAGGGACTTCCTGGGCTACAGGGGAAGTGGTGCTGGTGTCCTCTGAGTCCTCTGGCAGGGCCTTCATTCCACTAGCTGCTGCAGATGTTCCTGGCTAGCAGAAGGGGCATGCTGGTGCAGCACCCCTGCAATGGAGGCCATGCTAGCATTTAGTTGTTTCCATTGCTCCATGGCCTCCTGGTGGTGTGACACATGCAGCCTCTGGTTGTCCTGCAACGTGGCCAGGATCAGGTCCATCCTGTCCTGGGAATGCTGGTATGTCCCCAGGACTTCTGATATGGCCTCGAGGGCAGCTGCACCCCTCCTTGGCCCACCCCCCTGAGCCACTGACACCCTCCTACTGGGCCTAGCCCCCTGTGCCTGAGTCCCCGCCACAGGTGGGCAAATCTACTTGCACTGGGGCCTTCATCGTCCTGCCTGGTGGTGGATGGTGACTCCAATCTCTGTACAGGTGGGCCGACAGTCCGTGGCCTGGAAACACAGGTTTGGGGACGATGGGAATTTCACTTGGTCCAGACATGCAGTTGCACCCTCCTCACCGGGGCCGCCGCCTTCTGGTGGGGGACTTGTACTTCTTGCCATTTCAGGTCAGGTGGCATGGGCTGTGGTACCTGTGTGTCACCTCCAATGAGTATTTAGTTTCCTGCAATGTGTTATAAATTGTGATGGTGCAGTGGCAGTGCTGGAGGGGTTTGGCATTGACAGTACTGTCCCTAAGTATTTTTGTCGTTTTCTATGTGTTTGTTTTGTATTTTTTTGCCATTGTCGTATTACTCTTCTGTTTTCTGCCCCCTATGCTGTCATTGCCATTTCCCTTGCAGCACTAGCCACCTGTTTGTTGTGCTACCATTCCCAGGCACTTGCATGCAGGGGCCCTTCGGGATAGGTGTAATGCATTTTTAGTTCAGGCATTTGTTCTGCATTGTGGGTGATGTAGTGCAGCATACATTACATGCAGGGGTTTGTGATGGTGCTCACAGGGATGTGTTGTGAGTTGGATGGGATGTTATGGTCATGCACGGATTCTGGGTACTGTTGAATTTGGGATGTTGGATGTGTATGGAATAGGGTGTTTAGTGGTAGCGAGAGCGGTAGGGTGAAACATGCATTACAGGTGGGATACATGGTAGGGGAGATTATCTGACTTACCAGAGTCCAGTCCTCCAGTGAGTCCAGTGAGGCCATCCTGGTGCAGGATAGCCAAGGCCTTCTCCTCCCAGTCGGTGTATTCGGGAGGTGGAGGGAGGGCCACCGCCAGTCTTTTGTACTGCAGTTTGATGTCATGATGCCATGGAACGTACCTTCCCCCGCAGGTCATTCGTTCCACCACTTCCTGATGTCGTCTCTTGTGCGTGGATGGTTTCCCACTGCGTTCACCTCTTTGACAATCCTCTGCTATAGCTCCATCTTCCTGGCGATGGCCGTCTCCTGTACCCGGGCCTCAAACAGCTGCGGCTCCACCCTGAGTATTTCGTCCATCATGGTCCTTAGCTCCCTCTCAGTGAGTGGGGGTGCTTAGGTCTTGCCATGGTGTGTGATGTGCGTGGTGTTGAGAGGGTGAGTTGGTGGGGGTGGTGTGTGTGTGTGTGTGTGTAAGTGTGGGTCCTGGTTGGGGGTGTGTGGTGGTTGTGTAGTTTGTGTTGTTTTGTGTGTGTGTGAGAGACTTGTGTAATAGGTTTGTAGAGTGTGTGCGTGGTGTTTGTGGCAATAGCTTGGTGCAATTGGCGTTGCAAAGGATTGTGGGATGTGTGTGTGTTTTATAGTGCTGTGTGTCGGTGTGTGTAATGTTTGTATATGTGTCTCAGGTGAGAGGCTATTGAATGACCCAATGCGTTAAGTTGTTGTTGGTGGGTGCCATCACTATCCGTGGCGGTCTGTACCGCCGTTGAATGACTGTGGGGCTGATTTGTGGATCATAATTTGGTGGGTGGATTTTTTATGGCGCCTTTCCGCCATCATTGGCCCTGGCGGTGTGTGACATTTGGCAATTTTTTGGCCGTTTGGCTTTTTGTACTCATAATACGGCGGAATGCATTCCGCCGACACTGCTTGTCTTTTGGCGGATGCCAGTACGGCGGCTGGTGGTGTTGCCCGTCAAACACATAATGAGGGCCTAAGTCTCTTTCCCAGCCAAGTTTGAATTTAGCTAAGGGAGGGGTGAATAAAGTCAACAATGATCTATAAATCCATGCAATCAGCTTGCTACCCGTACCCATGTTGAAAAGTGACGTCATGTAGTTGTGCTATTGTTCTGTGTTCATGATATGCCCTAGAATATGCATCTGAGCTTGGAGCATCTTGTGAGTCAGGAACACCCTGGGGAGGGATCAGATCTATTTAGGCCCTCATAATGGACATGGCGGTCGAAACCGCCATGTTCATGCTGGCGTTCTTACTAGTGACCGCCAGCTTCCCCGGAGGAATGCCTGGCCAGGACATTGACGGCAGCTCGACATGGACCTGCCGCCAATGCCTCTGTGCGGTGGGTGCACCTGCGTGATGGGGCATTGCACAGGGGCCCCTGCACTACCCATGCCAAGTGCCTATTATGGCAAATGTCTGTAAAGTACCAGTGCTGAAACCAGTTCCAAAAGAAGTTGGCTGTACTTTGTATGGGATGTTTGCAAGTGAAGGGTGAGAGCAATCTAATTATGTGCCTATTGCCCCATTTAATTCACTCCCATGATAGCTACACAAACAGGCCTGGATGCCAGCAGTGGGGAGATGGAGGAGTAAAACTTTGGTTGCCCCACTTTGGGCGCATAGACTCTGTCTAGCACCAGGGGTTTGGCATCCAGCTTACATTTTGTTATAACATATCTCCCATTTTCATCTGCGGATTTGTTACAGGTTTCAAACGGGACCCAGACAGGTGTTCTCTTAGCATAAGACGAGCATCCAGTAGATACAACATGCCCCTGCCATTTAGTTTTTGTCCGTCCATGTGCATGAAGTTTGTCTTGTGAAGTACTCCTATGTGTATTCTCCTGCAATGTACCAGTTAGTAGTATTGGACCTACACCTGCCAGTTAGTAGTATTGGTCCTACACTTGCCATTCCAAGTTAAACACATACATATGTTCATTCCTATCCTCTGATCATGTATGTAGGTCTTGCAGCTCCAGGAAAAGCCACTAGGCGGGCTATGACCAAAAATTAAACTAAGAAGTGCCAGCTCTAGTGCAGCCATCCCCCTATCCCCAGAGGTCGGCACCCTTACTGTCCCTGCCCAGTAAAAGAATAACTGAAGCTAAAATTAAACATTTAACTGAGTGCTTATGCCCAACACAATTCACCTGACTAAAATAATCTGTGCCATAATCCAGTTAAGAGGGGAAACTAAATGGCTAGTCCAGAAAGGCAACAAGCCCAAAATGTTTAGGGCTTGTTCCCAACCACCCCAGCTCCAAGAATGGTGAATGTCTGTAATGGGATTTAGGTGCTCCAGATACTCGCCAAAGGCATCAACCTGATTCAAAGCAGACATTTTGTTAAGAATATGTGCATAAGAGATCTGAATAACTCACTGGAAGAGCTAATATATCCACTGGCACAACCTTCTACAAAGCCAGAGTAATTATTCAGATCTTTTTGGAGTTACAATGGGTGAAACTGTAGAGGTTACTGTTAAAAAGAACTCAGGAGACATCCATAAATTAGAGTTTTCATTATTCCGCCTGCATATTAGGCACAGCTCCAAAATATCTTCGGTCCTCAACCACCAGTCCCCCACTCCTCCATTCCATTCCACAGTAACCATAGCTGTTTGCGGCATCATATGGAATATCTGAGTGTCATGATTCTGCCCGGCAAAGGATAGGTTACAACATATCTCCCCTTTAACATATGAAACAAAATGGTAATATACGCAAAAACAAACTAGAACTATAATTGAAATTAACAGAATAAGCATAAAGTGACAAATGCAACAATAAAACATAGCAGGATAACTATTTCACACTATAGGAGGATGCAAATAATAAGAGGAACAAATCACGTAGCTCACAGTACTACAGAGTGTCATAATAGTATAGTATCGTAATACGTGCAAAGGAGTATCTGTCAACATCAGGACAGTGCGCACTCTACGGGCGACATAAATGCAAAAACCCAGTCCTTATGCAGAGGCATATTTCATGCATTGTGTTTCTATGCAGTATGTTAACCTTTTGCATTGCAGAGCTTTCACCTTGAAAAGTCATTAATGCTGTTTGTAATTCATTGTTCATTTGCAAGGCTTGTTTGCAGGACTACAGGGTGTGGTCCTTTATTCTAAGACTTTCTAGAAGCCTTCCTTGCAGCATGGTTGGGTGTGGCTCATGGGCGGGGCTTGGCTCTATATAAGGGAGCCAACCCAGCTCCACATGCTCACTATTCAGAGGTCCCGGTGCAGAGCAGCAGCATTTTCCAGAGCTCCTGTCCCGAAGGCCTATCCAGTCATTTCCAGGCCTGCACTTGCTTATTTGGTGATCTTCAAGCAGGGTGGTAAGGTGGAGGTCGGGTTAGGCCCCCGACTCCGTTTTCCAGTGACATTCTAGTTTTGGGCCTAAACTTGAAATCGCGTGTGCGATTGTTTTAATGGCATTTGTATTTTGAATTCCGAATCGGCAACAGTGTGTGCGATTCATTCCAGGCATTTATTTCTTGGCATTCAGATCGGCAGTGTGCGCGATCATTTCATGGCATTTGATTTGTGAATTCTGAATCGGCAACAGTGTGCGCGATTCCTTCCAGGCATTTACTTCTTGGCATTCAGATCGGCAGTGTGCGCGATCATTTCATGGCATTTGAATCGTGAATTCCGAATAACACAATATAGCACCACAAAAATACACCACACAGTGTTTAGAAAAATATATAATATTTATCTGGATAAATGCAGGTCAAAATGATTAAAAATGCAATAAGTATATGTTGAGATATCACTGAAAAGTGATATAAAGTGTCTTAAGTATTTTTAAAGCAAACAAAGTCTCTTTCAAGCACAAAGTACCTGGTTTGTGTGAAGAATCTTCGAAAAGGACCCGCAGAAGTGGAGATGCGTGGAAACAAAGGGATGTGCGTTGATTTCTCGGGCCACACACGGCGATGCGTCATTTAGTTTTCACGCGGGGCGGCTGTGCGTTGATTTCCGGCACTCGGTTGTGATCCTCTTCGGGTTGTGGGGTTTTCAGACGCCCCGGGGACAATGCGTGGATTTCCGACACTGCTAGGATGAAATCACAGGAGCTGTGTCTATCCAGTAGGCGATGCGTCGAATTTTCTACTGCACGGCAGGCACTGCATCTATTCCTTTCTGGAAGTCGGGCTGCGTTGTCCGGCTCGGCGTGGATCCGGTGAGGCCATGCACCGAATTTCTGGTCGCTACGCTGGTGCTGTGTCGATCTTCTTGTTGCAAAGTCGGGCTGCGTCGTCCCGGTTTGGCATTAGGTGAAATTTTCACCGCAGTGCAGGCTGTGCGTCGATTTTTGCCGCACAAGGAGTTCTTCTTGCAGAGATTAAGTCTTTTTGGTTCTGAGACTTCAGGGAACAGGAGGCAAGCTCTATCCAAGCCCTTGGAGAGCACTTCTTCACCACAGCCAGAGAGCATCAAGGCAGCAGGGCAACAGCAAGGCAGCAGTCCTTCACTGAAAACAGACAGGTGAGTCTTAAGCAGCCAGGCAGGTCTTCTTGGCCAGATCAGGTTCTGGTTCAGTTTTCTCTACCCCAAGAAGTGTCTAAGTTGGTAGGGTCAGAGACCATGCTTAAATACCCAAATATGCCTTTGAAGTGGGGGAGACTTCAAAGAGTGGCTTAGAAGTGCACAAGGTCCCCTTTCAGTTCCATCCTGTCTGCCAGGGTCCCAGTAGGGGGTGTGGCAGTCTTTTGTGTGGGGGCAGGCTACTGTCCTTTGACATGCAAGTGTCAAGCGCTCCACCCTCCCAGCATAGGAAGATCCATTCAAAATGCAGATGTATGCAAGTGAGGCTGAGTATCCTGTGTTTGGGGTGTGTCTGAGTGAATGCACAAGGGAGCTGTGAACTAAACCTAGCCAGACGTGGACTGGGCGTCACAGAAGGATTTAAGTGCAGAGAAATGCTCACTTTCTAAAAGTAGCATTTCTAAAATAGTAATATAAAATCCAACTCCACCAGTCAGCAGGATTTTGTATCACCATTCTGGCCATATTAATATGACCTTCCTACTCCTTTCAAATCAGCAGCTACCACTCAAACAATGTACGAGGGCAGCCCCAATGTTAGCCTATGAAGGGAGCAGGCCTCACAGCAGTGTAAAAACGAATTTAGGAGTTTTACACCACTAGGACATGTAAACTACACAGGTACACGTCCTGCCTTTTGCCTACACAGCACCCTGCCCTATGGGATACCTAGGGCCTACCTTAGGGGAGACTTATATGTAGAAAAAGGGGAGTTTAAGGCTTGGCAAGTACTTTTAAATGCCAAGTCGAAGTGGCAGTGAAACTGTATACACAGGCACTGCAGAGGCAGGCCTGAGACATGGTTAATGGGCTACTTATGTGAGTGGCACAACCAGTGCTGCAGGTCCACTAGTAGCATTTAATCTGCAGGCCCTGGGCACATATAGTGTACTCTACTAGGGACTTATAAGTAAGTTAAATAGTCCAATTGGGTATGAGTCAATGTCACCATGTTTTAAGGAGAGAGCATATGCACTTTAGCACTGATTAGCAGTGGTAAACTGCGCAGAGTCCTAAGCCAGCAAAAATGAGGTCAGAAAAAGAGACGGGGGAAGGCAAAAAGTCTGGGGATAACCCTGCAAAAAGGCCATTTCCAACAATACCCCTACATCATCCACTACCACAACATTTTTCCTTACTTGGATTATGCGTTTCAGTCCCAGGAATTTAGATTTACCGTTCGTGGGCCAAACAGGATTCTTTATGAAAACCACATCTCCCACACTCCATTCACGACCACGTACTCCATGTCGGTCATCAAACTGTCTCTTCTGTTGTTGGAGTCTGACAGCCTGGGAGTACATTTTCTGTGTCTGTTTCTTGAAATCCAACCAAGAAGGGTTCAACTTGCTGCCTGCTAGTTTGCCCTTTAAGCACTTAAAAAGGAGATAGTTTAGTGACCAAATTCTGTGTATTTCGATGTGCCCAGAGTTTTTCCCGGGGTACTACTCTCAAAGGAACTCAATTTTCCACAGCAGTTTGAACACAAGCTTTGAGCAAACGATTCATGCTCTCTACCAAGCCAATTGCTTCAGGAATATATAAATCTGTGTGGTAGTGTTTGATGGCAAAATCCTCCAGAAACCTACTCATTTCAAGAGATGCAAATTGCACTCCATTATCCGCTATGATAGTCTTAGGCACGCCTTCACAAGCAAACACCTCTCATAAAAACTCAATCACATGTCTAGTAGTAACAAAACTCACACAACTTGCTGTAACCCACTTAGAGGTGTAGTCTTTTCCCTTTTATCAACAATTAGTTCAACACGTAATCCTTGAACCTGATAGGTGGTACTATATTTCTTCTGGTCATTACAGCACCCTTTGGATTGGTTACAATTGTAGTTGAAGACATGTTAGAAGGGTTACCATTTGCACGTTTTCATGGCTTGTTTTACATTGCTCATTGTGGTTTGCAATTTGAGCTTTGTTCAGGCAAAATATTATGAACAACTTCATGGTCCCTACCTGGTTCTGGTAATTTAATGCCAACTACATTTGATCCATTCTACCATTGACCATTATCCAACAAGACAGATATGCCATTAGTCTTAACAACCCGTCTTGGTTCACTGTATTTGCTTATATTAACTCCCTTCTTTCAATATCTCACTCTCACCAAAACACCAACACATACACTCATTTCTTTGACTGCATTTCTAGCAATATAGTTGCAACGCATGTGTTTTTGACGCTTGTCAACTAACTTTCTCATTTCGATCTCCTTTTCCTCCATGTTCTTTTTTTCCTATTTCTTCCTTTTCACCGACCAGTACAACTGCAATTGCGTGATGGCCACTCTACCCTTGACCAAATCGAAGGGTGTTCTGTCTGTGGTTTTGTTTAGAGTGGTGAGATATAACCATAGTCTAGTTCTAAGGGCTGCCTCAATGGGAATATGAGATCTTAATGCCATCTGAATGGTTTCTTTGACTAAGCGATTGTTCCGCTCAACCTGTCCATTGCTCAGAGGGTGGTATAGGATGACCGTATGTGCTCTATGTTGTTTACTTTCAGGAACGTAGTCATTTCTTGTGACAGAAATTGCACTCACTTGTCTGAGACCAGTTGATGTGGAAAGCCCTCCCTACAAAACACATCCTTCAGAAATGTTGTCACTTCAGACGTGGTGGGCTGTGATACAAACTTAGCCTCAATCCATTTACTAAAGTAGTCAATAATAACACTGGCATAACGCATGTTTAGAGGTAGAACATTCATTTGCCCAATAAAGTCGATTCCGATCTTTATCCACAGGCCTTCAGGCAACGCAACAGATGATATGGGACATCAGTGAGTAGACATGGTTTTGTCCTCTTTAACACATACGGAATATTGGCTGACAAATATATCAACATTACGATTCATGGCCGGCTACCAATACCTTTCCCTGAGCTTTTGTTTAGTTCCTGTCATTCCTACGTGATCTTCATGTGAAAGGGCTACCAACCTCTCTCTCAATGACATTGGTGCAGTAAATGTTTCACCTTGAAGAAGGACCTCATCAATAATGGTAAAGTTATCTTTCATTTTCCAATATGGTTGCAATGTTTCTTTCAATCTCTTTTCACATGTCCACCCTTCAATTATGTACTTTTTTATTTCTGTAAACATATTGTAATTTCTAGTGGCTTCCTTTCACTCCTGTTTGGTAATAGCACTATTGGGCTCTTTACTATTAAACAAACATGCAACCGGCACATCATCATTACACTCGCCTTCTTCATTATCAGTTTCACTAACACATGGTGCACGTGACAAGTAATTCGTAGTAACATTCACTTTGCCAGAAATATGCTCTATTCTGAATTGGTACTCTTGTAACTTACATACAGGCTTTGCTATTCTTGGAGTACATTTACTCAAAGCTTTCCCTTCTAGGATGCTGACTAATGGCATGTGATCTATACGTAAAATGAACTCTTTTCCCCAAATAAAACTTTTAAACTTTGTAACTGCCTAGACACAGGCTAATAGCTCACGTTCAATCACTGAATACTTTGACTCTGCTCCTCTCAGTTTTCATGAAGCAAAAGCAATACTTTTCTCTTGATTAACTGCTCTCTGGCTGAGCACTGCCCCAACCCAATCTGGCTAGTGTCAGTGGTCACTATGGTTTGTAGTTTTTAAGTGAAGGACTGCAAAGATGGTGCCAGCTGAAGTTCTTTTTTTTATGTTTTTCATGCTCTGTTCACACATTTCATCCCATATGAACTCTGCATCCTTCTTTGTTAACTTTCGAAGTGGTTCCGCTTTTGTTGCATAATTCTTTATGAATTTAGAGTGAAATTCCCACATTCCCAAAAATGATGCAAGTTCCTCCTTGTTACTTTGGGTTGGTGAGTTTGAAACCGCAGATATCAGGAATGGCTTTGGTCGAACACCATGTTCATCAGTCAGGTGTCCAAGGTACTCTACTGTTCCTTTGAAAAATTTACATTTGTCTTTTTGTAACATTAGACCACTGTCTTGAATTCTTCGTAGTACTTTTCTCAAAATAGACAGGCGTTCTTCCTCTGTTTTGCTGTAAATTAGTATGTCATCCTGAAATGACCTTACACCTTCCATATCTGAAAAAAGTTGATTTATTACCAGTTGGAAGACCCCTGACGCCAAACACAGCCAAAAAGGTAATCTACAGAACTGGTAAGCTCCTTCAGAAGTGATGAACGCTGTGTAACTCTTTGAACCTTCTTCCAACTGAACTTGATGGTAGGCTGCACTGAAGTCCAGAGTTATAAATAATATTGCTTGATCCAAAGTCATCACCATCTCATTTATTAGAGGTAATGGTTGACAATCAGCTACTTACGTGGCTGTTGAGTTGGCAAAGGTCAATGCACAAATGGATTGAGCCCTTCCTTTTCTTAGCTGTGACCATGGGCGATAGCCACTCAGATGCGTTTAATGGGCTAAAATATTCCATTGTCGCACCACCTGTTCAAAATAGCCTTGATCTCAGAGTGGGCAGACAAGGGTATGTTTCTTACACATTGTTTGACAGGTTGCACGTTTTTCTTTAAAATCATTTTATGTTTGAAATTCGTTAAGCATCCAGGTTTTCCACTGAATACTTCCTTGTACTCTTCAAAAAAGTGTTCCAAGATGTCTTCTTGGATGCTGAACACATAGGACGGTTGGCACAAGTTGATCAAAATTCTCAGTCTCTGTTGCTCCAACTAACCAAGGATGTTGACATTGTAGTCTACCACGAATAACTTTGAGGATGTATTTTTGTCCTTGAACTTCAAATCAGCATTAAATACTCCTTTTAGCTTTATTTTATGACCTTCATAAGCTCCTGGAATGATCTTGCTAGCATATAGCGGTGCTTTGCATTGTAAGGTTTCTGTCATGACCACACAAACTTGCCAAGTCAAATCAAAGAAGTGCATGAGAAAAGCAAAGAGATATCCTCAGTGGAGACAGCAAAGCCCAAACTGGAAGAAGGTTTGCAGAGTAATCTTGCGCTTATTTCAAAGGAAGAATCAAGAAGAGAAGATCCAAGATGGCCGCTGTGAGTCCTGAAGGTTAGTTATAGTTCTAGTCTTGCAATCGGTTGGTTGCTAGGTTACGAGCTCTCCAGCTGGAAGCCTTGCACTTCAACTGAGGTCTGACAGGAATCAGCTGTGTGGAGAGAGAGCGCGCTCCAGAACAGAAACTCCTGTGAGGTAAAATTGCATTTGAAGATTATATTACAGAAAACAGATAAATATTGTCAAGGTTTATTCGAAGAGTTTGATACTAGACCGTTCCCGTGGAAGTCGGCAAGGCTACAGAGTTAATGTATGAATTAAAATTATATTTACAAGGTTCTTGTTTAAGATATTAAAGTCAAAGAAAAAACGAACTTTAAAAGAGCAAGTATCTACAAATGTCAAGGTTATAAGCAAAGGCCAAGTTTAAAGGAGAAACGAACTGTTAACAAATAAGCATTTACAAATTCAATGGTAATAAACCAAAATAGAGTTTAAAAGAGAAACAAACTTAAATAAACAAGCATTTACAACTACAAGTTATCGACAGATGTCGAAGTAAGGAAGGAGAAACTAACTGTAATAAACAAGCATTTACAAATACAAGTTATCAACAAATGTCGAAGTAAGAAAGGAGAAACGAACTTTAATAAACAAGCATTTACAAATACAAGTATTGACAGAAGTCACAATAAGACAGGAGAAATTAAATAACATCAGCTGATTTGAAGAACGCATTATCACCAACTATATATATATATATATATATATATATATATATATATATATATATATATATATATATAGCAACATAAAACCAATCTCTAACAAAGGTTGAGAAGTTCTTCCAGAATCAGTAATAAGCATTTTTTAAGAAGAGCTATCATTTATAGAGAGAAGCAAGGCTACAGAGAACTCAGGGTGAGTGAAGAAATAATAGAATTAAAGAGAATTAAGTGTTGAGAGTAGAAAGTGAAAAACTGATGTTGTATGTCCCTAGTAACTGCGACTGTGACTCTTGCAGGTGCTGTATCCAATCTTAGATGTGAAGAGGCAGACTGAGTACTGGCGTTCATCATCTCTGTGGCAGTCTCTCTACCATCCCATTCCCCTTTCCCCCTCTGGGGTGCTCAGCACGAAGGATTAATATTCGTTGTGAGTAGCTCGGGTCGGGACTGAGGAGTTATCTTCTGCTTCTGAGGAAATCGAATTGAAGTATCCTGACAGTTTCATAGGTGTCCTTTGACAAAATAGTAATTCTGGACCCAGTATCAACTAACATTTCCACACTTTCCCAATTTACATGAATGTTGCATTTGGATTGATTATGTAAGTCTTCCTTATTGATGATGGCCACAAGTAACACTAAATTCTCCATCATTTCACAGTCATCTGAGTCTTCTCCTGATTTAGATTCTTCCACCTTGAAGACTTTCTTCACATGAGAAGGTTTGCAAACTTTAAGGAAGTGTCCACCCTTTCCACATCCCTTGCAAGTTTTTCTTATGGCAGGACACCCTCTGCTGGTTGCTAAATGGGATCTGCAGAGGCCATCTTGTTACCACTCAAATTTGAACTATTTTTCCTAGTGTTCTTTTTCATTTTACTTGTAGATGCTTCACCTTCTTTGAGAACTAGATTGACCTCCACCGTATGGCTACCAGGTTTGCGCTGCAATTGTATTCCCTTTGTAGATCTTTCCAAACTTTTAATGGTTGATACCACCTTCTCCAGGCTAGGGTTACGATGGCACAACAGCCTTTCTTGCACTTTAATACAAGTGGTGAGCATTACTACCTGATCATGGATCATTTCATCCCTGTCTCTGAAAGAGCATGTTGTTGCTAACATCCTTAAAGTCGCAACATAAGATTCAGTTGACTCTTCTGGAGCTTGGTAACAGTAATAGAAGTTCTATCTTTAAAAAATGACACTCATAGTTGTATCAAAATAGTTTTTCATTCTTGCGATGGCTTCAGTGAACACATCCCATTCTTTATCTTCTCCCTCCTCTTTCTCAACAGGGGCTATGTGATTTAACAACCTTCTTCCTTCTACCCCCAGACAGTTATACATTGTGGCTTGTTTTCTGGCTGTATCATACTTGATTCCATCTATAGCCTCCAAGTTTTTTCAAAACATTTGATCCATTGTGTCCAGCTTTCTGCAGGTAGTCCTAGAACATCTAAAAAAGTGCTTAGCATTGCCACTGGATTCATTATGACAAAAATTATATTGTTAATTTGCTGGGATTATACTTATAATGTGTATGTAATAATCTACCAGATTGTTTAACTTCACAGTTTTCTATTGTACAATGCCATTGTTTAGCTTTTAATATCACTTTTAGGATCTAGCTCCCTCCTGTGTCTGTTTAAGGTACAGCACTCTTGTTAACTCAGGGCATGTAAAGGGTTAACCACTCACAGTTCAGCTCGTGCCGGCAGGAACTCAGATGCCAGAGTGGATGTGTAAATGGAGGTGCTGGAATTGAGCAGACACACCTCGGACTTCCTCACATGGTCTACGCTCAAAAAATGCACTTGGGTAAGCCAGTCCAGAGCTGTGAACACAGCCCTGCTCCTTGTCACCTGGATTGTCGATATGATCCCATCCTTTGTGGCCAATTTCTACTGTGCAATGACGAGGAGATGGAGGATGAGGAAATGTCTGCTTTATTGTCTGCTTTCTCCACAGAATAAATCGCAACCCTCCCCTGGTTGACTGTCCCCCCAACATTCCAAAGACTGCGCACAGCGTAAGCTGCGCGCTCAGACACATGAAGATAAACAGAGGGGAAGGGAAAAACATGACACATAAGGCTAACAATAACATACTTTTTCAGCGTTTTAATAGGACATTACAAGTCCACCAGGACTAATAAAAATTTCTCAAAGGAATGTAGCAACTCAAACGGGCCCACAATGTCCGGCCCTAACTTGCTCCATGGTTCAGACGAAACAGGAGACAGAGGAACAATCATAATCTGGTTTTATCACACACAGCACATTGGATACACTCTTTAAGCACACCTTCAACATGTCTGTCCACCCCAGGCCACCATTAACATTTTCTTACTCTTGATTTAAATTTCTGCCCAGATGCCACTCGTGAGCCAGGTTGACAAGTTTTTTTTCTACAAGCGAGATGGAAGAATCATACGCTCTTTGACTCCCCATAAAGGTTTGGCTTCTTCATAATTGTTACTTAGATCAGGGCATCCCTTCACCACATACTGCATAACCTGCTTCCTCACTCCATCATTTTCGGATTCGGCCTTCCACTCAGTTTTAAGTATGTGTGTCTCTTTGACCAACTTAACCTGGTGATCGACCCCATTCAGTCTACAATCACTTTCTACCGGTAACCTGGACAAACAATCTGCTGGTAAGTTCCTAGCTCCTGGAAGGTATTCTACATGATAATTGAACTCTGTCAGACTTTCCGCCCATCTCTTTATACGGGTTGTGGTACTTTCAATATTCCAGCACCCCAATCTCTTAAATAAAGGCTTCTGATGGATACAACTACCTGTGGATTCCTCACCTGATGAATACTCCCATGGCGCCAGCATTCGACGGAAATCTTCTTACTAGTCTCTGCACGTCGACGAGGACGTCACTCCAGCCCACGCGACGCCGTCTGACGTCATACAGGCAATAATAGGTCCTCGCCGACGTGCCGATGACAGTTCCCTTTTTTCCGTGCATTCGAAACGGTTATCTTCGAGGGAGCTACTGTTACCTTCGTGGTTACAGTGTATTGTCTGCTGTGTAGTCTTCTCTGCGGTAATAATGTCTCAGAGGAAGTCGGGTTTCAAGCCCTGTCGAAAGTGTGGGGGCAAGATGTCAGTTACAGATCCTCACTCCGACTGTCTATGGTGTTTGAGCTCCGACCACGACGTCTCGACTTGCGATTCATGTCAACACATGAATCCGAAGGCCCTCAAAGAGCGTGAAGCCAAGTTATTTATGGCAAAGTCAAAGAAGAAGGAGAAACATCATAAGAAGTCTTCTTCGCCAATGTCTCACCGGCGTCATCGAGACTCCCAGCGCCGTAGAGACTCACGACGTCATTCCAGCAAGGAGTCTCGTTCGAGGTCACCTTTGGCTCGGCGTCGGAGGACTTGGGAGGTCAGCCCCACGGTCACGCCGCATCCATCGACGCCGTTGCCCTCTCCGGCGTCACCGACTTCGCCTGGTCAGGCGTCAGTGATTGAGGTGGTGCAGCCTCTTGTGTTTTCTCCGGCGTCGCAGACGTCGAGGCCGGCGTCGGGGTCGCCCTCGATCCAGGCACCCCAGTATCCGGCTTTTCCCACTCCTGGAGCCGATAGTACCGCGTTTCTTAATGCGATGTATACCATCTTTCAGCAGATGGCTCCAGGAGCTGCTCCGGCTGGTCCTTCGGGGCCCTTGGCCTTTTCGTTGGGTGATCCTGCGCCTCTTCGGCCGGCACCCTTTATGCCCTTTCTCCCTTTTGGGAATGTGGGCTCGACGCCGGTGCCGGTGTCGGTGGCCGCTCCGGTGGCTTCGGATGTTTCGGCCCCGGAGGTTGCCCTTCCGTCGAAGTCAGGATTTTGCCCTGTGACTCCGGTTGGTCCATCGGCTCCAAGTCCTCGTCCTCCGGCTCCTGCCTCGGCGCCGAAGCTGCCTGTGGCGCCGGACGCGGCGTCAGATGCTTCTGGCGATCGGCGCCGTTCTTCGACGTCGGCGGAGGCCATGTCGACTCCGCGTATCGAGGAGAGACTTCATTCGAGGAGGCGTGCTCTCCGTCTTTTAGAAGAGCAGGAGTACCAGCGAGTCCTAGAGGAGGGAGAGATTGAGGACTCTGGAGAAGGACTGCATGGTCTGGATACAGCCAGTGGGCTGGACACTTCCCCTGAGTGGGACCTTTCATCTCCAGGGGAATATACGGAGGAGGCTGCTTCCTTTCATGCTGTGGTGAGGAAGGCAGCGAGCTTTTTGGACCTGCCTTTGCCGGTGGCAGAGGAGAAGCAGAATTTGCTGACAGAGGTATTGCATCCGGCCTCTGCTGCAGCTGAGCCTCTCTTGCCATTTAATGAGGCTTTGCTGGATCCGGTGTTGGAGGTGTGGAAGAAGCCGGTGTCTTCCTTGGCCGTTCATAGGGCTGTGGCCAGGAGGTATCGAGCTGCACCATCTGACCCTGGCTTTCTCTCTAGACACCCTACGCCGGAGAGCTTGGTGGTGCAAGCCTCCTGTTCCTCAAAGTCAGCGCCTGGTTCCTTCCCGACGGTGCCTGGAGACAGAGACTCCAAGAAACTGGATGCGCAGTCCAAGAAAATATTTTCGTCATGCAGTTTGGCGTTGAAGGCCACCAACGCAACGTGCATTCTGGGGAGGTACATCCATGCTCTGATGGATGATATTTCGTCTTCATTTACGGAGCTCCCCCAGGGTCTCTTGGATGTGGTCTCGGACGCCCAGGCTGCCGCGACCCAGATTATCCAGTCTGGGCTGGACACGACCGACTCGGTGGCCAGGGCGATGGGCACGGCTGTGGTGGCAAGAAGACAGGCCTGGCTCCGAAACTCAGGGTTTTCGGCGGATGTGCAGTCGACCCTGCTGGACCTCCCGTTTGATGGGGACAGACTGTTTGGAGCCAAGGCAGATTCGGCCTTGGAACGATTTAAGGAGAGCAGAGCCACAGCCAAATCGTTAGGACTGCAAGCTCCTTCTTCCTCTGCCTCTTCTAGATTTTTCAGGAGGTTTCGGGGATTTGGGCGTGGTTCTTCTTCCTCTTCCTTTCGGGGGAGGTTCCAGCAACCCGCCTCTTCCCTCCCCTATAGGTCATTTAGAGGGAGGGGGAGGGGTGGGGCCCGTACCAGAGGAGCCTCTCAACAGCACTCTGCCTCTTCCTCGTCCTCTGGAGGGGTGCAGCAGGGGAAGCAGCCTTAGGCTTCCACCGTTTCCCACTCACTCCTCTCCTGTAGGGGGAAGATTACAGCATTTTCTCCACAAGTGGAAGTCTATCACCACGGACACTTGGGTTCTCGGCATTGTGGGGAAAGGCTACGCCCTTCCCTTTCGGGAGTTCCCGCCCCTCATCCCGCCCATCTTATTGTTCAGAAGAACACCTCCTGTTGCTAGAACAGGAGGTTCAAGTCCTCCTTTCAAAGGGCGCGGTAGAGTTGGTCCCAGAGCAGGAAAAGGGTCGAGGTTGTTACTCAAGATACTTCCTGATTCCCAAAAAGGATGGTCAGTTGAGACCAATCCTGGATCTGAGGATCTTGAATTGGTTCCTCAAACAGGAAAAGTTCAAGATGCTGACCCTAGCACAGGTGCTTTTGGCGTTGAACAAGGAAGATTGGATGGTGTCGGTCGACTTGCAGGATGCTTACTTTCATATCCCGATACTCAAGTCGCACAGGAAGTATCTCCGGTTTGTGGTAGGGTCGCAGCACTATCAGTTTGCGGTCCTCCCGTTTGGTCTTACTTCAGCACCTCGAGTCTTCACAAAGGTGATGTCAGTGGTTGCGGCGGAGCTCAGAAGAAAGGGGATAGCAGTATTCCCTTACTTGGACGACTGGTTGATCAAAGCCAAGTCCCCGGAGCTTGTGTCGCATCATCTGCAGTCAACAACCCAGTTGTTGTTCGACCTGGGCTTTTCGGTGAACGTGCCCAAATCTCACCTGGAGCCCTCTCAGCGCCTCCTGTTCATAGGGGCAGTACTGGATACAACATTGAGTCGAGCCTTTCCTCCGCCTCAGCGGATTCAAGATATTCAGGAATTGGTTCCAATGTTTCGAAATGGAGCGGTAGTTCCAGTCCTCAAGGTCCTTCGTCTGCTCGGTCTGTTCGCCTCCTGCATTCTGTTGGTCACGCATGCTCGCTGGCACATGAGGGCTCTTCAGTGGTGCCTCCGAAGGCAGTGGTCTCAACACAAAGGAGATTTAGAAGGTACTGTCAAGATCTCCAGAGATGCTGCTGTGGAATTGAAGTGGTGGATTGCGGGCAACAATCTTTCACAGGGAAAGCCGTTCGCGCAGTCGCCACCAGTGGCCACGGTCATAACGGATGCTTCCACCCTAGGATGGGGAGCTCATCTGGGGGATCTGGAGATCAAAGGGCTTTGGTCTCCAGAGGAACAGGTGTTTCATATCAATCTGTTGGAGTTACGGGCTGTACGTCTGGCTCTCAAGGCCTTCCTCCCATCCCTTCGTGGTCAGTCGGTACAGGTCCTGACGGACAATACTACCACGATGTGGTACATAAACAAACAGGGAGGAGTAGGGTCGTACCTTCTCTGCAGAGAAGCTCTTCGGCTATGGTCCTGGGCAAAGGACCATCAGATTTGCTTGGTGGCAAATCATCTGGCCGGGGTCTTGAATGTACGTGCGGACAGTCTCAGTCGCCAATTCTCGGCAGACCACGAGTGGCGTCTCCATCCAGATCAAGTCTGTTTAATCTTCCAGATGTGGGGGTTTCCTCGGATAGATCTGTTTGCCACTCGGGAGAACGCGCATTGCCCGTTATTCTGCAGCCTCCAGTATCCGATGCAGGGAGCGTTGGGGGATGCGTTTCAGATAACCTGGTGCGACCAGTTGCTTTACGCGTTTCCCCCCATACCCTTGATTCCTCGAGTGTTGAGGAAAATTCGCCAAGACCGGGCCCAAGTCATCTTAATAGCTCCGGATTGGCCAAGGAGGGTATGGTACTCCGACCTTCTCCAACTCTCACTGTGCCCTCCGCTCCGTCACCCTCTCAGGGCAGACCTCCTCTCGCAGTCGCAGGGGCAGGTTTTACACCCCAACCTCCAGAGTCTGCACCTACATGCTTGGAGATTGAACGGGGCAACCTGAGTTCCTTCTCTCTCCCGCCTGATGTAGTGGATGTTATCTTAGCGGCCAGGCGACACTCCACTAAATCTATCTACGCTAATAGGTGGTCTAAATTTGTTATGTGGTGTGGAGAGAGACAGATTGATCCCTTACATGCTCATCTGTCACATGTTTTGTCTTTTGCACTGTCTCTAGCGCAGAAAGGTTGTGCAGTGGCTACCATTAAGGGTTATTTGTCGGCCTTGTCAGCCTTCATTTGTCTTCCAGACCAACCATCGTTATTTAAATCCCCTATTGTTCTCAGATTCTTGAAAGGTCTTCTGAATCAATATCCTCCAAAACCATTCGTTATGCCTCAATGGGATTTGTCCTTGGTCCTGACTTTCCTTATGGGGTCCCCTTTTGAGCCTATGCATTCTTGCCCCTTAAGGTATTTGGTTATTAAAACAGTATTCCTGGTAGCTATAACATCTGCAAGGAGAGTGAGTGAGTTGCAGGCCTTATCGGTTAAACCCCCTTATATAACGTTTTATGGGGATAAGGTGGTGTTGAGGACCAAGGCTGCTTTCCTTCCGAAGGTTGTTTCACCCTTCCATTTGGCTCAGACAATCACTTTGTCCACGTTTTATCCTCCGCCTCATCCTTCAAAGGAGGAAGAAAGACTACATCGCCTGGACCCAAAAAGGGCGTTGAGCTTCTATATCGACAGAGTGAAGGATATCAGGCTGGAGGATCAGCTGTTTGTCGGATACGTGGGCAAGAGGAGAGGAAAGGCAGTCCACAAGAGAACACTCTCCAGGTGGGTTGTTCTTTGCATTAAAATCTGTTACTCTTTGGCAAAGAAGGATCCGCCTGAGGGCATTAGAGCTCACTCCACCAGAGCTAAGTCGGCCTCTTCGGCCTTGGCCAGGGGTGTTCCTGTGGTCGACATCTGCAAGGCCGCAACTTGGTCGTCCCTTCACACTTTTGTGAAGCATTACTGTTTGGACTCTGAGGTCAGAAGGGACGGTCATTTTGCACGGTCAGTGCTGCAGGATTTCTTGGTTTGACCATTTAGGCACCCACCGCCGGGCGTGGTACTGCTTTGGGACTCTATTCATCAGGTGAGGAATCCACAGGTAGTTGTATCCATCAGAAGAACGAGTTACTTACCTTCGGTAACGACTTTTCTGGTGGATACATTAGCTACCTGTGGATTCCTCATGGTCCCACCCGCCTCCCCGTTGCCTTTTTGGTCTCTCCAAGCAATCCTTGAGTGTGCTCCTTTTGGTCTTCAAAGTGGCAATACATTTTGCATATATGATATTTGTATATATGTATATATTTATATATAAATCTGTATATGTTGTGTATATACATGATTCGTATGTATAAATATATTTATTGTTTAAAAAAAATTAAAAAAAAGAAGGTTATATTAAATCTACAGCTATTTTATTGCAATGTTGTGTGATTTACAATATTAAGAGATGTTGCTTTGCTCTTTCATTACATTGGGTTATTATTATTCTCATGCACGTAAAAAAATGTTGGTACTGTCATCGGCACGTCGGCGAGGACCTATTATTGCCTGTATGACGTCAGACGGCGTCGCGTGGGCTGGAGTGACGTCCTCGTCGACGTGCAGAGACTAGTAAGAAGATTTCCGTCGAATGCTGGCGCCATGGGAGTATTCATCAGGTGAGGAATCCACAGGTAGCTAATGTATCCACCAGAAAAGTCGTTACCGAAGGTAAGTAACTCGTTCTTTGCGCCTCACAGAGATAATATGGCACCAAGACCCTCCATATTCGCATCAGTTATAAGGTATGTCGTTTTAGAGGTGTCAAAATGCCCCAAAGTAGGCATTTTGGGTATGCATTCCTTAACCTCACCAAATGTCTACACACAATCTTCAGATCAGTCAAAATGTGCCCCTTGTTAGGGGGTAGCCTAATCGGTTGGATCGCACTGGCAAAATTAGGGATGAATTTAGTGTAATACTCTGGGAGACCCATGAACGTCCTGACTTGATCCTTGTTGGCAGGAGTGGGTGCATCCAAAATAGATTTTACCAATTCTAGCTTAGGACTTATCCCACTCCCCAAACTTTTGGGGGTCATTATGACCCAGGTGGTGAGTGTTAATGTGGCAGTAGTACCGCTAACAGGCTGGCGGTACATACTGCCACATTATAAGAATGGCTGGTTGGCTGCAGCCAACCCGCCACTTCTCCGCTCATACCTCCATGGTGGTATCAGCCGCCAGGCCAGAGATGTCAATCTCCAGCCCGGCGGCCGGCACAGTACCGCCAACGACATTATGAGCCTGCCTACCACCATGGCGGTAGGCCCTACCGATTACAGGGAATTCCTTCCCTCTCACCGGTAGGCACTCCCCCACCCCCCAACACACACCAGATGCCCCCCACCCCCTCCATCCAAAATCCCCCTACCCCCATACACACACTAACCCGCCCACACCCGACATTCAAATACACCCCTGATCCTAACACACCCCCACGTCCCGCATACACGCACACGTCACAGACCCGCAGATACGCACCACGCATACATGCAATCATTCACACTGGCATACACTCATTCATACACGCATGCTTCCAGATATGCTCACACACATTCTTACACACAAATACACGCACTCACTTCACCATTCTTACACGCATTCACTCACACACATACAACCACGCAAACAACAAAATACACATTGTAGGAGGCTGGACTGGCTTGTAGTGAGTACCAAGGGGTACTTACACCTTGCACCAGGCCCAGGTATCCCTTATTAGTGTATAGGGTGTCTAGCAGCTTAGGCTGATAGATAATGGTAGCTTAGCAGAGCAGCTTAGGCTGAACTAGGAGACGAGTGAAGCTCCTACAGTACCACTAGTGTCATATGCACAATATCATAAGAAAACACAATACACAGATATACTAAAAATAAAGGTACTTTATTTTTATGACAATATGCCAAAAGTATCTCAGTGAGTACCCTCAGTATGAGGATAGCAAATATACACAAGATATATGTACACAATACCAAAAATATGCAGTATAGTATTAGAAAACCGTGCAAACAATGTATAGTTACAATAGGATGCAATGGGGACACATAGGGATAGGGGCAACACAAACCATATACTCCAAAAGTGGAATGCGAACCACGAATGGACCCCAAACCTTTGTGACCTTGTAGAGGGTCGCTGGGACTGTAAGAAAACAGTGAGGGCTAGAAAAATAGCCCACCCCAAGACCCTGAAAAGTGAGTGCAAAGTGCACTAAAGTTCCCCAAAGTGCACAGAAGTCGTGATAGGGGAATTCTGCAGGAAAGACACAAACTAGCAATGCAACAACAATGGATTTCCAAACGAGGGTACCTGTGGAACAAGGGGACCAAGTCCAAAAGTCACAAGCAAGTCGGAGATGGGCAGATGCCCAGGAAATGCCAGCTGTGGGTGCAAAGAAGCTGTTACTGGACAGTAGAAGCTGAGGATTCTGCAGGAACGACAAGGGCTAGAAACTTCCCCTTTGGAGGATGGATGCCCCACGCCGTGGAGAGTCGTGCAGAAGTGTTTTCCTGAAGAAAGACCGCAAACAAGCCTTGCTAGCTGCAAGTCGTGCGGTTAGGGTTTTTGGATGCTGCTGTGGCCCAGGAGGGACCAGCATGTCGCCAATTGCGTCAGGGGACAGAGGGGGTGCCCAGCAGGACGAGGAGCCCTCTCAGAAGCAGGCAGCACCCGCAGAAGTGCCGGAACAGGCACTACGAAGAGGAGTGAAACGGTGCTCACCCGAAGTTGCACAAAGGAGTCCCACGCCGCCGGAGGACAACTCAGGAGGTCGTGCAATGCAGGTTAGAGTGCCGTGGACCCAGGCTTGGCTGTGCACAAAGGATTTCCGCCGGAAGTGCACAGAGGCCGGAGTAGCTGCAAAAGACGCGGTTCCCAGCAATGCAGTCTGGCGTGGGGAGGCAAGGACTTACCTCCACCAAACTTGGACTGAAGAGTCACTGGACTGTGGGAGTCACTTGGACAGAGTTGCTGGATTCAAGGGACCTCGCTCGTCGTGCTGAGAGGAGACCCAGAGGACCGGTGATGCAGTTCTTTGGTGCCTGCCGTAGCAGGGGGAAGATTCCGTCGACCCACAGGAGATTTCTTCGGAGCTTCTAGTGCAGAGAGGAGGCAGACTACCCCCAGAGCATGCACCACCAGGAAAACAGTCGAGAAGGCGGCAGGATCAGCGTTACAGAGTTGCAGTAGTCGTCTTCGCTACTTTGTTACAGTGTTGCAGGCTTCCAGCGCGGTCAGCAGTCGATTCCTTGGCAGAAGGTGAAGAGAGAGATGCAGAGGAACTCTGATGAGCTCTTGCATTCGTTATCTAAGGAAATCCCCAAAGTAGAGACCCTAAATAGCCAGAAAAGAGGGTTTGGCTACTTAGGAGAGAAGATAGGCTAGCAACACCTGAAGGAGCCTATCAGAAGGAGTCTCTGACGTCACCTGCTGGCCCTGGCCACTCAGAGCAGTCCAGTGTGCCAGCAGCACCTCTGTTTCCAAGATGGCAGAGTTCTGGAGCATACTGGAGGAGCTCTGGGCACCTCCCAGGGGAGGTGCAGGTCAGGGGAGTGGTCACTTCCCTTTCCTTTGTCCAGTTTTGCGCCAGAGCAGGGCTGAGGGGTCCCTGAACCGGTGTAGACTGGCTTATGCAGAAATGGTTACCATCTGTGCCCATGAAAGCATTTCCAGAGGCTGGGGGAGGCTACTCCTCCCCTGCCTGAACACCTTTTTCCAAAGGGAGAGGGTGTAACACCCTCTCTCTGAGGAAGTCCTTTGTTCTGCCTTCCTGGGCCAAGCCTGGCTGGACCCCAGGAGGGCAGAAACCTGTCTGAGGGGTTGGCAGCAGCAGCAGCTGCAGTGAAACCCCTGAAAAGGCAGTTTGGCAGTACCCGGGTCTGTGCTACAGACCCGTGGGATCATGGGATTGTGCCAACAATGCCAGGATGGCATAGAGGGGGCAATTCCATGATCTTAGACATGTTACATGGCCATATTCGGAGTTACCATTGTGAAGCTACACATAGGTAGTGACCTATATGTAGTGCACGCGTGTAATGGTGTCCCCGCACTCACAAAGTCCGGGGAATTGGCCCTGAACAATGTGGGGGCACCTTGGCTAGTGCCAGGGTGCCCACACACTAAGTAACTTAGCACCCAACCTTTACCAGGTAAAGGTTAGACATATAGGTGACTTATAAGTTACTTAAGTGCAGTGTAAAATGGCTGTGAAATAACGTGGACGTTATTTCACTCAGGCTGCAGTGGCAGGCCTGTGTAAGAATTGTCAGAGCTCCCTATGGGTGGCAAAAGAAATGCTGCAGCCCATAGGGATCTCCTGGAACCCCAATACCCTGGGTACCTCAGTACCATATACTAGGGAATTATAAGGGTGTTCCAGTATGCCAATGTAAATTGGTGAAATTGGTCACTAGCCTGTTAGTGACAATTTGTAAGGAGAGAGCATAACCACTGAGGTTCTGGTTAGCAGAGCCTCAGTGAGACAGTTAGGCATCACACAGGGAACACATACCTATAGGTCACAAACTTATGAGCACTGGGGTCCTGACTAGCAGGGTCCCAGTGACACATAACAAACATACTGAAAACATAGGGTTTTCACTATGAGCACTGGGCCCTGGCTAGCAGGATCCCAGTGAGACAGTGAAAACACCCTGACATACACTCACAAACAGGCCAAAGTGGGGGTAACAAGGCTAGAAAGAGGCTACTTTCTCACACACATACAGACGCATTCACACATGCACGCACACACTCAGACACACACATGCCACCCCCGCCCTCCCACCCCCCCTCCCCTGTCGGAAGCCCAGGTTACCTTAGTTGAGGAGGTCTTCTGGAAGGGGAGATGCAACCCCAGCAGTGCCCCGCAAGCAGAACACCGCCAGGCCATATGAATTGTCATAATATGGCTGGTGGTGTTCTACTGGCGTGGCTGTGCTGGTATATCAGCACTATCTTACCACCGTCTGTCACCATGAACACTGCCGGATTTCCGCCCTTCTTGTGGCAGAGGTCCACCAGTGCTCATAATTTGGTGGACGGATGGTAGCCGTGGTGGTGGTATTTTGGCGGCCGTCACCGCTGCAGAAGGCGGTTTTTACCGCCAATATCAAAATGACCACCTATGTGTCCTAAGTAAAAGACAGAATTGACCTTAAACATAAATTTGTCTTTTTTAAGTGTAAGGCCACTGTTTCCGAGTCCTGTCACACCTGCTGCAGTTCAAGATCATGACTGCATGTCCTTCCCATATACCTAGATGTCATCTTGGAAGAACATCAGAGTCAGTCCCTTTTAGCATCATTTCCATTAGTTTTTGAAAACATGCTGCAGCCGAGGCCAGCCCAAAATGCAGCCTCACAAATCTGAAAGCCCCAAGCGCTATCACAAAATATGTTAATGCTTTTGACTTCTCATGCAGTTGCACCTGATGGTATGCAGCAGAAAGATCCATCACACTGAACACACAAAAATGTTTGAGCAGGGACAGTGCTTCTGCTATATTAGGCAGAGGCTGGCGATCCACCCAAATAATTTTGTTTAGGTCCCTTATTTCCACACACATTCTGAGCTTGTATTCATTATCCTTGGGGGCTAGAAAAAATTGGGGTCAGCCACTCTGAGGACTCAATCTCCTCTCTCACCCCCATGGACAGCAACTTGCCAATTTCCTCCTGAAGGGGTTTTAACATCAAGGGCCGTATTTATAGGCCCCTAGTGCCACACAAGCGTTACTTTTTGTGACACTCCTGTGGCGCTAAGCACGGCGCCATATTTACAAGGTGGCATTAAGCCACTTTTTATGGCTTAACGCCACCTTGTAAATACGGCCCCTTCCCACGCAGCACTGTGCATGGAAGGGGCGTGCAATGGGTGTTGCTGTGGGTGTGCCACAGCAACATCCATTGCATTTTGACGCGGCCTCAGATTTATGAAATTTCGTAAACCTGAGGCAGCGCCAAAATCTAACGCCACCCCCAGAGGTGGCGTTAGCAGGGCGCAATGAGGAGGAATACTTTTATTCCTCCTCGTTTTTTGCTTTTTCTATGCGTGCTGCATTCTGCCGCATGCATAGAAAAAGCAAAATACCAGAAATTATTGTTTATGTGCGGGAAGGTTTCCCTTTCTGCACATAAACAATTATTTGAAAATTACTCTTTGGCACTTCCATGTGTGCTGCATTGTGCAGCACACACAAGTGCCAAAGCGCCATTAGTGATTGTTTATGTGCAGGAAGGGACACCTTCCGCACATAAACAGTCACACCCCTCAACACAGACATCCTTGCACGATGGTGCAAGGATGCCTGCGTTGGCGCTGACAGTTAAATTTAGCGCCCACGCAGCGGGAAACACAGGGGTGCTCCGTATTCCCTTAAACACTGCACAACCCTGTGTTTCTAAAGTGATGCAGCGCGGCGCTGCCAATTTTGGTGCAGCACCGCGCTGCACCACTTTTCTTTAAATCTGGCCCCAAGTTAGGTACTCTTCTCATCTTGTGCACTATGGGTTTAGTATGCTTTAAGGATGATCTTGTATTGGAGGCTTTTCAAAAGGCCTAGCTCATTCCTAAACACATCCTGAAATTCTTGGATCACAGGCAAACAGTCCTCCTTCATGCAGACTAAAAGAACTTGTTCTTTTGAATTTGGATTTACTATGATCCCCTAAGTCTCTTTGATGTCACATCTCTCTCCCCTTGAAGTTGTTACTCACCAAGTCAGAACTATGGTTGCTCCTCCATAACCTTCTAGTTTAATAATATCTGGAGGCAACAGTTGTATACTTCCCTTCCCATAAAAACTCTCCCAATTCTTGTCTCCAATAACGGTAAATAGAGACCCGAAATCAGCAAGTAATATCAACTATTTTCCTCCAGCCTGCCCACCATCCACTTCCTCATTTACCCTTTTAACACTTCCTAATTGAAGAGACACTAGTAAAATGACTATTTTTGGTCATCCTTCTCTATTTCATGCATCTCTTGTACTTTGTTGTTTTTACACACACAGGAGTAATGTCCCTTCTTACCACAATTTACGACATACTGCATTGTGTGCAAAGCAATTAGGGCTATTAGACAAGTGGTTAGAACTACCATACTTGAAGCATATGACTTTAGAGTCTTTCCCTTGGACCAATCCTTTGGCCCCTGAAGATTTGTGGGCAAGTCGTTTATTGTCTTTGTGTTTCTAGGAAGTGTGCTTCTCATTTTGTTGACCCAACCAGAGGTGTGTTCCTTTCCCTCTATAATGTGTATTGCTTCTTTTAAGGTAGGGAATTTTGGCAAAAGAATTTCTTGAACTCTAGTATCATTGGTGCAGCACACAAGTTGGTTTCTGATGAGTGAATCAGATAGAACGCCAAATTCACATGTGTGCGCCAATCCTGTCAAGGAAGCCACATAATTGCCCACTTTTCAGTTTTTGCTTGCACCCTTGAGAAGATCTTGTGGCTTTCCATGACCATGTTGATGCATGGACCAAAATGCTGTTCCATCATCATGACTGACATTTCGAAGACATCTCTAGGTTGGCCTTCAGCATGTCCAATCACATTTTTGTCCAGGGTCTCATATATATTTCGCCCTTCAATCCCTAAGTTATGTAGTAAAATCCCTTGCTTTCTCACATCAGAAAACGTCTCGCCCCTATGGCAATCAAATATGAGTTAAAAAGTTTCTTCTGCTGCTTCCAGGATAAAAGCGGTTCATCAAAGTCAGATAAAAATTGGGGAAGCTGTGACATACTAGGCGCTGACTTTGACCTGTAAAGCAAGTGAACACAACACACTAAAACTTTTGTGTGAAACAACAAGCCAAAATAAAGACTGTACAAGAAAGATGCTAAAACAAAAACTCTGCAATTAAGTTAAAATAACAATCCAACATAATAACAGGGAACCACCAAATAGTGCTAGAACAAGTAAAATAACAACCAGCTGACAGGTGGAGTTTACGCGAATCTTGAGGTAAGCGGTCTAGTTATTACTATTCACTATCCACTCCTCATCCTACTAGCTTCAATGCTAGTAATTGGCTGGTGCTGGGAGGCACCTCCCTAAACAGCGTTAGCCAATAGTCTTGATACACACTTATGCCATTCAGAAAACACAATTGATGCCACACCAAAGAAGCAACACTTGAAGGGATTCCCTCTCTTCGACAAGAAGAAGCTTTTGAACAGTCTTGCTGCTGTGGAATCACGGTGACTCGGATAAAGCTTGTGGCAGGGGCTCGAGCGTTCAGGATAATCCCTTTTGTTGTTGACCGCGCCACGCTTCAACTCGAGCTTGTGCAGAAGCTTACTGACTAAAGTTCTCGAGATAGTGATGTCACTGAGGCAACGCGTTGTTTGAATCCGGTTAGGCATGTGGGAAACAGAGGCCAAACATTACTTTAACATATACGCTTTGCTTAATAATGCTTATTTCCCCGTAATAAAACTTCAGGGCGACAATCTTCACATTTACACAGAGCGCTGAGTATGCTTCATAATATTACTTAATGAGTTATTTGCTGCTGCTGCCAACATTCATGTTCATACGGAGCGCTGTCTGTACTCTTCCCTAGTATTAAAAAGCTGATTACTGTGGCCTGGTGTTGCTCTGTCTTCTGATTTGTCTTATTATAACATAACTTTGCCATTCACATGGAGTAAACATTATGAAATGCTTAAAAAATGTGCTCACAAAAAAATATCAAAATGGGTTCACGTTTTTTCAAACTGTTGAGGGGTGCTGGTCGATGTCCAGCCCCTCACAGGAACTTATCGCCAGTGTTAAAAAGCACTCAGGAGACATCCATAAATTAGAGTCTTCTTTGTTCCACCAGCATATTAGGCTTGGCTCCAGTATGTTTTCACTCCTCAACCACCAGTCTCCCACTTCCCCATTCCATTCTACTGTGACCATGGCAGCCCAAGACATCATATGGAGTACCCGAGTGTCATGATTCTCCCAGCAAAGGATAAGTTATGACAGTTTCACTGCTAGAGTCAGAATCTGATTTGTTATGATCTTTGTGAGCTGCAGAGCTGTCCAAGCGGTCCTGGTCTCCGCCGGGGCGATGCATGTTTGTTGATTTCGAAGGGACTGTGAGGGATGCTGTGAATATTGTTTTCCGTCATCTCCCTTGGTCAGGCTTGCCATCTCCAATTGCCCAGCACACACCCAGACCACTTCCGGTGCAATAAAGAAACATAGTCTATTAGTTGGCTTTTGTTAGACCTGGCATCCTTGGCATGGCCTCCCCTAACCTTTTGCCTCTACTTCCCAGGTTGTTGCTGTGTGCTGGACTCTGTTTTTGCTATTTTTGTTACTTTGGGCACTTTACCACTGCTGACCAGTGCTAAAGTACAAGTGCTCTTTTTTTTTGCTTTTCCACAATTCCACTTACATCTGAATGGGCTGTGCCTGCCCTCACATAATGTAGTCTCCAACCCCCTGGTGTGTGTCTGGTGCCTGGCCTGGGCAAGACAGGATCCTGCAAACAACAGAGACTTTTCTGAAGTTGGGCTGCTCCAAAGACAGAAAGGGGTATATGTATCTGACCCAAGACCCCAGACTTTAGATCACTTCTGGATTCAAGAGGAACCTCTGCCAAGGAGAAGAGCTGATGAGAAGTGCTGCTCCTGCCTGTGACTGTGCTTTGTTGGGCTGTCCTGCAGTTGTTGCTTCTGCCTGTGAAAGGAGACAAAAACTGGACTTTGTGGTATATTCCTGCTTGATAAGAATCTCCAAGGGCTTGGACTGAGCTTGCCCCCTGTTCTGAAGTCTCAGGGCAGTCAAAGACTTCCTCTGCCAGCACCTCGACTTTCTGCTGAGACGCCTGCCCTGCCAAGTGATTCCTAATCCAGTCCCCGGGCCCTTGAAAGGAGAAGCTGGTGGAAAATCAAGAAAAACCAAGTGTATCAACTTTGGATGACCCCAGACTGATGCTGCTGCCGGATTCCGTGACGCCGCCTGCACATGGAGCCTTGGGGGTATGACGACCCCGCAGGCCTGACACTGCAGCAGCCCACTCAGAAGTCCTCGACTCTGTGAGTCCCGATATGCTGTGTCACCGATGTCCGTGACACCCGACATTGGCGCACCACGCCGTGACCGCCGGATATCGACCCCGTCGGAAGTGCACGGATCCAGCGCTTCGCACCATCACCGCCTCACCTCCACCTTTCCGCAGCAAGGACCTGATGCCTCTTTGTGACGCCTCCGCGCCGCAGCACTGGAACCGACACCGCATCAGATCCAGTGATTCCGCTATCACCGACTCCATGCATCGGCTGTTTTTCACACTTTTGCCAAGGTACTGTACCTGGGGGTCCGTATGACGCCAGTGGCGCTGCATTGTAGGAAACGACTCCATCACGATGCCGCTTAACATCAAATTGCAGAATTGGTGCTTCTAGGCATATTTTGGTGTTTTTAATTGCTAAAATTATATTTTTAACTGTATTGTGGATTTCTATTGTATTTGGTCTTCTTTACTTAGATAAATATTTACTATTTTTCTAAACCAATGTGGTGTCCATCTTGTAGTGTTTCACTGTATTATTGTGTGTGTTGGGACAAATACACATTTCTTCTGGGTTAAGACTTTTTGCTCGTGCTAAGCTACCAAGGGGGTTAATCTGGTGTGTTTCTCCTTTTCCCTGACTAGAGTGAGGGTCCTTGCTTGGATGGGGGGGAACCTGACTGCCAACCAAAGACCCTATTTCTAACAGCCATGATCTTCAATTTGCTGGGAATCTGGAATGCGTAGCACAAGCCTATCTCCCAGAGGTCTGTTTCACCTCTCTGAAACTGGCCTTCTGGCATTGAACCACAATAGTGTAATCTAGAAATATTACAATCTTTTCTGAGTCCACTTCAAAATGTATTTTTTGGCGAGAACCCTGAATAATGACACCCCTGTCCCTATAGTTGAAGATCCTTGCCCTATTGTTTGAGGAGTGTCTCTGGGACGGAGAGGTCTGGCAGGGACACCGTGGGCCCTTTAAACTGTAAAAAGAAAAGTCCAGGAGCCCTTGAGAGGCAACATACTTGGACAGACAGTTCTCTGTGTAATGAGTAGGATTGTCACCCATAGCGCCCTCAGGCAACCCACCTATGCAAACATTGTTTTGTTAGGCTCTCCCCTCAGTGTTTTCCACCTGTCCTTCTAGAAAGTGAACTTGAGAAGTGAGCTCTCACATTTGTTTGTGATGCCTGCAGCTGAAGTTCCTGAAGTGTGGGTTCTGCGGTCTGCACCCTGTTGGATAACTTACTCTGATTCTGTCTAAGGAAACGCAAGTCCAAGGCCACACCATCCACCTTTGCCTCTAGTGTAATCGTAGTGTTCAATGACGGCCGCCAGAATTCTTTCCAGTGGTGCCAGGAGTGGGTCTCTTGGTTCTGTCACACTCAAATGGTCTGGCTCTACTGTGGACACGACAGTATCTGAGGGTGTAGAGCAAGTAGGGCTGAAAGGGGCAACTGACTTCCTAGGGGGCCCGAGAACATCCCATTCTGGAGGGCAGATCCAGTCCACCTCGCCCAGCTTCTAAGGGCACGAGGAGCTAGAATGTGTCCCCAGCAAAGCACAAACAGGCATACTTTTCTTTTATGCCCAGTGAGGAAGCTGTTCAAGGGTCTGTAGAAAAGATGTAATGAGGAGAGGGTAGTTAGTGAGTGCCTGATTGGTGCCCACCACGGCATAGGATAAGTCCACCCTGAGGTCCCCAGGGTAAAGATCCCCTCAGGGGCACTCTCCAGTTTCAAAGGCTCAAGGTCCTATCAGTTGAGTCTCCTGTGGATTGGCTAAGTAAACGTGGGATAAAAGGACCCCTTTGTGGCACCCCGGTTGCCTTGTAGGCAGGTGCTCAGCCCCAGCAGCACATAACAAGTGAGCCATGGGGGTGGGATCTGAATGTAGACTAAAAGGGGTTTAACAGGATGCATGAAGCCACCGCTCTTTGTGGGTGCATCAATGCTGGATGCCGCAGTGGTCCGGAACCCTGCTGGTGCCGGGGCCCAGGGTAGGTGCAATCCTAGTGATGAAGCTGCTGGCCCTCTCATGTCCAGCCATTCACCGTATCTGATAGAGATGTCTAGGTAAAGATTCCTTACTATAGAGTATTCCCCAGGCATCAGATTGGATCTGGAATCTTTTGGTGAGCGATACCGACGCCTGCCAGTAGGTGATGCTGTTCAACTTTGCATGGCATTGTCAGCGTTGTCTGCACCAGAAGTGACTGCGAGGTGCCTGTATAGGCACCTCCCCAGCACTCTAAAGTCAGTACTTTTCATTCCATGTCATCATTGCAGATCTGAAGAGAGCTACACCCAGCCACTTTTTGACTGACCCTTTTTTACGTTTTGTCGAAGAATTTTCGACACTTTGGCCCTCATTACAACCCTGGCAGTAAATGCCACTTACCGCCGTGCAGAAGACCACCAACATACCGCTGCGGCCGCGGAGTTCCGATACAGCTATTACGACCCACAGCTCGGAATCCGCCATAATCCAGACATCCACACAAGTCCGCCACACCAAAGGTCAGTGATAAACTGGCGATAACAAAACCTCCACCGTCACGCCAACAGGAATACGCCCACACTATCACGACCCACGAATCCACGCAGCGGTCTTTCAACCGTGGTATTCCATTGGCGGCACACACCGGCTGCGCTCAAAATACACACACATTTACAAAACACAACCACATTGGACAATTCAAAATACACACACCTGACACACATACACACACCACACCCACACAACACTATAAAACACACACCCACATCACCCACAAACCCTTACTACCAGAATTCTGAAACCACGGCAGAGGGAGACACCACCATAAACAACACCAGCATCGACAGACACAAAACACCATCACTTACACAACATCCACGCACCTCAAACAACCCACAACAACACATCCCCTCACACATTACAACACACACCACCTCACACATCACCCACACCACATCATGGCACCTCAACGACACCCCAGGTTCTCTGAGGAGGAGCTCAGGGTCATGGTGGAGGAAATCGTCCGGGTAGAGCCACAGCTATTCGGATCACAGATGCAGCACACCTCCATTTCAAGGAAGATGAAGCTATTGCGCAGAATTGTCGACAGGGTCAACGCAGTGGGACAGCATCCAAAAACTAGGGATGACATCAGGAAGAGGTGGAATCACCTACAGGGGAAGGTGTGTTCTGTGGTCTCAAGACACCAGATTGCTGTACAGAGGACTGGCGGTGGATCTTCTCCTCCTCCCCCACAACTAACAACATGGGAGGAGCAGGTCTTGGCAATATTGCATCCTGAGGGACTTGCAGGAGTAGCAGGAGGACTGGACTCTGGTAAGTCAAATCTTTACTACCTCATCCCCCCACCCTACCTGCATGCCATCACATACTCCCACCCTCACCCCCATCACTCAACACCTCACATATGCTCCACTATCACAACCCACCCATCCCAATACCAAGCTCTGCATGCAACACCAAAGCATGGACACCCATCACCAAAGCATGGCCACCACAGATACTCACCCAGCCCCCAAACCAAATATCACACAAGGACCAAGACAAGAATGCAAGCACTGGAGTACAGGGTCACTCACCCATTGCACATGATGGCACACACAGATGCAATAATCTTGGCTTTACACCCCCTGCAGGACCTCAACCCAACGTCACTGGACAGGAGGTACCAGACATATCCAGTCCCCCTACAGAAGTGACCCACAGTGATGACAGCAGCTCTGCGCAACTGGATCAAGATGACCAGCCTGGCCCATCAGGGACCTCGGGACAGTTGGTTCCCCTGACACTGGCACAAGCCACCACAGACCCTCCCCCCTCAGGAAACACCAGCACAGCACAGCACCCACCCAGCGGGCCCATCCCTCTGTCCCCAGGACACGTCAATGAGCAGTGTGTCCACCACTACAGGGAACCCAGACAAACCCACCAACCCAAGAAAATCAGGAACCTGGGGGCAGTGCAGTGGGCACACGGTTCAGGGGACAGAGGCTCAGGAAAACAGGGAAGCTGGGAGGACTGCTGTGCGACAGGGGGAGGACAGGCCTAGGGAACCCACTCTCCACGAGGCACTCGCCAACATCATGGGAGCTTACCATCATTCCCAGGAGACGATGGCAACGGTACTGGCCAAGTTTCAGGAGACCCATCGGCAGCAGGAAGAACACTATCTGGGAACCAGGGAGGACCTGAAGTCCATAAACAACACCCTGGTCACCATTGCAGGGGTGCTGCAAGACCTTGCAACAGCAGGAGGGACACTGTGCCACAACAAGTGGCCCCTGACAGCCTGGATGATGAACAGCCCTCCACCTCCTCCAGAGCTAGTGGACAGGAGGCACTGCCACAGGAACACAACACCAGCACCCCACCCCCTGCAGATGGAGAACCACCCCGCAAATGGTCCCTGAGCTCCAGGAACAAGACATAGAACATTGCCAAGACCCCCCGCCAGGAAATGAGACCCCCTGAATGTCACCCTTCTGTCCCACTTTGTCACCCTGTCCATCCTTACACTGCTATTGCTCCACTTCCTATGCCCCTTTGGACAATGCACCTGTGAAACAAATAGACTGGACTCTGCCATGGGCATTCCTCCACCATCCCCCTGCCCATTTTACAACCCGCTCCACTTACTTGCACAGAAATAAACACACTTCAAACAAAAAACAATCTGGAGTCAGTCTGTGCTTTCTCAAACGTGTAATTGCAATAACTCTGGAATATAGCAATGTCAATTTACTTGTGCCCATACCGATGTAACACAGCTGTAGGGCTGGAGGAAATATAGCAGAGGGCACAAAGTGGGACCCACATCTGTGAAATGGAAAGGCAAAGTGACAAGTCAGGGTCCATACACTGAGTGAAAATGACAGACTTAAGCTAGCTCCAATAATAGTATGAGGTATGGGAGGCAGTGACATCTTCTTACCTGTGTCTCACTGGAAGTATTGCATGATTATGTTGTTTCTGTTGTCGATATCCTCTTCTTCTGCCTCCTCTTCTTCACTGTCCACAGGCTCCACAGCTGCCACAAGAACACCAGCTGGCCCATCCTCCTGCAGAAAAGGCACCTGGCGTCACAAAGCCAGGGGGTGCAGCATACAGAAGTCCACGATGATCTGGCACACCTTCTTTGGTAAGTAGTAGAGAGAACCACCTGCCATATGGAGGCACCGGAATCTGGCCTTCAGGAGGCCGAAGGTGCATTCAATCACCCTCCTAGTTCGCCCATCTGCCTCATTGTAGCGTTCCTCTGCCCTTGGCCTGGGATTCCTCACTGGGGTCAGTAGCCGTGACAGGTTGGGGTAAACAGAGTCACCTGCAAATATGGAGGGACAACTGTTAGACACACACCCGTAGGGACAACCCCATACCCAGACACCAATTCACACTGTATAGGGTCCTTGTCCTCACCTATTAGCCAAACACGGTGCCTCTTGAGTTGCCTCATCACATAAGGGATGCTGCTATGCCTCAAAATGTAAGCGTCATGCACTGAGCCAGGAAATTTGGCATTCACATGGGAGATGTACTGGTCTGCCAAACACACCATCTGCACATTCATAGAATGGTAGCTCTTCCGGTTTCTGTACACCTGTTCACTCCTGCGGTGGGGTACCAGGGCCACATGTGTCCCATCAGTGGCACCAATGATGGTGGGGATATGTCCCAGGGCATAGAAGTCACCTTTCACTGTGGGCAAATCCTCTACCTGAGGGAACACGATGTAGCTGCGCATGTGTTTCAGCAGGGCAGACAACACTCTGGACAACACGTTAGAGAACATTGGCTGGGACATCCCTGATGCAATGGCCACTGTTGTTTGAAAGGAACCACTTGCCAGGAAATGGAGTACTGACAGATCCTGCACTAGAGGGGGGATTCAATGGCGGATACAGAACCTGCACTAGAGGGGGGATTCGATGGCAGATAGCTGACATCAGGTCTGGCTCCAACTGGGCACACAGTTCATGGATTGTTGCACAATCAAGTCTGTAGGTGACTATTATGTGTCTCTCTTCCATTGTCGACAGGTTCACCAGCGGTCTGTACACCGGAGGATGCCGCCATCTCATCACCTGCCCCAGCAGACGTGCCCTATGGACGAGAACAGCAAGCAGAGAGTCAGCCAACACTGAGGTATCACAAAATATGATTTGCACCATTTTATTAATCCGCAATGTGCCTGTAACTGTGTGTATTCAAGGCCTACATTGGTGTGACGCAGTTAATATTAATGCCATGTGGCCCCCTGAAAAGGCGGCTGCCTGACCTGTAAGGTGGGACAAGGGGATATGAGGTAACTGCGCTGGCGTTGTACAACGTCGCGGTCAACGACCGTGGCGCAATCCAGCATTGGTTATCATTGGACCCTCTGGGTCAGAGGAACCAATATTGATGTACACCGGCGGTGACGGTACGCACCTCCGCAGACGTGTCCGCCATTTTTTGTCAGTTAATTCACTTGATACCGGACCTTCAACAGGAGAGGAACTACACTGCAAGTGCTGCTGTGACCTGTGTCTGGAAGCGACAATGGCTCATGTGTCTGGGGAAAGGGCCCCTGCCTTCACTTCAGAGGAGTTGGAGAAACTAGTGGATGGGGTCCTCCCCCAGTACACGCAACTGTACGGTCCTCCAGACAAACAGGTGAGTACACTGTGAGCACACTGCATGGGAAATGCCTGTTTGGAGTGGTGTGGTTGGAAGATAAATGGGGGGGCTGAGGCCTGCATGTGCGGACGGTGAGTGTATGTGGGTCAGGGCAAGGGTGGGAATGTGGGCCAATGATTATGACGGTCTGGACGTGTAATGATTTTCCTTTCCCCCTGTACTCAGCCCCCAACAGAAGATGGCTATTTGGCGTGCCATCGCCAAGGACATCCGGACCCTGGGGGTCCACCACAGACGGAGCACCCACTGCTGTAAAAGTTGGGAGGACCTGCGCCGCTAGAGTAAGAAGACGGCGGAGGCCCAGCTCGGGTTGGCCTCCCAACGTGGGAGGGCTGCCTTTCGCACCATGACCCCCCTGATGTTCCGGATCCTGGCGGTGGCGAATCCGGAGTTGGATGGGCGCTTGAGGGCATCACAGCAGCCACAATGGGGTGAGTATACTCTCATTCAGCTGACCGCGCATTACGAGGTGTCTGGGTGGGGGAGGTGGGCAGTGGGACCCTAGGCCAGGGCGATCTTGGTAGGCAAGGTCCCTTGTGAGGCAGGCTCTGTGGCACCCCAACCCCACTAGTGGTTAGTGCCATCTACACCTAGTCAGGCTCCTGTGACTTCCAGGTGTGCAGCAATCAGGCTTAGGCCTTGTACCCCATGGGCATGTGATTAATCTAGGAACTATAAGTGCATGGCGTAGTAAAGAGGGCTGCTGTGTCTGTTGTGTCCGCCAACAGTAGTGGTGTTGCATGCACTGAACTGGTCTTTCTCCTGTCTTCCCCCGTCACCCCCTTTTTTGTGGTCTCCCTGTTCTTGTGTGCAATAGCATCATCAGGCGGAGGAGGACTGGCACCGGAGCAGGAGGGAGCTGCATGCCACTTGGCCCTGGAGGGCGAAACAATGGAGTCTGAAGCCACCAGTGGGACGGAGGGCGAGGGGAGCTCCATGGCGGGGACAGAAGCAGAGACCAGCGACTCCTCCTCTGATGGGAGCTCCCTTGCAGTGGCGGGCACCTCTGTGCCCACCGCATCAACAGGTACAGCCGCCACCCCCCTACCAGCCCTGCCCTCCCAGCAGCCCCTCAACGTGTGTCCCGTGCCCGCTCACCCAAGAAGGTGGGCATCTCCTTCGCCCCGGGCACCTCAGGCCCTGCCCCAGTCAGCCCTGCTGCCCTCAGTGAGGAGGCTATTGACCTCCTGAGATCCCTCACTGTTGGGCAGTCTACCATTCTGAATGCCATCCAGGCTGTTGAGAGGCATTTGCAACAAACAAATGCATACCTGGAGGGCATTCATTCTGGCCAGGCAGCCCAACAGAGAGCATTTCAGGCTCTTGCCTCAGCACTGATGGGAGCCATTGTCCCTGTCTCCAGCCTCCCCCCTCCAACTTCCTCCACCCAGACCCAATCCCCTGTACCTCAGCCTATCCCAAGCACACCATCAGACCAGCATGCACACACATCAACACACAAGAGTGGCTCAGGCAAACATAAGCACCACACATCTCACAGGCACTCACACAAGCATCATACCCATGTTCACATACCAACATCCACTGCCTCTACTGTGTTCCCCTCCTCCACGTCTCCCTCCTCCCTCCCAGTCTTGTCTCTACTCACACCTGCATGCACTACATCCTCAGCCACTACCTCCATCACCAGCACGCCCATCACCACACACCGCTCACGTGCACTCACCACCCCCACTACCATTCACACATCCCCAGTGTCCTCTACCAGTGTTTCTGTGAGCCCTCCTCCCAAAGTACACAAACGCAGGCACACACCCACCCAACAGCCATCCACCTCACAACAGCCTCCAGCCCATGCACCTTCACTCAAATTCAGCAGACGTACACCTCCTACAACCACTACCTCTACCTCCACTTCCAAACCCCCTCAATCTACCCGTCCCAGTGTGGCTAAAAAATGTTTCCTGGCTAACATTGCCCCTAGGGCCAGGCTTTCCAGGTCCCAGCCCAGCACCTCAGCCACCACATCCCCAGGCACAGTGGTGACAGCAACTGCGGGGTCATGGAGTGCGCCAACCATCAGGGCTGCCAGTGTGCCATGGAGCTAGGGCAAGGGCATTCCGCCACCTGCCAAGGTGAAAAAGGTGCCCACATCCCGGAGGGAGAAGCCACAAACACCTGCCACCAAGGGGTCAGGAAAAACGAAAGGGGATAGTGGCAAGACAGCTGCGCCACCATCAAAGGTGGGTAAGGGCCGAAAACTGAAGGGCAGGTCAGGAGAGGGCATGGTGGCACCGACTGAGGGACCAGTGTCACACCTTTTGTTCACGTCGACGGCAACCTGTACGGCGGAGAATACCGCCACCTGCACCGCCACAGACCCCGCAGCCAGCACTGCCGCCACAAACCCCGCGCCAGCACTGCCGCCACAGACCCCCCATCCAGCACTGCCACCACAGACCCCGCAACCAGCACCGCCACCACAGACCCCGCAGCCAGCACCACCACCACAGACCCCGCAGCCAGCACCGCCACCACAGACCCCGCAGCCAGCACCGCCGCCACAGACCCCGCAGCCAGCACCGCCACCACAGACAGACAGTGGCACCAGCGCAGACATGGCTACCATCCCCAGTGGTCAGTCGTCCGAGGCTGGTGGTGAGTTCCAGGACCCTGGGCAGCTTCCATGAAGCATCACTGTCATCAAAGTTGTCACCTGCATATGGAATGCGAAGCCGCAGCAGTGTGGAGTATGTCTTTGCCTCCATGACGTATCATGCTACCTGTACCTTGGCAATCTCGTGGCACACACACCCAGGCAAGCGTACGTGGAGCACTCTGGGCACCAAGCCCCCTCAAGAACCAGTGGAGAAAGGCATCCACTGCCTCAGTCCTTGGCAGGATGAAGCACTCTGGGCACGAAGCCCCCTCCAGAACCAGTAAAGAAAGGCATCCACTACCTCAGTCCTTGGCAGGATGAAGCACTCTGGGCACCAGGCTCCCCCCAGAACCAGTGGAGTATCACATCCACTACCTCAGTCCTTGGCAGGATGAAGCACTCTGGGCACCAAGCCCCCTCCAGAACCAGTGGAGTATCACATCCACTACCTCAGTCCTTGGCAGAATGAAGCACTCTGGGCACGAAGCCCCCTCCAGAACCTGTGGAGAAAGGCATCCACCACCTCAGTCCTTGGCAGGATGAAGCACTCTGGGCACCAAGCCCCCTCCAGAACCAGTGGAGTATCATATCCACTACCTCCGTCGTTGGCAGGATGAAGCACTCTGTGCACCAAGCCCCCTCCAGACCCAGTGGAGACTGTTACCCACTTGAGAGACTGTGGCTTTGCACTCCCCAGGATAAAGCAGTGGGCAAACCACCTACTGTAAAGACTTGAGAGACTGTGGCTTTGCACTCCCCAGGATAAAGCAGTGGGCAAACCACCCATTGGAAAGACTTGAGAGACTGTGGCTTTGCACTCCTCAGGACCAAACTGTGGGCATGGAGCCCCCTCGTGGAGCAGTGGCGTTGTGCGTTCATCAGGCTGAGGTGCCCCCTTTCCCCTCCCCCTGAGGTGCCTGTATATTTTCTATGTGATGCCCCTCCATTGTTCTCTCCGTTTGGAGTCAGGTATCTAGTGTGAGCCTCGCCCATGCATTTTGGGCCCAGTGGTCCACGGACAATGATTGGTGCACTATCCGGACTGGTGTAGTTGGTGTACATAATTGTATATACTGGATTTTGAATTTTGATAAATATATTTCACATGATCACATTCGTTCAAATCATTTCTGTTAGACCTGACATGCCTTAGGGTGGTCACCCCTAAATTTGTGCCTGCCTCCCTCCACTTTTTGCTGGCTTTTAGACTCTGCACACTTTATCACTGCTAACCAGTGCTAAAGTGCATATGCTCTCTCCCTTTAAACATGGTAACTTTGGATCATACCCAATTGGACTACTTAATATACTTATAAGTCCCTAGTAATGTGCACTGTATGTGCCTAAGGCCTGTAGATTAAATGCTACTAGTGGGCCTGCAGCACTGGTTGTGCCGCCTACTCAAGTAGCCTGTAGGAAGTTGGTTCTGCATGTACTATTTCAAAGTGAGAAATAGCATGCACAGAGTCCAAGGGTTCCCCTTAGAGGGAAGATAGTGGCAAAAAGAGATAATTCTAATGATCTATTTTGTGGTAGTGTGGTCGAGCAATAGGCTTATCAGACGGTAGTGTTAAGCATTTGTTGTACACACACAGGCAATAAATGAGGAACACACACTCAAAGACAATTCCAGGCCAATAGGTTTTTATATAGAAAAATATATTTTCTTAGTTTATTTTAAGAACCACAGGTTCAAGATTTACAATAAATACTTCAAATGAAAGGTACTTCACTTAGGTATCATAGGAACTTTGAATCAGCAAAATAGCATGTACAGTTTTGGCAAAAATGGCAATAAGCTGTTTTAAAACTAGACCGTGCAAATTTCAACAGTTCCTGGGGGAGGTAAGTATTTGTTAGTTTTGCAGTTAAGTAAACCACCTACAGGGTTCAAAGTTGGGTCCAAGGTAGCCCACCATTGGGGGTTCAGGGCAACCCCAAAGTTACCACACCAGCAGCTCAGGGCCGGTCAGGTACAGAGGTCAAAGTGGTGCCCAAAACGCATAGGCTTCAATGGAGAAGGGGGTGCCCGGTTCCAGTCTGCCAGCAGGTAAGTGCCCGTGACTTCAGAGGGCAGACCAGGGGGGTTTTGTAGGGCACCGGGGGGGGGACACAAGTCAGCACAAAAAGTACACCCTCAGTGGCACGGGGGCGGCCGGGTGCAGAGTGCAAACTGGCGTAGAGTTTGCAATAGGTTTCAATGGGAGACCCAGGGGTCTCTTCAGCGAAGCAGGCAGGCAAGTGGGGGGGCTCCTCGGGGTAGCCACCACCTGGGCAAGGGAGAGGGCCACCTGGGGGTCGCTCCTGCACTGGAGGTCGGATCCTTCAGGTCCTGGGGGCTGCGGGTGCAGTGTCTTTACCAGGCGTCGGGTTCTTGGAAGCAGGCGGTCGTGGTCAGGGGGAGCCTCTGGATTCCCTCTGCAGGCGTCGCTGGGGAGGCTCAGGGGGGTCAACTCTGGCTACTCACAGGGTCACAGTCGCCGGGGAGTCCTCCCTGTACTGTTGTTTCTCCGCAGGTTGAGCCGGGGCGTTGGGTGCAGAGTGGAAAGTCTCACGCTTCCGGCGGGAAACGTAGAGTCCTTTTAAAGTTGTTTCTTTGTTGCAACTTTTGGTTTCTTTGGAACAGGGCCGCTGTCCTCGGGAGTTCTTGGTCCTTTTAGATGCAGGTTATTCCTCTGAGGCTTCAGAGGTCGCTGGACCCTGGGGAACGCGGTGCTGTTGCAGTTTTTCTTGAAGTGGGGAGACAGGCCAGTAGGGCTGGGGCCAAAGCAGTTGGTGTCTCCGTCTTCTCTGCAGGGCTTCAGGTCAGCAGTCCTTCTTCATCTTAGGTTGCAGGAATCTATCTTCCTAGGCGCTGGGGGCCCCTAAATACTCAATTTAGGGGTGTGTTTAGGTCTGGTAGGGTAGTAGCGAATGGCTACTAGCCCTGAGGGTGGCTACACCCTCTTTGTGCCTCCTCCCTGAGGGGAGGGGGGCACATCCCTAATCCTATTGGGGGAATCCTCCATCTGCAAGATGGAGGATTTCTAAAAGTCAGAGTCACCTCAGCTCAGGGCATCTAAGGGGTCGTCCTGACTGGCCAGTGACTCCTCCTTGTTTTTCTCATTATCTCCTCCGGCCTTGCCGCCAAAAGTGGGGCCGTGGCCGGAGGGGGCGGGCATCACCACTAGCTGGGATGTCCTGTGGCGCTGTAACAAAGGGGGTGAGCCTATGAGGTTCACCAACAGGTGTTATAGTTCCTGTAGGGGGAGGTGAGAAGCATCTCCACCCAGTACAGGCTTTGTTACTAGCCACAGAGTGACAAAGGCACTCACCCCATGTGGCCAGCAACATGTCTGGTGTGTGGTAGACTGGCAAAACTAGTCAGCCCACACTGGAAGTCGGGTATGTTTTCAGGGGGTATCTCTAAGATGCCCTCTGGGGTGTATTTCACAATAAAATGTACACTGGTATCAGTGTGCATTTATTGTGCTGAGAAGTTTGATACCAAACTTCCCAGTTTTCAGTGTAGCCATTATGGTGCTGTGGAGTTCGTGTATGACAGACTCCCAGACCATATACTCTTATGGCTACCCTGCACTTACAATGTCTAAGGTTTTGCTTAGACACTGTAGGGACATAGTGCTCATGCACTTATGCCCTCACCTATGGTATAGTGCACCCTGCCTTAGGGCTGTAAGGCCTGCTAGAGGGGTGACTTACCTATGCCACAGGCAGTGTGAGGTTGGCATGGCACTCTGAGGGGAGTGCCATGTCGACTTAGTCATTTTCTCCCCACCAGCACACACAAGCTGGCAAGCAGTGTGTCTGTACTGAGTGAGGGGTCTCCAGGGTGGCATAAGACATGCTGCAGCCCTTAGAGACCTTCCCTGGCATCAGGGCCCTTGGTACCAGGGGTACCAGTTACAAGGGACTTACCGGGATGCCAGGGTGTGCCAATCGTGGAGACAAAGGTACAGGTGAGGGAAAGAACACTGGTGCTGCGGCCTGGTTAGCAGGCCTCAGCACACTTTCAAATCATAACTTGGCATCAGCAAAGGCAAAAAGTCAGGCCAAGGAGGCATTTCCTTACACAACCCCTCCCCCCCCAAACAAAAGAGGATGAGACTAACCTTTCCCAAGAGAGTCTTCATTTTCTAAGTGGAAGAACCTGGAAAGGCCATCTGCATTGGCACTACAAAGTCCATTCCCTGTAGGGAGATGGACCACCTCAACAGTTTTGGATTTTCACCTTTCATTTGCATTAGCCATATCACAGCAAAGGCCTCCCTCTCAATGGCACTCCAACGCTGCTCCCTGGGGAGTAACCTCCTGCTAATGAAAGCAACAGGCTGGTCAAGGCCATCATCATTTGTTTGGGACAAAACTGCCCCTATCCCATGTTCAGAGGCATCAGTCTGCACAATGAACTGCTTGGAGTAATCTGGAGCTTTTAGAACTGGTGCTGTGCACATAGCTTGTTTCAGGGTGTCAAAGGCCTGTTAGCATTCTACAGTCCAGTTTACCTTCTTGGGCATTTTCTTGGATGTAAGCTCTGTGAGGGGTGTCACTATTGATCCATATCCCTTCACACACCTCCTGTAGGACCCAGTCAAGCCAAGGAATACCCTGACTTGAGTTTGGGTTTTTGGAGCTACCCTGTCCAGAATAGTCTGGATCTTGGGTTGGAGTGGCTGAACTTGGCCTCCACCTACAAGGTGTCCCAAGTAAACCACAGTTCCCTGCCCTATCTGACATTTGGATGCCTTGATAGAGAGGCCTGCTGCTTGCAGGGCCTTCAAAACCTTCTTCAGGTGGACCAGGTGATCCTGCCAGCTGGAGCTAAAGACAGCAATATCGTCAAGATAAGCTGCACTGAAGGACTCCAAGCCAGCAAGGACTTGATTCACCAACCTTTGGAAGGTGGCAGGGACATTCTTTAAGCCAAAGGGCATTACAGTAAACTGATAATGCCCATCAGGTGTGGAGAATGCTGTCTTTTCTTTTGCTCCTGGTGCCATTTTGATTTGCCAGTACCCTGCTGTCAAGTCAAAGGTACTTAAGTATCTGGCAGCACCTAGTTTGTCAATCAATTCATCTGCCCTTGGAATGGGATGGGCATCTGTCTTGGTGACAGAATTAAGTCCTCTGTAGTCCACACAAAACCTCATCTCTCTCTTTCCATCCTTGGTGTGAGGTTTGGGGACTAAGACCACTGGGCTAGCCCAGGGGCTGTCAGAGTGCTCAATGACTCCCAATTCCAGCATCTTGTGGACTTCCACCTTGATGCTTTCCTTATCTTGGTCAGACTGTCTGAACATTTTGTTCTTGACAGGCATGCTGTCTCCTGTGTCCACATCATGGGTACACAGGTGTGTCTGACCAGGGGTTAGGGAAAAGAGCTCAGCAAACTGTTGTAAGACTTTCCTACAGTCAGATTGCTGTTGGTCAGAGAGGGTGTCTGAATAGATCACTCCATCTACTGAGCCATCTTTAGGGTCTGTGGAGAGGAGATCAGGGAGAGGTTCACTCTCAGCTTCCTGGTCCTCATCTGTTACCATCAACAGATTCACATCTGCACTGTCATGAAAGAGTTTGAGGCAGTTCACATGGATCACCCTTTTGGGGGTCCCGCTAGTGCGTAGGTCTACCAGGTAGGTGACTTGACTCTTTCTCTCTAGCACTGGGTAAGTGCCACTCCATCTGTCCTGAAGTGCCCTGGGAGCCACAGGCTCCAGAACCCAGACTTTCTGCCCTGGCTGAAACTCAACCATAGCAGCCTTTTGGTCATACCACATCTTCTGGAATTGTTGGCTGGCCTCAAGGTTTTTGCTTGCCTTTTCCATGTACTCTGCCATCCTGAAACTTAGGCCTAGTACATAGTCCACTATATCTTGTTTAGGCGCATGAAGAGGTCTCTCCCAGCCTTCTTTTACAAGAGCTAGTGGTCCCCTTACAGGATGGCCAACCAGAAGTTCAAAGGGGGAAAACCCTACTCCCTTCTGAGGCACCTCTCTGTAGGCGAAAAGCAGATATGGCAAGAGGGCATCCCATCTCCTTTTGAGCTTTTCAGGGAGCTCCATGATCATGCCTTTCAATGTCTTGTTAAATCTTTCTACAAGACCATTGGTTTGTGGATGGTATGGTGTGGTGAATTTGTAAGTCACCCTACACTCATTCCAAATGTGCTTCAGGTATGCTGACATGAAGTTGGTACCCCTGTTAGACACCACCTCCTTAAGAAATCCCACTCTGGTAAAGATACCAGTCAGTGCTTTAGCTACTGCAGGGGTAGTAGTGGACCTAAGGGGAATTGCTTCAGGGTATCTAGTGGCATGATCCACTACCACTAGGATATACTGGTTCCATGAGGCTGTGGGAGGTTCAAGTGGACCCACTATGTCCACACCCACTCTTACAAAGGGGACCCCCACCACTGGAAGTGGAATGAGGGGGGCCTTTGGGTGTCCACCTGTCTTACCACTGGCTTGACAGGTGGCACATGAGACACAAAACTCCTTTCCCTTCTGGGACATGTTGGGTGGCCAATAGAAATGGTTAACTAACCTCTCCCAAGTCTTGGTTTGTCCCAAATGCCCAGCAAGTGGAATATTATGGGCTAAGGTCAGAATGAACTCCCTAAACTCCTGAGGCACTACCACTCTCCTAGTGGCACCCGGTTTGGGATCTCTTGTCTCAGTGTAGAGGAGTCCATCTTCCCAATAGACTCTATGTGTTACAGTGATTTTTCCTTTGGTCTCTTCAGCAGCTTGCTGCCTAAGGCCTTCAAGAGAGGGACATGTTTCTTGCCCCTTACACAACTGTTCCCTTGTGGGTCCCCCGGGCCTAAGAGTTCAACCTGATAAGGTTCAAACTCCATGGGCTCAGTTCCCTCAGAGGGCAGAACTTCTTCCTGGGAAGAGAGGTTCCCTTTCTCTTGTTGTGTTGAAGCTAGTTCCCCAGTCTTCTTTCCTTTTCTCTTGGAGGGTTGGGCCATTTTTCCAGGCTCCAACACCACTTTTTCACCCTGAGCCTTGCACTGTGCCCTTGTCTTGACACACACCAGTTCAGGGATACCCAGCATGGCTGCATGGATTTTGAGTTCTACCTCAGCCCATGCTGAGGACTCCAGGTCATTTCCAAGCAAACAGTCTACAGGGATATTTGAGGAGACCACCACCTGTTTCAGGCCATTGACCCCTCCCCATTCTAAAGTTACCATAGCTATGGGATGTACTTTAGTCTGATTGTCAGCGCTGGTGACTGGATAAGTTTGTCCAGCCAGGTATTGACCAGGGGAAACCAGTTTCTCTGTCACCATGGTGACACTGGCACCTGTATCCCTCAGGCCTTCTACACTAATTCCATTAATTAAGAGTTGCTGCCTGTATTTTTGCATATTATGGGGCCAGGCAGCCAGTGTGGCTAAGTCCACCCCACCCTCAGAGACTAATGTAGCTTCAGTGTGAACCCTGATTTGCTCTGGGCACACTGTTGATCCCACCTGGAGACTGGCTATTCCAGTGCTAACTGGAGTACAGTTTGAAGTGGAACCTTTCTTGGAACAGGCCTTGTCTCCAGTTTGGTGTCCCTGCTGATTACAGCTATGACACCAGGCCTTCTTGGGATCAAAGCTTTTACCCTTGTACCCAAAATTGGATTGTGAAGAGGCTTTGGACCCTCCCTCCTGAGCAGGTTTTTGGGGCCCTGTAGAAGACTCTTTACTTTTTCCCTTGGATGTCTCAACACTCTTCCCCTGGGGAGTCTTTGTGACCCCTTTCTTTTGGTCACCCCCTGTGGAAGTCTTGGTCACCCTAGTCTTGACCCAATGGTCCGCCTTCTTTCCCAATTCTTGGGGAGAAATTGGTCCTAAGTCTACCAGATGCTGATGCAGTTTATCATTGAAACAATTACTTAATAGGTGTTCTTTCACAAATAAATTGTACAGCCCATCATTATCATTTACACCACTGCCATGAATCCAACCATCCAGTGTTTTGACTGAGAAGTCAACAAAATCAACCCAGGTCTGGCTCGAGGATTTTTGAGCCCCCCTGAACCTAATCCTGTACTCCTCAGTTGAGAATCCAAAGCCCTCAATCAGGGTAGCCTTCATGAGGTCATAGGATTCAGCATCTTTTCCAGAGAGTGTGAGGAGTCTATCCCTACACTTTCCAGTGAACATTTCCCAAAGGAGAGCACCCCAGTGAGATTTGTTTACTTTTCTGGTTAAACAAGCCCTCTCAAAAGCTGTGAACCATTTGGTGATGTCATCACCATCTTCATGTTTAGTTACAATCCCTTTAGGGATTTTTAGCATGTCAGGAGAATCTCTGACCCTATTTATGTTGCTGCCACCATTGATGGGACCTAAGCCCATCTCTTGTCTTTCCCTTTCTATGGCTAGGATCTGTTTTTCCAAAGCCAATCTTTTGGCCAACCTGGCTAGCAGGAGGTCATCTTCATTGAGGCTGTCCTCAATGCTTCCAGAATTGCTGGACTCTCCTGTGAGAGAAGCAGCATCTCTGACTATCACATTTGGAGTCAGGGTTGGAGAAATCCTGGTCTCACTATCTAGGACTGGAGGTGGCAGTTCCTCCAACTCACTAGTGTCCCACTCTGTGAGGGCATCATCAGAGGGGTTGTTTTTAGCAAATTCTGCCAAGAGCTCCTGGAGCTGTACTTTGGTAGGGTTTGAACCAGTCTTTATCTTTTTGATTTTACAGAGATACCTTAACTCTGACATCCTAAGATGCAGGTAAGGGGTGAGGTTGAGATCCATCACTTTCTCTTCTGTAGTAGACATTTTGTTTCTAAAAGTTGGAATACTTTTTAAGAATCTAAAACTATCTCTAGAACTTAATTCAAACTTTTACAAAACTTTTAAACTCTAAAAGAAATGCTAACAGGGACTAACACAAGGCCCTAGCAGGACTTTTAAAAATTTAGAAAAATAGCTCAAATTTCAAAGATCAGTTTCTAATGACAATTTTGGGAATTTAGTTGTGTGATCAGGTATTGGCTGAGTAGTCCAGCAAATGCAAAGTCTTGTACCCCACCGCTGATCCACCAATGTAGGAAGTTGGCTCTGTATGTATATGAGAAATAGCATGCACAGAGTCCAATGGTTCCCCTTAGAGGGAAGATAGTGACAAAAAGAGATAATTCTAATGCTCTATTTTATGGTAGTGTGGTCGAGCAATAGGCTTATCAGAGGGTAGTGTTAAGCATTTGTTGTACACACACAGGCAATACATGAGGAACACTCACTCAAAGACAATTCCAGGCCAATAGGTTTTTATATAGAAAAATATATTTTCTTAGTTTATTTTAAGAACCACAGGTTCAAGATTTACAATCAATACTTCAAATTAAAGGTACTTCCCTTACGTATCATAGGAACTTTGAATCAGCAAAATAGCATGTACAGTTTTGGCAAAAGTGGCAATAAGCTATTTTAAAACTAGACCGTGCAAATTTCAACAGTTCCTGGGGAGGTAAGTCTTTGTTAGTTTTGTAGGTAAGTAAACCACCTACAGGGTTCAAAGTTGGGTCCAAGGTAGCCCACCATTGGGGGTTCAGGGAAACCCCAATGTTACCACACCAGCAGCTCAGGGCCGGTCAGGTGCAGAGGTCAAAGTGGTGCCCAAAACGCATAGGCTTCAATGGAGAAGGGGGTGCCCCGGTTCCAGTCTGCCAGCAGGTAAGTACCCGCGACTTCGGAGGGCAGATCAGGGGGGTTTTGTAGGGCACCGGGGGGGTACACAAGTCAGCACAAAAAGTACACCCTCAGCGGCACGGGGCGGCCGGGTGCAGAGTGCAAACTGTCGTTGGGTTTTCAGTAGGTTTCAATGGGAGACCCAGGGGTCTTTTCAGCGAAGCAAGCAGGCAAGGGAGGGGGGCTCCTCAGGATAGCCACCACCTGGGCAAGGGAGAGGGCCACCTGGGGGTCGCTCCTGCACTGAAGGTCGGAGCCTTCAGGTCCTGGGGGCTGCGGGTGCAGTTCTTTACCAGGCGTCGGGTTCTTGGAAGCAGGCAGTCGCGGTCAGGGGGAGCCTCTGGATTCCCACTGCAGGCGTCGCTGGGGGGGGCTCAACTCTGGCTACTCACAGGGTCGCAGTCGCCGGGGAGTCCTCCCTGTAGTGTTGTTTCTCCGCAGGTCGAGCCGGGGGCGTCGGGTGCAGAGTGGAAAGTCTCACGCTTCCGGCGGGAAACGTTGAGTCCTTTTAAAGTTGTTTCTTTGTTGCAAGTTTTGGTTTCTTTGGAACAGGGCCGCTGTCCTCGGGAGTTCTTGGTCCTTTTAGATGCAGGGTAGTCCTCTGAGGCTTCAGAGGTCGCTGGACCCTGGGGAATGCGTCGCTGTTGAAGTTTTTCTTGAAGTGGGGAGGCAGGCCGGTACGGCTGGGGCCAAAGCAGTTGGTGTCTCCGTCTTCTCTGCAGGGCTTCAGGTCAGGAGTCCTTCTTCATCTTAGGTTGCAGGAATCTATCTTCCTAGGTTCTGGGGGCCCCTAAATACTCAATTTAGGGGTGTGTTTAGGTCTGGCTACACCCTCTTTGTGCCTCCTCCTTGAGGGGAGGGGGGCACATCCCTAATCCTATTGGGGGAATCCTCCATCTGCAAGATGGAGGATTTCAAAAAGTCAGAGTCACCTCAGCTTAGGGCACCTTAGGGGTCGTCCTGACTGGCCAGTGACTCCTCCTTGTTTTTCTCATTATCTCCTCCGGCCTTGCCGCCAAAAGTGGGGCCGTGGCCGGAGGGGGCAGGCATCTCCACTAGCTGGGATGCCCTGTAGCGCTGTAACAAAGGGGGTGAGCCTTTGAGGTTCACCGCCAGGTGTTACAGTTCCTGTAGGGGGAGGTGAAAAGCACCTCCACCCAGTACAGGCTTTGTTACTAGACACAGAGTGACAAAGGCACGCTCCCCATGTGGTCAGCAACATGTCTGGTGTGTGGCAGGCTGGAAAAACTAGTCAGCCCACACTGGAAGTCGGGTATGTTTTCAGGGGTATCTCTAAGATGCCCTCTGGGGTGTATTTCACAATAAAATGTACACTGGCATCAGTGTGCGTTTATTGTGCTGAGAAGTTTTTAGTGTAGCCATTATGGTGCTGTGTAGTTCGTGTATGACAGACTCCCAGACCATATACTCTTATGGCTACCCTGCACTTACAATGTCTAAGGTTTTGCTTAGACACTGTAGGGGTATAGTGCTCATGCACTTATGTCCTCATCCATGGTATAGTGCACTGTGCCTTAGGGCTGTAAGGCCTGCTAGAGGGGTGACTTATCTATACCATGGGCAGTATGAGGTTGGCATGGCACCCTGAGGGGAGTGCCATGTCGACTTAGTCATTTTCTCCCCACCAGCACACACAAGCTGGCAAGCAGTGTGTCTGTGCTGAGTGAGGGGTCCCCAGGGTGGCATAAGACATGCTGCAGCCCTTAGAGACCTTCCCTGGCATCAGGGCACTTGGTACCAGGGGTACCAGTTACAAGGGACTTATCTGGGTGCCAGGGTGTGCCAATTGTGGAGACAAAGGTACAGGTTAGGGAAAGAACACTGGTGCTGTGGCCTGGTTAGCAGCCCTCAGCACGCTTTCAAATCATAACTTGGCATCAGCAAAGGCAAAAAGTCAGGGGGGAACCATGCCAAGGAGGCATTTCCTTAGATAGCCCCTTTACCTTGTCCCAGGCCTGCCATTGCAAGGCCTGTGTGTGCAGGTTCACTGACAATTCGACTTGGCATTTAAAAGTACTTGCCAAGCCTAAAACTCCCCTTTTTCTACACATAAGTCACCTCTAATATGTGCCCTAGGTAACCCCTAGAGCAGGGTGCTGTGTGGGTAAAAGGCAGGCCATGTACCTGTGTAGTTTACATGTCCTGGTAGTGTAAAACTCCTAAATTCGTTTTTACACTACTGTGAGGCCTGCTCCCTTCATAGGCTAACATTGGGGCTGCCCTCATACATTATTGAAGTGGTAGCTGCTGATCAGAAAGGAGCAGGAAGGTCATATTTAGTATGGCCAGAATAGTAATACAAAATCCTGCTGACTGGTGAAGTCGGATTTAATATTACTATTCTAGAAATGCCACTTTTAGAAAGTGAGCATTTCTTTGCACTTACATCTTTCTGTGCCTTACAATCCACGTCTGGTTGGGTTTAGTTGACAGCTCCTTGTGCATTCACTCAGACACACCCCAAACACAGTGTACTCAGCCTCACTTGCATACATCTGCTTTTCAAATGGGTCTTCCTGGGCTAGGAGGGTGGAGGGCCTGCTCTGACACAAAGGACTGCCACACACCCTACTGGGACCCTGGCAGACAGGATTGAGCTGAAAGGGGACCTGGTGCACTTCTAAAACACTCTTTGAAGTCTCCCCCACTTCAAAGGCGCATTTGGGTATAAAACAGGGCCTCAGCCCTACCACATCAGACAATTGCTGGAGAAGAAACCTGAACCAGAACCTGCATCCTGCCAAGAAGAACTGCCTGGCTGCTCAAAGGACTCACCTCACTGCTTTCTACAAGGGACTGCTGCCTTGCTGTTGGCCTGCTGCCTTGCTTAACTCTTGTCTTGCTGCAAAAGTGCTCTCCAAGGGCTTGGATATAGCTTGCCTCCTGTTTCCTGAAGTCTCAGGATCAAAAGGACTTCTTTCTTTCAACTGGACGCCTTGTGCACCGCTAAATTTGACGCACAGCTTGTTCCGCTGTGAGAAATTCATCGCACGCCGATCCGGAAAGGTGCCGCTTGACGCGACGCCTACGGTGTGACCAGAACTTCGACGCACGGCCCGCCTAGCCAACGCCGCCCGACTTCCAGAGAGGAAATCGACACGATGCCTGCCGTGAGGAAGAAAATTCCACGCACAGTCCACCGGAACGACGCGCAGCCGGATAACAAGCCTAGGATTCCACGCACAGACCCTGGGACATCTGGTAATCCCGCGACCCACAGAAGGAGTCGGCCCGCGTGCTGGAAAACAACGCACGTCTTCCCAGAGTAAAAAATAATGACGCAAGTCCATGTGTGAAGGGGTGAAACCGACGCACACACCATTTTTCTTCCCGTAGAACGACACACGTCTCCCCGCATGAAAAATAACGACGCAAGTCCGTGTGTGAAGGGGTGAAACTGACGCACACACCATTTTCCACACATCTCCTCCTCTGCAGCCCTCTGCGGAGATTTTCCACTCCAAACCAGGTACTTTATGCTTGAAAGAGACTTTGGGGGTTATTCTAAGTTTGGAGGAGGTGTTAATCCGTCCCAAAAGTGACGGAAAAGTGACGGATTTACCACCAGCCGTATTACGAGTCCATTATATCCTATGGAACTCGTAATACGGCTGGTGGTATATCCGTCACTTTACCGTCACTTTTGGGACGGATTAACACTCCTCCAAAGTTAGAATAACCCCCTTTGTTTGCTTTTTAAAGACTTGAGACACTTTATATCACCTTTTATTGTTTTGATCTACAAATACCCAGATAAATATTATATATTTTTCACTGTGTGGTGTATTTTTGTGGTGCTGTATTGTGTTATTGTATGATGTATTGCACAAATACTTTACACATTGCCTTCTAAGTTAAGCCTGACTGCTCATGCCAAGCTACCAGAGGGTGGGCACAGGATAATTTGGATTGTGTGTGACTTACCCTGACTAGAGTGAGGGTTCTTGCTTGGACAGAGGGTAACCTGACTGCCAACCAAAAACCCAATTTCTAACAATTTCCTTTTGTCCTTGCGTTCTTCCAGCGGGGGTGGGGGAGTGTATATGTCATGTTGCAGCATGTATTTGTGTGTATGGTGTTGTGGGTGGGGGTGGGGGTGTTGGGTGTAGCGTGTGTGTGTCACTCTCTTTTCCCTCCCATGTGTTGTAGGTGCAGTACTCACTGTGGTCGTCGCCGCCGTCATTGGAGCTCCTGATAGAGAAGCAGGAAGACCATCGCCGGCAGTATCTCGGGCGTCCTGGTTCCTCGGGGGGTATGGAGAGGTGAGTGTTTTCCCTTCTGTGTACTGTTTCTGCATTGTTTTTATTCGCGTTGGTTCCGCCCCGGAAAAGGTGGCGGATAGGCCTGTTGTGATAGGGTGGGCGGTACATTGTCTCCCGCCTGTCTGTTGGTGGTGTCCGCCGCGCTGTTTGTTTGTACCACCGTGGCGGTCGGAGTGTTAAAGTGGCTGTCTATGTTGGCGGTTTCCACCACGGTCGTAATCCAATTTGTTTTTTTTCGCCGGCCTGTTGCCGGTATTACCACCGCTAACACCGACCGCCAGGGTTGTAATGAGGGCCTTTGTCTCCTGCAGTACAGAATGTCCTCTAGAAGTCAGGTTATAAACCATACAGTACCTGTTACCAACAGATGTTGGTGATGGATCCACACTTGTTTTGCCTCTGGTGTCTTGAGCGAGACCATGACTCTGAGACATGTGAGACTTACTGTGCCATGCATCCCAAGGCGCTGAGGAAATGAACTCTTAAGCTCCTTGCCACCTGACGTTAAACTATTCTGTGACACTTCAGATCTCGGTTGCGAGGAAGGTCCCAAGACCATTTGTGAAGTTGTACCTGGCAACCTTTGTCCCATTCCAAGTCATCAGGGAAGTTGGAGAAGTCCAACAAAAGGAAGTCTTCGAAGAGGTCTTCGACTTTGCCATGGAAGTCTTAGGACAAGTTGCGGTGCCGTCACCACTCAAGGCCTACCTCTGTGGTGTAGCCTGTTCCTGGCCCGTTTCCGTGCCTCCCTGAATTTTCGGGAGCCGGAGCAACCCCCACCCAAATGATAGAGTTCAATGAGGCCAATGCTCCTCATCTTTGGGCAGCCCGACCCATCTGGAGTGCCCCAAAGGCTCCCCGGTCAGGGAGGAACCCCTACTCGTCTTCTGCAGGCGGGTTCACCCTTGCCATCAGTCGGGCCCCTGGGATCCATTGTCGGGTTTGGAGTTGTGCTGGGTGAGAGACCAAGACCTTCCCCAGTCTCCTCGGTGCCACCAACAGTAGCGCTGAGCCCATTATTACTCATGACTCTGAGAGGGAGCCTGACGGGCATCATTCAGACCTGACAGGGGGCAGACTCCCCATTTTGGAGCCAGTGCCTTATTACAATGACAGGCCTGGATTGGGTGATGGGTGGGATGGGGTCTATCAAACATTAGACAATTCGGAGGATAGCTGGTATGAAAATCTGGCGGATGCCAGTGGACTGGACACCTTCCAAAACACTGTCCTAATCTCTTCCCCTAACATGACTGTGGAGGAGGATGCCTCATTCCCAGTGGTGGTGCGGAGGACGGGTGAGGTCCTGGACCTTACACTACCCTCAATGACAGTTGAGACAAACATCTTGAGGTGGGAGCTTTGGCTGGCAGTTGCCTCCACAGAACCATTACTCCCATAAAATGAACCCCTTACTGATGTCCTACTTGGGCCTGGTCCAAGCCCTGCAAAGGGGCTCCTTTGCACAGGACAATTGCCCACTGCCATCGCCCTGTCTAGGGGATCCCAGCACCCCACCTCGTCGAGCTTGGTGGTCCAGGCCTCCACTTCCAAAATTATCCCTGGCACATTTCCTACCACTCTACCAGATAGGTAATCCAAAAGGCTGGATGCCTTCGGGAAGTGGATGTTCTCTTTTGCAAGCCTGGCACTGCAGTCGGTGAACAAAGCATGCTTCTTGGGCCAGTACTCCCATACGATCTGGGACTCGGTTGCGCAGGTGTTGCCCATGGTCCTGGAGGAGGCCCAAGGCATACTCTTTAAAGCAATTGCTGATAGGAGAGATGCAGCCAAGTTCATCATAAAATGTGGGCTGGACAGAACAGACTCGCTGGACAGAGCAATTTCAGCATCAGCTGCCCTTAAGCGCTGGGTCTGGTTGATCACCACTGGCTTTTGGTGGATGTCTAGGCTTTGTTCATGAACATGCCCTCTGATGGCTTCCATCTGTTTGGTGAGATGACGGACTCGGAGCTGGAGAGCTTTAATGGCAGTAGGGCAATGGCCAGGTCCTTAAGGGTTTCTATGACTCCTCACCAACCCTATTGTGACCTCCGCCCCTTTTTGTGGCCACTGAAGAGGTTTTCAACTGATTCTCTACACTCCCAGCCACCACGGCCAGTAAGTTTTGCAATCTTTTCATAGCTGAGGTTCCCACAGACCACATGGGACTGGTAGCCAGAAGTCATGCTGGTTGGGTTTTGCAGCTCATCCAAAGGAGCTACTCCCTCACCCTTGTGACAAACCCTGCCCCCATGCCACCCACTTACAACAGGCTGAGGGAGGACCAGCTCTCCTTACTCTGTCATGAAATGTTAGCTCTTTTGGCCAAGGGAGGTATGGAGTGTGCTCACATCAGAAGTAGGCCCTGGTTGGTATTCCAGCTACTTTCTGGGTCCTAAGAAGAACGGGCCTTCGTCCTTTTCTAGACCTGCATCTTCTCAACCTCTTCCTGAAAAAAGAAGAAATTGAAGATGCTTACACCCACACAAGTCCTGTCTACCCTGGACCCAGAAGAATGGATGGTATCATTGGACTTGCCTATTTCCACCACCCGCCCTGCCTGCACACAGATGTTACCTGTGGTTCACGGTAGACCAAGAGCACTTTCAGTTTGCTGTGCTCCACTTAAATCTTACCAGCTCCTCTCAGGTGTTCACCAATGTGATGAAGGTGGTTGCAGCACACCTCTGGAGGTCAGAAAATCAAGTCTTCCCCTGCCTCAGTGATTGGCTGTTGAAGGCAGGCACGCCACAGGCAGTCATCGTCCACCTCCAGACAATGGCAAACCATTGGCACTCGCTGGGGTTCTCTATAAATGTGACTAAGTCACACCTGACTCCCTGTCAAATGCTCCCTTTCATCAGTGCAGTTTCGGGCATATCCTTCTGAGAAACAAATCCAGGATATTCAGACTATGATACTGATGTTTCAAACTCATACCCTCCTTCATCTTGCATGTGACAAATGCCCATTGGCATATGCAGGCTTTGCAATGGGGTCTGAAGTCCCAGTGGGCAGTGTCAGAGGAACTTCTCCGACACGGTTAAGACCTCGGAGGGAACTGGGATATACCTGCAGAGGTGGCTGATGAACCATGATTGGGTCAGTGGCAGACCCCTCTTCCTTCCCCTTGCTAGTGCTAACTGTAGTGACAGATGTGTCACTAGTGAGTTAGGGTGTCCATCTGGGAGAGGTGGAGATCAGAGGACTCTGGTCTCTGGCAGAATTCGGGTTCCTCATCAATCTGTTGGAGCTTCGAGCGGTCAGATTGGCATCAAAAACCTTTACTCCTTCAGTCAGGGGAAGGCTGGTACAGGTGTTCATAGAAAACACCAACGCTGTGTTGTATTGCAACAAACGGAGCAGGATGGAGTGTTGTGCGCCCTCTGTCAAGAGACTTTGGGCCATATTTATACTTTTTGACGCAAAGCTGCGCCGGCGCAGTTTTGCGTCAAAAAAATTACCGCCGGCTATCGCCATATCGATGCGCCGTGCAGATGTCAAATTTATACTTTGACGCACGGCGGCGCAACCAACAGGTGGGAGTCATTATTTAGTGACGCACACAGCGGCGTCAAGTCGTAAAGGAAACCAACGTTAACGCGATGCAAATGACTGTGGGTCGATTTACGACAGCGCAACCCGGAAAGCGCCGTTTGTTTTGACGCAATAGCGTCAAATTTACCCGCGAACACTGCCCTTTCAGCAGAGGAGAGCCAAAATGGATCCCAGATGCCACAACAGACCCCAGGAAGATGACAGCAGACCAGGAACCAGCCAGGATGATCCATACAGGAACCAAGACATATATAGAAAAAAAAGAAAGTGTCGCTCCAGTGCAGAGGAGCAGGAAATCCTGGTTAAAGAGGTGACGGAACACCAGCACCAACTGTTCATCACCTCTAAGTTGCCAATCAGCAGGAGAGAGGCCATATGGCAACAAATTGTGGACAAGATCAACAGTGTGGCTGAAGAACGCAGAACAGTCACCGAGTGTAAGAAACGCTGGCATGACTGCAAACGTAGGACAAAGGAAAAAATGGCCAGGAACAGGAAGGCAGCACTGCAGACTGGAGGTGGGAGTCCAGCACACCAGGTGGCCCTGGACCACATGGAGGAGATGGTCGCAGCCGTCATCCCTGAGGAGATCGTCACAGGGATTCAAGAACAGGACAGTGCAGACTACCACGAGACAACGCACATGCAGGGTAAGTCGCATGGGGAATTATAATGCAATAATGATAACTGCAACCGGGGTGGGGAATACCTACTACACAATGCATGTAAGTCAGCATATATATGAAGTGGCATGGGTAAAGGGGCACGGCAGGGGGGCATGCCCAGCATAGACAGAAGCTGGGGCACGACAAAACACAGCACCAACAACAGTCCCATGGGGCCATCCTGTCATGACAACAATGGAGCTAAGGGAAAGCCGCGACAGGTGGGAAGGCCACTACGTCAAACTTACATCCAGGCACTCGTCAGTCAAAATAGATCCTACATCAACTAGGTCCCTATCAGTAATCCAGTAGCCAAAACAACAACTGCAATATAACTGCGACAACAGTTGACACTAACACCTCTGATCTCTGTGCAGCTATAGTAGCTAATGGCAGGAACCTCCCCATGGAACATACATACCTAAATTAGGGGGTGAGGATGACATCTGCAACTATTTCCAGAAATAAGACAAAGGCACCAGTACACTCAAATGCCAATGCCCATAGTTGACACCTACATCAGCCAAAGTAAACAGCAATAGGAGCCACACAGCACTAAGGACACACACATGCTGCATACGTCAGGGTCCCTCACGTGCCTGGCTAACAAGGCAACATTACTAATGTCATACTGCTCAGACAACAACATTGAGGAGGGGACACATGCAACTGGTCACTGAAACACACCTGCACAGTCTGAGAACCAAATAGGACATTGATACGATAAACAGGGCAATCCAATTAAACACACATTACCCAACATCAGTTGGAAACATCAACAACGTCTACATCCATATCACATCGTAACATTGCTATGCATAGGATATGCCACAGAACAATTACAATTAGGTCAATGTGAATAAAAAGATTTTGGGGCAGGTCCTGAGAGGCAAGTGTGCTGCCAGGGCAATCACAACACCCACAGCCAGTGAAAGTGTAGTGTGGTTAGTTTTACGTATCCTTTGCGCATTAGCTTCATGCTTTAGGCCTTTGTGCACTTTGCCCTGAATGTATTTAATTCATTTGCTGACAGCTTAGAGCCTCTGTGCATTTTGCTCTAAATGCTTTTTATTAGGCTTCGTACTGTTATTTTTCAAATAGCCAGTTCTACGGTGTTGTTTTTTATTCATATCACACTGTTTTGCCTACTTCAGCACTGGAGTTCTCCATAACATATTCACTCTGTGCTTCAGTCAAGGATACAGTCTGGTACATTGCCGATAGACGTGGTAGGAGTTTAGATTTGGCATTCCTGCGTAGGGACATTTTGTGATCACGATGACATGTTAGTTAAAAAATCACTTCCTTGTCCCAATACACGCAAGAGGGAGATTCCGACCAGAGAACCACAACTAGACGCTGACTGCCTCGTTGCAGATGCTGAACCAGATCACAGGCCTTTGCTCAGGTTTGAGGGCTGATGTCTCCCCAGTGATTCGGAAAGGCAAGCTAGAAGCTTAACATGCTGTGCTCTAAATAGAACAAGCAGAGGGAGAGTAGAAACTGTTAGGCACTATGATAGCTTTGTTCTTAAGTTTCACTCTCCTGGTGACTATTTCAATCCTACTATGTTGTATTGTTCTGGTTATTGCGGCTCACGCCTTATTATCTAAAATACAGTCGTTTTATGAAAACATTATATAAAACTTATACTGTCTTTGTCATTTGTATATGAGATCATATTGTAAATGAGAGAGTTGGTTTGGATCTGAGTGACCACGACTTCCCTGAGAAGTTCCAAAGATGTCATGCGCTCGGCTGCCTAATCATTTCTTCCCCGTGGGAGAAATGAGGCACTTCTAGTTAGCCGGAGCAAAAAACGGATTTAGGGTGACAGAGTTCTTTAAAAGTGGGTCAGACACAGTCCCCCACACCGTTATCGATCCTGCTGCCTAGAAATCCAGTAGTCTCTTTTAGGATAATGAGAGCCCACGCGACAAAAGGTCTCACCATAAGAATAGATATACACGGAGGGACGAGTAGGACAAAAAGATGGCTATTCCCTAATTGGTACAAAGCAACACCTAGAGGCGATTAGGCAAACAAGTCTGATAACTCTATATCATACATGTGACACACAGGTGGGCCATAGGCCTATAACAATGCCCATATGAAGGACAGCAGATACCAATACCAAACCAGAGCACAAAGTAAAGTCATCAAAAGGCTTGCACTTTACGGCAAAATTGTCACAACACAGACACACTAATTGTACCCTGTTTCATTGCAGAGGAACATGGATCTCCTGCCGATATGCCTGTCCCTGATTTCCCTGAAGACATGGATGACGAGCCCATAAACATGTCCCAGGAGACCATCCAAAAGGTCCTTGAAAGCCTCCAGACCCCACCTTCAGTCACAAGGAGGAGCACAGAACAAGCAGCCATCACAGAAGACCCACCCACCACCCCAATTGTAAGACCTGCCAGCTCCAACACAGCTGAGGACTCTGATGACACTGGCACCAGCTTTGAAAGAACTGTAGTTGGTGTACAGCGGGAGCTGGCCAAGGAGGTGCGGGTGGGGATGCAAAATATGGCAGCCAGCCTTGAGGGGGTGCGTTCGTGCATTACGTCATTTGCAGATCAGGCAGTTGCTATGCAAGCCCTAACATCTCTCTTGCAGGAACTTGCGAAAACACAGAAGGAAATCAGCACAGCTGTAATACAGTTGACACAACACCTACAACTGCAATCCAGTCAACGCGTGCACAAATGCAACATTGAACCCCTCAGGGCCGACCTGGCTGCCTACCATTGTGATGTGGCTGCTATTCTCAAAAACCAGCAGGCCCTCCTTGCAGCAGTACTGCCCTTAAGAACTTCACAGGGAGCAGCCCCCGGGATGTCTGACTCCACGTCTTCTAACACTGAGGTGTGTGTTGCCCCTTCACAACCAACAACAACAAGGACAAACCAGGCAACACACACATCAGAAGAAGAAGACATGGAACAGATCACATTCTCACGGAAGAGTACCCGGAAGCACTAGTCCCTGCACCATGGCCTACTTTGACCAAGGTCCTACGTTTTGTCAAATGCCAGTCTCACTTCAACTACACTCAATGACTGTTCTGCTAACCACTGTATGACTTGTCACCATTGCCAGTGAATGTCTCTCTCCTACTATTCGGCAAATCCTGTCCCTCTGCACTGTCTGTGACATCACCCCAGCATGTCTGGGGCATCATCCACACCCCTTCTGTAGGATCACCATGTAAGAATGCACCAGAACGGACTCAGCAAACATGGACAATGGACATTTTGCACTACAGCACCTATCAATAAATAGCACTTGCACACCTAATATGTCTCTGTGTTATGTGACACATCAACTGTGCAGTAGATAACTCTAAAGTGCCTGTGTTACAACCATGTAGCTTGTCAATACAACTGTCCTGACATCATGTAGTATGATACATCTGTGCAGTGGCCAGGATTGCATCATAGCCTTACCATCCTGAGGAGAATAACTGATGAAGGGACAAAGCACACACAATCATGCTGTGTTGGACAGAATAATGCTCCATCTATAGCAATTCAAGTCAACTAATGGTGGCTGATAAATGTAGGCACCATGCAATACTAAAACATGAAATTATGCAGCATAATCTAAGCAAACACAAATAAACACTGCATCAATCACCCTTTCTGAGTATACTTCCATGAAGGGAGGTCATGCTGAATTATTACACACATGATCTGTCAGCAATGAAGGCAACAAGACAAGAGTGTTAACAACACCTCATCTACAAAGATCTCCCTGAACATCACACTGCAGCCCGACCTCATAAATTACCCACAATACCAAGTCTGGAAGCACACTTTGTGATGTAGAATACCTACTCATCAACACAAATCCTTGGTGATCGATGTAAACTACCAATGGTGGGTCTCCCAAATGGTGGATACTTACCAAGTTAGCACAGGGGTAGCTGCCATGTTAAACCTCCATTTTCTGTGGTGGGTAGCATAGGACACAAATGTCATAGAAAAACATTCACCTACACTGATGTCAAGGCCATGATAAAGTAGCAGTTAACGCATAATGCAAAGGGTTAACTATATGTTTATTCCTATGTATTCACACCAGAGGCAACTAAGGGAAAAGTCATACCTACACTAATCTAACCTGACTACTCCTAACCCACAACTGTCCCTAACTAACCTAAGCTAAACTTACTCTACACATATAACGAATCGATCTAAACATCAACCCCCCACCCACCATTATGAGACAGGACACATGCAGGACAACACATACTAACCTACACACATACTATACTATCCTAAACAATCATATATTTTTTTTGTGTTTTTTTTTTTTTTTTTTTTTTAATAACAAACAGGAATCCCAACATTGACCCCCACCCACCCAAAAAAGAAAAATAGAAAGAATAAGGACCCCCCACCCTCCTCCCTAACACTAACTAAGCTAACAACCTACACTAACCCCCAAAACCCAACTATCAGTACAAAAAGGAAAGAGGAGAGAGGGGAGGGGTAAATGTAAAACATGCAAAAAGTCCTAGAGGTTGGCCCTCCGTAGGGTCCGCCTGATGGACCGAACCCTTTTCTTAATATATGCCACATCCTGGCTTAGCTTGTCCACCTTTGAAATAACTTTGTCCATTTTACCACTTAATGCCAGGAATGCCGCTGGGTCTACAGGATGGGCTGCTGCAGTCTGTGTGCTGGCCGAGGTGGACGGTGTGGCAGTAGTTGTATGCCCACTGGACTGTCCTGCGTGTTGGAAATGGCTGGGTCCTGGTCGTGCTGACGAGGCAGGGTCAACTGTCCCCGCCGTTGCTGGGGCCACTTGGGGAGACCTGGTGGATGTGGTGGCTGTTGTGGGCAATGTAGGGCCACCCTGTGGTGAGGCCCACCATGCCCTGGAGGCCCGATCGGCTTGGTATTTGCGGGCCATCCTCCTGAACCCTGACTGCACCTGCAGGATGTGCCGGTATCGCATTGCACGCCGTTCAAACTGGTGTCTCTCTGCGGCACTCATGTTTGCAGCTGTGAAGAGATATGGCAACTATTTACCATAGGAAATGCATTGGGTGGAATAGCACAATGGGTCAATTGCACATTACTTGTATTGTATTTGTTACAGCGATTGTCACAACATAGTTCATTGAAAGTCTCAGAGGAAGTACATGTGAACCCTGCATACAAAAGGCCATCTCACACCTAGCATATCCATGTCTCTACATGATGGGTGACATCTGCCTAAACTTCTCATCCAAATAATGGCTAATGCAGCTGACATTATGGCTGAACCTCTTCCGCATACTGACTTCACTACATATGTCACTCTATGTGATAACTATCACAACCCTCACTCAATGCCATTTGTAAATTGTTGTTTGCAAATATTGAACTCATGTGCCATAACCAAATGTGTACACTAGGTTCTAAACAAAGTTGCAAAAGATCACAAGTATGTGTAACATACTGGTTGCTACAGTCCTAGGTACCCTATTCCCAATCACATGGCAGTCTTTGAGGGTGGGGTGGGAAGAACAACCAACAATCCCAGATTCAATGCACACCCAGGAGTGTATAGAAAGGTCAACAAGTATTTGCCTCCACACACAACACCAATGAAGGGCTAGCAACAATTTGGAGTCAGCCAAACATTGTCCTATCCAAGGTCCACACATGTCAAAATGCACTGACTTAGGCCAACATCACATACTACCAGTGAGGCATATTTAAACACACACACAGAGGAGCAAGAACACCCATGATCATGAGTAGAATGAACACCTAGGCCATTGCACTCTAGTCCCACACACTTCTAGTTCAACTTGTGGAAGTACATGCCCCCGGAAGATCCAACCTACAGTGTACTCAGTCCATCCTCAACTAGGAAGCTGCATATTTAAGACAAGCCTTTTGCAGAAGCTATCTGGGAGAATGTCAGTCTGAAATGCAGACTCAGTCCAAGCCAAGTCCCAGAGCAACTCTTACATTAACCAGTGTATTCCACATGACTCATCCAACTCCCCATAGCGGGGCCGACTGGAATGACCTACAGCCCCTAAATCTGAAAGATGGATAAGCATTGGTCTACAGAAACTGAAGTAATATTTGAAATCCCACTAATGCAACAATACCAATGAACGGGCAGCGCATCAAACCTTGAATTCTGTTGAACACACAGTAGTCCATCATGCATCACTAGCAAACAATAAAAATAGCACTCATGCCACACTCACTGTAGGTGTCGGGGTCCTCAAAATGAGCCACCTCTCCCACGGTGTACGGTGCAGGTACACCTGTAAAGCATGGAAGGAAGAATATACTCAGACTCCGTGCACTGACAAACAATTGCAGTTACAATGACAATGTGAGAATATGACATGCGTAATGAAACACTTTGACACATGCTCATACTGCGTGGAAGATTTCTTAATCAACATTTACATTGGAGGAGTCTCCTGCTACAGTTACACACCATACTACACACTTGCAGTGGCCAGGACAATCATGTGGTGTCAAAGATACACCTCCATTAGTATGCCCCAACAATATCTGGGTGCATTCATCTCATCATGTGCATCCCAGAGAGACATCCAAAAGCTGGTTACTTGAGGACTGCATGACCCCTCAAACTCAAACAGGCTATGTGGTCATTTTCAACATACACCAACCAGACACACATGTGACATATGTGTGGACAACATAGCTAACTTCAATTGACGTGAAGGCACCCCTCATTTACAGCATCATAATGGTTTTACAAATTTCTGTCTAGCTATGGCGTCTACATATGTAGGTATGATGTTTCAACATCCCTTTTTCACTGGCAATTATGACCTGTAGAGTTCAAATAGAGGCATTAACGTGTCGCTTGTCTGACACAAAGGCAACACTACATTACATACAGCTACAGGCATCCGGTATGTGTTGAAAACATGAGCTATCTGACTGCTAGCATTTGTCTTCCTACACATTGTGCAACAATTACCCAGTAGGTTTCCCTAGCATTACACACAGTCAGCTACTTATCTAGCAGATTGGGTAACAATCATCACATGTCCCCACACAGCTTTCAATTATTCACATGTAATTGATTTGTACTCACCAACATGGTCACCAATCCTGATTCCCAGGTGGTCCAGCAGATCCTGCTCCCTGGATATCAGATCAGCCCAGCGGTGCTTGAGTTGATGGTCATTCCTCATGCTACCGTAGACCCGGACCAAGTGATGGCGCACCTTCCCCCACCGGACTTTACGTGCCTCCGTGTGATACCCCTGTATCACACGGCCCCCAGCCTCCAGCATGAGTAGGAGGAAATGGCAAACAAGCCAAATAAATCCCCCCAATTCCTCCTCACCCATCCTGGAAAGCCGTGGCCTACCTGACATCTTTACAATTACAAAGGTGAAAAATGTTGAACAAAAAGGAAAAGGGGGAAATGGGGAAAGGTAGAGTAGTGAAGGAAAAAGAAAACTTAAGAAAAATAGCCCAACTAACCCCAAATTTAAACTACCCAGAACAGACTCCCACAGACAAAAAAAAGAAACACTGGATTTGACAAAAGTATACAAAACAGACTCAGACAATATTAGACAACAAGACAATGATCACAAAAGCACAATAGAGAAGGAACACTGGACACAAAAGCACTAAAACACAGGACAACACTTTTCACACAGCCACACAGTCTAGAATAATCTGAGACTGCAAAGTGAAAGTGAAAGTACACTCACAGTACAGATTCTGTAAACAGGATATCCTATTACATCACATCCTGCATAAAATGGCCGCCGTTTTTATTTTTCCGTTATGCGTCATATTTTCGCGCATACAGATTGTGCGTCATATTTTTGACGCATAAAAGTGCACATAATGCAGAGTCAAAAATCATTTCTACATTGTTCCCTTACATTTGTGTGAGGCTGAGTTTACAGTTCTAGAGTTGAAATGTAATTCGCTGGCAAATATGAGAACCAAATATGAAAATTATTTTTGACTCTGCATTCTGTGCACTCCTGTACGTCAAAAAATTATGACGCCCATGCTGTATGCGTGGAAATATGACGCATCATAGAAAATATGGTGGCCATGTAATGCAGCTTATTAATCTATTATTTTTAATATGATATTTTTTGACTCTGCATTCTGTGCACTCCTGTACGTCAAAAAATTATGACGCCCATGCTGTATGCGTGGAAATATGACGCATCATAGAAAATATGGTGGGCATGTAATGCAGCTTATTAATCTATTATTTTTTATCTGATATTTTTTGACTCTGCATTCTGTGCACTCCTGTACGTCAAAAAATTATGACGCCCATGCTGTATGTGTGGAAATATGACGCATTTTGACAAAAATGTCTTAATTTTGTCGAATTGTGAAAGGAATTTTGTCATGACCAAACGGTGCTAAGTGATACACATTTGTGGTTAGCTATGACACATGTCCCTTATTGGATGTATAGAAGGCATTCACAGTGTAATATTAATGATTGCTCAAAATGGTTATTACCCATATTTGTACACATATTTTGGGTAATTACTGATGGCTAATTTCAAATGATGAATGGGATACCAGGATGGATTCCTTAGCAACAATGTGTCCACATTTATCACGGTAATCCATTTATCTATAGTCCAAACAGGTAGTGCAATTGTCACTTACACTTTTTATGGGGCTAACCATGTCCTAATAATGATTTTGTGTATCTTATATGTGTTTTACATTTCACATGTAGGCCACACATGCGCCTTATGCATGTGTTTACTTCACATGTACATAATTCTTGTATATTTGGGGGGCGGTAGAGGTGGACTTAGGCCCCCAGCACCCTAGGGTTTGCCCTTCCAGATTTGCTAATTTATCCACGGCTTTCATTTATTCTGTTATGCTAAACCTGCAGCAGCAGGCTCATGGAAGGCCATAGGGTATGATTCACTGTTAGCCATTCAATAATCCCATTTGCCCATTTGACGTTTGCCCTATTGATTATTTGGAGCAATGTGACATACCATTTTGCACTGAAATTTTTTGCTAAATCTCGGCGTTCCTCATGTGCTGATGACAAATAGGTTGTTGATGTATGTGGCTCTTTATGCATTACCTGGTTTAGTGGCATGTTTCATTCTTCCTTCTAGGTTCGAACTGGGACACTACTGTGATCGGCTGCTTGCAAATATTTGGTTGATTGGATGGCATATGTTTATATGTGTGGTCCAATGTAGATCCACTATCAACTGTCTGGGTGTATGTTGTCACTGTAACTTCAAGGTCTCCTCATGAGTTAGTGGCAGCTAATCTTGTTCCAATTGGGCATTGTTTGTAGCAAAAATTGACAGAAGCCATTGAGGACATGGTCACGTACACATGGATGGTCCCACCCTGTCACTGAACACGTGTAATGAGACTTTCAAATGAGCTACATTTTTGTGCTGAGTGAGAGAATGTCTCAGGTATCTGGATCAGGCATGTGTCATTGCCACATTTGTACTCCTGTTGGCCTCTGTGGATGGTAATGTATCATGAAACATCATAGCCTCTGTGCAGACATTTGTGGTGTATATTTTTTGTGTGATGAGTGTTATGTCATTATTGCTCAATGAGACGACATTCTTCTTCAGCAATTTCAAACTAAAGGTGGGCAGAAATTAATAGGCCAAACCATGATGTGGTGTTTATCTGTGTTTATTTACAATTGTGCAATAAGTGGTGATATAAGAAATTATGAAAAGAAATTATTTACAATCTGTTGGCGCCTACGCACTCCAGCAGCTGTGTTTGGTTGTTCCCCCTCCTGTTGCAGGCCAGCATCCTCCTCTTCGTCGTCTTCAGGCATGTCTGGGTCTGGTTCGAGGAGGGGAATGTTCCTTTTTACACAAATATTGTGCAATATGGCACAAGTGAGTATGATCCTACAGACCATCTCTGGGGAATATAGTAGGCTACCGCCAGTGTTGTCAAGGCAGCGGAACCTTGACTTGAGGATCCCAAAGGTCCGCTCAACAATGCTGCGTGTCCTCTTCTGGGCATCGTTGTATGCCCGCTCTGCAGCAGTAGTCGGGTTCCCAAATGGTGTCATTAGCCAAGGCTGGATGCCATACCCCTGATCAGCTGAAAGAAAAACACAGAATGGGATCATGTAGATGTAGGAGGCACTCTTGTACAGACCTTTGATGGCAGTAGTTGTCTTGTGTTGTCTGTGACCCTTTTGTGTACTAATGTGACAACCTATACTTGTAGGCTAAAACTTTTGCATTGGCTTTTTTCCTTGGCTGAGCAAGTGTTTGTTAGCTAACCGTTTGTCAGCAGTATGTTTTGGGATTTTCAGTACAGTGTGCCCTCCCTAGCATTGTGACTTGTGATACAGGTGTCCGTGTGTCTTCACTGGGGGTGAGATGATAGTTCCATGCAGAGTTAAAAATGAAAGTGTAGTTAACACGTTCATATGAAAGTACCCTGGACATCCCATACCTTAAGACTTATGCAATGTATTAATGTACAGGTTATTGTGACACTTACAATTTGCAAGGTGACATTTAGGCAACCACACTTATTAATGTCTTCACATTAAGCTGTACAGTAAATTCCAATGTGTGACAGGTTCAATGGTGACTTCAGAAACATGGCTAGTGATGTGAGGACCTCAGTGTGTTCCTGGCTAGGTGTTGCTATTGTGGTGTATGTGTTGTGTGTCCTAGAGGGTTGCTGTGCAGTGTGTATATAAGTTGGATTTTTGTACTTACCAACAAGTAGTCCATTGCCATACCGTCCATCCTGGAAGTGTTGGTTGATGGTAGAGTGACGGACGATGAATGCGTCATGTACACTCCCAGGATATTTAGCCACAATGTTGCTGATCAGTCCTTGGTGATCGACTATGGCCTGCACGTTGATTGAATGTGTGTGTTTCCTGTTGCGGTAGAGGTGTTCTGTTGCAGCAGGTGGCACAAGGCGTACGTGTGTGCAGTCGATTGCACCAAGGACGTGTGGGAAGCCACTGATGGCGTAGAACCCCTGTTTTGTTTCCTGCTGCTTCTGCAGTGTGTTAGGGAAGCAGATGTGGAGGGGTGTCAGGCGAATGATGGCATCCAGTACTTTTGGCAGAAATGCGGAGAATGATGGTTGTGATATTCCACCAACCAGGGCACCAGTTGTTTGAAACGAGCCACTTGCCAGCAGGTGAAGTACGGCAAGCAGCTTTGTTTCTGTTGGGATGGTGTGGGGTGTCACCAAAGTGGGGGCCAACTGCTGTTCAATATTTCTCAGGAGCTGCTGAATGGCCTGCCAGTTCAACCGGTACCTCTGTATGATGTTGTGTTCCCTGAGGCCATGCAAGGTTGTTCTTGGGCGGAATATCCTCTCCTGCCTTCTGCGCTGCCTTTGGGGTCCCTGCTGTTGTTGTTGTAGCTGCTGTTGTTGCTGCAGGGCTCTGCGTCTACGTGCATGCTGGATAAAAATCACCTCCATGTCTCCCTGTTGCTGCTCTGCTGCTCTGTTGTTTGTTCTGTGTGTTCTGATTAAATACAGGTGTTTCTGATGGATACAACTACCTGTGGATTCCTCACCTGATGAATACTCCCATGGCGCCAGCATTCGACGGAAATCTTCTTACTAGTCTCTGCACGTCGACGAGGACGTCACTCCAGCCCACGCGACGCGTCTGACGTCATACAGGCAATAATAGGTCCTCGCCGACGTGCCGATGACAGTTCCCTTTTTTCCGTGCATTCAAAACGGTTATCTTCGAGGGAGCTACTGTTACCTTCGTGGTTACAGTGTATTGTCTGCTGCGTAGTCTTCTCTGCGGTAATAATGTCTCAGAGGAAGTCGGGTTTCAAGCCCTGTCGAGAGTGTGGGGGCAAGATGTCAGTTACAGATCCTCACTCCGACTGTCTATGGTGTTTGAGCTCCGACCACGACGTCTCGACTTGCGATTCATGTCAACACATGAATCCGAAGGCCCTCAAAGAGCGTGAAGCCAAGTTATTTATGGCAAAGTCAAAGAAGAAGGAGAAACATCATAAGAAGTCTTCTTCGCCAAGGTCTCACCGGCGTCATCGAGACTCCCGGCGCCGTAGAGACTCACGACGTCATTCCAGCAAGGAGTCTCGTTCGAGGTCACCTTTGGCTCGGCGTCGGAGGACTTGGGAGGTCAGCCCCACGGTCACGCCGCATCCATCGACGCCGTTGCCCTCTCCGGCGTCACCGACTTCGCCTGGTCAGGCGTCAGTGATTGAGGTGGTGCAGCCTCTTGTGTTTTCTCCGGCGTCGCAGACGTCGAGGCCGGCGTCGGGGTCGCCCTCGATCCAGGCACCCCAGTATCCGGCTTTTCCCACTCCTGGAGCCGATAGTACCGCGTTTCTTAATGCGATGTATACCATCTTTCAGCAGATGGCTCCAGGAGCTGCTCCGGCTGGTCCTTCGGGGCCCTTGGCCTTTTCGTTGGGTGATCCTGCGCCTCTTCGGCCGGCACCCTTTATGCCCTTTCTCCCTTTTGGGAATGTGGGCTCGGCGCCGGTGCCGGTGTCGGTGGCCGCTCCGGTGGCTTCGGATGTTTCGGCCCCGGAGGTTGCCCTTCCGTCGAAGTCAGGATTTTGCCCTGTGACTCCGGTTGGTCCATCGGCTCCAAGTCCTCGTCCTCCGGCTCCTGCCTCGGCGCCGAAGCTGCCTATGGCGCCGGACGCGGCGTCAGATGCTTCTGGCGATCGGCGCCGTTCTTCGACGTCGGCGGAGGCCATGTCGACTCCGCGTATCGAGGAGAGACTTCATTCGAGGAGGCGTGCTCTCCGTCTTTTAGAAGAGCAGGAGTACCAGCGAGTCCTAGAGGAGGGAGAGATTGAGGACTCTGGAGAAGGACTGCATGGTCTGGATACAGCCAGTGGGCTGGACACTTCCCCTGAGTGGGACCTTTCATCTCCAGGGGAATATACGGAGGAGGCTGCTTCCTTTCATGCTGTGGTGAGGAAGGCAGCGAGCTTTTTGGACCTGCCTTTGCCGGTGGCAGAGGCGAAGCAGAATTTGCTGACAGAGGTATTGCATCCAGCCTCTGCTGCAGCTGAGCCTCTCTTGCCATTTAATGAGGCTTTGCTGGATCCGGTGTTGGAGGTGTGGAAGAAGCCGGTGTCTTCCTCGGCCGTTCATAGGGCTGTGGCCAGGAGGTATCGAGCTGCACCATCTGACCCTGGCTTTCTCTCTAGACACCCTACGCCGGAGAGCTTGGTGGTGCAAGCCTCCTGTTCCTCAAAGTCAGCGCCTGGTTCCTTCCCGACGGTGCCTGGAGACAGAGACTCCAAGAAACTGGATGCGCAGTCCAAGAAAATATTTTCGTCATGCAGTTTGGCGTTGAAGGCCACCAACGCAACGTGCATTCTGGGGAGGTACATCCATGCTCTGATGGATGATATTTCGTCTTCATTTACGGAGCTCCCCCAGGGTCTCTTGGATGTGGTCTCGGACGCCCAGGCTGCCGCGACCCAGATTATCCAGTCTGGGCTGGACACGACCGACTCGGTGGCCAGGGCGATGGGCACGGCTGTGGTGGCAAGAAGACAGGCCTGGCTCCGAAACTCAGGGTTTTCGGCGGATGTGCAGTCGACCCTGCTGGACCTCCCGTTTGATGGGGACAGACTGTTTGGAGCCAAGGCAGATTCGGCCTTGGAACGATTTAAGGAGAGCAGAGCCACAGCCAAATCGTTAGGACTGCAAGCTCCTTCTTCCTCTGCCTCTTCTAGATTTTTCAGGAGGTTTCGGGGATTTGGGCGTGGTTCTTCTTCCTCTTCCTTTCGGGGGAGGTTCCAGCAACCCGCCTCTTCCCTCCCCTATAGGTCATTTAGAGGGAGGGGGAGGGGTGGGGCCCGTACCAGAGGAGCCTCTCAACAGCACTCTGCCTCTTCCTCGTCCTCTGGAGGGGTGCAGCAGGGGAAGCAGCCTTAGGCTCCCACCGTTTCCCACTCACTCCTCTCCTGTAGGGGGAAGATTACAGCATTTTCTCCACAAGTGGAAGTCTATCACCACGGACACTTGGGTTCTCGGCATTGTGGGGAAAGGCTACGCCCTTCCCTTTCGGGAGTTCCCGCCCCTCATCCCGCCCCGCCCATCTTATTGTTCAGAAGAACACCTCCTGTTGCTAGAACAGGAGGTTCAAGTCCTCCTTTCAAAGGGCGCGGTAGAGTTGGTCCCAGAGCAGGAAAAGGGTCGGGGTTGTTACTCAAGATACTTCCTGATTCCCAAAAAGGATGGTCAGTTGAGACCAATCCTGGATCTGAGGATCTTGAATTGGTTCCTCAAACAGGAAAAGTTCAAGATGCTGACCCTAGCACAGGTGCTTTTGGCGTTGAACAAGGAAGATTGGATGGTGTCGGTCGACTTGCAGGATGCTTACTTTCATATCCCGATACTCAAGTCGCACAGGAAGTATCTCCGGTTTGTGGTAGGGTCGCAGCACTATCAGTTTGCGGTCCTCCCGTTTGGTCTTACTTCAGCACCTCGAGTCTTCACAAAGGTGATGTCAGTGGTTGCGGCGGAGCTCAGAAGAAAGGGGATAGCAGTATTCCCTTACTTGGACGACTGGTTGATCAAAGCCAAGTCCCCAGAGCTTGTGTCGCATCATCTGCAGTCAACAACCCAGTTGTTGTTCGACCTGGGCCCAAATCTCACCTGGAGCCCTCTCAGCGCCTCCTGTTCATAGGGGCAGTACTGGATACAACATTGAGTCGAGCCTTTCCTCCGCCTCAGCGGATTCAAGATATTCAGGAATTGGTTCCAATGTTTCGAAATGGAGCGGTAGTTCCAGTCCTCAAGGTCCTTCGTCTGCTCGGTCTGTTCGCCTCCTGCATTCTGTTGGTCACGCATGCTCGCTGGCACATGAGGGCTCTTCAGTGGTGCCTCCGAAGGCAGTGGTCTCAACACAAAGGAGATTTAGAAGGTACTGTCAAGATCTCCAGAGATGCTGCTGTGGAATTGAAGTGGTGGATTGCGGGCAACAATCTTTCACAGGGAAAGCCGTTCGCGCAGTCGCCACCAGTGGCCACGGTCATAACGGATGCTTCCACCCTAGGATGGGGAGCTCATCTGGGGGATCTGGAGATCAAAGGGCTTTGGTCTCCAGAGGAACAGGTGTTTCATATCAATCTGTTGGAGTTACGGGCTGTACGTCTGGCTCTCAAGGCCTTCCTCCCATCCCTTCGTGGTCAGTCGGTACAGGTCCTGACGGACAATACTACCACGATGTGGTACATAAACAAACAGGGAGGAGTAGGGTCGTACCTTCTCTGCAGAGAAGCTCTTCGGCTATGGTCCTGGGCAAAGGACCATCAGATTTGCTTGGTGGCAAATCATCTGGCCGGGGTCTTGAATGTACGTGCGGACAGTCTCAGTCGCCAATTCTCGGCAGACCACGAGTGGCGTTTCCATCCAGATCAAGTCTGTTTAATCTTCCAGATGTGGGGGTTTCCTCGGATAGATCTGTTTGCCACTCGGGAGAACGCGCATTGCCCGTTATTCTGCAGCCTCCAGTATCCGAGGCAGGGAGCGTTGGGGGACGCGTTTCAGATAACCTGGTGCGACCAGTTGCTTTACGCGTTTCCCCCCATACCCTTGATTCCTCGAGTGTTGAGCAAAATTCGCCAAGACCGGGCCCAAGTCATCTTAATAGCTCCGGATTAGCCAAGGAGGGTATGGTACTCCGACCTTCTCCAACTCTCACTGTGCCCTCCGCTCCGTCTCCCTCTCAGGGCAGACCTCCTCTCGCAGTCGCAGGGGCAGGTTTTACACCCCAACCTCCAGAGTCTGCACCTACATGCTTGGAGATTGAACGGGGCAACCTGAGTTCCTTCTCTCTCCCGCCTGATGTAGTGGATGTTATCTTAGCGGCCAGGCGACACTCCACTAAATCTATCTACGCTAATAGGTGGTCTAAATTTGTTATGTGGTGTGGAGAGAGACAGATTGATCCCTTACATGCTCATCTGTCACATGTTTTGTCTTTTGCACTGTCTCTAGCGCAGAAAGGTTGTGCAGTGGCTACCATTAAGGGTTATTTGTCGGCCTTGTCAGCCTTCATTTGTCTTCCAGACCAACCATCGTTATTTAAATCCCCTATTGTTCTCAGATTCTTGAAAGGTCTTCTGAATCAATATCCTCCAAAACCATTCGTTATGCCTCAAGGGGATTTGTCCTTGGTCCTGACTTTCCTTGTGGGGTCCCCTTTTGAGCCTATGCATTCTTGCCCCTTAAGGTATTTGGTTATTAAAACAGTATTCCTGGTAGCTATAACATCTGCAAGGAGAGTGAGTGAGTTGCAGGCCTTATCGGTTAAACCCCCTTATATAACGTTTTATGGGGATAAGGTGGTGTTGAGGACCAAGGCTGCTTTCCTTCCGAAGGTTGTTTCACCCTTCCATTTGGCTCAGACAATCACTTTGTCCACGTTTTATCCTCCGCCTCATCCTTCAAAGGAGGAAGAAAGACTACATCGCCTGGACCCAAAAAGGGCGTTGAGCTTCTATATCGACAGAGTGAAGGATATCAGGCTGGAGGATCAGCTGTTTGTCGGATACGTGGGCAAGAGGAGAGGAAAGGCAGTCCACAAGAGAACACTCTCCAGGTGGGTTGTTCTTTGCATTAAAATCTGTTACTCTTTGGCAAAGAAGGATCCGCCTGAGGGCATTAGAGCTCACTCCACCAGAGCTAAGTCGGCCTCTTCGGCCTTGGCCAGGGGTGTTCCTGTGGTCGACATCTGCAAGGCCGCAACTTGGTCGTCCCTTCACACTTTTGTGAAACATTACTGTTTGGACTCTGAGGTCAGAAGGGACGGTCATTTTGCACGGTCAGTGCTGCAGGAGTTCTTGGTTTGACCATTTAGGCACCCACCGCCGGGCGTGGTACTGCTTTGGGACTCTATTCATCAGGTGAGGAATCCACAGGTAGTTGTATCCATCAGAAGAACGAGTTACTTACCTTCGGTAACGACTTTTCTGGTGGATACATTAGCTACCTGTGGATTCCTCACGGTTACACCCGCCTCCCCGTTGCCTTTTTGGTCTCTCCAAGCAATCCTTGAGTGTGCTCCTTTTGGTCTTCAAAGTGGCAATACATTTTGCATATATGATATTTGTATATATGTATATATTTATATATAAATCTATATATATTGTGTATATACATGATTCGTATGTATAAATATATTTATTTGTTTAAAAAAAAAAAAAAAGAAGGTTATATTAAATCTACAGCTATTTTATTGCAATGTTGTGTGATTTACAATATTAAGAGATGTTGCTTTGCTCTTTCATTACATTGGGTTATTATTATTCTCATGCACGTAAAAAAAATGTTGGTACTGTCATCGGCACGTCGGCGAGGACCTATTATTGCCTGTATGACGTCAGACGGCGTCGCGTGGGCTGGAGTGACGTCCTCGTCGACGTGCAGAGACTAGTAAGAAGATTTCCGTTGAATGCTGGCGCCATGGGAGTATTCATCAGGTGAGGAATCCACAGGTAGCTAATGTATCCACCAGAAAAGTCGTTACCGAAGGTAAGTAACTCGTTCGTTTGCCCCATTTTAACGCCTGCCCTGACCCAGGCGTTAAATTTTGACGCACATCGGGCTTTGCGTCATTTTTTTGCTCCGCCTCCCGGCCGAGAGTCATTTTTGCCCGGAAGCATAAATACGACGCACGGCTGTGTGCGTAGTTTTTTGGACGGGAACGCCTACCCTGCATATCATTAACGCAGGGCGGGTTGGCGCATCCAGAAAATGGCGCACATTGCGTATTTTTATCGTCCGCGGGCGTCAGGGTTTAAATATGGGGCAACGTTTGCGCTGATTGTGCGTCAAAAATTTTGACGCACATTCGGCGCAAACGGAGTATAAATATGCCCCTTTGTGTCTCTGGTCATGGCTGGAACACCCGGGCATATCCCTAGTGGTTTAGCACCTGGCATGCTCCAGATTGGGCACTGGTATCCCGAGCTGTTAAGCATGAGCATTGGTCCTCTGATCAGCCTGCCTCTTTGGGAGGATGAACTGTTGCAGCACCAGGGTGGGGATTTGCACACAAACCTGAAAATGCTTTGCCTTCATGTGTGAGGATTGAGGGTCAACAGATGTCAACTTTCAACTCTCTGGCCAAAGTCTGCAATGTTAACTTGACAGCCAGGTATCCTTCTACCAAGATGGTATACGCCTGCAGTTGAAGTAAATTTGTGGCATGGTATGCAGATAAGCATGTTGACCTCCTTATCCGCACCCCTTTCTCAGGTTCTCTTGTTTATTCTTACCTTAGGCCAGGAGCGCTCTGCTTTTGGCACATTAAAAGGTTACTTATCTGCTATTTCTGCGATTGCCAATTCAGTCACCCCTTTTCAAATTTTCCTATTGCACAATGGTTCCTGAAAGGTCTATAACACATGTTCCCACCAGCAGCTTTTATTATGCCCCAGTGGGACCTCAACCTGGTTCTTTTCTGATGTGCACTCTCTCTGAGTCACTCCACAACTGTCCACTCAGGCTTCTGATCATCAAAACAGCTTTCCTAGTGTCGAAAACAACTGCGAGTCAGTGAGCCGCAGGAGCTCTCTGTGCATCCTGCATACCTTACCGTCTATCCTGACAAACTGGTTATTCGAATTAGGGCATCTTTCTTACTGAAGGTGGGTACTCATTTCCATGTAGGCCAGTCCATCACTCGGTCTTCATTTTACGCTCCGCCTCATCCCTCGTAAGAAGAGGAGAGACTCCGCAGACTAGACTCAAAAGACTCCGACTGAGCATTGAGTTTCAGGTGGAAGATCAATTCTTCGTGGGATATGTCAGAGCCAAGAAAGGGAAGGCAGTTCAGAAATGGACCATCTTGCGATGGATAGTTCTTTGCATCAATATCTGCTACGTATTGTCCATGCTGGATAAAAATCACCTCCATGTCTCCCTGTTGCTGCTCTGCTGCTCTGTTGTTTGTTCGTTGAGGATTGCACGCTTACGTGGGCTATCTGTCTCACGTTTACAAAGCACTAGTGCCTAGATAGGTAGATCTGGCATGACAGCCATTTTGACCGTTCATTCCTACAGGACTTCTTAGTATAATCTGTATCGCAGCCCCTACTCTGGGGTGATACTGCTTGGGTATCTATTCTAATGGGTTACAGAATTAAGGATTTATCTCTGTAAGGACCATATATTTGCACACCTGTGGTCACTGTTCCTCAGGGCTCTGCACTTCTGGTGTGGAAAGTCGCTGAAGAAACTGACATCAGAACACTGGGGTGACATCTATATAGGAGCAGCACACGCCACTTCCGGTGCGGACAATGCCACACGAAGCAGAACAACGCCACCTACTGGCAAGCAGGGGTACTGCTCACCAAAAGTTGCATCCAGTCTGACATCTGGGGAATATTCTAAGGCAAGGTATCTGGCTATATAGAGTCTCTACTGAAGGTAAGTAACTTTCACATGTGCAATATCACAGAGAGGAGGAATCACTTGACCTTTTGACTAGAAAGACTTATTTGAAGAAAAACAACTTGCACAACTCTGGCCCAACACTAGATCACATGAATATGCAGAGCATGTAAAACTACAGCACTACATGCCACAAACAGATGCTTACAGGGTAAGTAACATATTGCGTTCTTATCTCGACCATGGAAAGTAGAGCAACTTGTTGTCTACTTTTACTTGGGGAAGGAAACACACGGCATACCTTGTTTGCCAGCAAGAGCTGCCGATATCAAATGATGTGAGAAGGCAGTGTTCCCTGTAAAGGGAAAACATGCTGTGTGGTAGTGGCCTTTCTCCAGGACTCAGCTTTATCAGCAGCAGGCGAGATGTAGCATCTTCGAAGTGCACTTGCAACAGATGAGACTGTCTCTGGTAGAATCTTGTGTGATAATCTGGGTGAAGGACCTCTCCTAACAAGTGGTCAGAGATTGGAATTAGGATCAAGGTGTGCATTCCAGATGTTTCCTTTAAGAACATATAAGGAGAAAGGACATCAATTCAGACTACACTATTTTGGTTATATGTCTCTGTTCACATTTGACCTTGACATGGTAGTAGGTAGAAAATTGTCTCAGACTGATGTTACATTAGGTTTTATATCTATAGCATTACCCAAATGACTTGACACTTCCACAGTTCTTAGAAAGATAAACTCAAACAACAACTTCATCAATGGCAGGCATGACAGTGAATCTACATATATTGAGGAAAATAAAATTGAGAAGATGGCGACTTCCATTACTGAAGATGGAGTTAGGGCCTTCTTAAAAATGGAGTTGGACCTTAGGACTTTACAACAACACAGAGTACTTGAAATACTGATGTGTGACCAGAAATAATGTTTGCATTACAACCAGTCTCCCATAGTCGATGGGAGAGGCACTGAAGTCTGCTCTTTTTACTAGTGAATCTGATAGTCTGCATACAGCCTAAAAGTCCACCTGCCCATTGAAAAGGGAACAGAGTGCGCCTATGGAGACGCCTAGTGTGAAGAACAGTCGGTGAAAAGGAATGACTACTAGGAAGCAAATGCAGGAATAATCCATTGTGTGCAAGGTTCCCCTGGTCTTCTTGAGCAGCCCTTGCTGTGACTTTGAAAATGTCAAACATTATGGGCCTCATTCTGACCCTGGCGGTCTATGACCGCCAGGGTGGAGGCCGGCTGAAGCACCGCCAACAGGCTGGCGGTGCTTCATTTTGCCCAGCCAGGTCCGGCGTTTTTCCGCCGGATTTCCCCCGGCTGGGGGAATCCTCCATGGCGGCGCTGCTTGCAGCGCTGCCATGGGGATTCCGACCCCCTTCCCGCCAGCCTGTTTCTATGGCGGGAACGGGTGTCGTGGGGCCCCTGGGGGCCTCTGCACTGCCCATGCCACTGGCATGGGCAGTGCAGGGGCCCCCTAACAGGGCCCCATAAAGATTTTCACTGTCTGCTTAGCAGACAGTGAAAATCGCGACGGGTGCAACTGCACCCGTCGCACCCCTGCAACTCCGCCGGCTCCATTCGGAGCCGGCTTCCTTGTTGCAGGGCCTTTCCCGCTGGGCCGGCGGGCGCTCTTTTGGCAAAGCCAGAATGGCATCCGCGGTCTTCTGACTGCGGAGCGTCCATTTGGCGGTTCCTGCCAGGCGGGCGGCTCCCGCCGCCCGCCAGGGTCTGAATGACCCTCCCAGTGTGATCAGCATCCAACTATGAGCCTAAGAAACAGGTGCTGCTACTGCTCATTGCTGCTGAGGAACAGCCCTGATTGTCCCAGAGGCCAATACTGCTGAAGGCATCCATCTACTGAAGGCCAGTCCTTAGACCGGACCTGCCATGCAAAGGTCCTATTTGTAACTGGCCAAGAGAGTTGCTGCTGCCAGAGATGAGTGCCACAGTGTGAGTCGCTGCAGTGATCCTCCCCTGTTATGCAGTTCAGAGAAAGCTGCTGGAATAGCATTCCTTCACTTCCCTATTCTCCACTCTAGAAAACTGTACATGGAACAAGAGATTAAGGAAACAAACAATTTTGCTATACAAATTTTAGACTTTTATTTGGTGACAGCTAAACTGCTGTATGTATTTACGCTGTGTAGTATTTTAACTACCTGTGCCTATTAGGTGTATTCTCCTGTGTTACACATCTGAAATTATAGACATTAGGAAAATCTGTTGCCAGGCCAGAGTATCAAAATTGATTATCATCTCACTGAAGATTGCAAACAGGATTACAATACTGTGTCCGAAACCCGCAATTGCGCTCTATAGTATTACCTTATGCTGTGTTTTGATCAAGTACTTTAGTTTTACTGAAACATAAGCACTAGCCTGAATATTACATTATTATGTCTGTTCATTTACTTTTGTGTCCTTAGCTCGTGCCCCCAAAAAACCCTCCCTCAGAAGCCATCAACTGCTCATTTTTGCTACCCTGAGAGCCAAGTTCAGAAAGTCTGTTCTTGTCCCATTTTTGAGAGCCATATTAGGACAGACTCCAGGACACCAGTGGGACTCACCTCAGCCACCATACCATGTTTGGGATCCAGTAGCTCCTATCTGTACTGTGGTCCCCTGAATAGTCTGACACGTTTTCTATGCAAGGAGTGAAGGAGAAATGCTTCCCTCCAATCCCATTGTAGTCTGACTTGAGGAGCTGCCGTCATTTGGCGTGTGCCATGGTTGAGTGCCATGAGAGCTATACTGGCCCATTCTGATGGATACACCTACCTGTGGATTCCTCACCTAAAGAATTCTCCCCTTGCGCCAGCTTCGACGGAAATTTGTTCTAGCTCTGCACGTCGACGATGACGTCACAATAGCCCGACTCCACGTGACGGCGTATGACGTCATCTAGGCAATAAGAAGCCCTCGTTGACGTGCAGACGTCAGATCCCTTTTTTCCGTGCCTTCGAATAACGGTTTTTCTTCGAGGCTAACAGGGAGCTACAGTTGCGCATCTGTAGTTACAATGTCGCAGCCAAGAAAATCTGGCTTTAAGCCTTGTAACCAGTGTGGGGGTCGGATGTCAGTAATGACCCCCATGAAAATTGTATCTGGTGCCTTAGTTCCGACCATGAGGTCGAGTCATGCAGTTCCTGCCAGCGCATGAACCTTAAGGCGCTTAAGGAAAGAGAGGCTAAATTGTTCCTGGCCCGTTCCAAGAAGAGGAAGGAAAGGCGGCATCAGAGAGAGTCATCTTCGAGGACTCATCGTCGTCATGGAGACTCTCGGCGCCGTCACGACTCCCGGCGCCGATCGAGTAGAGGTCAGTCCAGGTCCAGATCTGCATCTCCATCAGCTCGGCGCCGTCCGACGTGGGAGATTAGCCCGACCGTCACTCCTCCGCCTCCTACGACTCCGACTTCACCTTTCTCGGTGTTTGAAGTCGAGCCTCTTCAAGAACATGCAGCTTCTCCGGAGCAGGAGTTGCCTGGCCCATCATCGGCTTCTATGCCGGCGCCGACACCGCAAACATACCCAGCTTTCCCGGCGCCGGGTACGGATCCTGCGGCATTTTTAAATGCCATGTTCAATATCTTTTCCACCATGGCGCCTGGTGGAGGGCATGCGGGTCCGTCGGGCCCTTTAGCTTTTAATTTGGGTGCTCTGGCTCCTTACAAGCCGATGCCTTTCATGCCATTTTTGCCATCTGGAGCCGCTGCGGCGCCGATGCCCTTGGCGTCGCCAAGGAGACCAGTGATGCCTACAACCTCTGCGGCTCCAGCGGATTCGCCACGGATCCAGTCTACTGTCAAGGTGCCTGAGGCGCCGGAGGGTCTGGCATCGGATGGATCTGGAGAACAGCGCCGGCGAAGATCTTCGCCGTCGGCCGACGCCGGGTCTCGAGTCCAGACTCCGGTCCAGACGTCTAGCTTTGCGCCTCCTGGAGGAAGAGGAATATAGCAGGCAACATCTGGAGGAGGGCGAAATCTTGAAGCCTTCGGGTGATTTTCAGGGTCTGGACACTGCAAGCGGTATTGATACTTCCCCTGAATGGGATTTGGCTTCCCATGGGGAGTATACCGAAGAGGCTGCATCTTTTCATGCAGTAATAAGGAAGGCTGTAGACTTTTTAGATCTTCCCCTTCCGGCTGCTGAAGTAAAAAGGAACCTTTTGACGGAAGTGCTGCATCCGGCCTCGGTGGTGGCGGAGCCTCTCTTGCCCTTCAATGAGGCTCTCCTGGACCTCATCAAGGACATTTGGAGGAAACCTGTGACTTCTACAGCTGTCAACAGGGCGATAGCAAGGCGCTATCGTGCGGCTCCAGGTGACCCGGACTTCCTCTCCAAACATCCAACTCCAGAGAGTTTGGTTGTTCAGACTTTGTGCTCTTCCCGGTCATCCCCTGGTTTGTTCCCCGGGACCCCTGCGGACAGGGAGTCAAAGAAAATGGACCACGCTGCAAAGAAGGCCTTTTCGTCATGCAGTATGGCCTTGAAGTCGACCAATGCAACCTGCATTTTGGGACGTTATATTCATGCCCTTATGGAGGAAGCAAAATGTCATCCAAACTTGCCACAAGAGGTGTTGCATTTGCTAGCGGATGCTCAGGCGGTGGCGGCGACCCAGGTGATCCAGTCTGGGTTGGACACCTCTGACTCTGTGGCAAGGGCTTTGGGCCCATCCATAGTATCGAGGCGTCAGGCTTGGCTGCGCTCATCAGGTTTTTCTACGGATGTGCAGGCGACTCTCCTGGATCTGCCTTTTGATGGAGAAAAACTCTTTGGGACAAAGGCAGATTCTGCTCTTGAACGTTTCAAAGAGAGCAGAGCCACAGCGAGGTCTTAGGACTTCAGGCAGCTACTTCCTCTTCCTTTAGGTCATATAGGAAGTTTAGGGGTTTTGGATGTGGCTCCTCCTTTCGTGGCAGATTCCAGACACCACCACAATCTGCAAGCTCCCTGCCTTACAGATCCTTCAGAGGCAGGGGCAGAGTACGTACAAGAGGAGCAACCCAGCAGCACTCTGCCTCTTCCTTTTCCTCGGGAGGGGTGCAGCAGGGAAAGCGGCCTTAGTCCTCCAACACTCCCTGTTCACTTGTCTCCGGTAGGGGGGAGACTTGCCCAATTTCTTCCAATGTGGGAGTTTATAACATCAGACTCTTGGGTCATCGACATTGTGAAGAGAGGGTACGCCCTTCCCTTTCGGGAGTTCCCTCCTCCCTTCCCTCCCCGCCCATCCTTCTATTCGGAAGACCATCTTCTGTTACTGCAACAGGAGGTGTTATCCCTATTGGCAAAAGGCACAGTAGAGTTGGTTCCCGAGCAGGAGAGGGGTCAGGGCTGTTATTCAAGATACTTCCTGATCCCCAAAAAGGATGGTCGGTTGAGACCAATTCTGGACTGGTTCGTCAGGCAGAAAAAGTTCAAAATGCTGACCCTTTCACAGGTTCTTTTAGCGTTGAACGAAGGAGATTGGATGGTGTCTGTTGATTTGCAGGATGCGTACTTCCATATTCTGATCCTCAAATCGCACAGGAAGTATCTCTGGTTTGTGGTGGGTTCGCAGCATTATCAGTTTGCGGTCCTCCCATTTGGTCTTACTTCAGCACCTCGAGTCTTCACAAAGGTGATGGCGGTGCTAGCAGCAGAGCTCAGAAGAAGAGGGATAGCGGTGTTTCCCTATCTGGACGATTGGTTGATCAACGCCAAGACTCCGGAGCTCGTGCGGCGTCACCTGCTGTCGACAACTCAGTTATTGTACGACCTGGGTTTTTCAGTCAATGTGCTCAAATCTCACCTGGAGCCCTCTCAATGCCTCCTGTTCATAGGGGCAGTACTGGACACGACATTGAATCGGGCCTTTCCTCCGCCCCAGCGGGTTCAGGACATTCAGGCGTTGATTCCGATGTTTCGAAATGGAGCAGTAGTTCCAGTCCTCAAGGTCCTTCGTCTGCTCGGTCTGTTTGCTTCTTGCATACTGCTGGTCACTCATGCACGCTGGCACATGAGGGCTCTTCAGTGGTGCGTCCGCAGGCAGTGGTTTCAGTACAAAGGGGATCTCGAGGATTTGATCACGATCACCAGAGACACTGCGGTGGATCTTCAGTGGTGGGCAGCAATCGGCAACCTGTCGCAAGGAAGGCCATTCTCGCTGCGTCCGCCGGTGGCCACAGTTGTAACGGATGCTTCCACTCTAGGGTGGGGAGCTCATCTGGGGGACCTGGAGGTCAAAGGCCTTTGGTCTCCAGTGGAACAGAGATTTCACATCAATCTTTTGGAATTGCGGGCAGTACGTCTGGCTCTCAAGGCCTTCCTCCCTTCCATTCGCGGTCAGTCAGTCCAGATTCTGACGGACAACACTACCGCGATGTGGTATATAAACAAGCAGGAAGGAGTGGGGTCGTACCTTCTTTGCAGAGAATCTCTTTGACTCTGGTCCTGGCTTCAGGACCCAAGATTTGCTTGGTAGCAAATCATTTGGCCGGGGTTCTGAATGTACGTGCAGATGTTCTCAGTCGACGCAGCTCGGTCAACCACGAGTGGCATCTGCATCCGGATCTGGTTCTTTACATCTTCCAGATGTGGGGGTGTCCGCAGATAGATCTGTTTGCTACTCAGTGCCCGTTATTTTGCAGCCTCCAGTATCCGGCGCAAGGAGCTTTGGGGGGCGCGTTTCAGATGTCCTGGAAGAGTAAGTTGCTTTACGCGTTTCCTCCCATACCCCTGATTCCTCGAGTTCTGAGGAAGATCCCCCAAGACCGGGCCCAGGTCATCTTGATAGCCCCGGATTGGCCAAGAAGGGTGTCGTACACAGACCTTCTCCAACTCTCTCTGTGCCCTCCGCTCCGTCTCCCTTACAGGGTGGACCTCCTCTCGCAGTCGCAGGGGCAGATTCCACACCCCCACCTCCAGAGTCTGCACCTTCATACCTGGAGATTGAACGGGGCAATCTGAGTGCTTCTTCTCTCCCACCAGAAGTGGTGGATGTTATTTTATCGGCCAGGCGACACTCCACCAAATCGATCTATGCAAGTCGATGGGCTAAATTTGTACGTTGGTGTGGAGAGAGCCGAATTGATCCCTTAAAGGCTCACTTGTCTGAGATATTATCATTTGCTCTTTCCTTGGCACAAAAGGGTTGTGCAGTTGCCACAGTTAAGGGCTATTTATCAGCACTGTCGGCTTTTCTGTGCCTCCCTGATCAACCTTCCTTGTTTAAATCTCCAATTGTTTTGAGGTTTGTTAAGGGGCTCACTAATAAGTTTCCGCCCTCACCATTTGTTATGCTTCAGTGGGACCTTAATTTAGTATTAGCATTTTTAATGGGATCGCCATTTGAACCAATTGATTCTTGTGCTTTGCGTTTGCTGGTTCTTAAGTCTGTATTCCTGGTAGCCATAACATCGGCCAGAAGAGTTAGTGAGCTTCAGGCTCTTAGTGTAGAGTCTCCATACCTTTCCTTCTTTAGAGACAAAGTGGTGTTAAGGACCAATGCGGCTTTCCTCCCGAAGGTTGTTACACCCTTTCACTTGGGGCAGTCTATTACTCTCTCTAGGTTTTAACCTCCGCCTCATCCATCCAAGGAGGAAGAGAGGCTCCACTGACTGGATCCACGAAGAGCATTGAGCTTCTTTGTCGACAGGACGAGGGAGTTCAGGCAAGATGACCAGCTCTTCATTGGATACGTGGGGAAGAGGAAAGGCAGAGCAGTCCACAAGAGAACGCTATCCAGGTGGGTCATCCTCTGTATTAAGCTTTGTTATTCCTTAGCTAAGAAAGACCCACCTGTGGGGCTTGGTGCCCATTCCACCAGAGCTAAGGCTGCCTCTTCGGCTTTGGCTAGGGGTGTTCCTGTGGTTGACATCTGCAGGGCGGCAACTTTGGCATCCCTCCATACTTTTGTCAAACATTATTGTTTGGATTCTGAGGTTAAGAGGGATGGCCATTTTGCTCACTCGGTGCTGCAGGATTTCCTGGTTTGACCATTCGGGCACCCACCTCCAGAGGTAGTACTGCTTTGGGACTCTATTCTTTAGGTGAGGAATCCACAGGTAGGTGTATCATCAGAAGAATAGATTACTTACCTTCGGTAACGCTTTTTCTGGTGGATACATTAACTACCTGTGGATTCCTCACGGTCCCACCCGCCTCCCCGTTGCCTGAATGGTTGTTCCACGAAATCCTTGGGTGAGCGCCAATTGTGTTGTATATATGTGTGTGTATATATATATATATATATATATATATATGCCTACTTTATGTATATAAGTTATAGCATGTATATATGTATTTCTTTTTCTCGTCTTGATGATTCAAGTACTCGTGATTGATTTTGACTGGCATATTTAATTTCCTGTTCTTTTTAGTGTAATAAATGTTGCGTTTTCACTTCTTTGGATGTGATTATGTTCTCTTCAAGGTCAAATTTTCACCTGTTCGCCTCTAAGGCACGTAAAAAAATTGTGATAACTGACGTCTGCACGTTGACGAGGGCTTCTTATTGCCTAGATGACGTCATACGGCGTCGGGCTATTGTGACGTCATCGTCGACGAACAGAGCTAGAAGAAATTTCCGTCGAAGCTGGTGCGAGGGGAGAATTCTTTAGGTGAGGAATCCACAGGTAGTTAATGTATCCACCAGATAAAGCGTTACCGAAGGTAAGTAACTTATCCTTTTCTCAGTTCTCTGGTCATGCCAATAATGGTTCTTCTTCTTTGGCTCAGAGCTCACTTGCTCCAACCCCTTGTTTCTTTTGTTTATTAGCCACTTACGTATTATTAACAGCAGGTTGCTTGAGATCAGTTTATGTATAGTCCGATACATATTGTATGAAATGTTTTGACTTCGTGAGCTTTTCAGCAACTCTGAAATCATCCAGTGATTACAAATATTTCACTTTCATTTTTTTACCCACTCATTCCAGTTATTATCAATCTCAAGTATCCATATCTAATAAGAAACCCCATCACACTTCTTGGCATGCCTTAAATAATCTTGTTATTGAGCTGGAGATAACTCGGACAACCCAATCAAAGTTAGAGAGTTTGTAATGCAATATTAGTCTGAACTATACAGTGAAGAACATTTGGGTCTAGGAAAGGGAAAATGTGTGTGGTATTTGACATGTATTTAAAAGTGTTAATATGCAGAACAGTGGACTGTTTGTGTCCAAGCATGGGGACTGTTGATGGTCGGAACAGAAGCGAAGCTAAGGCAGATGGCTGGGTGCTGTTCTCTATATGAAATAAACTCTCTTTCCAGATACCATGTATGATTTAAGGAGAATTTATTGAAGGATTTACATGATAAGAAGAAAGCAGAATCGAAGGTTTCACACTGGCGATTCTGAAGGGATATATATGTTCAGGGAGAGAGCAACTGTCCAACATCAAGGTAAGCCTTTTACTATTGAGTCAATATCGCCCTCTGTGCTTGAACTTCATCTTCAAATACACTGAAGTGACTTCTTTTTATCATTTAAGTAACATATTCTTTGAGTAGCATTGGTTGGGGGCAAGCACGTAACTTTACTACTGTTAGCCTCAAGAGTGGTGCGTGGAGCTTCTTGTGCCTCGACACAGTGAGTACAGTGGAATGTTTTTGCCGCTTGTGCATGCTCCTGTGAAGTTAGCAAGTTCGAATAGCTTCAGAAAACAACATTGATGGTGTTTGAGTGGCCATCTTGGCTCTTTGGGTAAGACCGTTTCAGAGTACATGTTGGTGCATGAAATTGGGTTCTAAAAGTCTCTACTTCTATAGAGAAGTGCGCTGTACTATGTGTTGGCGGCCATCTTGGAAAGATTACGTTGGAGGTGACAGTCCTATAGCAAATGTATATTGTGATTAAGGAATATTATTCCACATGATGTTTTGGTGTCCTCTGCAGCCATCTTGAAATGGTTATATTTGTGCCTATAGTTTATTACTCACATAAATTACATGGAAGATCTTGGATTAGTTTGATTAGTGAATGGGTACTCTTTGAATTACTATAAACTACACTTTCTATGGAATAAGAGTCTGTTCCCAATGAGCGGTCTACAGATTAATTATCAGTGAAAGGCACACCCTCAGGACTTATTTTGATGTTTTTTATACTTCTTGCAGGATGTCTGAATGTCAGAAAGGTTTGCTCTTCTGAAAGTTTTAGGTACTGTATTTTTTTTTCAGGTGGGATTTTGGGTGCGAAAATGCACACCAGATGGTGTGTTAACTTTATTGTATTGTTAGTAATTTACATAAAGGTAGTCAACTTTTTTCCCTTCCCTGTGGTTTTACTCTATTTATTTGGTTGTGGAGAAGATGCAGAATGTTTCTGCACAACCATTCTTTTTTTTTTTGTTAGCCCTAGGGAACCATGTATTAAATAGGGCAGTTCTTTACTGAGTACAGAAAGAAAAACGGCTTACATTATTTGGGACCCGAAGGCAAATAATTGTTTTTATTATTTTCCAGATGTATTAGATGAAGATGAAGTAAATCTAAATGAATATAAGGTATGTATTAGGAAACTAGACGAGCATTACCTACCCAAAGTCAGCACTATTTTGGAAAGGTACCATTTTGGGAATAGAATGCAGAGAGACGAGGAGTTGGTAGAAGATTACATCACTGGTTTGAGAATACTTGCCTTTTCTTGTAGAGTTGTACGCACTGTTGAGGACAGGATTAGAGACCAATTCATGTTAGGCTGTAACACTGATAAAGTTGGCGGTGAATTATGGCAAAGAGATGATCCATCATTAGAAGAAGTTCCAGTAATTGGCAAGAAGATTGAACATTCCGTTTGGTGTGTGGAGGTTATCTAGAAAGATTTTCCTAGAGAGGAGAATATTATTGTTATTGAACAGAAAGGTATCATACAGGAAAGAAAGCAACATTTTCAAAAGAAATGTTATCTCTGTGGTAGTAAGAATCACTTGGCCTATGACAAAATATGTCATGCTGTAAAAGCTCAATGTAGGAATAGTGGGGAAAAAAGGACATTTTCAAAGTAAAAACAAAAAATGAGTGGGAAAGTTAAAGAAATTGAGTGTGGTCAAGTAGTTTTTCAAATCAGAAATGGAAATAGAAAGAGTCCCATAGCTGATGTATGGAGGGTGAACCCAGGTGGGTTTTATTTGACTCAGGAGCAAAGATAACATTGATCTCTAAGCCTTTTTTCTTAAACAAGCTTCAAGATAACGTACAACTTTGTAAACCTGATATAAAACCTTATGTGTAAGGAGGTGAGCCAATAAAACTGGAGGGATATTTGACAAGGCTTATTAAATACAAAGGAGGTTTGGTTTGGGAAAAGTGTATGTCTCTACATGAGGAGACATCATTCTAAGCTGGTTTCACCAAAAGGATCCTGGGCTAATGTTGGATCCAAATAGTAATCCACCTATAATTTTGAAAGAACCAAGTATGAACATTTGTGCAGATGGGAAAAGAAAACAGGATTTTGAGTTTGGTCAAAGCATGGTGAAAGAATTTCCTTTGGTGTTCAGGAAGGGACTGCAATGTTGGAAAGGCTGTTTTCATTGTATCAAAATAAGAAAGAATGTGCAAACTAAGTTTTGTAAAGTCTGAAGTGTCCCAGTGTCAGTATGAGAGAGAATGTTGGCAGAATTGAATGAGTTGAATAGTGAGGACATAATAGAGGAGGTTAAGGGATAGAATGGTTAGCCCCTGTGGCTGTTGCTAAGAAAGCAAATGGGGATCTAAAGCTACACATAGACTTACAAGAACTCAACAAGAACATGATTGTTGATAAGAATCCTATCTCTAGCATTGCGGCGATGCTGACATCTTTACTTGGTGCTAAAATGTTTTCATCTATAGATTTGCTTTCGGGATATATCACCAGATAGAGCTTGACAAATATTCAAAAGATCTCACTCCTTTCATAACACCATTGGGACCTACAGATTTAAAAGAATGGGTTGATTGCGACTGCCTCCATTTTTCAAAGACCAATCGATAGGATTTTGGGAGAATTAAACGGGATAAAAATCTGTCAGGATGATGTGTTGATTTTTGGAAAGGATGTAATGCAGCATGATGATGCAGAAGAATGTAATGCAGCATGATGAACGTGTACGGGAAGTTTTGAGAAAGCTTGAAAGAGTGAAAAATAGGAATCAAGAAAACACTTGTATTTCCGAAATGGGCACAAGATAAGGTGTTGAGAAGCAGTGGTTATTTGTACATCTGTGAATTCCACGGTGCCCATACTAGCATGTGAATTACAGGGCATTTCTCAAATAGACGTCTGTTTTACACACTGTCTTACATTTGGGAAAAAATGTAGAGAAAGACAAGGGGCAATAACACTTGTTTTGATATTCTGTGTTCCCCCCCAAGTCTCCCGATAAAAATGGTACCTCACTTGCATGGGTAGGCCTAATGCTGCCGACAGGAAACACTACATGGACACATCACATTTTTCCATTGAAATCTGACGTGTTTTTTGCAAACTGCGAACTGTAGATTTTGGCCTCTAGCTCAGCCGGCACCTTGGGAAACCTTCCAACCCTGCACATTTTTTAAAACTAGACACCTAGGGCAATCCAAGATGTGGGGACTTGTGAGAATCTCACCAGGTTCTGTTACCCAGAATCCTTTGCAAACCTCAAAATTTAGCTAAAAATAAAAACACTTTTTCCTCACATTTTGGTGACAGAAATTTCTGGAATCTGAGAGGAGACACAAATTTCCTTCCACCCAGCGCTCCCCCAAGTCTCCCCATAAAAATGGTACCTCACTTGTGGGAGTAGGCCTAGTGCTAGTGACAGGAAATGCCCCAAGACACAACGTGGACAAATCACATTTTCCCAAAGAAAACAGAGCTGTATTTTGCAAAGTGCCAAGCTGTGGATTTTGGTCTCTAACTCAGCCGGCACCTAGGGAAACCTACCAAACCTGTACATTTTTTTAAACTAGACACCTAGGGGAATCCCAGATGGGGTGGCTTTTGGGGATCTCACCAGGTTCTGTTAACCAGAATCCTTTGCAAACCTCAAAATCTGGCTAAAAACACTTTTTACTCACATTTTAGTGACAGAAAGTTCTGGAATTTGAGATGAGCCATAAATGTCCTTCCACCCAGCGTTCCCCCAAGTCAAAATGATCAAATACAAAACTACCTGTTTTGGTGGGAGGGGGGTGGCCTGCGTTTAGTCCTGGGCTCAGCAGCCATATAGGGAAACCTACTAAACCCAAAAATTTCTGAAAACTAGAGACCCAAGGGAATCCAGGGAGGTGTGACTTGCGTGGATCCCCCTAATGTTTTCCTACCCAGAATCCTCAGTAAACCTCAAATTTAGCTAAAAAAATCAAATTTTTCCCACAATTCCGTGTGGGATCACTGCACCGGGACAAATTACCCAACTTTCCCCTCACCAGGAGGTGAGTATGAAATGGGGGCCCATAGGGCCCACAGAGTGCTACAGCCCGGGACACCAATCACCCTCTGAAATACGCAGGGCAAATTTTAGCCTGGATCAGTGTCCCTTGTCTATGTCAAGAAATCCTGTAGTGGCGCTTATATTTCTCTTTGCCCCAAATACGCATACAGACTCCACAAGTGGGCATCGGGTTCCAGACAGGAGTAGTTGTAGGCAGGACTCTGTGATTGGCGTGCTACCATCTTATCTTTCTCCTCTGCGTGACAAATTGCGGAGCCTGTGATGAGCAGGTCAGATGCCATATAGCAGCGTCGTCTAGAGGTCAGAGGACCTCCAACTCACAGGCTCCACAGGCTGCTATTGCTCGAGAAACTCAACGTAGGCATGTGCAGAGCAGTGCTCCCAGGGGAAAAAACCTGTTGTATATATAACTAGACGCAGCCCTAAACGCAGTCCGTAAACCCCCAGCCACAGGAAGACTCTACACCATTTTAGACCTTGGCAGACGGTAACACTCTGAAATGGTCGGAGCCAATAAAGGAATTTAAAGTTAAGGTGTTCTGCTTGGTGATCTCTCTTCATCCATAGTTCTGCTTTTTAAGGGGTAGTACAGGTATGGTGAATGACACATTATTTAAACACTTTTTACTCTCTGTTGGGCATGCCTACTATTCATTCTCTCGCATTACTTTCTGTTTCTCTCATGTGAATCGAGTAGAGAAAGGTTTATAAATTACTTTCCATTTTTTCAGTTTGCTGTTGCTCAAATCAGCGTCCTGAGGGCAATGGAAGACTTATGAGTAGGCGTATGACCAAACGGATATAGAATATTTAAACGGTAGGTCAGAAAGAGTGTTTTGCTGGCGTTATTAGTTGGTGTTATTAGTACGATGTCGAAGACCCATTTGTATATAGATAGATACATACACACACAAATGTTTGTATGGTATGGTAGACATTCTAGTTTTTCCAGTTTGTGTATTTGGCCATGTGTTCAACACAATAGCGGAAGAATTTTTAAAGCATGGAGAAGCTTGACTTTCAAATGGTTTAGATCACTGCATTGTGAAACAGGAGTAGCCAAAGACTCAGCCATAACCTGGGAGCAGCCAAAGACTCAGAATAAACTGGATGTTGGCCGTGGGAAAGAAGAAAGGGTAATGGTGCAAAAGGCTTATAGAGGCAGTGTTACAACAGACAAGAATCTAACGTTTCCTAGCGTTTGTAATGGAAAGTTTCAGTTCTAGTAAGGACATGGAGGTGAGGATTATGCGTTCTTCCTTTGCATTTGTACATTTTTTCAAACAGCATAATACCATATCCAGAAAAAACGAATGTTTCCAGAAACACCTGAAAGCATGAACATAACATTAGCCAATCAGGTAGCATATGTCTGTACAAATTTCTCTGCCTCTCTTTATCTTTATCTCCCTCTTTCACCAAGCGAGTCACACTGATGGAAAAGCCTTAATTCCTTTTTGGAACCAACCGTTCCTACTGAGAAAATGAGAGAGTCAAAGATGTAACTCCGGGCATATAAGTGTATACGCCACCAATTCAAACATTAACGAGATATAGACCATTCAGTTAACAATTTGTTCAACAGGACAAAGCATAAAGTGTCAACACCATGTGAAAGGCAACAAAATAGACAACATCTTCCAAACCTTGCTAACAACAAATGTTTTACTTACTGGTAATGGGGGAAGCTGTACTTTGCTGCGTGAGATAATCCTCTCCTCTGAGTCTGTAATAGAATCAAAACTTTCCGTTACGAAAGCTAGGAACATGTATATTATGTGTCAGGACTGTAGGCAAGGATTGCACTATGTTAAAGTTTGCTCACTACCAACTGAGCAAAATCCATCACTGGCTTGAAGTGAAAACTCTTAAATCTAGAGTTGGAGGACCAATCTGCTGCATTTTTGATGTTCTGCAAATGGACAACCAGGCAGAATGCTTTTGAAGACGTCGCTCACCTAGCTAAATGCACCCCAAAACACTTTGAATTGATCCCAGCCTCCTGCATTACCCATCTCACCCACTGGGCTGTAGTGGGAGAGGAGACTGCTTTGTGTGCTTTTCAAAGCTCAACCAGGAGCTGTTGTCCCCCCCCAAAGAGTGTACCTTCTCTGTCATGTTTTTGTATGCTTTCAAGCATCTCACAACATACAGTTTAGGGGAGTCAGTAAATGCTGGGTACGAGATTACACTGGAGTTGGATGTAGTACATCCAGTTACTGTGTAAAGGAAACCCACTCCAGGGTAAATACTCTTCCTGTAATTTTGAGAGCTCGCACATCTGAGACCCTCCTGCAGGATACAAGGCACAAAATCATGGGCAATTAGGCAGTAATCTTCTTCCTTGACAAAAGCATGTTAGATTGCCAGGATAAAAAGAGATTAAGGACCTGGTTAATGTCCCAGAGAGTAGAGTACCTGAGTTCTGGAGGGACAGACTCCCTGAAGCAATCTTCTCACAAAGGAGTATTCCCCACTGGTGCACCATCAACTGGGGCATGCCCCGCCGACATAGCTGAACAGAAAGAATTTACTGATGTGTAAGCCGTTCCGTCCACCAACAGTCTGGACAAAAAATTGAGGACAAACTATGGCTGCGACCACGGGATCCACACCCCTTTGCAAACATCAACCCATCCATCTTGTTCAAGCTGACTTGTATCGTTTGACCATACTATCTGCTCAGGCCTTATAGGCGAGGACGACTTCAACGTTTCTCGAAAGCCCTCGGATTTTCCAGTGTTGCTTGTAATCTGCCATGCCGGCAGGTGTAGTGAGCTGCAAGGACCAACCTATGCCATGACTGGGCTGGATCCAGGAGAAGACTTAGAAACAGGGGAGGAGGATTGGAGAATCTCAAGAAAGTTCTGTTAAGACTAGAGAACACATTTGAGATCTCTACAGCGGAGTCACTATGACTTCATCCACTTGCCTCACCTGGGCCGACTCCCTTGTAATCATCGATAGCCGGAGGAAAGCACAGCATCTCTTGCTGGTCCAGTCTTGAAGGAATGCATCATTCACCACCATTGAATCAGGCCTCCAACTGAATCCGTTGGGCACTTGGTAAGCCACATGTGAGGCGAACAGATCCACCGAAAAAGGACCCATCTGTCCTAGATCATTGTGAATATCCGGGGTTCCAGCTTCCACAAGCTTGTGTCTGGGAAGTGACGACAATGCCAACCTGGTTCTTGATTTGCCTGCCTGGAAGTTATTCTACTGTGACCAAGATGTTATGGCCCGGTAGTATTACCAGAAGATCTGTGCCTGGTTTGAGAGGGCTTAGCGCCTGTACCCCTGAGGTGATTGACATAACGGGCAGCAGAGACATTGTCCATTTTCAGAAGAACTCAGGACTGCACTCTGTCCTTGGTCCATCACCAAACCGCAAAGGATCTGGCGAGGAGATCCAACAGTTGATTTGTGGCTTCCGTTCATGTTTGGACAGTTTTCTGCCTGTGGACTATTCCCCACAATGGGCGTCCAAGTGTTGCTTGGTGGCATCAGATTCCATGACCAGATCTGGGTCAGAACCAAGATTGTTCTGCAGTTTTAGGCTTCCATGTGCGCTAGCCATCATTGAATCCCTCCCTTTGTTCCTCTGGCAGGAGAACTAGCTGGAAGTAGATCACTCCTTTCTGGAGGTAGTGGGCTTTGAGGCATGGTAGCGCCTGATATTGGAGAGGACCTGGGAAATCACTTGGATGGAGGAAGATAGGAGGCCTACCAGATGAGCAGTTTTACGCAGCAAAATCTGTTTCTTGAAAAGGATCTTGTGCAGCTCGTTCCAGCTCTTCGTCACCATCTGAGATGGGAGGCTCAGGGTCAAACGACATGGAGTATATCTCAAAACCCAGAAATGTCTTTTGAGATGGAAGGAGGTGCAATTTCATTTTTGTTTATGATGAACCGCAAGCCCTTCAAAAGGTTTACTTTAGTCTAACTAGACTATGAGACAAGTGCCCTATGTCCTAGAGGGCTCCACCACCGTTCTGAGAACCTTTGTGAAACACCACGGAGATGACGAGAGCCCAAACAGGAGCGTGGTGAATTCAAAGGCCTGTAGACACCATACAAACTGCAAGAATCACTGATGTGGTGGAAAATAGGAATCATCACATACGAGTCCTTCAGATGCAGGTGTTCCATCCAGTCCAGGTGCTGTAAGATATCCCTGAGAAGATGAATGCCCTCCATCTTGAAGTGACGGTATACGAGCAACTTTTTGAATTCCTGGAGGTTGATCACCAGGCGTTGTTCACAGTTGCTACTCTCAGTGAGAAACAGGTTGGTGACAAAGCCCTTGGGATGGAGCTTGGTTGGGAATATGGCCTTCTTGTCTAGGAGGGCTGCCAACATCGTATATATCTGAGCAGATGCCTACTTGGAAAAGGTGTTAGGGCAAGGGCGAGCTGCTTGGTGTGAGGAACTGTAGAATTCCATGTGGAACCCGATTATGGTCTGCAGGATACAGGCATGTGATGTTATTGCCACCCATGAGTGGAAAACTTTGCCAGATTGCTCCTTACTCTTTGATGGGAAGAATGGTACACACATATCTGTAGAGGGAGCCTGGACTGGATGACTCCTGAATCCTTCTGTTTCGCAGAACCTCTGGCCCGCTTGAAAAAAATGTTCCATAGTGAGATTAATCTGCCATACTGGCTCTTTCAGTCTTGGCCTCTTGGGGGGGGGGCTAGGAGGACAACCAGCCGGTCGTTGGCCCTTACCACAGCCGGCCTCTTGGAAAACCTTAGGGGTGAAAATCCTCTTAATAGAGGCCTGCACTTTCTCCAGGAAGATGTGAATGTTGTCACAAACATCCCCAGATACTTAAAGAAATTATCACCAAAGAGGCCACCCTGAACCACTGCACTCGCCTCCGAGGAGTTGAGGGCACCCAACTTTGCATCCATTTTAAGAGTGACGCCTCTCGTTAACAAACCGCAATTGGTGTTACCCAGGAATATCACTGTGCTCTGAGCCCAGCTGGACAACACGTCAGGGGAAATTAGGGAACTAAGAAGTTTGGCTTCTTCAGCCAATTCCAAAATTTGTGTTAGTGGCCCAGTGATATCCAAAAGTTTGCCTTGTGGGAACACCAAGACCTATTGATCATCTTCTTTATGATCTTTAACGTACTTTGCCAGGAAAAAAGCCATTTTAGGGTTGATTTCTGCGGTGAGGGCAATCTTATTCTCCAGGGATGGGCAAGGGCATTCTGTCTCGAGGCAACTGCAAGCCTCCTTTCTGAGTGGTTTGCGCAAACACCCTGCCATGTAGTTTGCCACTTTCTCTGCTGTGGCACAGTCGGACAACCTGGGGTGGAGGATATCCCCAGGATGAAGCATATCTGACATAGACTCGGAAGAGGGCTGGCCCTAGGGAGGGTAGGGGTGGGGACCCGATATGGGGGTCAAGGTCTAGAGGACCCACTGACCCCTTGGAATTCCCATGTGAGCCGTCCCGACCCATGTTATTGAGGGTCGAAGGGAAGGGGAAAGTGAAGGCTCGAGGGACCAATGCTAGAGGCGCAGGAATGAGTGGCGTAGTGTGGACTAGGAAGGCCCTCTCTAAACATGTCAAAAGCATCCAGATCCACCTATTCTTCCTGATTACATTTCTTTTGCACAGGTTCTTATGCAGGGGTTACTGAAGCAGGCATAGGGGTCTCAGGGAAGTCCAAGTTAGCGGTTTGGCTATTTGCCTGTAGAGGTGCTGCTCAAGAGGGGCCATAGCCTCTAAAACGTCTATGTAAATGGAGGCATTCACCTCCTCACAGAACTCGTCATCCCACGGAAGGAGGGAGACCTGAAGTCTCCATGAGACTGGAGCATGGCAAGCGTGTAGTGCTAGACGATATTGCACTGTAGGTACAAGTTGAGTTTGGGAGACCTGGGGTCTCAATCTTACAGGGCTCACAGCCAAGGATTAAGAGGCTAACTGCCCTGGACCATGTACTAATCTGTAGGCCTGCCCGGCCACATTATGTAATACAGACCCCAGAGGGCGTCAAGCATGGAAATACGGACCCCGGAGGTCTTCAGATAAACAGCACACCAGATAGTACTGACTTCTCTGTGAGGGGCGTCTGTCTTCAGATAGGGTGGGACGAGTGTCTCCAGAGGATGCGATGCGCACCTTCACTCTTACTCGCTTTGTCCAGTGTTGCCAGATTTTAAAAGCCTTCTATAGCCCAAAGCTGTTGATCGACCAGCCCAAAGTAAGCCCAAATGAACCGGTCCCAGCCCAAAAAGAAGCCCAAACTTTTAACACTGAACTAATGCAATCGTAGGCTGGAGCAAACATTTTAAAGCATAAATCAAATGCCATCTAGCATTCCCAGTGTGTATCTGCAGTCTGCGCTACTACTGTTCTACTTCCTGGACTTTTCATTAAATGGGCAGAAGACCAACATTTAACTCATTTCCTTCCTCCTTCAGACGTACTCAGGCACTACCCCTACACTTGTTTTAGCGGGCTACCTCTACCCTGGACAGTGGAGGTCAACAGGGCCCTGCAGAAAAATACATCCTTGTGTGAGGTGAAAAAGGCTGTTTGTGTGAGGCGATAGACACCCTTCTGCAAATTGCTACCAGAGGCCAGAACAGTGACCCAAACTCCATGAACTTGAACTTAAATTATTGGTAAAGGCTAGTTTATGTGAAATGTTTACAATCAATACACATATGCTTCACAAAAAATGAATAAAAATAAGAGTTATTTTATTTTATATGTCCAAACAACTTATAACACTACTTCATCAACACAATATACAACATGGCAAGAAACAAACAGAGAAAAGTATCAAGTTTATTCTTCTAATGTGCCTACAAAATTATCTCAATAAGCTCACACGTGGAAGGTACATTCTGAGTAGTTGACCACACAAGTAGCAACACACATACACCTATGTCAGCAAATGTAAGGAGCATAAGAGGCCACTGCCACTGTGCAACCAAATCTCTCTTCTAGCAAAAAATTAAAAGCATGCCAAAGCTATATGAAAGAAACAGCATTCTGAAATTACACTTATGATATATTTATCACACCACTATCAGGACAAAACCCAATATAACGTTTAGCAATAAAGTCTGTTTGGGTTGCTCACAAATGACCAATCCAAAGTTGTTTGTAATGTCACAAAATATCAAGGGTAGCACTTATACTTGAATGAACATATAACCCTGAACAAACGTTGATTAAGATAACAACTCCCGACACCATGTCATTCTGACGTTGTCCGTGTACAACAAATGTGATACTAAGAGGGACGACATCCAGTCATAAAAATTCACTCTGTATCAAAAAGGCATTCAATATGTCTTGGGTATGTTACATCAAATTAAAATTCCCCCCCGGGGTGATAAAAATAATTGATGTCTTGTTGGATAATACAAACACCAATAAAGGCCTAATGCGCAATAGCACGCCATTACAAATTAGATAGTAACTATCACTTCTAAAACGTTTAATTATTTTTTATTGTATTTGTTTTTGAGGTGACACACAAGATCACAGTCTTCTGCCTCATCTGCATTGTGCACTGCACCTGAGGATAAGATCCCAGGCCTTTAGTGGGAGCAGTATTCGTTCCAACGATTAACATCTTGTTGCTCTGCCTGGCCCATCAGGTTTCTATGATCATCGTCCTCTCCCTGAGGACACCAGACCAAGAACCTTCAGCAGACTTCTGCCCCCATTATCAACATCAGTGCCACCAAAATGCACCTTGTGCTCCATCCTAGTAACTGTGGTCACCTCTGTCCTGTGATAACCACTGCTATTCCATCTGCTATGCAGCCAGGACACACCACACCTCTGGCCCCCTGGTCACATTATTAGATCGGTTTGGAAAGGGCTCTGTCTGAACGTGCTCTTAGGGGGTTGAGGCTCAAGATGCAGTCTTCAATGTCAGCACTATGATGGGTAGAGCAAGCTGGCAGGAGAGTCAGCTGGGCCAGATTAGGGAATGCCTAAGGGTCCAGAATGATATCCTAAAGTTCCATCTGAGTGTACCAACTCTAAATCCCGGGATTATGCAAGATGGCTTCAAAACACTGGCTGCAGCAGTGTCTGACTTATATGACGCTTTATTAAACATTAAATATTAAACTCCTATAAGAGTACACTCCCCTGTTGTTTAGCACCCAGTTCATTGCATGCCTCCTGTATCATTGTGCTTTTGGGGTGTCCCTTTCCGTTCTTGGATGCATATATAAATCCTCTGTTAGTCACTGGTCCCATTGCGGGCCTGTGTGTCTTGCTAGTACTACTTTATATATTGTCTCCTTACTGGGTTTCTCCTATTCGCTTTAATCGTATATAATTGATTTCTTAGTTTTCACTTATTTATAATCAGTTTGAGCCATTCACATCTGATTTGTTTTCTTGTTTGTTTATTTTTTAGGTACATTCATAAACATGCGCCGATTCCATCATTAGTATGCTCTGTGCCCCTTCCCTTTATGCATTTGGACCTTGATCCTTCATCAGGGGATGTCCTTTTACATAACCAAAAGCAATGATTTCTTTTAGTAAGCTCATCTTATAAATTTAAACCATGTTCTATATACACATTGTGTTTATATAGATATATATAAATCTGTCCAGCATGACATGCATATGAACTCAACCATTTGTCTTTTATGCATTGGTCACATTCAGCTATGGCATGTTAGCATTGATCGAATCCATTGTAATGAACCAGTTATATGAATCAGTGTTGTGACATTTCATGATACATTGTCATTTATGGCTAACCTAAATGGTGAGCCATGTGAATGGTGACTGAGTAAATATATATCTTGCTTAAACTAATCTAGCTTAAATAGAATCCCTGTTTTAACGTCTTGTGTGCCCGGGACGAGGTGGTCTCGTCCTCAGCACCGGTTCCCTGGTGCCGAGGACGAGACCACCTCGTCCTAATATAATTAGGGCGATCTGCCCCCAGGGGGGCAGAAACCACAAGACACTGGGGAATTTTTGTTTTTTTATACTAATGCATAAGGGGAGCAGAAAGCCCACCAGAGACCAGGGCAGATTTTTTTTTTAACTAAGAGGTTTGGGGTATGGCCATACCCCCCAACCCAAATAAATGGGGCCAAAGTTGTTCTGACCACCAGTTTGCAGATTGGGCAATTACCCCCGATCCACACCCCGGGGGGACAGAAAGTCTACTAGATGCCAGGGAATAAAAAAAATAAAAGAAAATAGTGGGGTGGTGGCTACCAACCAGTATGGGCCTGGTTATGCCCCCACCTGAACTGAAGGGGCTAACAGTCTTTCAGCTCTCCCCTGCACACTAAAACATCTTATCCCATGGCAAGCAAGAGGACATTTGATTATTTTTGGTTTTTGTTTTACATTTGGGCCATGAGAGCTTGGTAACTCTCAAAATCGTTCCACTTGGAATGGTGAGGGATGCACTTTTTTTTACTTTGGGAAGCTGCCATGTAGAAAAATCCACAAGACCTAGACACATCTGAAAACTAAACATCAAGTTGATTCCAGGGTGGTGTGCTTCACATGCACCCTGCACCATTTCCTTACCCACAATGCCCAGCAAACCTGCAACTTTGCTGGAAATCACACATTTTTCCCACATTTTTCTGATGGAACCTTCCGGAATCTGCAGTAATCCACAAAATTCCTACCACCCAGCATTGTCTCATCTATACCGATAAAATTTCTGCTGCACTTGTCTGCCTACATTTTTTTTTTCAAACTGCCCTTTTGGACCCACTTTAGTTCCCCCTCAATTTCGACATGTTTTTGGCTCTTCCCTGTCACAAACACTTGGCCCACCTACACAATTGAGGTATCATTTTTACCAGGAGACTGAGGGGAACGTTGGGTGGTAGGAAATGTGTCCCGGTGCAGTGATCCCACACAGAAATGTGGGAAAATTGTGATTTTTTTAGCTAGATTTGCGGTTTGCTGAGGATTCTGGGTAAGAAAATATTGGGGGATCCACGCAAGTCACACCTCCCTTGACTCCCTGGGGTGTCTAGTTTTCAGAAATGTCTGGGTTTGGTAGGTTTCCCTAGATGGCTGCTGAGCCCAGGACCAAAAACGCAGGTGCCCCCCGCAAAAACAGGTTGTTTTCTATTTGATAATTTTAATGTGTCCACTTCCTGTCGCGGTCACTATGCCTACCCACACAAGTGAGGTACCATTTTTATCGGGAGATTTGGGAGAACGCTGAGTAGAAGGAAATTTGTGGCTCCTCTCAGATTGCAGAACTTTCTGTCACCAAAATGTGAGGAAAAAGTGTTTTTTTAGCCACATTTTGAGGTTTGCAAAGGATTCTGGGTAACAGAACCTGGTGAGAGCTCGACAAGTCACCCCATCTTGGATTCCCCTAGGTCTCTAGTTTTAAAAAATGCACAGGTTTGGTAGGTTTCCCTAGGTGGCGGCTGAGCTAGAGGCCAAAATCCACAGGTAGGCACTTTGCATAAAACACCTCTGTTTTATGTCCAAAAAATTGATGTGTCCACGTTGTGTTTTGGAGCATTTCCTGTCGCGGGCACTATGCCTACCCACACAAGTGAGGTACCATTTTTATCGGGGGACTTGGGGGAACGCTGGGTGGAAGGAAATTTGTGGCTCTTCTCAGATTCCAGAACTTTCTGTCACAGAAATGTGAGTAAAAAGTGTTTGTTTAGCCACATTTTGAGGTTTGCAAAGGATTCTAGGTAACAGAACCTGGTTGGAGCTCGACCAGTCACCCCATCTTGGATTCCCCTAGGTCTCTAGTTTTCAAAAAGGCACAGGTTTGGTAGGTTTCCCTAGGTTATGGCTGAGCTAGAGGCCAAAATCTACAGGTAGGCACTTTGTAAAAAACACCTCTGTTTTCTGTGGAAAAATTTGATGTGTTCACGTTGTGTTTTGGGGCATTTCCTGTCGCGGGCACTAGGCCCACCCACACAAGTGAGGTACCATTTTTATCGGGAGACTTGGGGGGACATATAATAGCAACATTTTTTCCTTCCAAATAGAAGACAGTGTGTAAATCTATCTGAGAAATGCCCTGTAATTCACATGCTAGTATGGGCACCCCAGATTTCAGAGATGTGCAAATAACCACTGCTCCTCAACACCTTACCCCTTGTGCCCATTTTGGAAATACAAAGGTTTTCTTGATACTTATTTTTGACTCTTTCTATTTCAGCAAATGAATTGCTGTATACCCGGTATAGAATGAAAACCCACTACAAGGTGCAGCTCATTTATTGCCTCTGGGTGCCTAGGGTTCTTGATGAACCTACAAACCCTATATATCCCCGCAAACAGACGAGTCCAGCGGACATAACCGTATATTGCTTTCAAAAATCTGACATTGCAGGAAAAAGTTAGAGTAAAACGTGGAGAAAAATGGCTGTTTTTTTCACCTCAATTTCAATATTTTTTTATTTCAGTTGTTATTTTCTGCAGGAAACCCTTGTAGGATCTACACGAATTACCCATTGCTGAATTCAGAATTTTGTCTACTTTTCCGGAAATGTTTAGGTTTCTGGGATCCAGCATTGGTTTCACACCCATTTCTGTCACTGACTGGAAGGAGGCTGAAAGCACAAAAAATCGTAAAAATGGGGTATGTCCCAGTAAAATGCCACAATTGTGTTGAAAAATTGGGTTTTCTGATTCAAGTCTGCCTGTTCCTGAAAGCTGGGAAGCTGTTGATTTTAGCACAGCAAACCCTTTGTTGATGCTATTTTCCAGGGGAAAACCACAAGCCTTCTTCTGCAGCACTTTTTTCCCATTTTTTTTTTTTTTTTAAACGAAATTTTCACTGTATTTTGGCTAATTTCTTGGCCTCCTTGAGGGGAACCCACAAAGTTTGCGTACCTCTAGAATTCCTAGGATGTTGGAAAAAAAGGACGCAAATTTGTCGTGGGTAGCTTATGTGGACAAAAGGTTATGAGGGCCACAGCGAGACCTATTCCAAATAGGCAAAAAAAGGCCTGGCACCGGGGGGGGGGGGAAATGGCCTGGCAACGAAGGGGTTAACCAATATAAATGTTTATCAGTTACACCCCATGTTGATAGTGTGTTCATGAATGGTAACTAAATTAATATCTGACTGGGTTCCTTTAGATATAATAATGCTTGTTGAGTGGAAATATTGCCACAAAAATACCATGTTTATAAATACTTTATTTCGGCTAAAAGCCATAAAAGCAATACATCATAAAATACAGAAAAGTGGATACTCATACAATTTCATGCAATTTTAAGTTACATAATTCAATTTCAGCAATTTAAAAAACAATGATCTAGGTATATAATGATATCTTGTTTCCAAAGAACATTTGTACAATGTGAAGCTGAGGATTCTCTTCATGCTATACTTTTAAGCCGATCAAAGATCATTTATATGGTGAACCTTTGGAGTATCCATTTTTAATCTGAGTTTCCATGTCCACTGTTGTAACCTAAAAAACGCAAATATGAAAACTTTTCATGTTTCGGTTTTCATAACCCTCAAAACCTCCCAATAGCGCCTCGCACCCATAGATTTAGATAGTGGTAGTATTCATTTCTTGTGTGGTTGCTTGTATAGAGGACAAAAGAAAAAGAAACGCTCTTCAGTCTATCTCTTGGAGAAGCAGTAGGGGCACCGGGCAGACAGATTTATAGCTTTGTCCCATTTAATCATGAGGGATCTGAGCAGCAAATACCCCTCATCTGAACAAAACGTATAGCCGCTTTGCCTGGGAGGGCAGTATTCTGTCAAGATAAGGCTCAAAGTGTGGAGTGCATTTATGCATTAAAAACTGGGTTCATGTACTCCCTTCTTTCTGATCATTCCAGGACCTTAAACTTACATGCTCCCAGTATTCTTTTTTCAGTATCTGACTGACATTTTTAACATGTTTTAGCCAAAGCGTTCAGGCTTGGTTATCTAAAGCTACTAATTCTGCAAGAGAATCCCTATATGAGGATGGCCCTACCTTGATCCAATACAGAAGAGGTTTCCAAGAAATTAATTGATGGGTGCTGTTGACACCTAATTCAGAAGGGGTGCTCTTTGGGGAAGGTTAAAAAGAGCCCTGATAAATGTATTCTCCATCGGCTGTAATACATTTTCATTCGCATACCCCCAAATTTCAGCCCCATAAATGGAGACTGTCACAGCTGCGACTTTATATACTTTTAGAGCTAGTGACACAGGTCCCCCACCTAGTGCCTTAAATCGTCTTCCTATGGCCGTTGATCTACAATAGAGTATGGACTTGTTTTTCCCCAATTGGGGCTCCCATTTCATTGTTTCAGACAACATACCCCTAAATAATCAAAGTTTTTAACTTGTTCCATTCTAATCCCACCTATTTTCATATTGCATCTAAAGGATCACTGCAGGTTTATAGCCATAAACTTTGATTTTGTTGGGTTAAGCTCTAGACCCCTTTCAGTACAGAAGTCAGAGAAGGAGTCCAAGTCTCGTTGAAGGCCCAATGGTGTTCTTGATATGAGGAGTGTATCGTCTGCAAACATAATAAGTGGGACAGGGGATCCCGCAACTTTAGGTGCATCATGCCCACATTTTGATAGCCATTTCTCTGCTCAATTTATGTAAAGACTAAACAATGTAAGCGCAAGGACACATCCTTGTCTAACTCCCCTAGTAGTGTGGATCTTAGGTGTAAGATCCCCTACCCTAATCCATATAACCCTAGCATAAGTGTTCTTATGTATTGTTTTCAATAGCCATACAAGATCCTTAGGTGTCCCATAAGATTCTAAAGCCTCTCATAGTTTGTTCCTCTGGACCCAATCAAAGCCACTCGAAGATCTAAAAAGGCTATGTATAAGTGATCCGGCTTTAGTGTAATATATTTCCACATAATATCTTGAAACAAAAAACCTTGTTTAATGTGCTAACGTTTGCCCTAACGCCCGCCTGGACATCTTCAAGTATTGAATTATTGTTAAGCCAGGTCTGGAGCCGCACCAGTACCGGTCTACAGAATATTTTCGGGTTTGTGTCTATTAGGCTTGTGGACCTATAGTTAGCTGGTTTATCCGTGTTCCCCTTTTTATATATAGGGATTATAACTGCTCCTTGCCAAGATGGGGGGATACCCTCTCCCATTAATATGGCATTCCTCGGGGGGTTGATATACGGAGCCCAAACTTCAGGCTGGGAAAGATAGAGATCGCCAGGAATACCATCTAGCCCAGGTTCCTTTTCTCTTTTAACCTGCTTCATGGTATAATATGTTTGAGACAGAGTAAAGATCACTACCCCTTTATCTGTACTCTCCAATATACTATCGCACAGGGCTATGTCTTCATTGTTTTTACCCAAACCTTTATCATGGATCAGAGGAGTTTCTATTGTTCCCTTCTCCTTCTCTGTATGTAGACCCTCAAAAAGGGCTACCCATTCCTCAGGTGGGACAGTTAGCTCCAAGTGATCATTGATGGTACGTGATCATAGTGATAGAAGCTTCCAGAAAGTTTTCACATCCCCTCGCTGTTGAGCATCTGCTAGTTCTGCCCACTTCTCTGATGCCCAGCCTTTTTTGCCTTTAGCAAAGCAGCTTTATAATTCTTCCTGCCATTTCTTATTTGCACCTGGCTTTCCTCCTTGAGAGCATTTTAAAGACTGCCTTTGGCAGACCTGTAGTCCCTACTGTACCAGGCATGTGGATGCTTTTTCTTGCTACCTACTCTTTTCACTTCTTTCACAAAGAAGTTGCTTAGCTGTTCCATCAGGTGGGTATGAAGATTAAGGAAGTTTTATTTCCATCTCTCCCTCGTTGATTGCTTAAGATAGTATTTCCGCAAAAAGGTTGTGAATATGTGCTAAGGCCATACATTGTTCATTATCGCTGATCATTTTACATTCCTTGCATTATTAGAGGTCTGAATCATATCAATATTAATTACTGGATTCAGGTTTTGATTCTCAAAGGCACTATGGCGGTCATTCTGACCGCGGCGGGCGGCGGTCGCCGCCCGCCATGCGGTTACCGCCCCGCGGTCAAAAGACTGCGGCGGCCATTCCAACTTTCCCGCTGGGGCGGCGGGCGACTGCCAAAAGGCCGCCCGCCGGCCCAGCGGGAAAGCCCCTGCAACGAGGAAGCCGGCTCCGAATGGAGCCGGCGGAGTTGCAGGTGTGCGACGGGTGCAGTGGCACCCGTCGCGATTTTCACTGTCTGCAAAGCAGACAGTGAAAATCTGTATGGGGCCCTGTTAGGGGTCCCCTGCACTGCCCATGCCAGTGGCATGGGCAGTGCAGGGGCCCCCAGGGGCCCCATGACACCCGTTCCCGCCATCCTGGTTCTGGCGGTGAAAACCGCCAGAAACAGGCTGGCGGGAAGGGGGTCGGAATCCCCATGGCGGCGCTGCAAGCAGCGCCGCCATGGAGGATTCCCTGGGCCAGGGGAAAACCGTCGGGAAACCGTCGGTTCCCCTTTTCTGACCGCGGCTTTACCGCCGCGGTCAGAATAGCCCAGGAAGCACCGCCAGCCTGTTGGCGGTGCTTCCGCTGACCTCCGCCCTGGCGGTCACAGACCGCCAGGGTTGGAATGAGGGCCTATATTTTTTATCTTAAAATATACAGCATGGTGGTTGCTATTTGTTCTTGGAACAATTTCCATAGCTGCTAAAAAAAGGCAATAAAAGCTGGTCTACAAAAATATAGGGCCTGATTACAACCTTAGCGGAGGGGATTACTCCGTCCCAAAAGTGACGGATATCCCGTCCGCCGTTTTACAAGTTTCATAGAATATAGTGGAACTTGTAATACGACGGGCGGGATATCTGTCATGTTTGGGATGGAGTAACCCCCTCTGCGAAGGTCGTAATCAGGCCCATAATCTGTATTGCTTATTATCAAAACCCTTCTAAAGGTTGGGTGTTGGAAGACGTCAGATTTTGTATTGCTGCTTACTGCTCTCAGGCCAAGGGCCGAGATCAGATCGGCTATTTGTAAGGCCTCATTTGATGTCTTTTTTCCTTTAACCTTAGCTGGACTGAATCTTGCCATTATAGCAGGTAAATTAATCTCCATTCTTTCCCTTTCCATCTTCGTTGTTTTTTTAGTGTTACAATCCCCTGCGCATTCCCATGGAGCTTATCTAGCAAATTCGATACTTGGTCCACCGAGGGGGAGAAGCTAGTTGGCGGTACAGAACTCGGGTAAATATTTACAATGGCTATGATTCTGGTTTCAAAGTGGGTGGAGCTTCTTATCTTGTGACCTAATAGGTCTCTGCTGTCAGAGGGAATTACTTTAATGTCGGAGAACAAGTCCAGCCAGAGCAATACCAATAATCCACCAGAAGCCCTCCCTGCAGGCAAGGGGGTAGTTTCTACACTGTATGTTACAAACCCAGATCTGTGCACTGTTTTAGTTGCCCATGTCTCCTGCGAGAGTACTATGTGGTGTTGGTCTATAAAACATTACTATTCTGGGTCTGAGACCATAGCTCTTAATCCGGCTACATTCCAAAACAATAATCTTATTTTGTCCTTGTATGTCATAACCCTCTCTGATCTATACGCTAAGTCATTAATGTCCTGCGATTCCCTTCGACCACATATCGGTTTGGCACATTAACCATAAAAATATCATGTTGCTTCTTATATATAGCGTTCAGACGCCTTCTATTTATAGTGTCCACACTAGTTGCAAATCCTGCTCTCTGGGTCTTCTGGAATGGGATAGGGGCTCTAATATAGCATACTGGTCTTGATGCCATCTATCCTTATAAGTCCTAATACAGGATGGAGACGTTTCTCCTCTTGCCTGATTAGCATCATTAGCACAGTTGGTTACATTTTCGTGGAGGGGCTGTCTTGGGGTGACAGGCTGTTTTACACCTCTTGGACCAGGCCTTCTTTTTAGATTTCTAGAGCGTTATTTATTTCCCCTACCAATGATGATAGCTTATCCAATTTGATATTTAGACCTTTAGCAAGCCACCCCTTACATTCTTGAAGGGTTGCATTTTCACTCTTAAGAGAATGCAGCTGTTCACTTAAAATGTTGCTTCCTTCGCCAGACAGGCCCTTGGCTATATCTGAAAAATCTGGACCAGTAGCCTCAAACACGAGGGTGCCCAATATTGCATATCTATTTGAGCCTTGTATATTGGATATAGATGGTATTACAATTGTATCTTGATCCTCAGTGGGACTATTTTGGAGGGATTCGGACTGTTCAATGAGTGCCATCTTAGGTATAGAGGGAGGCTGAATACTAGTTGCACCACATTTGTTAATGGAGGATGGGACTGGCTCCCTATTGAATTGCTTAAGGAACGGTATAATGCCCTTTTAGGCATGTTCACATGCCTTCCTTTTCTGATGGATACAACTACCTGTGGATTCCTCACCTAATGAATACTCCCATGGCGCCAGCATTCGACGGAAATCTTCTTACTAGTCTCTGCACGTCGACGAGGACGTCACTCTAGCCCACGCGACGCCGTCTGACGTCATACAGGCAATAAGAGGTCCTCGACGACGTGCGGACGTCAGTTCCCTTTTTTCCGTGCATTCGAAACGGTTATCTTCGAGGGAGCAACTGTTACTTTTGTGGTTACAGTGTATTTTTGCTGCGTAGTCTTTCGCTGTGGTAATAATGTCACAGAGAAAGTCTGGATTCAAGCCTTGTCGTGAGTGTGGGAGCAAGATGTCGGTGACGGATCCTCATTCCGATTGCCTTTGGTGTTTGAGTTCCGACCACGACGTCTCGACTTGTGATTCATGCCAGCACATGAATCCGAAGGCCCTCAAAGAACGTGAGGCGAAGCTGTTTATGGCAAAATCGAAGGAGAAGCATCACAAGAAGTCTTCTTCTCCAAGACATCGGCGTCATCGAGACTCCCGGCGCCGTAGAGAATCTCGGCGTCATTCGAAGGAGACTCGTTCCAGGTCTTCGGATCGGCGCCGGAGGACATGGGAGATTAGTCCCACGGTTACGCCGCATCCTTCGACGCCGTTGCCCTCTCTGGCGTCTCCAACTTCACCTGGACAGGCGTCGGTGATTGAGGTATTGGAGCCTCAGGTGTTTTCTCCGGCGCAAACGTCGAGGCCGGCGTCGGGGTCGCCTCCGAGACAGGCACCTCAGTATCCGGCTTTTCCCACCCCTGGAGCCGATAGTTCCGCATTCTTGAATGCGATGTATGCCATCTTCCAACAGATGGCTCCAGGGGGTGCTCCGGCTGGGCCTTTGGCCTTTTCTTTGGGTGATCCTGCGCCTCTTCGGCCGGCACCCTTTATGCCCTTTCTCCCTTTTGGGAACGTGGGCTCGGCGCCAGTGTCGGCGCCGGTGGCCTCTCCGGTGGCTTCAGAAGGATTGGCCCCGGGGATTTCCATCCCGTCGACGTCGGGATTTCGGCCTGTGACTCCGGTGGGTCCATCTGCTTCAGCTGCTCTTTCGTCGGCGCCGAAGTTACCTGTGGCGCCGGACGCGGCGTCGGTGGCTTCTGAAGATCGGCGCCGATCTTCGACTTCGGCGGAGGCATTGTCGACTCCGCGTATTGAACAACGACTTCATTCGAGGAGACGTGCTCTCCGTGTATTAGAGGAGCAGGAGTACCAACGAGCCCTGGAGGAAGGAGAGCTAGAGGACTCGGGTGATGGGCTGCGTGGTCTGGAGTCGGCCAGTGGGCTGGACACTTCCCCTGAGTGGGATCTTTCGTCCCCGGGAGAATATACTGAGGAGGCTGCTTCCTTTCATGCAGTGGTACGGAAGGCAGCTAGTTTTTTGGACCTGCCTTTGCCGGTGGTGGAGGCTAAACAAAACCTTTTAACAGAGGTGTTACATCCGGCCTCAGCTGCGGCGGAGCCTCTTTTGCCATTTAATGACGCTCTGCTGGATCCGGTGTTAGAGGTGTGGAAGAGGCCGGCATCTTCCCCAGCAGTTCACAGAGCCGTGGCCAGGAGGTATCGGGCGGCTCCGACTGACCCTGGTTTTCTATCTAGGCACCCTACGCCGGAGAGCTTGGTGGTGCAGGCCTCCTGTTCATCCAAGTCAGCGCCTGGTTCTTTCCCGACGGTGCCTGGGGACAGAGATTCTAAGAAACTAGAGGCGCAGTCCAAGAAGATTTTTTCGTCCTGCAGTCTGGCGTTAAAAGTCACTAATGCAACCTGTATCCTGGGGAGGTATATTCATGCTCTGATGGATGACATTTCCTCATCGTTTACAGAGCTTCCCCAGGGTCTTTTGGATCTTGCTTCAAATGCCCAGGCTGCTGCGACCCAGATTATCCAGACGGGACTGGATATCACCGACTCGGTAGCCAGAGCAATGGGCACAACTGTGGTGGCAAGGAGACAGGCCTGGCTCCGTAACTCGGGCTTTTCTGCGGATGTACAGTCCACATTGTTGGATCTCCCGTTTGATGGGGACAAACTGTTTGGGGCCAAGGCTGATTCGGCCTTGGAACGTTTTAAGGAAAGCAGGGCCACGGCTAAGTCGTTAGGGCTCCAAGCTCCTTCTGCCACGGCCTCTTCCAGATTTTTCAGGAGGTTTCGTGGATTTGGGCGTGGCTCTTCCTCCTCTTCCTTTCGGGGAAGATATCAGCAACCTGCCTCTTCCCATCCCTATAGATCTTTTAGGGGGAGAGGTAGGGTCTGCACCAGAGGAGCCTCTCAGCAGCACTCTGCCTCTTCCTCATCCTCTGGCGGGGTGCAGCAGGGGAAGCAGCCTTAGGCTTCCGCCATTTCCCACTCACTCCTCTCCTGTAGGGGGAAGATTACAGCATTTTCTCACAAAATGGAAGACTGTTACAACGGACACGTGGGTTCTCAGTATTGTGGGAAAAGGCTACACCCTTCCCTTTCGGGAGTTCCCGCCCCTCATCCCGCCCCGCCCTTCTTATTGTTCAGAAGAACACCTCCTGTTGCTAGAACAGGAGGTACAAGTCCTCCTGTCAAAGGGCGCGGTGGAGTTGGTCCCAGAGCAGGAAAGGGGTCGAGGATGTTACTCAAGGTATTTCCTGATTCCCAAGAAGGATGGTCGTTTGAGACCAATTCTGGACCTGAGGATCTTGAATTGGTTCCTCAAGCAGGAAAAGTTCAAGATGCTGACCCTAGCACAGGTGCTTTTGGCGTTGAACAAGGAAGACTGGATGGTGTCTGTCGACTTGCAGGATGCTTACTTTCATATCCCGATACTCAAGTCACACAGGAAGTATCTCCGGTTTGTGGTGGGATCGCAGCACTATCAGTTTGCGGTCCTTCCGTTTGGTCTTACTTCAGCACCTCGAGTCTTCACGAAGGTGATGTCGGTGGTTGCGGCAGAACTCAGAAGGAAGGGGATAGCAGTATTCCCTTACTTGGACGACTGGTTGATCAAAGCCAAGTCCCCGGAGCTTGTGTCGCATCATCTGCAGTCAACAACTCAGTTGTTGTTCGACCTGGGTTTTTCGGTGAACGAGCCCAAATCTCACCTAGAGCCCTCTCAGCGCCTCCTGTTCATAGGGGCAGTACTGGATACAACATTGGGTCGGGCCTTTCCTCCGCCTCAGCGGATTCAAGATATTCAGGATTTGGTTCCAATGTTTCGAAATGGAGCGGTAGTTCCCGTCCTCAAGGTCCTTCGTCTGCTCGGTCTGTTTGCCTCCTGCATTCTGTTGGTCACGCATGCTCGCTGGCACATGAGGGCTCTTCAGTGGTGCCTCCGAAGGCAGTGGTCACAACACAAAGGGGATCTAGAGGGTACTGTCAAGATCTCCAGAGATGCTGCTGTGGATTTGAAGTGGTGGATTGCAAGCAACAATCTTTCACAAGGAAAGCCGTTCCAGCAGTCGCCACCAGTGGCCACAGTCATAACGGATGCTTCCACTCTAGGGTGGGGAGCTTATCTGGGGGATCTGGAGATCAAAGGTCTTTGGTCTCCAGAGGAACAGATGTTTCACATCAATCTGTTAGAGTTACGGGCTGTACGTCTGGCTCTCAAGGCCTTCCTCCCTTCCCTTCGTGGTCAGTCGGTACAGGTCCTAACGGACAATACTACCACAATGTGGTACATAAACAAGCAGGGAGGAGTGGGGTCGTACCTTCTCTGCAGAGAAGCTCTTCGACTATGGTCCTGGGCAAAGGACCATCAGATTTGCTTGATAGCAAACCATCTGGCCGGAGTCTTGAACGTGCGTGCGGACAGTCTCAGTCGCCATTTCTCGGCAGACCACGAGTGGCGTCTCCATCCAGATCAAGTCCGTTTAATCTTCCAGAGGTGGGGGTTTCCTCAGATAGATCTGTTTGCCACTCGAGAGAACGCGCATTGTCCGTTATTCTGCAGCCTCCAGTATCCGATGCAGGGAGCGTTGGGGGACGCGTTTCAAATAACCTGGTGCGGCCAGTTGCTTTACGCGTTTCCTCCCATACCCTTGATTCCTCGAGTATTGAGGAAGATTCGCCAGGACCGGGCTCTAGTCATCCTAATAGCTCCGGATTGGCCAAGGAGGGTATGGTACTCCGACCTTCTCCAACTCTCAATGTGCCCTCCGCTCCGTCTCCCTTTCAGGGCAGACCTCCTCTCGCAGTCGCAGGGGCAGGTTCTACACCCCAACCTCCAGAGTCTGCACCTACATGCCTGGAGATTGAACGGGGCAACCTGAGTTCCTTCTCTCTCCCACCTGAGGTAGTGGATGTTATATTAGCGGCCAGGCGACACTCCACTAAATCTATCTACGCTAATAGATGGTCTAAATTTATTGCGTGGTGTGGAGAGAGGCAGATTGATCCTTTGCATGCTCATCTATCGGACGTTTTGTCTTTTGCTCTGTCTCTAGCGCAGAAAGGTTGTGCAGTGGCTACCATTAAGGGTTATTTATCGGCCTTGTCAGCCTTCATATGTCTTCCAGACCAACCATCTTTATTTAAATCCCCTATTGTTATTAGATTCTTGAAAGGTCTTCTAAATAAATATCCTCCAAAGCCATTCATTATGCCGCAATGGGATTTGTCCTTGGTCCTGACTTTCCTTATGGGGTCCCCTTTTGAACCTATGCATTCTTGCCCCTTAAGGTATTTGGTTTTAAAAACAGTCTTCCTGATAGCTATAACATCAGCAAGGAGAGTGAGTGAGTTGCAGGCCTTATCAGTAAAGCCCCCTTATACAACTTTTTATGGGGATAAGGTGGTGTTGAGGACCAAGGCTGCTTTCCTCCCGAAGGTTGTTTCACCCTTCCATTTGGCTCAGGCAATTACTTTGTCCACGTTCTATCCTCCGCCTCATCCTTCCAAAGAGGAAGAAAGACTGCACCGTCTGGACCCAAAGAGAGCGTTGAGCTTCTTTATTGATAGAACAAAGGATTTCAGGCTGGAGGATCAGCTGTTTATTGGATACGTGGGCAAGAGGAGAGGAAAGGCAGTCCACAAGAGAACACTATCCAAGTGGGTTGTTCTTTGCACTAAAATCTGTTACTCTTTGGCAAAGAAGGATCCTCCTGAGGGCATTAGAGCTCATTCCACCAGAGCTAAGTCGGCCACTTCGGCCTTGGCCAGAGGTGTTCCTGTGGTCGACATCTGCAAGGCCGCAACTTGGTCGTCCCTTCACACTTTTGCAAAACATTACTGTTTGGATTCTGAGGTTAGAAGGGAAGGCCATTTTGCACGGTCAGTGCTGCAGGATTTCTTGGTTTGACCATTTAGGCACCCACCGCCGGGCGTGGTACTGCTTTGGGACTCTATTCATTAGGTGAGGAATCCACAGGTAGTTGTATCCATCAGAAGAACGAGTTACTTACCTTCGGTAACGACTTTTCTGGTGGATACATTAGCTACCTGTGGATTCCTCACGGTCCCACCCGCCTCCCCGTTGCCTTTCTGGTCTTACCAAGTAATCCTTGAGTACGCTCCTCTTGGTCTTTGAGGGTGCAATAGATGTTGTATATATTATATTTATATATGTATATATGTATATATCTTTGTGTATATACTTGATGTGTATATATATTTTAAAAAGAGAGAGTTATATATATATATATATATAAAAGATTTACAGTTATTCATGCAATGTTGTGTATTTTTACAATGTAATGGGATGTTGCCTTGCTCTTTCATTGCATTGCCTGGTTGTTCTCATGCACGTAAAAAATGATTGGTACTGACGTCCGCACGTCGTCGAGGACCTCTTATTGCCTGTATGACGTCAGACGGCGTCGCGTGGGCTAGAATGACGTCCTCGTCGACGTGCAGAGACTAGTAAGAAGATTTCCGTCGAATGCTGGCGCCATGGGAGTATTCATTAGGTGAGGAATCCACAGGTAGCTAATGTATCCACCAGAAAAGTCGTTACCGAAGGTAAGTAACTCGTTCTTCCGAACCAGCCCTTTAACCATCTTATCTGGATGTTTATATGTATGGTCGAGCAACTCTTCAACTTCTTCGATTAGCTTGTCTATTACAGCTAGAGTACAGTTCTCTGCAGAGTGCCTCAAGATCTTCTTCTTAACACCCCTGTTCCCAAAGATCCATCTATCACCTTTTGTTTCACCATAATGCCAACCCTCAGTGAATCGAAGGACCATGAACCAATTGTTCCAGCCTTTAGTAAGTGCCAGACAGTTAAGAGAAGTCAACTAGGGGTAGTTTATATGGTGGAACTGAATTTTGACCACCTAGATTAAGTCAGCCTAATGGCCGTTTGTAATTCCAATACTTCTGATAGCTCCAAAAGGGCAGAGACATAAGAATTAAAACTCATAAATGACCAGTCAAGTACCATACTATTATCCTTTCAGGAGTCAGTCATCAACTCAAGCTCTTACTTGTTTGCCACAACAATACCTGTCACTTAAGGCAATCTTTTCCAATTCAGTGGAAAAACATAAAAAAAATAAAGACCAAGGGGGATGGCCCTGCCCTGCCTCTTCCTGACACTGACGGGCATGGGATGGGTATGCCCTTTGCTGGGTTTTGTCCGGGTGCGTCCCACGCAGCGGGATGTTAGTAGCAGCTTTATGCGCCCGATGGCGCGAGCAGAGTGACAGCGACTCCTGGCGCTAGGTTATCTGGACCTTCTGGCCCTCCTGGCCCCCTCGTGTCACGCACAGCTGGATGTTAGTAGCAGCCATGTGTAGTTTACACAAAAGTCCCAATTTCGGTGGCTATAAGTTTGTATGGGCACACATAATTACTGCAGTTTGTAGTATTATATGTTTTCAAACAGAAGCTGGATGTAGGTCACAATAACTTGCTGTGGATATACCGACATTTAAAAGTGATACATTGTGTATCAATATTACATCAATCTGATTGATTTAATTTATATCACAATCAGGCTTTTATAATTTCATGACACTTACAAATAAAAAAATGCATGTGTTAACTGACTACAAAATAACAGCAACTTACTAGGTTGTATAGGATAGTTGTGTATGCCCTTCGTGCGATTTAGACCAATAATTGGTGCTACTGTGTTGGCATTTTTCCAACGTTTCAGTTAAAAATGGAAACAAGTCTGCACCATCATGCGAATATTCAAAAACATGAAAGTAAGACTAAAACTAACATTTACTTATTGTTGTGGTGGTGTCAAAGTTTGTGCACATTGGCACAGTGATTTATCAAGGCAGACTTCTTAACACTTTAACTTATATAGTTTAATGACTTACTGGGTTTTGTTGACAAATTTGCTAAAGTTCCATACGAACTCTGCAAGAGAATGCAAGATCCCAGACTTTTAGTAGGAGCAGCATTCCTACTGATGAGGAACATCCTGCTGACCTGTTTGGTCCATCAGGCTTGTATGGTCAGGTCCCCAGACATCTTCCCCTCCAAGGACAGTAGAGCAAGGCCATCCAGCAGACTCCTGCCCTCATTACGAACATCAGTGCCACCACAAGTCCCCTGTGCCCCACTCCCAGCAACTGTGGTCACCTCTGTCCTTTGCTAACCACATTTATACCATTTATAACATCTGCTGTGCAGCCAGGACACACTACACCGATAGCTATCTGGTCAAGGTCACAGGGTGGTTTGGAAAGGGTTCTGGTTGAATTTGCTCTGAGGAGGGAGGCTCTGGATGCAGTCTTCAATGTCAACACCATGAAGGGTGGAACTACCTGGTAGGAGAAGCAGATGGGCAGGTTATTGAACTTAAGGGTCCAGAATGATATCCTATGTGTCACCTGAGTGTGCTAACTCTGATTTATCCTCCATTTTTCCTGTTCAAGTACCATCTTCTGCGAGTTCTGTTCTTGAAACTGCTCCAGCTGGCAGTCCCACAGAAATAAGGACACTGCTGCCCACAGGGCAACCTGCAACCACTTCCCTGTTCACACTTTAGGCCACTCCTCTGGTATTTAAGAGGGGTGATTCACCTCGCCCAGTTGAGGACATCACCAAAGAACCTAGCACCAGGAGGTGCAAAAAGTGATGTCCTAATGTGAGTATCTAAACTATTCCTGTAATCACCTTGATGACCACACATATGCAGTCCCTTCATGGGCTGTTGTCTAGAAAGGGGCTCTAAACAGCTGTTTATTTTCTCATCCAACATCCAAGTTGCACTATTTTTTGTAAATCATACAGGTCTAAGCTTGCTCAAAATGTCTTGAGTTGATAAATAAATTCAATAATGAACAAAAATGACATCTGTTAGTACCTCCTGCGTAAAAACATTTTGAAAATAATATATTTTGTCACAGCCCATAACTACTTCACTTCAAAGTTAAAGCTTATCTGTTTACAGACAAAAACATTTTATAACCACAATTAGACTCAAACTAAGATGAGTTTGTAAAATCTATCATGGGAGAATGGCATGTCAACAATGTGTACAGAGACTTGGCTAAATATAGAACATGGATGAGAATTGTCTTGTGAGGAATTACAGATCTGAATATAAAGTCAGATGCATGTTGAAAACTATTTGACTGTTCTAGTGCAAGCTATGTCAGAAATCAGTTTATAGTAAAGATATAAAGACAGGATTGCATAGTAGTTTCCACTAAACATGGTAGAAACCAAAATGTTAGTCTTCAGGAACACATTTGGCTACCCTTATTTTTTCCACAGGTATTATACGCATATGCAAGCATTAGGTACGCCAAAATTCTACAAATAGATTATATCAGATAACATCAAGCCTTAGTTCTAAGCTTTTAGAGACACACAGTGTGTCAGGTCCCTTTAACGAAACACATGTACACTGGCATCACTCCTTGCCTGAGAGAAAGCTCATCAGTAACTGAATCAAAACCATTCCACCAATGGTCGGCAACGTGCATTGCAGATCTCAACAAAACCAGTATTTATGCAACAGTCCAAAGTAGCCAGCAATGACTTGCTAGCGCCCCAACAAATGACAGAACATTGGAAAGATTCACAAAATAAATTCATTAATATTTATGTATTGTCTTCAACTTTGTTGTTTATACAAACATTTTTATACAGCAACCTCAGCTGGTGTACAAGGCAACTTGTCATCATGCACATGTTTTTTGGCTGTGAAAATATAACAGTCTAAATTCAACCACATTAGTTAACTCGGCAGTACTTTTAAAACAATACAAAGCACAATTCGAAAGAAACATTTTTATGTAGTAGGTTCCATTGTCAAAGATGACATGCCCTTATGGCAGATCAACAGATGATTGCTCCTGCCAGTCTTCCAGGGTTTGCGAGCAGCCCACGCTGCTACAGCCCCTCAGACAGGGTTCAGCACTCCTGCTGCTTGACCAGCTCAACCAGCTCAAGCACGGGAACACAGAACAAAGAAATTCCTGTGGGAGAGGGGATGCTATGCCCTCTCCTTTGGAAATAGGTGTTAGAGGCTGGGGAGGGGTAGCCTTCCCATGCCACCGGCTTGCTTTGAACGGCGCATTTGGTGCCCTCCTTGCATAATCCAATTTGCACCAGTCCAGGGATCCCCAGTCCCTCCTGTTGTGCGCAACCACCCAAAGGAAAGGGAAGTGACCACTCCCCGGTTAATCACAACCCCATGGGTGGTGCCCAGAGCTCTTCCAGGTGGTCACTTGTTTCTGCCATCTTGAAAACAAGATGTGCAGAGGTCCCTCTGAGCATCTGGCTGGTCAGGACAGGTATCTGACGTCAGTGACCCCCTTTGATAGGTGGTGACCATGCAGAGTGACCAAGCCCTCTGTTAGGGCTATTTAGGGACTCCCTGGTGGGTGGGTCCCCAGATGCGGCTTGCAAGACTCCACCAGGACTCCTCTGCATTGACCTCTTTTCCCATGGCCACCAGAACGACTACTGGACTTCACAGGAACCAAACAAGCATGCCATTCCAGAGATGACCACGCCTTGCATCATTTTTTCTCTTGCTACATCCGGCAAATGCAAAATGTCCACAGCTGTGCATCCTCTGGGGTCAGCAAGACTTCAGCTGCACCAAAGAAGCAAGATGGAATATCCCCTGGAGTAAAGGATTCAATCCCCTGCATCCGCAGGCACCTAAGGCAATGATGTCCGGCTGCTGGGATCTGCCGTCCACTAGAACTGCGTGGATCCTACAATACAGGTGGTGGTTCTGAGTAGTCCTCTTAGTCCCCTCTGCCTTTTTCCAGCTTTGGAGAATGTGAGCCCTTGCCTCTCATTGCAGGAGAGAATCCCTGTGCACCGCGACTCATACAGTAACCAAGGCTTGTTGACTCCTGCTCTGAGGAGTCTTGAGGCTCCAAGCAGCCCTGGCCTCCAGCATTTCATTCTTGCAAGGACAGTCTCTCCTCTCCTGCTCAAGTGAGGTGGGACTCCTCTCCAGGCGTCCTCACTGCAACTTACTGTGCCTGCTGCCAGTGAGTTGCCTGTGGGGGTTACGACTGCTTCTGCTGGCTCGCCCGACTGCTGAGGGTCAGACCGGACTCCCCTCCAAGATATATCTTGAAAATTTGTGCTTTTGTGATACGGTTAGTTGAGGAAAATGTTCTAAATTGTACCATAAGTGATTCCATATTTCAATATGTTCCTAATGTTAACCATTTTGTAGGAAATCCAGGTGTTGTGAATTCCAAGATGTTGCGTTGTGTCGGATTTAGTTATTTTAAATCCCCATATATGTTAATGGGACTGGTCGTATGAGGGGATTGTGTGTGTGTGTGTGTGTGTGTGTCGTATAGAGTGGTGGCGGTGAGAGGGTGGGTAAGACTACATTGAAATTAGTTACATCTGTGACAAATTGCCAGTATCACCTGAGGTGGTGGTGTGCACATGGGCTAGATGTCACAAATTGAGTGTGTTACCTATATTAGTGAAATCTGTGTTATGTGGGTGTGTAGTGTGTGTTTACTTTAGGTGTGATGTTTAAAAATGTCGCATAGTTATGAGTAGGTAGGGTAATATTTTTTGGGTACATGGTTTTGTATGATTTTGGTACTGTCGGGTAAGTGCATAAAAGGTGATCAAGTCAAACCACATGATCTATTCTAAATTGTTTAAAATATCTATTACTGTCTTAGAGTCTCTATATGTAACAGTTGAAATTATAAGGTGGTTAATTATAGCTTGCTATTATTATATGTTATGCTGCACATATTTATTATGAACATACAGTATGTGCAATGGGGTTGTATTTTACTAGACTATTTTGAAATGTGTGTTGTATATGGATAGGTAGTGTGATTTATGTGTACAGACAGGAAGATGGCATATGGTTGTTTAAAAAGTTTAGGACAGCCTTAAATACATTTAAGTACCATTGGTAATAAACATAGCACTTAAAACACGCTGTACCTACCTTCAACTTTGTCATGCATTGCATTGTTGCTCCCTCACCTACCAAATAGAGTCCCGGGGCGTGTGGTAGCAGGGACTTGTTGATTGAGTAGGTCTTGTGGGTGTTGTGGGCAGGGTATGGCTATTTATGCTCTTTGTCCTTCAACACAGGTATGGAGGATAAACCTCTGTGTTTCCGAATGTGAAAATTAAACTCTGAAACTGTGGAAAAACTATTGATTTTTCATTGGTTCCTCTGTTGTAGTTGGGTTATACTGCTTTTGACAGAGAAAGGTAAATAAATGTAGAGGAGGTGGCAGGTGAATGACAGACTTTTTCTCAGTTAAGCCACCATACTCTGAACGGACAGACAGATCTTGGCACCAGGAAATGGCCGTTTTTGATGGCCCATCCACATCCTCCAAAATCTGAAGCAGGCCCTTTGCTGGTTGGTTAGTTTTGCATGGTGTATGACATCCAGTTGATTATCCTCCACTCATTGCAAGAAGATTGCTGTCTGGCTCAACTAAGTTGTTAATATAGAGTTCATTGTCCTCAGCATTTTGGTGGATGTTGATGTCAGAACTTTCTGGCAAATATTCTCAGGGTTCTTTGGAAATGACGAAGAGAAATGGAGAGAGAATTCATCTTGTAGTAGCCCAACAGGTATGAAGACAGCACAATCTGGAATCTTCAATTTTGAATGTACTTGGTTTTGGACCCCATTCAAGACTTCAGTTTGTTCAGGGGGATTGAATGATCACCATTGTCTGACACCACAAAAAGATTTTCACTTTGAGACTTAGTGATGCAGCATTATGTACACACCCATTAGCATTAGTAATATTATTAGAGTTATTGTTAGTGATCATATTAGCAATTTGAGTAGGAATAGTGTTAGTAGTAGCAAAACTAATAATAGTAGCCATAGCATTAGTAGTATTGGAGAGGATAACAAGGCAGTCATCCCCTGATCAAGAATGTGAAGGCCATTTCCCAGAACTGTCAAGGCAGTGCTACATGTTAGTCTGATACACAATTGGCATTTCTCAAAGAGGATTTTTCTCACGTGTAACCTGGAGAGTTGAGATTCTGCTTAACTCTCAGTGAACTTAGGAACAAGCAGACAATGATTAATAATTAGATTTAGAGGTCTTTGTGATCTGTGAAATGTTATGAGAGGGTTGGTGTTATGTTTCAGGCTCATGAGTAATTCCAGTGGATTTGAGAGCTATTGTATTGATGTTAAATCAGAATTTCATGCTTCCTACATGCATGCTGGAATATGGGTACCAATGACCTTTAGGGGTAAACAGAGCCAGTCATCGTTTGAAGAGTTTTTGACATTTTTTGGTTTATATTTTAGGTTTCCATTTTTAAATATTTGTATTAAGGATTTTTCAATTTATTCAAAAAGAAGAGAGCATAGACATAGAAAGAGCTGTAGTTGATTAAATTGATCCATTAATATGATAGATAATCCAGAATAAGATTAGAATGATTTCATGGTAAAATATACAGCTATTCATATAGCAATAACGTGGAGAAGTGGCACGAAAGTAGAGTGCAAATAGTGCTTCAAGTGAAAACCAGTGAAAAACAGGTAGGTGCAAATTTCCTTAGACTTGTCTGAGCCGGAGACTTCTGAGTACCACAGCATAATGAAAGAAAAGAGCATCCCATAATGCAGTAGGCTACAGTCACGTCGCAGATAAAAGGGAAAGGCTCAAAGGGTAAAGCTAAAGTACAGACTGCCTTCCCATAACCAAGAAAGAGTAGAATACTAAAACCTTGTACCCAGTCATACAAGACACCTTCTAGAGAGGGATTTATCAGAGAAGACCTATTCAGACCCCATGTGTCTGCTGAGTCGTCTCTACCCATGCCTGTCGGTAGTGGGGCCCAGATTTGTTCCCCTTTTCCTGGCTTTCCTGCCTTTTCGGATATATAAATTAATTTCTAGGTTATAAATCGACAGTAGCTGAGCTAACAATTGATGGAATGTGGGGGATGTGAATCGAGCCATGCTGACGCAATGCCATGGCTACAAAAACAAAGGACTGCCCTGCCCTAGTGACCATGTCAATAAATGTGGCCAGTAGTACTAGCTGGGGGTATCATTGTAATGCCCAGCGACAGTGCTGTTTCCATAAACCTGGTTATCTCTTGTTTCAATAAATACTGTGCCGGACAACAACTGAACATGTGCACCAGGTCTGCCTCCTGACATTGGCAGCAAGGGCAGCCAATGCTAACATTACTTCCCCATTTAGCAATTTTAGCAGGTGTATAGGATAGGTCAAAGAGTGTTTTAAAATGCTGCGCCTGCATTCCTGCTGACAACAATAAAACACGACTGAGTTCTAAAGACTCATAAAAACAACAGTCAGTAGTATGAAGTCTTTTCTGCCATTTGCCTGCATGATTTTCCAGATCATCAGGCACGCCACCACTCAGATATTCATAATTCTGACTAATAGTACATCCCCCGCAATTTTCATCTAAGTCAGCTGAGCAGTTCCACTTGGACCACTTCCCCTTTTGGAAAGAAAATCTCGAATCTGGATGTATTCAAAAACGTCCCTCCTTTCCAACCCATAGTCCTGCTGCAGTTCTTCAAATGATCCAATTGTGTTTCGCGTATAGAATTCCCATAATCTCCTGAGTCCCCCAACCACCCATCTAAAACAGCATGGATCCCAGAACAGTGTGGTGAGGCTATGAGTTCCCCATATTGGGGTATTACATTTCCGTAATCCAATTATTTTCGTAAGATTTGCCAAAATCTTGAAAGCTGTGCTGATCATGGTGAAATAATTCACCACTGCAATTTACCCAGGGAGCACTTGCACTTTAGCACTGGTCAGCAGTGGAAAAGTGCCCAAAGTCATAAAGCCAGCAAAAACGAAATTCATCACAGGATCAAAAACAGGAGCTCAGAAGCAAAAAGACAGGGGAAACCACTGCAAGAGCTGACAGGTCTAACAGGGTCCCAACTATTCCAGAAGAAACACTGCCCCGATTACAATCTAAAAATTCTGGGATCCAATTATTCGTGTGGGCAGTATATCTGTCATCAGTGATACTACGCCATTAATGTTCGGTATTTCAGTGATCAGGGGATTATGATTGGACATAAATCTTGGGAACTTCTCAGTTATTATCCCCTGGTCCATGCAGGAGGATGCCAAAAAGTAGCTCAAGCGGCAGTGCTTCCTGTGGGGGCCCGAGAATAAACTATGCCCTGGGTCCATTGTGTTAGTTTTATGCCAGACATCCACCCACCGTGATTACTCCTAAGAAGCTGGAGCACCCAAAAGACTCCGGGCTTACAGCCTAAGTAGCAGTTGTCTGTCATATTGATTAGTTCCCTAGGCAAGTTGATGTTCAAATCCCCACAATTATGATTGGAACTGGCCATACGGCCAGTTCATTATTTAAAAAATCACACAGTGCTGAATCGTCTAAGTTTAAACCACGAGCAAAATGTGAGTGTGCACCTTGCAAATTGACATTCAGCAATCCCCCATCTGCCCAACTTGTTAGATGAGGATCGTTTAAGCCTGAAAATATTCCGACAAGTTAGGATGGCCACCTCAGGAGTATTCGTACTTTGTGTTGTACATGCTCCTAACATAAACCCCAATGTCAAGTAGTTTCTTCCTAGAGCCTGCTATATGTGTTTCTTGTAAGCACAAAATATCCTGTCTGAGGACTTTAAAATTCTCAGCAATATTATGCCTTTTAACATTGTCCTTAAAGCTGCGAATATTGATAGAGGCAATACATATCTTAGTTACTCTGGCCATTTGGATGACTAAGTATGTTTCTGATGGATACACCTACCTGTGGATTCCTCACTTAAAGAATTCTCCCCTCGTGCCAGCTTCGACTGAAATTTCTTCTAGCTCTGCATGTCGACGATGACGTCACAATTGCCCGACTCCACGCGGCGCCGTATGATGTCATCTAGGCAATAAGAAGCCCTCGTCGACGTGCAGATGTCAGTTCCCTTTTTTCCGTGCCTTCGAATAACGGTTTTTCTTCAAGGCTAACAGGGAGCTACAGTGGCGCATTTGTAGTTACTATGTCGCAGCCAAGAAAATCTGGTTTTAAACCTTGTAACCAGTGTGGGGGTCGGATGTCAGTCACTGACCCCCATGAAAATTGTTTATGGTGCCTTAGCTCCGACCATGAGGTCGTGTCATGCGGGTCCTGCCAGCGCATGAACCCTAAGGCGCTTAAAGAGAGAGAGGCTAAATTGTTCCTAGCCCTTTCCAAGAAGAGGAAGGAAAGGGGACATCGTAGAGAGTCTTCTTTGAAATCTTCGAAGACTCATCATTGCCATGGAGACTCCCAGCGTCGTCACGACTCTCGGCGCCGATCTAGTAGAGGTCGGTCCAGGTCCAGATCCAGGTCTCCATCAGCTCGGCGCCGTCTGACGTGGGAGGTTAGCCCGACCGCCACTCCTCCGCCGCCTACGACTCCGGCTTCACCGACTTCACCTTTGTCGGTGTTTGAAGTCGAGCCTCTTCAAGAACCGGAGGCTTCCCTGGGACAGGAGATGCCATCATCGGCTTCTATGCCGGCGCCGACTCCGCAGGCATATCCAGCTTTCCCGGCGTATGGATCCTGCTGCATTTTTTAATGCTATGTTTAATATCGTTTCCACCATGGCGCCTGGTGGAGGGCCTGTGGGTCCGTCAAGCCCTTTGGCTTTTAATTTGGGTGCTCCGGCTCCTTACAAGCTGACACCCTTCATGCCATTTTTGCTTAATGGAGCCGCTGCGGCACCAATGCCTTTGGCGTCGCCCAGGAGACCTGTGACGCCTACAACGTCTGCTACTCCGGCGCCGGTGGATTCTCCACGGATCCAGTCCACAGTCAAGGTGCCTGTGGAGCCGGAGGGTCCGGCGTCGGATGGATCCGAAGTGAAGCGCCGGCGAAGATCTTCGGCGTCGGCCGACGCCGGGACTCGAATCCAGGCTCCGGTCCAGAAGACTAGCTTTATGCCTCCTGGAAGGGGAGGAATATAGCAGACAACATCTGGAGGAAGGCGAAAACTTGGAGCCTTCAGGTGATTTTCAGGGCCTAGACACTGCAAGTGGTATTGACACTTCCCCTGAATGGGATTTGGCTTCCCCTGGGGAGTATACCGAAGAGGCTGCATCTTTTCATGCGGTAATAAGGAAGGCTGCAGACTTTTTAGATCTTCCTCTTCCGGCTGCTGAGGTGAAAAGGAACCTTTTAACTGAAGTGCTGCATCCAGCTTCAGTGGTGGCGGAGCCTCTCTTGCCCTTCAATGAGGCTCTCCTGGACCCCATCAAGGCCATTTGGAGAAAGCCTGTGACATCTACAGCTGTCAACTGGGCGGTAGCAAGGCGCTATCGTGCGGCTCCAGGTGACCCGGACTTCCTCTCCAAACATCCAACTCCGGAGAGTTTAGTGGTTCAGGCATCGTGCTCCTCCCGGTCATCCCCTGGTTCGTTCCCCGGGACCCCTGCGGATAGGGAGTCTAAGAAAATGGACCACGCATTAAAGAAGGCCTTTTCGTCATGCAGTATGGCCATGAAGTCGACCAATGCAACCTGCATTTTGGGACGTTATATTCATGCCCTTATGGAGGAAGCGAAAGGCCATCCTAACTTGTCACAAGAGGTGTTGCATTTGCTAATGGACGCTCAGGCGGCGGCAACCCAGGTGATTCAGTCTGGGTTGGACACCTCAGACTCCGTGTCAAGGGCTATGGGTACATCCATAGTGTCGAGGCGTCAGGCTTGGCTGCACTCATCAGGCTTCTCTTCGGATGTACAAGCAACTCTTCTGGATCTGCCTTTTGACGGAGAAAAACTCTTTGTGACAAAGGCAGATTCTGCTCTTGAACGTTTCAAAGAGAGAAGAGCCACAGCAAGGTCGTTAGGACTTCAGGCAGCCACTTCCTCTACCTTTAGTTCATATAGGAAGTTTAGGGCTTTTGGACGTGGCTCCTCCTTTCGTGGCAGGTTCCAGGCACCACAACAATCTGCAAGCTCCCTGCCTTACAGATCCTTCAGGGGCAGGGGCAGAGTACGTACAAGAGGAGCCACCCAGCAGCACTCTGCCTTTTCCTCTTCCTCGGGAGGGGCGCAGCAGGGAAAGCAGCCTTAGTCCTCCACCACTCCCTGTTCACTTGTCTCCGGTAGGGGGGAGACTTGCCCAATTTCTTCCAGTGTGGGAGCTTATAACGTCAGACTCTTGGGACATTGACATTGTGAAGAAGGGGTACGCTCTTCCCTTTCGGGAGTTCCTCCCTCCCTTCCCTCCCCGCCCACCCTTCTGTTCGGAAGACCATCTACTGTTACTGCAACAGGAGGTGTTATCCCTATTGTCAAAAGGCGCAGTAGAGTTGGTTCCCGAGCAGGAGAGGGGTCAGGGCTGTTATTCAAGATACTTCCTGATCCCCAAAAAGGATGGTCGGTTGAGACCAATTCTGGACTTGAGGATTTTGAATTGGTTCCTCAGGCAGGAAAAGTTCAAAATGCTGACCCTTTCACAGGTTCTTTTAGCGTTGAACGAAGGAGATTGGATGGTGTCTGTCAATTTGCAGGATGCGTACTTCCATATTCCGATCCTCAAATCGCACAGGAAGTATCTCCGGTTTGTGGTGGGGTCGCAGCATTATCAGTTTGCGGTCCTCCCGTTTGGTCTTACTTCAGCACCTCAAGACTTCACAAAGCTGATGGTGGTGGTAGCGGCAGAGCTCAGAAGAAGAGGGATAGCGGTGTTTCCCTATCTGGACGATTGGTTGATCAAAGTCAAGACTCAAGAGCTCCTGCGGCGTCACCTACAGTCGACAACTCAGTTGTTGTTCGACCTGGGTTTTTCAATCAGTGTGCCCAAATCTCACCTGTAGCCCTCTCAACGCCTCCTGTTCATAGGGGCAGTACTGGACACAACATTGAATCGGGCCTTTCCTCCGCCCCAGCGGGTTCAGGACATTCAGGCGTTGATTCAGATGTTTCGAAATGGAGCGGGAGTTCCAGTCCTTAAGGTCCTTCGTCTGCTCGGTCTGTTTGCTTCTTGCATACTGCTGGTCACTCATGCACGCTGGCACATGAGGGATCTTCAGTGGTGCGTCCGCAGACAGTGGTTTCAGCACAAAGGGGATCTCGAGGATTCGATCACGATCTCCAGAGACACTGCAGTGGATCTTCAGTGGTGGGCTGCGATCAGCAACCTGTCGCAAGGAAGGCCGTTCTCGCTGCCTCCTCCGGTGGCCACAGTTGTAACGGATGCTTCCACTCTAGGGTGGGGAGCTCATCTGGGGGACCTGGAGGTCAAAGGTCTTTGGTCTCCAGTGGAACAGAGGTTTCACATCAATCTGTTCTTTCTCCCTTCCATTTGCGGTCAGTCAGTCCAGGTCCTGACGGACAACACTACTGCGATGTGGTATATAAACAAGCAGGGAGGAGTGGGATCGTGCCTTCTTTGCAGAGAAGCTCTTCGACTCTGGTGCTTGGTAGCAAATCATTTCGCTGGAGTTCTGAATGTACGTGCGGATGCTCTCAGTCGACGCAGCTCAGTCGACCACAAGTGGAGTCTTCATCCGGATCTGGTTCTTTACATGGGGGTGTCCGCAGATAGATCTGTTTGCTACTCAGGAGAACCTGCAGTGCCCGTTATTTTGCAGCCTCCAGTATCCAGTGCAAGGAGCTTTGGGGGACGCGTTTCAGATGTCCTGGAAGGGTCAGTTGCTTTATGTGTTTCCTCCCATACCCCTGATTCCTCAAGTTCTGAGGAAGATCCGCCAAGACCAGGCCCAGGTCATCTTGATAGCCCCAGATTGGCCAAGAAGGGTGTGGTACACAGACCTCCTCCAACTCTCTGTGCCCTCTGCTCCGTCTCCCTTACAGGGTGGACCTCTTCTCGCAGTCGCAGGGGCAGATTCTACACCCCCATCTCCAGAGTCTGCACCTTCATGCCTGGAGATTGAACGGGGCAATCTGAGTGCTTTTTCTCTCCCACCAGAAGTGGTGGATGTTATTTTATCGGCCAGGCGACACTCCACCAAATCGATCTATGCAAGTCGGTGGGCTAAATTTGTACGTTGGTTTAGAGAGAACCAAATTGATCCCTTAAAGGCTCACTTGTCTGATATATTATTATTTGCTCTTTTCTTGGCACAGAAGGGTTGTGCAGTTGCCACAGTTAAGGGCTGTTTGTCAGCGCTGTCGGCTTTTCTGTGCCTCCCAGATCAATCTTCCTTGTTTAAATCTCCGCTTGTTTTGAGGTTCGTTAAGGGGCTTACTAATAAGTTTCCGCCCACACCATTTGGTATGCCACAGTGGGACCTTAACTTGGTATTAGCATTTCTAATGGGATCGCCATTTGAACCAATGCATTCTTGTGATTTGCGTTTGCTGGTTCTTAAGACTGTATTTCTGGTAGCCATAACATCGGCCAGAAGAGTCAGTGAGCTTCAGGCTCTTAGTGTAGAGTCTCCATACCTTTCCTTCTTTAGAGACAAAGTGGTGTTAAGGACCAAGGCGGCTTTCCTCCCGAAGGTTGTTACACCCTTTCACTTGGGGCAGTCTATTACTCTCTCTTCCTTTTACCCTCCACCTCATCCATCCAAGGAGGAAGAGAGGCTCCACCGACTGGATCCACGAAGAGCATTGAGCTTCTTTGTCGACAGGACGAGGGAGTTCAAGCAAGATGATCAGCTCTTCGTTGGATACGTGGGGAAGAGGAAAGGCAGAGCAGTCCACAAGAGAACGCTCTCCAGGTGGGTCATTCTCTGTATCAAGCTTTGTTATTCCTTAGCTAAAAAAGAACCACCTGTGGGCTTCGTGCTCATTCCACCAGAGCTAAGGCTGCTTCTTCGGCTTTAGCTAGGGGTGTTCCTGTGGTTGACCTCTGCAAGGCGGCAACTTGGGCATCCCTCCATACTTTTCTCAAACATTATTGTTTGGATTCTGAGGTTAGGAGGGATGGCCATTTTGCTCGCTCGGTGCTGCAGGATTTCTTGGTTTGACCATTCAGGCACCCACCTCCGGAGGTGGTACTGCTTTGGGACTCTATTCTTTAGGTGAGGAATCCACAGGTAGGTGTATCCAACAGAAGAATAAGTTACTTACCTTCGGTAACGCCTTTTCAGGTGGATACATTAACTACCTGTGGATTCCTCACGGTCCCACCCGCCTCCCCGTTGCCTGACTGGTCGTTCCACGGAATCCGTGGGTGAGTGCCATTGTCTTGTGTATATATATATATATATATATATATATATATATATATATGCCTGCTTTATGTATATAGTTATAGCATGTATATATGTATTTCTTTCTCTGGTTTTGATAATTCAAGTACCTCTGATTGAATTTGAGTGCCATATTGGGTTTGATATGGACCAGTATTGCTGTTAGTTTCTTATTATTTTTATTGTTTTCTTTTGATGTGATTATGTTCTCTTCAAGGTCAATGTTCACCTGTTCGCCTCTAAGGCACGTAAAAAATGGTGATACCTGACGTCTACACGTCGACGAGGGCTTCTTATTGCCTAGATGACATCATACGGCGTCGTGTGGAGTCGGGCAATTGTGATGTCATCGTCGACGTGCAGAGCTAGAAGAAATTTCTGTCGAAGCTGGCACAAGGGGAGAATTCTTTAGGTGAGGAATCCACAGGTAGTTAATGTATCCACCAGATACCGAAGGTAAGTAACTTATTCTTTAGGTTTTTAGTGTGTTATTTGAGGAGTCATTCCATGTAGGCATTGCTTGATTTTATGAGTTTTGTAGGAAAATAATTGTGTAACAATTTCTGTGTATTTTGTATTTGAATGTAGGTTTGGTTGAGTGGAGGCTGCATTGGAGACATGTTTACTATTTCAGTTTGTTTTGAGACTGTGTTTCACTTAATTGATTTGTGTCTTGATGATGTGAGGTTTGGCCCTGGTAGTTTGATTGTTAGTCATTGGAGGATGTTGTTGGTTTATGGAATTTAAGTTTTTCTAACTAAATTGAGCTTGGAAGAGAAAAAATACAAAATGAACAAAAAGGAGATAAAACACAATGTGCAGGATATTGTCTTTTTTTCTACTGGGCTACAGAGGTAGTTTATGTGAAGACATCATCATTATTTGGCACAGGCTCATTTTTTGTGTCTTTGACCCAGATTAGTTTTTTTGTTCGGCTCACCAGTGAATTTTATTTTTTACAACTAATCTTGAAGTGGATTTTAAGGTGGGCGGATCAGTTTACTTTAACAGGATCATCTGACTGCTGAGTTTTGAGACAAAGAGGGCTCGGATTTCCTCTTCATTGTAGGTTGGATTGGTGCAGTTTTCAGTGTTGGGAGAGGTTGTTGTTTGGGAAAATAGTTAAGGAAAAAGGGGTTTAAACTTTACTTTTTCAGTAGAGGGTGATTCCTTATTCAAATATGTTGTTTGTAGAGTCAGTCAACTGAGTGGTGAAGTGCTCCTGTGTTACTAACATTACTCCAAGAATAGTGTTTTTATTATTGGGAGATGGTAAATGTTGTTGAATGTAATTGATTTTGAGGGCGAGAATTGGACTTCTGTTGCCAGGCATTCAAATGTGGAATATAGTTGAGAGTAAACCTGTTGTGAGGGTTTTTCTGCCGGTTTTCACAATCCCTTATCCTGTTTTGTCTTCACAGTCATGCCTAATAATGGACAACTGTCTTCAAATCACTTCCCTGTCCACAATCCATAATCACTTGAGAGATGGAGTGAACCATATTTCAGTGAGGAAAGATGATGTCTAGTTTGTGTTCTTTTTTAATATTTATTTGCAATGCTGTTGATGCACAGCTTACAGTTGAGGAAAAGATTTAAGAAGAAACAAACAAAAGTAAAAGAATAAACAATACATGTTGAATTGTGTGGGTATTTGTCTAAATCCCTCTTTGCTTTCGTATTCAGTCCCTCCCTTAAATAAAGGTTCCTTATGAGCGCATCAAGTAAGTATAAATTGATTGCTCTTAGTTGATCTTCCCTATTCAAGGGCCTCAATCAGTCTGTTTAAATCACCATATTACCATACCTGTTACTTATCAGAATTGTAGATGGCTAATACCTCCCTCTTGTATTTGCCCAGAGGAGATGAGGCTGGGTCTTTAGGGTGCCAAGTGATTACAAATCTACCTACCAGCATAGCAAAGTATATGCGTTCTGCCTTACCATTTTCAGAGATGCGTAGCAAAATTGATATATACCAAAATGTAATTCTGAAGACACATAATGCTAACATAGGCTAAAAAAATGCCCTTCACCTACTTGCAGACTTCTCCACAAAGTGTAAATATGTGAACTCTGTTGGACATCAGCAAACCTCAGTACGGACACTGTTATTTATCATGAGGTGATAAAAATCAAGTATTGTGTGATATGATTGTATTTTAAATTTGGAGAGTTATGATTCAATGTACAGAAAGCATACTGTGGTTTTATTTATTTATTTATTCGTAATATTTGTAAAACAACACTCATCCCAAAAGGGCTATCCAAGTGCTGGGCAACGTTCTGCTTTAGGAAGACAGGACAAAATAAAAATAAAAGGCCCAACACCCTCAAAATGGAGCACGCTATAAAATGAACAAACAAGTTTTCAGTAATTTCTAAAATGCAGTTAGGTCAGTGCTTTAGTGAAGTTTAATGGGGAGAGCATTCCAATGGATGGCTGCCAGGTAAGTAATGTGAGCCCTAGTAATGCATCTCCGAAGGATGATAGCCTGGTTAGATGATCTTAGAGTTCCAAGAGGCCTTTCAGGAAAACATTTATATTTCTCTGTTCCATGCATTGGTAGAATATTCTACCTGATACACTTGGCTGAGCAATTTAAAAACAACTCTCTTGCACACAGGCTGTCAATGAAAATAATTTAAACTGGCTGATACGGAGGTCCTAGCAGAGAAGGTTGCAGGTCATCTGCTGAGCCATGTTTTGAATGCTTTGCAGGTGGGTAAAAGGAAAGTCCACCATCCATACATGTAGAGCATTGCCATAGTAAAGCTGCCTGTACTATAGTTTTGCACCATTGAGTCAGGATCCAATTAAAAACAACTTCCACACACAGTATTGACCTGGTCATTCATAGAAAGGGAATCATAAGTCAGGAAGCCTAGGTTCTTTGCTGCTGTTTTGGGCTTCAGGACAAGGCCCAAGGAAACTGGGCACCAAGAATTAATCCAGATACGGTTTGCCTTCCTAGATATTAGGATCTTGTTTTTCTCCCCATTGAGCTTTAGTCAGTGAGATTGTATCCAGTCTGCTACTTCCGTGTGACATCCCATAAGTTTCCCTCAGGTAGCTTCTCAATTCTCATTAATGGAAACAATTAACTGAGTATCGTACGCATACAAAGTAATTTCAAATCCACATGCTCTAACAATGCCAGCTAGAGGAGTCATGTAGAAATTGAAGAGCATAGGACTCGGACACAAACCCTGGGGGATGCTGCAGGTAACCACCACAGGCTTCGACTTGAAAGGAGGTAGCTGAACTGACTGGGAACGATTACTCAAAAAAGAGCAAAACCACTTAAGATTAGTAGAATGCAGTCCAATCTTGTGTAGTCTTTGGAACAGTAAATAATGGGAGACCATATAAAAAGCAATAGACCCCGAAAAGTTAGGGCAGTGAGGGCAGCAGATTTGCTGTCATCCACAAGGAGCCTGATGTTATCTTACACAGCCAACAATGTTGACAGAGTGCTGTTGTTTACTCTAAATCACATTTGGGAGAAGCTTAGTAAGTTGTTGTCCCCCAAATAATGAATAAGCTGACAATTGATCAGTTCTCCAGAATCTTAGCAGGGTAAGGAAGAAAGGGAAATAGGCTGATAATTTGCTGTGTTTGCTGGATGGGCACTGTGTTTTCTTTCTTCAACTAAGGTAATACAAAGGTGTGTTTCCAATCAGAAGGATACTCAGACTATCTAAGAGATCTGTTAAAAATCTCAATTACATATGGGCTTAGAGTAAATGTAGGACATGAAAAAATAAACTCCAGACAGGGTCTGGGAGAGCCTGATTTAATTTTTGTCAGTTCCTCTTCTACTACAGAGTTGGACAATTGGTCAAATGAGCCCCACTGTTTGTGGATGAGAATTGAGGGACTTCCATGTTGAGGACCAGCTCAGCACATGGTTAGGGTACAAACCCTTGAGTAGATTTTCAATTTTTTATCATTAAAGATGATGCCAAATCTTCACAAAGTGATACAGGAGTCTAGATCGCCTGCTCAGCCACAGCAGAGTATGCTAGTTCATTAACAATTTTAAATAGTTCCCTAGAGGAGCATCTGCGTTCCTCAATTCTCTTTGCAAAAAACTGCAGTCTAGCCAGCTTAATTTGTCTGTGATAATCCTTAAAACTGCCTACCTTTAAAGATATATCTAGCCTCCTTAGTTTTAGTGGAGCACCAGTGTCTCTTCAACTATATATACATCCTTTGGCAATGAAACAATTTCTTGTGAAGTAGCATTGTGAGCTGCTTAGTTAATTTGGCTGCTCGATCAGTATAGTTATACTTTCTTATTCAAATACACTATCTGTAAAATACTGATATCCAGGGACTATTATCAGCTGGAAATATTTGGTAAAGCTCACTAGGTGTTTCTGACTATCCTGCATACTTAAACAGTATTATCAGACCAGCACTTTCAGATAGCAAAAAACAAAATATGATTCTGATGGATACACCTACCTGTGGATTCCTCACCTAAAGAATTCTCCCCTCACGCCAGCCTCGACGGAAATTTCTTCTAGCTCTGCACGTCGACGATGACGTCACAATCTCCCGACTCCACGCGACGCCGTATGATGTCATCCAGGCAATAAGAAGCCCTCGTCGACGTCAGTTCCCTATTTTCCATGCCTCCGAGTAACGTTTTTTCTTCGAGGCTCACAGGGAGCTACAGTTGCATATCTACGGTTACAATGTCGCAACCAAGGAAATCCGGTTTTAAGCCTTGTAACCAGTGCGGGGGTAGAATGTCGGTTACCGATCCCCATGAGAATTGCCTCTGGTGCTTTAGCTCCGACCATGAGGTCGAGTCATGCGGCTCCTGCCAGCGCATGAACCCGAAGGCACTCAAGGAAAGAGAGGCAAAATTGTTCTTGGCCCGTTCCAAGAAAAAGGAGAGGCGTCATCGGAGAGAGTCCTCTTGAAGATCCTCGAGGGCTCATCATCACCATGGTGACTCTCGGCACCGTCACGACTCCCGGCGCCGATCGAGTAAGGGACGGTCCAGGTCCAGATCGGCATCTCCGTCAGCTCGGCGCCGTCCGACGTGGGAGATTAGCCCGACCGTCACCCCTCCACCTCCTATGACTCCGACTTCACCGGAGTCGGTTTTCAAGGTAGAGCCTCTTCAGAGGCCAGAGGGTTCTCCTAGCCAGGAGTTGCCTGGCCAATCTACGGCATCTATGCCGGCCCCGGTGCAACAGCAATACCCGGCTTTCCCGGTGCCGGGTACAGATCCTGCGGCTTTTTTGAATGCCATGTTTAACATTTTTTCCACCATGGCGCTGGGTGGAGGACAAGCAGGTCCGTCGGGCCCTTTGGCCTTTAATTTGGGTGTCTTCAGTCAGCTGTCTCCTCCTCCTTTAGGTCTTATAGGAAGTGTTATCCCTATTGGCAAAAGGCGTGGTAGAGTTGGTTCCCGAGCAGGAGAGGGGTCAGGGCTGTTATTCAAGATACTTTCTGATCCCCAAAAAGGATGCTCGTTTAAGAGCAATTCTGGACTTGAGGACTTTGCATTGGTTCCTCAGGCAGGAAAAGTTCAAAATGAAGACCCTTTCACAGGTTCTTTTGGCGTTGAACGAAGGAGATTGGATGGTGTCTGTCGATTTGCAGGACGCATATTTACATATTCCAATCCTCAAATCGCACAGGAAGTATCTCCGGTTTGTAGTGGGATCGCAGCATTATCAGTTTGCGGTCCTCCCGTTTGGTCTTACTTCAGCACCTCGAGTCTTCACAGAGGTGATGGCGGTGGTAGCGGCAGAGCTCAGAAGAAGGGGGATAGCAGTGTTTCTGGACGATTGGTTGATCAAAGTCAAGACCCCGGAGCTCATGCGGCGTCATCTCCAGTCAACAACTCAATTGTTGTACGACCTGGGTTTTTCAATCAGTGTGCCCAAATCTCACCTGGAGCCCTCTCAACGCCTCCTTTTCATAGGGGCAGTATTGGACACAACATTGAATCGGGCCTTTCCCCCGCCCCAGCGGGTTCAGGATATCCAGGCGTTGATTCCAATGTTTCGAAATGGAGCGGTAGTTCCAGTCCTCAAGGTCCTTCGTCTGCTCGGTCTGTTTGCTTCTTGCATACTGCTGGTCACTCATGCACGCTGGCACATGAGGGCTCTTCAGTGGTGCATCCGCAGGCAGTGGTTTCAGCACAAAAGAGATCTTGAGGAATCGATAAAGATCTCCAGAGACACTGCAGTGGATCTTCAGTGGTGGGCAGCAGTCGACAACCTGTCACAAGGAAGGCCGTTCTCGCTACCGCCACCAGTGGCCACAGTGGTAACAGATGCTTCCACTCTAGGGTGGGGAGCTCATCTGGGGGACCTGGAGGTCAAAGGCCTTTGGTCTCCAGTGGAACAGAGATTTCACATCAATCTGTTGGAATTGGGGGCAGTACGTCTGGCTCTCAAGGCCTAGCTCCCTTCCGTTCGCGGTCAGTCAGTCCAGATCCTAACGGACAATACTACTGCGATGTGGTATATAAACAAGCAGGGAGGAGTGGGATCGTATCTTCTCTGCAGAGAAGCTCTTCGACTCTGGTCCTGGCTTTAGGATCACAAGATCTGCTTAGTAGCACATCATTTGGCCGGGGCTCTGAACATGCGTGCGGACGTTCTCAGTCGACGCAACTCGGTCGACCACGAGTGGCATCTTCATCCAGATCTGGTTCTGTACATATTCCAGATGTGGGGATATCCACAGATAGATCTGTTTGCAACTCAGGAGAATGCGCAGTGCCCGCTATTTTGCAGCCTCCAGTATCTGGTGCAAGGAGCTTTGGGGGACACGTTTCAGATGTCCTGGAAGGGTCAGTTGCTTTACGCGTTTCCTCCCATACACTTGATTCCTCGAGTTCTGAGGAAGATCCGCCAAGACCGAGCCTAGGTCATCTTAATAGCTCCAGATTGGCCAAGAAAGGTGTGGTATTCAGACCTTCTCCAACTCTCTCAGTGCCGTCCGCTTACAGGGTGGACCTCCTCTCGCAGTCGCAGGGGCAGATTCTACACCCCAACCTCCAGAGTCTGCACCTTCATGCCTGGAGATTGAACGGGGCAATCTGAGTGCTTTTTCTCTCCCACCAGAAGTGGTGGATGTTATTTTATCGGCCAGGCGACACTCCACCAAATCGATCTATGCAAGTCGTTGGGCTACATTTGTATGCTGGTGTGGAGAGAACAGAATTGATCCCTTAAAGGCTTGTTTGTCAGACATATTGTCATTTGCTCTTTGCCTGGCGCAGAAGGGTTGTGCGGTTGCCACAGTCAAGGGTTATTTATCTGCACTGTCGGCTTTTATGTGCCTTCCTGATCAGCCTTCCTTGTTTAAATCTCCTATTGTTTTAAGGTTTGTGTATGGAAATGCCTCCTTGGCATGGTTACCCCCTGACTTTTTGCCTTTGCTGATGCCAAGTTATGTTTTGAAAGTGTGCTGAGGCCTGCTAACCAGGCCCCAGCACCAGTGTTCTTTCCCTAACCTGTACCTTTGTTTCCACAATTGGCACACCCTGGCATCCAGGTAAGTCCCTTGTAACTGGTACCCCTGGTACCAAGGGCCCTCATGCCAGGGAAGGTCTCTAAGGGCTCCAGCTTGTCTTATGCCACCCTGGGTACCCCTCACTCAGCACAGACACACTGCTTGCCAGCTTGTGTGTGCTAGTGGGGATAAAACGACTAAGTCGACATGGCACTCCCCTCAGGGTGCCATGCCAACCTCACACTGCCTATGAAGTATAGGTAAGTCACCCCTCTAGCAGGCCTTACAGCCCTAAAGCAGGGTGCTCTATACCATAGGTGAGGGCATAAGTGCATGAGCACTATGCCTCTACAGTGTCTAAGCAAAACCTTAGACATTGTAAGTGCAGGGTAGCCATAAGAGTATATGGTCTGGGAGTCTGTCATGCACGAACTCCACAGCACCATAATGGCTACACTGAAAACTGTGAAGTTTGGTATCAAACTTCTCAGCACAATAAATGCACACTGATGCTAGTGTACATTTTATTGTAACATACACCCCAGAGGGCACCTTAGAGGTGCCCCATGAAACCTTAAACGACTATCCGTGTAGGCTGACTAGTTTTAGCAGCCTGCCACACACCAGACATGTTGCTGGCCACATGGGGAGAGTGCCTTTGTCACTCTGTGGCTAGTAACAAAGCCTGTACTGGGTGGAGGTGCTTCTCACCTCACCCTGCAGGAACTGTAACACCTGGCGGTGAGCCTCAAAGGCTCACCACCTTTGTTGCACCATCCCAGGGCACTCCAGCTAGTGGAGTTGCCCACCCCATCTGGTCACGGCCCCACTTTTGGCGGCAAGGCCGGAGGAGATAATGAGAAAAGCAAGGAGGAGTCACTGGCCAGTCAGCACAGCCCCTAAGGTGTCCTGGGCTGAGGTGACTCTGACTTTTAGAAATCCTCCATCTTGCAGATGGAGGATTCCCCCAATAGGGATAGGAATGTGCCCCCCTCCCCTCAGGGAGGAGGCACAAAGAGGGTGTAGCCACCCTCAGGGCTAGTAGCCATTGGCTACTAACCCCCCAGACCTAAACACACCCCTAAATTCTGTATTTAGGGGCTCCCCAGAACCTAGGAACTCAGATTCCTGCAACCTAAGAAGAAGAGGACTGCTGAAGTGAAAAACCTGCAGAGAAGACTGAGACACCAACTGCTTTGGCCCCAGCTCTACCGGCCTGTCTCCCCACTTCTAAAGACACTGCTCCAGCGACGCATTCCCAGGGTCCAGCAACGTCTAAAGCCTAAGAGGACTACCCTGCACCTAGAAGGACCAAGAACTCCCGAGGACAGCGGCTCTGTTCCCCAAAGACTGCAACTTTGCAACAAAGAAGCAACTTTGAAACAACACACGTTTCCCGGCGGAGGTGTGAGACTTTGCACTCTGCACCCGACGCCCCCGGCTCGACTTGTGGAGAACAAACACTACAGGGAGGACTCCCCAGTGACTACGAGATGGTGAGTAGCCAGAGTTGACCCCCCTGAGCCCCCACAGCGACGCCTGCAGAGGGAATCCCGAGGCTCCCCCTGACCGCGACTGCCTGCTTCAAAGACCCGACGCCTAGTAAAGACTCTGCACCCGCAGCCCCCAGGACCTGAAGGATCCGACCTCCAGAGCAGGAGCGACCCCCAGGTGGCCCTCTCCCTTGCCCAGGTGGTGGCTACCCCGAGGAGCCCCCCCCTTGCCTGCCTGCATCGCTGAAGAGACCCCTTGGTCTCCCATTGATTTCTATTGCGAACCCGACGCTTTTTGCACACTGCACCCGGCCGCCCCGTGCCGCTGAGGGTGTACTTTCTGTGCTGACTTGTGTCCCCCCCGGTGCCCTACAAAACCCCCCTGGTCTGCCCTCCGAAGAAGCGGGTACTTACCTGCTGGCAGACTGGAACCGGGGCACCCCCTTCTCCATTGAAGCCTATGCGTTTTGGGCACCACTTTGACCTCTGCACCTGACCAGCCCTGAGCTGCTGGTATGGTAACTTTGGGGTTGCTCTGAACCCCCAACGGTGGGCTACCTTGGACCCAAACTTGAATCCCGTAGGTGGTTTACTTACCTGCAAAAACAAACACTTACCTCCCCCAGGAACTGTTGAAAATTGCACTGTCTAGTTTTAAAATAGCTATATGTCATTTATGTGAAAATTGTATATGCTATTTTGCTAATTCAAAATTATCCAGTCACCAACGCTGACAATCAGACTAAAGTACATCCCATGGTTATGGTAACTTTAGAGTGGGGAGGGGTCAATGGCCTGAAACAGGTGGTGGTCTCCTCAAATATCCCTGTAGACTGTTTGTTTGGAAATGACCTGGTGTCCTCAGCATGGGCTGAGGTAGAACTAAAAACCAATGCAGCCATGCTGGGTATCCCTGAACTGGTGTGTGTCAAGACAAGGGCACAGTGCAAGGCTCTGGGTGAAAAAGTGGTGTTGGAGCCTGGAAAAAGGGCCCAACCCTCCAAGAGAAAATGAAACAGGACTGGGGAACCAGCTTCAACACAACAAAAGAAAGAAAGAGAACCTCTCTTCCCAGGAAGAAGTTCTGCCCTCTGAGGGAACTGAGCCTCTGGAGTTAGAACCTTATCAGGTTGAGCTCCTAGGCCCAGGGGGGTCCTCAAGGGAGCAGTTGTGTAAGGGGCAAGAAACCTGTCCCTCTCTTGAAGGCCTTAGGCAGCAAGCTGCTGAAGAGTCCAATGGAAAAAATAACAGGAACACATAGAGTCTATTGGGAAGATGGACTCCTTTACACTGAGGCAAGAGATCCCAAACCTGGTGCCACTAGGAGAGTGGTAGTGCCTCAGGAGTTTAGGGAGTTCATTCTGACCCTAGCTCATGATATTCCTCTTGCTGGGCATTTGGGACAGACCAAGACGTGGGAGAGATTAGTCAACCACTTCTATTGGCCCAACATGTCCCAGAAGGTCAAGGAGTTTTGTGTCTCCTGTGCCACCTGTCAAGCCAGTGGTAAGACAGGTGGACACCCAAAGGCCCCCCTCATTCCACTTCCAGTGGTGGGGGTCCCCTTTGAAAGAGTAGGTGTGGACATAGTGGGTCCACTTGAACCTCCCACAGCCTCAGGGAACCAATACATACTAGTAGTAGTGGATAATGCTACTAGATACCCTGAAGCAATTCCCCTTAGGTCGACTACTGCCCCTGCAGTAGCCAAAGCACTCATTGGTATTTTTACCAGAGTGGGATTTCCTAAGGAGGTGGTGTCTGACAGAGGTACCAACTTTATGTCAGTATACCTGAAGCACATGTGGAATGAGTGTGGGGTGACTTACAAATTCACCACACCATACCATCCACAAACCAATGGTCTTGTTGAAAGATTTAACAAGACATTGAAAGGCATGATCATGGGGCTCCCGGAAAAACTCAAAAGGAGATGGGATGTCCTCTTGCCATGTCTGCTTTTCGCCTACAGAGAGGTGCCTCAGAAGGGAGTAGGGTTTTCCCCCTTTGAACTTCTGTTTGGGCATCCTGTAAGGGGACCACTAGCTCTTGTGAAAGAAGGCTGGGAGAGACCTCTTCATGAGCCTAAGCAAGATATAGTGGACTATGTACTAGGCCTATGTTCAAGGATGGCAGAGTATATGGAAAAGGCAAGTAAAAACTTTGAGGCCAGCAAACAGCTCCAGAAGTTTTGGTATGACCAAAAGGCTGCTATGGTTGAATTACAGCCAGGGCAGAAAGTCTGGGTTGTGGAGCCTGTGGCTCCCAGGGCACTCCAGGACAGATGGAGTGGCCCTTACCCAGTGCTAGAAAAGAAGAGTCAGGTCACCTACCTGGTGGACCTAGGCACTAGCAGGACCCCCAAGAGGGTGATCCATGTGAACAGCCTCAAGGTCTTTCATGATAGGGCAGATGTGAATCTGTTGATGGTAACAGATGAGGACCAGGAAGCTGAGAGTGAACATCTCCCTGATCTCCTCTCCACAGACCCTAAAGATGGCTCAGTAGATGGAGTGATCTATTCAGACACCCTCTCTGGCCAACAGCAATCTGACTGTAGGAAGGTCCTGCAACAGTTTGCTGAGCTCTCTTCCCTAACCCCTGGTCAGACACACCTGTGTACCCATGATGTGGACACAGGAGACAGCATGCCTGTCAAAAACAAAATATTCAGACAGTCTGACCAAGTTAAGGAAAGCATCAAAGTGTAAGTCCACAAGATGCTGGAATTGGGAGTCATTGAGTACTCTGACAGCCCCTGGGCTAGCCCAGTGGTCTTAGTCCCCAAACCTCACACCAAAGATGGAAAGAGAGAGATGAGGTTTTGTGTGGACTACAGAGGACTTAATTCTGTCACCAAGACAGATGCCCATCCCATTCCAAGGGCAGATGAACTGATTGACAAACTAGGTGCTGCCAAATACTTAAGTACCTTTGACTTGACAGCAGGGTACTGGCAAATCAAAATGGCACCAGGAGCAAAAGAAAAGACAGCATTCTCCACACCTGATGGGCATTATCAATTTACTGTTATGCCCTTTGGTTTGAAGAATGCCCCTGCCACCTTCCAAAGGTTGGTGAATCAAGTCCTTGCTGGCTTGGAGTCCTTTAGTGCAGCTTATCTTGACGATATTGCTGTCTTTATCATCAGCTGGCAGGATCACCTGGTCCACCTGAAGAAGGTTTTGAAGGCCCTGCAAGCAACAGGCCTCTCTATCAAGGCATCCAAATGCCAGATAGGGCAGGGAACTGTGGTTTACGTGGGTCACCTTGTAGGTGGAGGCCAAGTTCAGCCACTCCAGCCCAAGATCCAGACTATTCTGGACTGGGCAGCTCCAAAAACCCAGACTCAAATCAGGGCATTCCTTGGCTTGACTGGGTATTACAGGAGGTTTGTGAAACAATATGGATCCATAGTGACAGCCCTCACAGAACTTACCTCCAAGAAAATGCCCAAGAAGGTAAACTGGACTGTAGAATGCCTACAGGCCTTTGACACCCTGAAACAAGCAATGTGCACAGCACCAGTTCTCAAAGCTCCAGATTACTCCAAGCAGTTCATTGTGCAGACAGATGCCTCTGAACATGGGATGGGGCAGTTTTGTCCCAAACAAATGATGATGGCCTTGACCAGCCTGTTGTTTTCATTGGCAGCAGGTTACTCCCCAGGGAGCAGCGTTGGAGTGCCATTGAGAGGGAGGCCTTTGCTGTGGCTTGGTCCCTGAAGAAGCTGAGACCATACCTCTTTGGTACTCACTTTGTAGTTCAGACTGACCACAGACCTCTCAGATGGCTAATGCAAATGAAAGGTGAAAATCCAAAACTGTTGAGGTGGTCCATCTCCCTACAGGGAATGGACTTTATAGTGGAACACAGACCTGGGACTGCCCATGCCAATGCAGATGGCCTTTCCAGGTTCTTCCACTTAGAAAATTAAGACTCTCTTGGGAAAGGTTAGTCTCATCCTCTTTTGTTTGGGGGGGGGGTTGTGTAAGGAAATGCCTCCTTGGCATGGTTACCCCCTGACTTTTTGCCTTTGCTGATGCCAAGTTATGATTTGAAAGTGTGCTGAGGCCTGCTAACCAGGCCCCAGCACCAGTGTTCTTTCCCTAACCTGTACCTTTGTTTCCACAATTGGCACACCCTGGCATCCAGGTAAGTCCCTTGTAACTGGTACCCCTGGTACCAAGGGCCCTGATGCCAGGGAAGGTCTCTAAGGGCTGCAGCATGTCTTATGCCACCCTGGGGACCCCTCACTCAGCACAGGCACACTGCTTGACAACTTGTGTGTGCTAGTGTGGATAAAACGACTAAGTCGACATGGCACTCCCCTCAGGGTGCCATGCCAACCTCACACTGCCTATGAAGTATAGGTAAGTCACCCCTCTAGCAGGCCTTACAGCCCTAAGGCAGGGTGCACTATACCATAGGTGAGGACATAAGTGCATGAGTACTATGCCCCTACAGTGTCTAAGAAAAACCTTAGACATTGTAAGTGCAGGGTAGCCATAAGAGGGTCTGGGAGTCTGTCATGCACAAACTCCACAGCTACACTGAAAACTATGAAGTTTGGTATCAAACTTCTCAGCACAATAAATGCACACTGATGCCAGTGTACATTTTATTGTAACATACACCCCAGAGGGCACCTTAGAGGTGCCCCCTGAAACCTTAACCGACTATCCGTGTAGGCTGACTAGTTTTAGCAGCCTGCCACACACCAGACATGTTGCCGGCCACATGGGGAGAGTGCCTTTGTCACTCTGTGGCTAGTAACAAAGCCTGTACTGGGTGGAAGTGCTTCTCACCTCCCCCTGCAGGAACTGTAACACCTGGCGGTGAGCCTCAAAGACTCACCCCCTTTGTTGCAGCACCCCAGGGCACTCCAGCTAGTGGAGTTGCCCGCCCCCTCCGGCCACGGCCCCACTTTTGGCGGCAAGGCCGGAGGAGATAATGAGAAAAACAAGGAGGAGTCACTGGCCAGTCAGGACAGCCCCTAAGGTGTCCTGAGCTGAGGTGACTCTGCCTTTTAGAAATTCCCCAATAGGGATAGGAATGTGCACCCCTCCCCTCAGGGAGGAGGCACAAAGAGGGTGTAGCCACCCTCAGGGCTAGTAGCCATTGGCTACTAACGCCCCAGACCTAAACACACCCCTAAATTCTGTATTTAGGGGCTCCCCAGAACCTAGGAACTCAGATTCCTGCAACCCAAGAAGAAGAGGACTGCTGAACTGAAAAACCTGCAGAGAAGACGGAGACACCAACTGCTTTGGCCCCAGCTCTACCGGCCTGTCTCCCCACTTCTAAAGACACAGCTCCAGCGACACGTTCCCAGGGTCCAGCAACCTCTGAAGCCTCAGAGGACTACCCTGCATCTAGAAGGACCAAGAACTCCAGAGGATAGCGGCTTTGTTCCCCAAAGACTGCAACTTTGCAACAAAGAAGCAACTTTGAAACAACACACGTTTCCCGCCGGAAACGTGAGACTTTGCACTCTGCACCCGACACCCCCGGCTCGACTTGTGGAGAATGACTCCCCGGCGACTACGAGACGGTGAGTAGCCAGAGTTTACCCCCCTGAGCCCCCACAGCGACGCCTGCAGAGGGAATCCCGAGGCACCCCCTGACCGCGACTGCCTGCTTCAAAGACCCGGCGCCTGGTAAAGACTCTGCATCCGCAGCCCCCAGGAACTGAAGGATCCGACCTCCAGTGCAGGAGCGACCCCCAGGTGGCCCTCTCCCTTGCCCAGGTGGTGGCTACCCCGAGGAGCCCCCCCCCCCTTGCCTGCCTGCATCGCTGAAGAGACCCCTTGGTCTCCCATTGATTTCTATCGTGAACCCGACGCTTGTTTGCACACTGCTCCCGGCCGCCCCCGTGCAGCTGAGGGTGTACTTTCTGTGCTGACTTGTGTCCCCCCCCAGTGCCCTACAAAACCCCCCTGGTCTGCCCTCCGAAGACGCGGGTACTTACCTGCTGGCAGACTGGAACCGGGGCACCCCCTTCTCTATTGAAGCCTATGCGTTTTGGCCACCACTTTGACCTCTGCACCTGACCGGCCCTGAGCTGCTGGTGTGGTAACTTTGGGGTTGCTCTGAACCCCCAACGATGGGCTACCTTGGACCCAAACTTGAAGCCCGTAGGTGGTTTACTTACCTGCAAAAACTAACAAAAACTTACCTCCCCCAGGAACTGTTGAAAATTGCACTGTCTAGTTTTAAAATAGCTATATGTCATTTATGTGAAAACTGTATATGCTATTTTTCTAATTCAAAGTTCCTAAAGTTCCTAAGTGAAATACCTTTCATTTAAAGTACTGTTTGTAAATCTTGAACCTATGGTTCTTAAAATAAACTAAGAAAATATATTTTTCTATACAAAAACCCATTGGCCTGGAATTGTCTCTGAGTGTGTGTTCCTCATTTATTGCCTGTGTGTGTACAACAAATGCTTAACACTACTCCTCTGATAAGCCTACTGCTCGACCACACTACCACAAAATAGAGCATTAGAATTATCTCTTTTTGCCACTATCTTACCTTTAAGGGGAACCCTTGGACTCTGTGCATGCTATTCCTTACTTTGAAATAGTACAAACAGAGCCAACTTCCTACAGTTTGTAAAGGGGCTTACTAACAAATTTCCACCATCACCATTTGTTATGCCTCAGTGGGACCTTAATTTGATATTAACATTTTTAATGGGGTCCCCATTTGAACCGATGCATTCTTGCTCTTTGCGGTTGCTAGTTCTCAAGACTGTGTTGCTGGTGGCCATAACATCGTCCAGAAGGGTCAGTGAGCTTCAGGCTCTTAGGGGGTGATTCTAATTCTGGCGGGCGGCGGAGGCCGCCTGCCAGAATTCCGCACCCATAATACCGCTCCGCGGTCAGAAGACCGCGGAGGGTATTATGAGTTTTTCCCTGGGCTGGCGGGCGGTCTCCAAAAGACCGCCCGCCAGCCCAGGGAAAAACTCCCTTCCCACGAGGATGCCGGCTCGTAATCGAGCCGGCGGAGTGGGAAGGTGCGACGGGTGCAGTAGCACCCGTCGCGTATTTCAGTGTCTGCAAGGCAGACACTGAAATACCTTGCGGGGCCCTCTTACGGGGGCCCCGCGACCCCCCCTACCGCCATCCTGTTCATGGCGGCTTTCCCGCCATGAACAGGATGGCGGTAGGGGGGGTCAGAATCCCCCATGGATTCTGAGGGCAGCGGTAAACCGGCGGGAGACCGCCGGTTTACCCTTTCTGACCGCGGCCAAAGCGCTGCGGTCAGAATGCCCTGCGGGGCACCGCCGGTCTGTCGGCGGTGCTCCCGCCGACCCTCGCCCCGGCGGTCGAAGACCGCCGGGGTTAGAATCAGGGCCTTAGTGTAGAGCCCCCATACCTTTCTTTCTATAGAGACAAAGTGGTGTTGAGTACCAAGGCGGCTTTCCTCCCGAAGGTTGTTACACCCTTCCACTTGGGGCAGTCTATTACTCTCTCTTCCTTTTACCCTCCACCTTATCCATCCAAGGAGGAAGAGAGGCTCCACCGGCTGGATCCACGAAGAGCGCTGAGCTTCTATGTCGACAGGACGAAGGAGTTCAGGCAAGATGATCAGCTCTTCGTTGGATACGTGGGGAAGAGGAAAGGTAGAGCTGTCCACAAGAGAACGCTATCCAGGTGGGTCATTCTATGTATTAAAATTTGTTATTCTTTGGCGAAGAAAGAACCACCTGTGGGGCTTCGTGCCCACTCCACCAGAGCTAAGGCTGCTTCTTCGGCTTTGGCTAGGGGTGTTCCTGTGGCTGACATCTGCAGGGCAGCGACTTGGGCGTCCCTCCATACTTTTGTTAAACATTACTGTTTGAATTCTGAGGTTAGGAGGGATGGCCATTTTGCTCCCTCAGTGCTGCAGGATTTCTCGGTTTGACCATTCGGGCACCCACCTCTGGAAGTAGTACTGCTTTGGGACTCTATTCTTTAGGTGAGGAATCCACAGGTAGGTGTATCCATCAGAAGAATAAGTTACTTACCTTTGGTAACGCTTTTTCTGGTGGATACAGTAACTACATGTGGATTCCTCACGGTCCCACCTGCCTGCCCGTTGCCTGACTGGTCATACCATGAAATCCATGGGTGAGCATCCTTAGTCTTGTATATATGTATATACTTGAGTCATCTATATAGTTGTGGCATGTATATATGCATATCTTTCTCTAATTTAGATAGTTCAAGGAAAACATGTTTGGACTTGACTGACATATTTTACTCTCATATAGAGCAGTTATTGCTGTTACGTAATTTTATTTTTATTGTAATAAATGTTGTGTTTTCATTTCATTTGATATGACTATATTCTCTTTGAGATCAATGTTCACCTGTTCGCCTCTATGGCACGTAAAAAATGGTGATAACTGGTGTCTGCACGTCGACGAGGGCTTCTTATTGCCTGGATGACGTCATACGGCGTTGCGTGGAGTCGGGCGATTGTGACGTCATCGTCGACGTGCAGAGCTAGTAGAAATTTCCATCGAGGCTGGCGCGAGGGGAGAATTCTTTAGGTGAGGAATCCACAGGTAGTTACTGTATCCACCAGAAAAAGCGTTACCGAAGGTAAGTAACTTATTCTTCTAGTATGAAAGTATAGAAAGTAACTTTGTATCAGAGACTCAAGGCGGAGGTCATACAGATCCATATCACCTCTTTTTGTTGAAGGCTTCCTGGAGGCACTTTTAGCCTTCCCTAGGTGGGCCTATCGGCCTGCTTGCTGACTCAGACGAGAATAGCAGACGTTGCTATTTTACTGGACATTGGTTCTGATGTTTAGACGACGTATGCAGGTGTGAATCATCTTTGAAACTTGGATTCAGCCTCTTTTTTTGGTACTAAGGTTAGGTTTGTTAGCCAAAGAGATGAGGGTGGATTGTACGTATTGATACAAATAAAGCTTTATGATTTTACCAGTATTTTACAGTATTATTCGTTCAGAAGTTTGGCACCGCTCAGGGCCACTATTCTGTTGATTTTTATAATATTTACTGTTCATATTGTGTTCACTAGTAAAGGATTTTCATTTTAAAATAAATCTTTAAAGCATATCTCTGGGTTCCCTTTGTTCTCTCGTAGGGGATTTCCATGTATAGTCATAAGCACGGAATAGTTCCGCGCGCCTGCGGGGACCCCGGAGCACTGTTGTGTAGTATATTCTTAAGTGCAATCATCAGCTCCTTGACAAAAAAAATCTGTGAAAAACACTTAAGAATAACAATGTGCAGCCTATGTGAACAACTACACAGACCAAATTGTTAGAAGAAAAAACAGTTGTAGTGTAAATTCACGTTTAAACCTCTATTTATTCTATAAATACATAAATAAATACATTCTCATATTTTATTTACACCTCTCATGAGAATAAAACAATGTAGGGCAGTGTAGCCCATAGGCTGCCATTATACAGAATGAAAATAGAGCTGTGCCTTTAAGAAAGTAAAGTCTTCCTGTTTCCCATCATGCACAGCAAAAGGCAGTTGCCTCAGTTCTTTTTTCCGGCTCCTTTCTGACAGGACCCTGAAGCATTGAGCTCTACCTCACAAAATCCTTTTGTGACAGAAATTCATTTAAAATCTTTTGAATTTCATTTTCACTCGACGTTTTTAACATTGAGTGATAATTTTCTGCTTTTTTCTGTTAGATTCTGACAGAATTTTGAGGTTTTTCTACTTCAGAAATGCCTTCACTGTTTGACAAATGTCCTTCTTGTGGCAGAAAAAAGGCCAAAACAGATCCACATCGGGTCTGCATAATTTGCCTTCCATCCAGCCACAAACCGGAGTCGTGTGACATCTGCAAAACCTTCTCCAGAAGGACCCTTCGTGACAGGGAGAAGATCCGACTCCAGGCGAAAGAGGACAGGAGGAAAAGTGGTCATTCTACCACAGAGCGAGGAGAAGGTCAGTCTTCTACCAGGGCTCACACTGGTTCCTCTATAACTCCGACCAGACCGGCTCAAAAACGGCACAGGTCTCCGACGACGTCAAGGGCGTCGACGTCGAGGCAAGGAACGGCGCCAACATGCTCGCCGTCGAGGAGTGGTTCGCCGGCGAGAAAGAGACATCGCTCGCCGTCGACGACGATTTCGCCGTCGAGACGGCATGGACTTTCGCCGTCGAGATCTGGGTCACCGTCGACACGGCGAGGACGTTCCACGTCGAGGAGATCTGAATCCGGTTCGCCGTCGAAACGGCGAGATCGATCAACGTCGAGGGGTTATCGACGTCGTAGACGTTCACCGTCATCACGGCGTCGTCGAGGGTCGTCGTCGAGAGATTCTCAACGGCGAGAAGAATCGACGGCGAAGGGCACTCGCCGTCACCGTACTTCGACGTCGAGGAGTGTGTCGACGTCGAGACAATCAAAAAGACCTAGGAGGGTTTATACAACCTCAGAATCCTCGGCTTCACTCATCCTCCTTCCAGCGTCTCCACAATTCTCTCCTCGACAATCACCATTGTCACAGACGCCGGTAACACCTACGGCGCCTCTTCCGGCTCCGCCTTCAGAGTCTGTTTTGAGGACTCCAACGCGGTCTGTAAGACGTTCGGGACATTCCTCTAGACGCTCTTCTTCCTCTCGGCACCGTCATGACTCACAGAGATCTCAGCATTCACATCACAGGCGTTCTTCTTCGTCTACACGGGACTACTCTCCAACCCTATCGGACTCACCGTCCCCGAGAGTGTCCCCCATAGATGATGTGAATACGTTCCAGGAGGTCTTAGTACGAGGGGCAACCAAGCTGAACATCCCGCTGGCGGTACCTGCCCCATCGACGTCAGTGATCTTCGAGACCTTGCATCACAGGACATCTTCCAGACCTTTGCTTCCACTGGTTCCAGGTCTCCTTGAACCAGCAATGGATATTTTCCTTGCACCGGCCGCAACAAAGTCTGCTCCTTCCAGACTTATTAAAAAATATCGTCCACCAGAACAAGATCCTCTATTCTTGAGGTCGGACCCAGTTCCTGATTCGGTGGTCATAGTAGCGGCAAAGAAACTGCATTCAACCTCACCATCTTCTTCTTCGCCTCCAGATAAAGAGAGCAGAAAGATAGATGCTGCAGGACGAAAAGTATGCTCTACTGCAGCCGTCACGATGAAGGCAGCCAGCGCTACTGCGTTATTAGGGTGGTACGACCGTGCCCTCTGGGACTCTTTAATGCAGTTTGCGGAACGTCTTCCTAAGGATAAAAGGGAAGATTTCCTGGAGGTCGTGGGCGAGGGAGCCATGGTGTCTAACCAAATTATAAGTGCTGCAGCTGACTCTTCGGTGCTATCCGCACACAATTATGCACACGGGATAGCGCTCAGAAGGCATGCATGGTTGAGACTTACATCACTCAAACCTGAAGCGCAGCAGAGAATACAAAACCTGCCTTTCTCGGGCTCCACCTTGTTCGGTTCTCATGCCGATGACGAGATGGCTAGAATGAAAGCTGAACTAGATACCTTGAAAGCGGTAGGCATGGAAAGACCGAAAGAACAAAGAAAGGTTTTCCGGCCATATCAACGACGACTTTTCACCCACCGGTATCAGTCGCCACACTGGATGTCTTCGCGCCCCCAGCAGCAGCAACAACAGCAGTATCAAAGGGGTTTCTCTACTCAGCGAAGGTCGACAAGGGGTCGTTCAACACCTCAAACTCAGGCAACTCGACAGGCTCCCACGTCTAAGCCCTGAATCTTTGCTTCCCCCTCCTCCGTTATCCACTCCGGTAGGGGGAAGTATCTCAAATCATCTGGACGAGTGGCTACGCATCACAACAGACGCCTGGGTATTGAATATTGTGAGACATGGTTACGCTCTCAGATTCACCAGTTCTCCACCATCTGTTTCACCCAAAACAGCCAACCGCCATCTCGAAGCTCTACAGTTAGAGGTCAATATCCTATTGCAAAAAAGAGCCATAGAACCCGTTCCCATCAGCCAACAAGGGAAGGGGATTTATTCGAGATATTTCCTTGTACCGAAAAAAGACAAACAAGAGTTTCGTCCCATCTTAGATCTGAGGACAGCAAACAAATGGATTCGCAAAGAAAAATTCAGGATGTTAGCCTTACACCAAATTTATCCACATCTACGTCAGGGCGACTGGCTATGTGCGATAGATCTTTGCGACGCTTACTTTCATATCCCAGTAACCAAGAAACATCGAAAATTCCTAAGGTTCACCGTCGGAAAACGCCATTACCAATTTGCAGTTCTACCTTTCGGCCTAAAATCAGCGCCAAGAACTTTTTCCAAATGCATGGCGGTAGTAGCCGCCCACTTGAGGAAACAGCGAATATTCGTCTACCCCTATCTAGACGATTGGCTCATAAAGGCCTCCAGTTGTCTCGAGACACAGCAACATTTCGAATGGACTCTACAACTGCTGCAAAAACTTGGTCTTCAAGTCAATCTCCTGAAATCTACAGCAACACCTGTTCAGAGGTTGCATTACTTAGGGGCCATTGTAGATACCAGGCTAGGAAAGGTGTTTCCTTCGGAGGAACGACGGTTATCGATTCTCCAGAAGTGCAAACAACTGCAGGAAAGACCTCAAGCCACTGCAAGAATAATAGCTTCTCTACTGGGCTCGATGGCGTCTTGTATCCATCTGGTTCCCAATGCTCGCCTCCATATGAGACCATTGCAGGAAAATCTGGAGGATCAGTGGTGTCAACTGAGGGACGATTGGGAGAACAAAGTCCTTCTTTCTCCTCACACCCTACAATCCCTCAAGTGGTGGTGTTTACCCAGCAATCTCTTGGTGGGGATTCCGTTCCAACAACGGCCTCCATCTCAAACCATCGTAACAGATGCGTCACTGATCGGATGGGGGGGCGCACATGGAACATCTTCGAGTCCAAGGCGAGTGGTCACAGAGAGAGAGTCTCTATCACATCAACCTGCTGGAACTTCGCGCAGTCCACCTTGCGCTCAAAGCCTTCCTTCCCTCTCTGAGAACGGAAACTCTCCTTCTCCAGACAGACAACGTGGCCACTATGTACTACGTGAACAAACAAGGAGGCACCAGGTCCAGAATTTTATCCAGAGAGGCTCAGACAATCTGGCATTGGCTTCTAGCCAGAAACCTGTCACTAGTGGCAACTCACCTGCCCGGCATCCAGAATGTTCAAGCGGATGCCCTCAGTCGGGTAATGGACGAGAACCACAAATGGGTACTACACGACAACGTCGTTCATTCCATTTTCGCACTCTGGGGTACCCCCTCTACAGACCTATTCGCAACCCCAGAAAACAAAAAATGCCAAAACTTCGCCTCCAGATATTACCATCCAGGGACACTGGGGAATGCCCTGTGGATAAGCTGGTCAGGAGCATTTCTTTACGCCTTTCCACCGCTTCCCCTGATTCCGGCGGTCCTCCAGAAGCTGTCCAATGTTCAGACCAAAATGATCCTAATTGCTCCGGAGTGGCCACGCCAGTGGTGGTTCCCAGACCTTCTTCACCGGTCACTCAAACCACACATCAGGCTACCATATCGTCCGGACCTTCTCACGAAGTTCAGAGGGCAGATATCTCATCCCAACCCCTCATCGTTGAGTTTGGCAGCATGGCTCCTGAGCTAGTGCAATATGGACACTTGAACCTACCTCAGGACTGTATGGAAATTCTGAAGGAAGCAAAGCGCCCTTCCACACGATCAGCCTATGCAAGCAAGTGGAAGAGATTCTGCATTTGGTGTTTACACAACAACATTGACCCGGTTTCCTGTGGGGAACAATCCATCCTGCCATACTTGTTAAGTTTGGCAAAATCGGGCTTACAACTGTCGTCAATAAAAGTTCACTTGGCGGCGATAACGGCATACAGAAAGAGTCCTTCACAAACTTCCTTTTTTCGGATTCCGATTATTAAGGATTTCCTAGAATGTTTAAAGAAGGTTTTTCCTCCCATTAGAAAGCCTTCTCCTCCATGGGAACTGAACGTTGTCTTATCACGTCTGATGCTGCCGCCATTCGAGCCGATACATAAGGCATCGCTGCAGCATCTCACATGGAAAGCTGCTTTTCTGGTGGCAATCACTTCAGCGCGTAGGGTCAGCGAAATCCAGGCCCTTTGCGCTCAGGAACCCTACACGGTTTTTCATTCTGCGAAAGTGGTAATGAGAACTCATCCAAAATTTTTACCTAAGGTAGTCTCCGACTTCCATGTGAACCAAACAATTTCATTACCGACTTTCTTTCAGAATCCAGCTACCCCTGCTGAGAGAACTCTGCACTCTCTGGATGTAAAGAGAGTCTTGAAATTTTACCTGGACAGGACAAAAAGCTTTCGAAAATCACAACAGCTTTTTATTAACTATGGCCCAATCAGAACAGGTTTGGGCACATCTAAACAATCGTTATCCAGGTGGATTGTTTCATGTATAATGTTATGTTATCAGTTAGCAAACAAATCCCTTGGTGGTAGGCCAAAAGCCCACTCTACCAGAGGGAAAGCAGCTACTGAAGCCTTGATGAGAAATGTCCCTTTGGCAGAAATATGCAAGGCTGCCACTTGGAGGTCGGTCCATACCTTTACTAAGCATTACTGCCTTGATACAGACGCTAGGGCAGATGCTCAGGTTGGGCAGGCTTTCCTCAAGAATTTGTTTGCATGATTCATGTTTTTCTCAGTATTCTTATATCTACTCCACCGCGGTTATGGGGATGGGCTTGCTACTCTATTCAGTGCTTATGACTATACATGGAAATCCCCTACGAGAGAAGGAATGGTTTCTTACCTGTAACTCCAGTTCTCTCGTAGGGGTATTTCCATTATAGTCATAAGCAACCCTCCCTCCTCCCCAGTGGAGTTGACATAGAACATGAATATTATGGAGGTTGGTACTCCAACAAATGTTTTGTTTTTCTTCATGTCAGGTTAATAGCCTCCAAAAAGGAACTGAGGCAACTGCCTTTTGCTGTGCATGATGGGAAACAGGAAGACTTTACTTTCTTAAAGGCACAGCTCTATTTTCATTCTGTATAATGGCAGCCTATGGGCTACACTGCCCTACATTGTTTTATTCTCATGAGAGGTGTAAATAAAATATGAGAATGTATTTATTTATGTATTTATAGAATAAATAGAGGTTTAAACGTGAATTTACACTACAACTGTTTTTTCTTCTAACAATTTGGTCTGTGTAGTTGTTCACATAGGCTGCACATTGTTATTCTTAAGTGTTTTTCACAGACCTTTTTTGTCAAGGAGCTGATGATTGCACTTAAGAATATACTACACAACAGTGCTCCGGGGTCCCCGCAGGCGCGCGGAACTATTCCGTGCTTATGACTATCATGGAAATACCCCTACGAGAGAACTGGAGTTACAGGTAAGAAACCATTCCTTTTTTAGCGTCTTCCGATAGTGAAAGAAGGTTTGAGTTCCTCTAATTATACCTGTGTCCTCTCATAGAATTGATTGTGGTCTAAAACACACTGAAATATTACCTAGTGGGTTGTGGGGCTGTTGCAGTCCAATGCATGTCAAATCATTATAGGGAATTAGCATAAAGCTCAGTCAAATGAGGAAAGAGAACAACATAAAGTCAAAGCAAAATTATTCTAAGTTCTAATCATGGCACAAATCGAAAAGATTCAGACCCATATTTTATACAATTGTATTTTGTAAGTTTGCGCTCCTTTTGCGTCAACAAATGACGCAAATGCAGCGCTGAAAATGTATAAATATGGGACTCAGTCTGTAAAGTCGGGGAGTGAGAATACTGACTCACCTCCAGAATGTACCATCTTCTGTAGATGAAGTTCACAATAGAAATTGCACAGTCATCATATGGTGAGCAAAGCCAAATGAATCAGAATACAGAATTATACGTCGCACATGCCCCCATCTTAGCAGTATCCCCTAATTGAATATTAAATTTATGTAATGTCATTGGATGTGGCAGTACAAATCTAGTTATTCAAAAAAATGAAAGTCTTAAAACAGTGAGACAGACAGGAAGAGCTCTGAAGGTAGCAAAAGTTTCACTCCGTAGTTCTTTGAGAACAACATGTCAATACAATGCATCAGTGCACTTTTTGGTTATGTGCAGTGTCAGAATGAGAAACAAAAACACACATCAGGCTGCGTTGAAATCCAAGATGGAAGTTAGGCCTAATTCTGGCCTAATATAGCTAAGCACACAAACATACAGCTCTATCAACTGCAGTGGTTTTGTTTTAGTTACAAAAATGTTCAGAATATTTAGCACACATTTTTATTAAGTAAAAATCAACATAATCAGTTGTGTCCCACTCACCAAAGAGTAGATTAAATTGGGAGTCGGAGCTTACTTTCGTGATGCTGGTCCTCAAAACCAAAGCCTGGCTTTAAATCAGACACCTTAGCTTGCCTCCGTATACTGGCTGCCGAATATTGGGTTTGACGCTTCCTTGGCATATGGTCATCTTTAAAGGGCTCTGGCTGCCAGCCTGAATGGTGCAAAATGACACTCAGAGTGATACTTTCCAAGCATAGTTGACTTGATGACTCTTCAGTGATCATGTGGTGTTTGTCGAGTGTTCAGAATAATCAAGTACGCAATGCTCATTTTCGCAAGTGATGATTTGCACAATTCTGACAATCTAGGCAGTGGTGTGCATAAAGCACTTAACTTCTCCATACGCTTGGGGACATCTAGGGGTTATCTTCCGATGGAATATTATTAGCGACTTAAGTTATTCTGCCCCTTTCCGAGCCTAAAATGGGGACTCATTGTCTGTTAACCTTTCCAGCAGTCCATGAGTAGCCATAATTTTCTCTAGTTTTGGAATTACCTTACTGGTGGGAGTTGTGGGCAGTATCAGTACCTCCAGATACTTGGAATAATCATCCACCACCACAAACCCATACCCCTTATCTGGAAGGACCTCACAATCTGCACTGGCAGGCATCCATGGCCCACTGGGACAGTCCTCAGCGATAACTGGAGCTGAGCTTTGGAGCTCCCGGATGCCTGCCATAGGGGTAGTTACCATATTCTTCACCATTTCATCCAGTTGGGGAAGCTTACTTTGTTCTGAAGCCTGCTTTTTTGTTTTCACCACTCTTTGATGTCCACTATGAGCCAACTGTACCAATCGTACAGTGAGGCCTTTGGAAATGATCAGCGCGTGGGCCCTCAGCAGGCACCCTTCGTTTTCGAACAAATTTGTGCCTCACATTATGTAATGATTCCAACACTTTGTGTGCTTTGTGAGTGCAGTGCATCCTCTGATCCTTCTACACAGGCCAGTTGGTGCAGGGCCACCATCACTAACTGTTAGCTGTATAATCCTGTCCAAAGAAATTGGTAGTGGCTGTGACTGTTTGACCACATATCATATATACCCTTCAGCTTCCCGCACCAGGTTTTCTTGACAGATAGTCTGCCAGGTTCTGGACACCATGTTTTCATTTTACATGATGAAAGGAGTGTTCCTTCAGCTGGAGTGCCCATTTTATGATCCTGAGGGTGGCTACGAGGATGACCCTTGGAAAAACAAGATTAGTGGCTTGTGGACTGTATGTACCACAAACAATTGGCCACACAAGAATAAATGAAAATGGAGCCACACTCAGTGAATAGCTATAGCCTCCTGCTCAATATGGAAATATCATTGTTCTGTTAGGGTAACTACTCTGCTGGCAGAAGCAATCAGAGCCCAAATGCCACTCCCTTGTTGCTTTGGTAGGTCCACCCCCAGCCCAGTTGGACTGGTCTCAGCTAACAGCTCCATTACTTCTGACGGGTCAAAGTACATCAATGTGGTGTCAGCCAACTGTGCTTCCATCATCTCCTGCAGTGCTTTCTCATGGATGTTCGCCTACGTTTATGGAGTGGATGATGTCAGAACTGCCAACTTTTTGTTATAGCAGCCACAATAATTGACCATTCCCAAAAAACTGTGTACCTATGTGACTGTCAATAGGGCTGGAGCTGAGATAATGTCTGAGACCTTAGTACGGTCAGAGGCTATTCCTTCGGCTGAAAAGCCATAGCCAAAGAAGCTGGTGTTGGGTTTTGGAAATTCACAATTTTTTATGTAGTGTGAGCTCACAGTTTCTATTTCTTTCCTTAGTCCTATTTAATTATCGTCCAGAGACCAGGCATACACCAGAATGCCATTGCTCATTTTGATGACAACAGTTAGCCCCAGCATTACTTCTTGCATGGTGTTCTGAAATGTCTCCGCCACACTGACTATCCCAAATTTCAGGCGCTTGTATCGGCAAAGACCTAGGTGTGTCAGAATGGTTGTAATATGGTGAGACTAGGGGTCAAGAAGCAGCTGATTGTATGTTGATGGAACATTCACCCATCCCCACTTGGTTCACTGACGATGCCATCAACTGCAGGAGTGATATACCTTTCCCTCTTTTTTTTTTTTGCCACTTTGGGAAGCAGTATGTCTGCACATATTCACACTTCACCAGACTGCTTTGATTGGCGAGTTACAACAATTATGGATACCTATGGTGTGGGACCCTTCTGCTTTCTCTATTATGTCTGCCTCTTCTAGTTTTCTCAGTCTAGCCTCCACCTTGGATCACAGGTGGAAACTAATCTTCAGTGTCTCAATGTGGTTGGTTGCACAGTTTGATTAGTATATAGTTCATTGAACTTTCCTCTAAGGCATCCTGTGCCGGGAACAGGTCTTGAAATTCACTCAGCAGTCTGTCAACCTCAGTGGTGTGCACAATGAATGCACACTGAATTAAACAGAGCCTCCCTCTGTGTGGCCTGGCATCTCATCATCATGTCTGTGCTTCCTTCTGCAATGTGCACTTTAGCTTGTTCAGTGACTTGATCATGGGTAATGTTGTCTGTGAACATACCACCCTGCGGTAAAGGTTGCTTTTTAACATAATGTGAGTACTCGAACTTTCGCACGGATCTGTGGTCTTGAGCGTTTGGTACACATTCTGGGGCATGGTATTGAAGGAGACCCCTGGATCTATAATTGCTGTACCAAGACTTGCCCTAGTTGGAATTTAGTACTTCAGCAAAGATCTCTTTTCTGACCTCACTTGGTCCACAGGGAATACTGTTTATACTGTTCTGTTTCATCATGTTTCAAGTTTGCAAGTGCTTGCAAGTTCTTTTTGGTATCAGTTGATTTTTCTGGGTCCTGTCCTGCCTTGTCTGCCAAAATACAAAACTTTCATAATCAGAGTTTGCCATGGATTTGAAGTGGGTCTTTACGATTGTGACAGTATTAGAATAAGTGTGCAGTATATCCTCCTCAGGCAGCAAGCATGACTTATAAATGTATTTTTCCTGCCAGTTGGAGCAGAAATAGTCCCAACCTTTCATCCTCGACATCGATGATGGTGAATTATGTTTCAAACCTCTCTATCCAGATGTTCCAGTTGGCCTCTTGTGGGGATGGTGGCCCTGAAATGATGAATATCTCCACACTGCGTTTCTGATAGCAGCAGCAGCTACTCAGAGCTCTAGTGATAGCCTTCTGTCGCTGGCCATCTAATGGCCAGTTGGGTGGCCTGTTACTGGCCTTGGAGTTGGGGGAGATGCAACAATGAAGTCTATGTCACACCCTGGATAGATAGACTGAGCTAGTGTTCGTGACCTGTGGGTGGATCGGCTTGATGTCACTGGCAAAGTATGCTGTGAGGTTGCCTAGTTCTCTCGCAGGGGATTTCCATGTATAGTCATAAGCACTGAATAGTTCTGCACGCCTGCGGGGACCCCGGAGCACTGTTCTGTAGTGTATTCTTAAGTGTAGATGTTTGCCTTTCTTGAAAAAAGGCCTGTTAAGTCACTTAAGAATATCAATGTGCAGCCTATGTGAAAGGCTACAAAGGCCAAATTGTTCATTCTTTGGTTGGTAAGAAAGGAAGCTGTAGTACAGATATACCTTTAAAAACGTATTTATTCTAGAAATGTAGTAATAAACATGTTCTCTAACTTTATTTACAACTTCAAATGAGGATGAAAAACAATGCAGGGCAGTGTAGCCCATAGGCTGCCATTATACAGAATGTAAATAGAGCTGTGCCTTTAAGAAAAGAAAGTCTTCCTGTATCCCATCATGCACAGCAAAAGGCAGTTGCCTCAGTTCTTTTTGTAGGCTCCTTCTGACAGGACCCTGAAGCATTGAGCTCTACCTTTCATAGCTTTTTTTGACAAAAACTCAACTAAATCCTTTGGATTTCAATTTCACTCGACGTTTTTCATCTAGAGTGAACATTTTCTAGCTTTTCCTGTCAAATTCTGACAGAAACTTGAGTTTTTTTGCCACCAGAATGCCTTCTCTTTTTGATAAGTGCCCTAGCTGTGGCAGAAAAAAGGCCAAAACAGACCCACATCAAGTCTGTATTATTTGCCTACCGTCAAGTCATAAACCTGATGGCTGTGACATTTGTAAAACCTTCTCCTGGAGAACTCTTCGTGACAGGGAGAAAATCCGTCTTCAGGCAAAAGAGGACAGGAGACAAAGAGGACAATCTGCTACAGAGCGAGGAGAAGGTCAGTCTTCTACCAGGGCTCTCACTGTGTCCTGGAGCAGCTGCCAGATCTGCTCACAAGCGTCATAGGTCCCCGACGACGTCGAGAGCATCGACGTCGAGACCAGGAACAGTACCAACATGCTCGCTGTCGAGGACCGGCTCACCGTCGAGAAAGAGACATCGATCGACGTTGACAGCCTTATCGCCATCGAGACGGCGTAGACACTCGCCGTCGAGAAGTTCCCGGTCCAGGTCACCGTCGACGCGAAGGGGAAGATCGACGTCGGTGGACAGTACTCGTCGTCGGAGATGATCGCCGTCATCCCATTGACGTCGAGGGAGATCGCCGTCGAGGAGCTCTCAACGGCGAGAGGAGTCAACACCGAGAGGTATTTGTCGGCATCGTACTTCGACGTCGAGAAGCGTGTCGACGTCGAGGAGGCACTCAAAGAGACCAAGGAGGGTATATACCACCTCAGAGTCCTCGGCCTCACTCATTCTTTTACCACCTTCGCCTCAACCTTCTCCTCAGCCATCGCCTCTACCACAGACACTTTTGGCACCTACAGCTCCTCCGCCGGTACCTCTTTCAGAGTCCGCTCCAGTGACTCCTGCAGAATCCACAAGGTATTCTCGACATTCTTCGAGACGCTCTTCTTCATCTCAACATCATTGTAAGGAAATGCCTCCTTGGCATGGTTACCCCCTGACGTTTTGCCTTTGCTGATGCTATGTTTACAATTGAAAGTGTGCTGAGGCCTGCTAACCAGGCCCCAGCACCAGTGTTCTTTCCCTAACCTGTACTTTTGTATCCACAATTGGCAGACCCTGGCATCCAGATAAGTCCCTTGTAACTGGTACTTCTAGTACCAAGGGCCCTGATGCCAAGGAAGGTCTCTAAGGGCTGCAGCATGTCTTATGCCACCCTGGAGACCTCTCACTCAGCACAGACACACTGCTTGCCAGCTTGTGTGTGCTAGTGAGAACAAAACGAGTAAGTCGACATGGCACTCCCCTCAGGGTGCCATGCCAGCCTCTCACTGCCTATGCAAGTATAGGTCAGTCACCCCTCTAGCAGGCCTTACAGCCCTAAGGCAGGGTGCACTATACCATAGGTGAGGGTACCAGTGCATGAGCATGGTACCCCTACAGTGTCTAAACAAAACCTTAGACATTGTAAGTGCAGGGTAGCCATAAGAGTATATGGTCTGGGAGTCTGTTTTGCACGAACTCCACAGCACCATAATGGCTACACTGAAAACTGAGAAGTTTGGTATCAAACTTCTCAGCACAATAAATGCACACTGATGCCAGTGTACATTTTATTGCAAAATACACCCCAGAGGGCACCTTAGAGGTGCCCCCTGAAACTTAACCGACTGTCTGTGTAGGCTGACTAGTTCCAGCAGCCTGCCACACTAGAGACATGTTGCTGGCCCCATGGGGAGAGTGCCTTTGTCACTCTGAGGCCAGTAACAAAGCCTGCACTGGGTGGAGATGCTAACACCTCCCCCAGGCAGGAGCTGTAACACCTGGCGGTGAGCCTCAAAGGCTCACCCCTTTGTCACAGCACCGCAGGACACTCCAGCTAGTGGAGTTGCTCGCCCCCTCCGGCCCTGGCCCCCACTTTTGGCTGCAAGGCCGGAGAAAATAATGAGAATAACAAGGAGGAGTCACTGGCCAGTCAGGACAGCCCCTAAGGTGTCCTGAGCTGAGGTGACTCTAACTTTTAGAAATCCTCCATCTTGCAGATGGAGGATTCCCCCAATAGGGTTAGGATTGTGACCCCCTCCCCTTGGGAGGAGGCACAAAGAGGGTGTACCCACCCTCAGGGCTAGTAGCCATTGGCTACTAACCCCCCAGACCTAAACATGCCCTTAAATTTAGTATTTAAGGGCTACCCTGAACCCTAGAAAATTAGATTCCTGCAACAACAAGAAGAAGGACTGCCTAGCTGAAAACCCCTGCAGAGGAAGACCAGAAGACAACAACTGCCTTGGCTCCAGAAACTCACCGGCCTGTCTCCTGCCTTCCAAAGAACTCTGCTCCAGCGACGCCTTCCAAAGGGACCAGCGACCTCTGCATCCTCTGAGGACTGCCCTGCTTCGACGACGACAAGAAACTCCCGAGGACAGCGGACCTGCTCCAAAAAGACTGCAACTTTATCCAAAGGAGCAGCTTAAAGAACCCTGCAAACTCCCCGCAAGAAGCGTGAGACTTGCAACACTGCACCCGGCGACCCCGACTCGGCTGGTGGAGAACCAACACCTCAGGGAGGACCCCCGGACTACTCTACGACTGTGAGTACCAGAACCTGTCCCCCCTGAGCCCCCACAGCGCCGCCTGCAGAGGGAATCCCGAGGCTTCCCCTGACCGCGACTCTCTGAAACCTAAGTCCCGACGCCTGGGAAAGACCCTGCACCCGCAGCCCCCAGGACCTGAAGGACCGGACTTTCACTGCAGAAGTGACCCCCAGGAGTCCCTCTCCCTTGCCCAAGTGGAGGTTTCCCTGAGGAAGCCCCCCCTTGCCTGCCTGCAGCGCTGAAGAGATCCCTTGATCTCTCATTGACTTACATTGCGAACCCGACGCTTGTTCTAACACTGCACCCGGCCGCCCCCGCGCCGCTGAGGGTGAAATTTCTGTGTTGGCTTGTGTCCCCCCCGGTGCCCTACAAAACCCCCCTGGTCTGCCCTCCGAAGACGCGGGTACTTACCTGCTGGCAGACTGGAACCGGGGCACCCCCTTCTCTCCATTGAAGCCTATGCGTTTTGGGCACCACTTTGAACTCTGCACCTGACCGGCCCTGAGCTGCTGGTGTGGTAACTTTGGGGTTGCTCTGAACCCCCAACGGTGGGCTACCTTGGACCAAGAACTGAACCCTGTAAGTGTCGTACTTACCTGGTAAAACTAACAAAAACTTACCTCCCCCAGGAACTGTGAAAATTGCACTGTGTCCACTTTTAAAGTAGCTATTTGTGAATAACTTGAAAAGTATACGTGCAATTGAAATGATTCAAAGTTCCTAATGTACTTACCTGCAATACCTTTCAAACAAGATATTACATGTTAAATTTGAACCTGTGGTTCTTAAAATAAACTAAGAAAAGATATTTTTCTATACAAAACCTATTGGCTGGATTTGTCTCTGAGTGTGTGTACCTCATTTATTGTCTATGTGTATGTACAACAAATGCTTAACACTACTCCTTGGATAAGCCTACTGCTCGACCACACTACCACAAAATAGAGCATTAGTATTATCTCTTTTTACCACTATTTTACCTCTAAGGGGAACCCTTGGACTCTGTGCATGCTATTCCTTACTTTGAAATAGCACATACAGAGCCATCTTCCTACATTGGTGGATCAGCGGTGGGGTACAAGACTTTGCATTTGCTGGACTACTCAGCCAATACCTGATCACACGACAAATTCCAAAATTGTCATTAGAAATTGATTTTTGCAATTTGAAAATTTTTCTAAATTCTTAAAAGACCTGCTAGGGCCTTGTGTTAGATCCTGTTTAGCATTTCTTTTAGAGTTTAAAAGTTTGTAAAAGTTTGAATTAGAACCTAGAACTAGTTGTAGATTCTTAAAAAGTATTCCAACTTTTAGAAGCAAAATGTCTAGCACAGATGTGACTGTGGTGGAACTCGACACCACACCTTACCTCCATCTACAGATGAGAGAGCTAAGGTCACTCTGTAAACTAAAGAAAATAGCAATGGGCCCCAAACCTACCAAAGTACAGCTCCAGGAGCTTTTGGCAGAGTTTGAAAAGGCCAACCCCTCTGAGGATGGCAACTCAGAGGATGAAGATAGTGACTTGGAGGGAAATTCCCCCCCTCCAGTCCTACTTAGGGAGAGCAGGGCTTCTCAAGCCCTGACTCCACAAATAATAGTCAGAGATGCTGGTTCCCTCACAGGAGGGACCAACAACTCTGAAATCACTGAGGATAACTCCAGTGAAGAGGACATCCAGTTAGCCAGGATGGCCAAAAGATTGGCTTTGGAAAGACAGATCCTAGCCATAGAAAGGGAAAGACAAGAGATGGGCCTAGGACCCATCAATGGTGGCAGCAACATAAATAGGGTCAGAGATTCTCCTGACATGTTGAAAATCCCTAAAGGGATTGTAACTAAATATGAAGATGGTGATGACATCACCAAATGGTTCACAGCTTTTGAGAGGGCTTGTGTAACCAGAAAAGTGAACAGATCTCACTGGGGTGCTCTCCTTTGGGAAATGTTCACAGGAAAGTGTAGGGATAGACTCCTCACAGTCTCTGGAAAAGATGCAGAATCTTATGACCTCATGAAGGGTACCCTGATTGAGGGCTTTGGATTCTCCACTGAGGAGTATAGGATTAGATTCAGGGGGGCTCAAAAATCCTCGAGCCAGACCTGGGTTGACTTTGTAGACTACTCAGTAAAAACACTAGATGGTTGGATTCAAGGCAGTGGTGTAAGTAATTATGATGGGCTGTACAATTTATTTGTGAAAGAACACCTGTTAAGTAATTGTTTCAATGATAAACTGCATCAGCATCTGGTAGACCTAGGACCAATTTCTCCCCTAGAATTGGGAAAGAAGGCGGACCATTGGGTCAAGACTAGGGTGTCCAAAACTTCCACAGGGGGTGACCAAAAGAAAGGGGTCACAAAACCTCCCCAGGGGAAAGGTGGTGAGACAGCCAAAAATAAAAATAGTAAAGAGTCTTCTACAGGCCCCCAAAAACCTGCACAGGAGGGTGGGCCCAGAGCCTCTTCACAAAACAATCCTGGGTACAAGGGTAAAAACTTTGATCCCAAAAAGGCCTGGTGTCGAAACTGTAGTCAGTCTGGACACCAAACTGGAGACAAGGCCTGTCCCAAGAAAAGTTCCACTCCAAACTCCAATCCAGGTAACACTGGAATGGCTAGTCTCCAAGTGGGATCAACAGTGTGCCCAGAGCAAATCAGGGTCCACACTGAAGCTACTCTAGTCTCTGAGGGTGGGGTGGATTTAGCCACACTAGCTGCCTGGCCGCCTAACATGCAAAAATACAGGCAGCAGCTCTTTATTAATGGGACAAGTGTAGAGGGCCTGAGGGATACAGGTGCCAGTGTCACCATGGTGACAGAGAAACTGGTTTCCCCTGGCCAATACCTGACTGGAAAAACTTATACAGTCACCAACGCTGACAATCAGACTAAAGCACATCCCATGGCAATGGTAACTTTAGAATGGGGAGGGGTCAATGGCCTGAAACAGGTGGTGGTCTCCTCAAACATCCTAGTAGACTGTCTGCTTGGAAATGACCTGGAGTCCTCAGCATGGGCTGAGGTAGAACTAAAAACCCATGCAGCCATGCTGGGTATCCCTGAACTGGTGTGTGTAAAAACAAGAGCACAATGCAAGGCACAGGGTGAAAAAGTAGAGCTGGAGTCTGGAAAAATGGCCCAGCCTACCAAGAGAAAAGGAAAGTCAGTTGGGAAACCAACTGCAACACAGTCAGAAAAAGAGAACCTCTCTTCTCAGGAAGAAGTTCTGCCCTCTGAGGGAACTGAGCCTTTGGAGCTTGAACCTTATCAGGTTGAGCTCTTAGGCCCAGGGGGACCCTCAAGGGAAGAGCTGTGCAAGGGACAAGAAACCTGTCCCTCTCTTGAAGGCCTTAGGCAGCAAGATGCTGAAGAGTCCAAGGGCAAGAAAAATGGAACACATAGGGTCTATTGGGAAGATGGACTCCTGTACACTGAGGCCAGAGACCCCAAACCTGGTGCCACTAGGAGAGTGGTAGTGCCTCAGTCGTTCAGAGAGTTTATTCTGACCTTAGCCCATGATATTCCCCTTGCTGGGCATTTGGGACAAACCAAGACGTGGGAGAGGTTAGTCAACCACTTCTACTGGCCCAATATGTCCCAGAAGGTTAAGGAGTTTTGCCTCTCCTGCCCCACCTGTCAATCCAGTGGTAAGACAGGTGGGCACCCAAAGGCCCCCCTCATTCCACTTCCAGTGGTGGGGGTCCCCCTTGAAAGAGTGGGTGTGGACATAGTTGGTCCACTGGAACCTCCCACAGCCTCAGGAAATATGTACATCCTAGTAGTAGTGGATCATGCTACTAGGTATCCTGAAGCTATTCCCCTTAGGTCGACTACTGCCCCTGCAGTAGCCAAGGCCCTCATTGGTATCTTTACCAGAGTGGGTTTCCCTAAGGAGGTGGTGTCTGACAGAGGTACCAACTTCATGTCAGCATACCTAAAACACATGTGGAATGAGTGTGGAGTGACTTACAAATTCACTACACCATACCATCCACAAACTAATGGCTTAGTTGAGAGATTCAACAAGACATTAAAAGGCATGATCATGGGGCTCCCAGAAAAGCTCAAAAGGAGATGGGATGTCCTCTTGCCATGTCTGCTTTTCGCTTACAGAGAGGTGCCACAGAAGGGAGTAGGATTCTCACCCTTTGAACTTCTGTTTGGTCACCCTGTAAGGGGACCACTTGCTCTTGTTAAAGAAGGCTGGGAGAGACCTCTTCATGAGCCTAAACAAGACATAGTGGACTATGTACTTGGCCTTCGCTCTAGAATGGCAGAGTACATGGAAAAGGCAACCAAAAACCTTGAGGCCAGCCAACAGCTCCAGAAGTTTTGGTATGACCAAAAGGCTGCAATGGTTGAGTTCCAACCAGGGCAGAAAGTCTGGGTTCTGGAGCCTGTGGCTCCCAGGGCACTCCAGAACAAATGGAGTGGCCCTTACCCAGTGCTAGAAAGGAAGAGTCAGGTCACCTACCTGGTGGACCTGGGCACAAGCAGGAGCCCCAAGAGGGTGATCCATGTGAACCGCCTTAAGCTCTTCCATGACAGGGCTGATGTAAATCTGTTGATGGTAACAGATGAGGATCAGGAGGCAGAGACTGAACCTCTCCCTGATCTTCTGTCATCAGACCCAAAAGATGGCTCAGTAGATGGAGTGATCTACTCAGACACCCTCTCTGGCCAACAGCAAGCTGATTGTAGGAGAGTCCTACAACAGTTTCCTGAACTCTTCTCCCTAACCCCTGGTCAGACACACCTGTGTACCCATGATGTGGACACAGGAGACAGCATGCCTGTCAAAAACAACATTTTTAGACAGTCTGACCATGTTAAGGAAAGCATCAAGGTGGAAGTCCACAAGATGCTGGAATTGGGAGTAATTGAGCGCTCTGACAGCCCCTGGGCTAGCCCAGTGGTCTTAGTCCCCAAACCTCACACCAAAGATGGAAAGAAAGAGATGAGGTTTTGTGTGGACTACAGAGGGCTCAACTCTGTCACCAAGACAGACGCCCATCCAATTCCTAGAGCTGATGAGCTCATAGACAAATTAGGTGCTGCCAAATTCTTAAGTACCTTTGACTTGACAGCAGGGTACTGGCAAATAAAAATGGCACCTGGAGCAAAAGAGAAAACAGCATTCTCCACACCTGATGGGCATTATCAGTTTACTGTTATGCCCTTTGGTTTAAAGAATGCCCCTGCCACCTTCCAAAGGTTGGTGAATCAAGTCCTTGCTGGCTTGGAGTCCTTTAGCACAGCTTATCTTGATGATATTGCTGTCTTTAGCTCCACCTGGCAGGATCACCTGGTCCACCTGAAGAAGGTTTTGAAGGCTCTGCAATCTGCAGGCCTCTCTATCAAGGCATCCAAATGCCAGATAGGGCAGGGAACTGTGGTTTACTTGGGCCACCTTGTAGGTGGAGGCCAAGTTCAGCCACTTCAACCCAAGATCCAGACTATTCTGGACTGGGTAGCTCCAAAAACCCAGACTCAAGTCAGGGCATTCCTTGGCTTGACTGGGTATTACAGGAGGTTTGTGAAGGGATATGGATCCATTGTGACAGCCCTCACTGAACTCACCTCCAAGAAAATGCCCAAGAAAGTGAACTGGACTGTAGAATGCCAACAGGCCTTTGACACCCTGAAACAAGCAATGTGCTCAGCACCAGTTCTAAAAGCTCCAGATTATTCTAAGCAGTTGATTGTGCAGACAGATGCCTCTGAACATGGGATAGGGGCAGTTTTGTCCCAAACAAATGATGATGGCCTTGACCAGCCTGTTGCTTTCATTAGCAGGAGGTTACTCCCCAGGGAGCAGCGTTGGAGTGCCATTGAGAGGGAGGCCTTTGCTGTGGTTTGGTCCCTGAAGAAGCTGAGACCATACCTCTTTGGGACTCACTTCCTAGTTCAAACTGACCACAGACCTCTCAAATGGCTGATGCAAATGAAAGGTGAAAATCCAAAACTGTTGAGGTGGTCCATCTCCCTACAGGGAATGGACTTTATAGTGGAACACAGACCTGGGACTGCCCATGCCAACGCAGATGGCCTTTCCAGGTTCTTCCACTTAGAAAATGAAGACTCTCTTGGGAAAGGTTAGTCTCATCCTCTTTCGTTTGGGGGGGGGTTGTGTAAGGAAATGCCTCCTTGGCATGGTTACCCCCTGACTTTTTGCCTTTGCTGATGCTATGTTTACAATTGAAAGTGTGCTGAGGCCTGCTAACCAGGCCCCAGCACCAGTGTTCTTTCCCTAACCTGTACTTTTGTATCCACAATTGGCAGACCCTGGCATCCAGATAAGTCCCTTGTAACTGGTACTTCTAGTACCAAGGGCCCTGATGCCAAGGAAGGTCTCTAAGGGCTGCAGCATGTCTTATGCCACCCTGGAGACCTCTCACTCAGCACAGACACACTGCTTGCCAGCTTGTGTGTGCTAGTGAGAACAAAACGAGTAAGTCGACATGGCACTCCCCTCAGGGTGCCATGCCAGCCTCTCACTGCCTATGCAAGTATAGGTCAGTCACCCCTCTAGCAGGCCTTACAGCCCTAAGGCAGGGTGCACTATACCATAGGTGAGGGTACCAGTGCATGAGCATGGTACCCCTACAGTGTCTAAACAAAACCTTAGACATTGTAAGTGCAGGGTAGCCATAAGAGTATATGGTCTGGGAGTCTGTTTTGCACGAACTCCACAGCACCATAATGGCTACACTGAAAACTGAGAAGTTTGGTATCAAACTTCTCAGCACAATAAATGCACACTGATGCCAGTGTACATTTTATTGCAAAATACACCCCAGAGGGCACCTTAGAGGTGCCCCCTGAAACTTAACCGACTGTCTGTGTAGGCTGACTAGTTCCAGAAGCCTGCCACACTAGAGACATGTTGCTGGCCCCATGGGGAGAGTGCCTTTGTCACTCTGAGGCCAGTAACAAAGCCTGCACTGGGTGGAGATGCTAACACCTCCCCCAGGCAGGAGCTGTAACACCTGGCGGTGAGCCTCAAAGGCTCACCCCTTTGTCACAGCACCGCAGGACACTCCAGCTAGTGGAGTTGCCCGCCCCCTCCGGCCCCCACTTTTGGCGGCAAGGCCGGAGAAAATAATGAGAATAACAAGGAGGAGTCACTGGCCAGTCAGGACAGCCCCTAAGGTGTCCTGAGCTGAGGTGACTCTAACTTTTAGAAATCCTCCATCTTGCAGATGGAGGATTCCCCCAATAGGGTTAGGATTGTGACCCCCTCCCCTTGGGAGGAGGCACAAAGAGGGTGTACCCACCCTCAGGGCTAGTAGCCATTGGCTACTAACCCCCCAGACCTAAACACGCCCTTAAATTTAGTATTTAAGGGCTACCCTGAACCCTAGAAAATTAGATTCCTGCAACAACAAGAAGAAGGACTGCCTAGCTGAAAACCCCTGCAGAGGAAGACCAGAAGACAACAACTGCCTTGGCTCCAGAAACTCACCGGCCTGTCTCCTGCCTTCCAAAGAACTCTGCTCCAGCGACGCATTCCAAAGGGACCAGCGACCTCTGCATCCTCTGAGGACTGCCCTGCTTCGACGACGACAAGAAACTCCCGAGGACAGCGGACCTGCTCCAAAAAGACTGCAACTTTATCCAAAGGAGCAGCTTAAAGAACCCTGCAAACTCCCCGCAAGAAGCGTGAGACTTGCAACACTGCACCCGGCGACCCCGACTCGGCTGGTGGAGAACCAACACCTCAGGGAGGACCCCCGGACTACTCTACGACTGTGAGTACCAGAACCTGTCCCCCCTGAGCCCCCACAGCGCCGCCTGCAGAGGGAATCCCGAGGCTTCCCCTGACCGCGACTCTCTGAAACCTAAGTCCCGACGCCTGGGAAAGACCCTGCACCCGCAGCCCCCAGGACCTGAAGGACCGGACTTTCACTGCAGAAGTGACCCCCAGGAGTCCCTCTCCCTTGCCCAAGTGGAGGTTTCCCCGAGGAAGCCCCCCCTTGCCTGCCTGCAGCGCTGAAGAGATCCCTTGATCTCTCATTGACTTACATTGCGAACCCGACGCTTGTTCTAACACTGCACCCGGCCGCCCCCGCGCAATGAGGGTGAAATTTCTGTGTTGGCTTGTGTCCCCCCCGGTGCCCTACAAAACCCCCCTGTTCTGCCCTCCGAAGACGCGGGTACTTACCTGCTGGCAGACTGGAACCGGGGCACCCCCTTCTCTCCATTGAAGCCTATGCGTTTTGGGCACCACTTTGAACTCTGCACCTGACCGGCCCTGAGCTGCTGGTGTGGTAACTTTGGGGTTGCTCTGAACCCCCAACGGTGGGCTACCTTGGACCAAGAACTGAACCCTGTAAGTGTCGTACTTACCTGGTAAAACTAACAAAAACTTACCTCCCCCTGGAACTGTGAAAATTGCACTGTGTCCACTTTTAAAGTAGCTATTTGTGAATAACTTGAAACGTATACATGCAATTGAAAAGATTCAAAGTTCCTAATGTACTTACCTGCAATACCTTTCAAACAAGATATTACATGTTAAATTTGAACCTGTGGTTCTTAAAATAAACTAAGAAAAGATATTTTTCTATACAAAACCTATTGGCTGGATTTGTCTCTGAGTGTGTGTACCTCATTTATTGTCTATGTGTATGTACAACAAATGCTTAACACTACTCCTTGGATAAGCCTACTGCTCGACCACACTACCACAAAATAGAGCATTAGTATTATCTCTTTTTACCACTATTTTACCTCTAAGGGGAACCCTTGGACTCTGTGCATGCTATTCCTTACTTTGAAATAGCACATACAGAGCCAACTTCCTACAATCATCATCGGCAGGAATCAGTTTGCAGGTCTCCTCGTTCCCACCATAGACATTCTTCCTCATCCACAAGGGATTACTCTCCAACTTTATCTGACTCCCCGTCTCCGAGAGTTTCTCCCATAGACGATATAAACACCTTTCAAGAGGTCCTAATTCGAGGTGCTACTAAGTTGAACATCCCTCTGGCAGTACCCGCTCCAACAACCTCTGTAATTTTTGAGACACTGCATCAGCATTCTGCTTCTAGACCATTACTACCGCTGGTCCCAGGTCTACTTGAACCAGCAATGGACATATTTTTAACACCGTCCACAGCTAAAACTGCTCCTTCCAGGCTTATAAAGAAATATTGTCCTCTGGAGCAGGACCCTTTGTTTCTGAGGGCGGATCCAGTGCCCGATTCGGTGGTGATCGTGGCTGCTAAGAAATTACATTCTACGTCTCCGTCTTCTTCTTCGCCACCGGACAAGGAGAGTAGAAAAATTTATGCCGCAAAGTTTGTTCCACCTCAGCCATCACTATGAAAGCGGCTAGTGCTACTGCCCTGTTAGGCAGGTATGATCGTGCCCTTTGGGACTCTGTGCTGCAATTTGCGGAACACCTCCTAGGGAGAAAAAGGAGGATTTTTTGGAGATCGTAAGTGAAGGTACCATGGTCTCCAATCAAGTGATAAGCGTGGCTGCAGACTCCTCTGTGTTATCCGCACATAATTATTCTCATGGAATTTCTTTGAGAAGACATGCCTGGCTACGCCTTACTTCACTTAAGCCAGAGGCGCAACAGAGGATACAAAATTTGCCCTTTTCAGCTTCCACTTTGTTTGGTTCTCATGCTGACGACGAAATGTCGAGGATGAAAACGGAACTGGACACACTAAAAGCGGTGGGCATCGACAGACCAAGAGAGCAACGGAAAACATTCCGTCCCTACCATCGTAGACTCCTTACTCAAAGATTTCAAACACCACAGTGGATGCCTTCAAGATCCCAGCAACAACAACAACATCAGAGAACCTTTTCGACCCAACGAAAGCAAACAAGGGGTCGCTCTACGCCACAAACTGCCCAGACAGCTCATCAGGCATCAGCGTCTAAGCCCTGAATCCTCGCTTCCCCCTCCTCCGTTACCCACTCCGGTAGGGGGAAGTATCTCAAGTCATCTGGAAGAGTGGCAACACATAACGTCAGACGCCTGGGTGTTGAATATTGTGCGGAATGGCTACTGTCTCAGGTTCATAAGCCCCCCGCCTTCCAATCACCATATCGACGCTCTCAAAGTGGAAGTAACAACCCTATTACAAAAGAAGGCGATAGAACCTGTCCCTGTTAACCAGCAGGGAAAGGGAATCTATTCAAGATACTTTCTGGTACCAAAGAAAGACAAACACGAGTTCCGTCCCATTCTAGATCTAAGGGTAGCAAACAAATGGATTCGCAGAGAGAAATTCAGGATGCTATCCTTCCACCAAATCTATCCCCAACTTCGTCAAGGCGATTGGCTCTGTGCAATAGATCTCCGCTACGCTTACTTTCACATTCTTGTGATCAAAAAGCATCGCAAGTTTTTGAGATTCCTCGTCGGAAAAAGTCATTACCAATTTGCAGTGCTACCTTTCGGCCTCAAATCAGCACCGAGAACTTTTTCCAAATGCATGGCGATGGTGGCAGCCCATTTAAGGAAACATTTGATATTCGTCTACCCCTATCTAGACGATTGGCTCATAAAAGCATCCACATACCTAGAGGCTCAACAGCATTTCAACTGGACTCACCAGCTACTCCAGAGACTGGGCCTTCAGGTCAGCCTCTCCAAATCCACAGCAACACCTGTTCAGAGGTTGCATTACTTAGGCACCCTCATAGACACCACTCAAGGAAAGGTGTTTCATTCGGAGGAACGACGGTTATCAATCCTCCAAAAGTGCCAGAAGCTCGAGAAAATGCCTCAGACCACTGCAAGAGCGATATCCTCTCTTCTGGGCTCGATGGCGTCTTGCATCTACCTCATTCCCAATGCTCGCCTCCATATGAGACCCTTACAGGAATGTCTAGAGGATCAATGGTGTCAACTAGTGGACGATTGGGAGAACAGCATCCTTCTTTCTCCCCATGCCATTCAATCTCTCAAGTGGTGGTGTTCTCCGAACAGTCTTCTGAAGGGGATGCCATTCCACCAACAGCCTCCAACTCAAACCATAGTCACGGATGCATCGCTGCTCGGATGGGGAGCTCATATGGATCACCTCCAAATACAAGGCACGTGGTCGCAGAGAGAGCAACTGTATCACATCAATCTTTTAGAACTTCGCGCAGTCCATCTGTCACTTAAGGCCTTCCTCCCCGCACTGAAGGCGAAAACTCTGCTTCTCCAGACAGACAACATGGCCACCATATATTACTTAAACAAACAAGGGGGTACCAGATCCAGTACTCTGTCGACAGAGGCCCAACCAATTTGGCACTGGCTTCTAGCCAGGAACCTATCGCTAGTGGCAACTCACCTTCCAGGCATACAGAATGTCCAAGCGGATGCCCTCAGCCGAGCAATGGACGAAAACCACGAGTGGGTTTTGCACGACGACGACGTCCGCTCCATTTTTTCCATGTGGGGTACCCCTTCTAAAGACCTATTCGCAACCCCAGAAAACAAAAAATGCCAAAGCTTCGCCTCCAGATACTACCATCCAGGAACATTGGGGAATGCCCTGTGGATAAACTGGTCAGGTGCATTTCTTTACGCCTTTCCACCGCTTCCCCTGATACCAACAGTCCTCCTCAAACTGTCCCACTCTCACACCAAGATGATTCTCATCGCTCCAGAATGGCCACGCCAGTGGTGGTTTCCAGACCTCCTTCACCGGTCACTCAAACCACACATCAGATTACCTTACCGTCCCGACCTTCTCACGAAATTTCGAGGCCAGATAACACATCCCAACCTCTCATCGTTGAATTTGGCAGCATGGCTCCTGAGTTAGTACAATATGGTCACCTGAATCTGCCTCAGGACTGCATGGAGATTCTAAGAGAGGCAAAGCGTCCTTCCACAAGAACAGCTTATGCCTTCAAATGGAAAAGGTTCTTCATGTGGTGCTTGGACAAGAACGTCGACCCAATAACATGCGGAGAAGAAGCTATTCTTCCATATTTGTTATACCTGGCGAAGTCTGGTTTACAGTTGTCATCAATAAAAGTACACCAGGCAGCTCTAACGGCATATAGGAAGAGCCCTTCCCAATCCTCTTTCTTTAAAATTCCAATCATAAAGGATTTCCTAGAAGGTTTGAAAAAGGTCTTTCCTCCCATTAGACGTCCATCTCCTCCATGGGAGCTGAATATTGTCCTCTCGCGTCTGATGCTACATCCTTTTGAACCAATACACAAAGCATCACTCCAGCATCTTACATGGAAAACTGCTTTTCTGGTTGCAATCACTTCAGCTCGCAGGGTCAGTGAGATCCAGGCCCTTTGCGCTCAATAACCTTATACGGTTTTTCATTCCTCTAAAGTAGTATTGAGAACACATCCAAAATTTCTACCTAAAGTCATTTCAGACTTCCACGTAAACCAGACCATCTCATTACCGACTTTCTTCCAAAATCCGTCTACTCCTGCTGAGAGAACCCTACATTCTCTCAATGTTAAAAGGGTTTTAAAATTCTACTTGGATGGAACACTGTTGCTTTGATGAGAAACATTCCTTTGGCAGAAATATGCAAAGCGGCTACCTGGAAATCTGTCCACACCTTTACTTAGCATTACTGCCTTGATTCAGATGCTAGGACAGATGCTCAGGTTGGACAGGCCTCTCTTAAGAATCTATTTGCGTAATTTATTGTTTCGGTATTGTTCTGTCTACTCCACCGCGGTTATTGGGATGGGCTTGCTAATCTCTTCAGTGCTTATGACTATACATGGAAAACCCCTACGAGAGAAGGAATGGTTTCTTACCTGTAACTCCAGTTCTCTCGTAGGGGTATTTCCATGATAGTCATAAGCAACCCTCCCTCCTCCCCGGTGGAGTTGACATAAGGATATCCACAATAATAATAATAATAATAACAATATTATTAATTAAAGGGATATTCAGGTTTCTTCATGTCATATTACAAGCCTACAAAAAGAACTGAGGCAACTGCCTTTTTCTGTGCATGATGGGATACAGGAAGACTTTCTTTTCTTAAAGGCACAGCTCTATTTACATTCTGTATAATGGCAGCCTATGGGCTAGACTGCCCTGCATTGTTTTTCATCCTCATTTGAAGTTGTAAATAAAGTTAGAGAACATGTTTTTTTACTACATTTCTAGAATCAATACGTTTTTAAAGGTATATCTGTACTACAGCTTCCTTTCTTACCAACCAAAGAATGAACAATTTGGCCTTTGTAGCCTTTCACATAGGCTGCACATTGATATTCTTAAGTGACTTAACAGGCCTTTTTCAAGAAAGGCAAACATCTACACTTAAGAATACACTACAGAACAGTGCTCCGGGGTCCCCGCAGGCGTGCGGAACTATTCAGTGCTTATGACTATCATGGAAATACCCCTACGAGAGAACTGGAGTTACAGGTAAGAAACCATTCCTTCTCTGTTGACCAACTCATTCCCCCACCAAGTATGCCCAGCAATGATGATGATTGCACCTGCATAAGTTGCTGTCTTTTTCCAGTCAGTATTTATCATTCGTGTTTCCTTGTCTTTTTTGGTGGATCTTGTTTTTACTTTATTTTGAAGTTTGTGTTCTCAAAACAGTCATCTAGGTGCTCTGGAAACTTTCTGGAACAGATTACTGATTGCTTCTAGAGCATGAGGCCCAGCAGATAGCGTGGCTCCCCATGGTGGCCGGTGATGCCTACTGCACTTCCTAGAGGCGATTGGCAGTGGGAGGGAGCAGGCGGGAGCCCCACTGGGGCTGCTGTACTCCCATTAGTGTCCCTACATGCCCCTTAGACCAGCCTGATGCCTTCATGCAGCAGGTGGGCAAACCAATTCTCCTGCAGGCAGGCCTTCATATGCGGCACACCACCATGCAGGCTCATGAGGTGTACTCTCCCTCTAATGATCTCCTAGTACCCATGCAATGGTGTTGGACACCTGTTTCAGGCAGGAATGGGCAGATGGCAGCTGTCCATTCTATCGAGCTGGTGTCATCATCCTTGTTGCCATTTGTTGTGTTGGGTGACGCAGTGCAAAAAATAAGAACACAAACGCAATCAAAGATCTACTTGTACAACCCCTCCTCACCGGCTGGCTCCCTCCCTTTTTATTCATCCCCAGTTACTTCTTCAAACGGACAGACTATTCTTACTGCAGGGGACCTTAGAATGATATGAATCACTTCTGGGCTAAACCAATACCCGGAATCCCAACACTACAATGCCTTCCTCCCACTCTTGTGTGCTGAGCAGGCGCCGATTTCCCCTCAGTGCAAACTTTCCATGTCTTCGGCTATAAAATGTAATTTGTTTGTCTTTCAGGATACTTGTGTCAGTAGTGTTACAGAATAGGTCTCAACTGCACTGGCCATCCTCTCCTGCAACTCTTTAGGCTGTTCATTCAGTCTCCCTAAAGGCCTGTTCAATGTCACTAGGGAATCCTTGAATTGTGGGTTAGAGGTGGTCTTTGCCTGAAAATTGATACAAGTTTCCTCCCTGTGGACAGGCAGCAACTTGTAAATTTCTTCAGGAGTTATTCTTCAGGTGGGTGGGGTAGCTGTTTGTTCACATTTGGAGTCCCCAACTGCAGCCCCTCTGACCCCATTATGTATCATTTCTGCGTTGAGATCCTGCACTAGCTTTTTTCCTTGATTGGGTATCTCATTACAGTATATTACGCCACCACCTTACTGTTGTGTCAATGTGATAGCCTAGTTAGCACAAGTACTTATGATAGTATTTAAGGTTGTAATAGGTCCTTCTGAAAATTGTGAAAAGTAATTCTGTGTAATTTTGGTAATTTTGTATAAACGAAATTACCAAAATTACATTATTTTACCATGTCACATAATTACATGCCATCTGCGGCAACAATGTCTCACAAGCGCAAGGGAACAGTATGAACGAGCAGGACATGAATGGCTGCTGCTTGTGATAGTTGTGTGTTTTTTTAGCTATTTTACTGGCAAGAAATTTGTTCTTGCATCCAAAATGGACAGAAGGATACATTGTGTGCTACAATATAGGTTCTTGTGCTTGTTTTACATTTCGCGTTATGTATAATTTATGTAATTTTTCAAAAATGTGCATAATTATTCAAAAGCAAAAATAGGCACATTTTGCATACTCTGGCATATATGGCTTTTAGGTTCGGATATTTCAGAAACCTTTGGGAGTGAGATAGTGTTTGACAGCACAGAAAATGGATTAATGAGAGGCAGTGCAGTTTGTGTTCCTACTTGTCCTAAGCAGTTCTCTTAGATTGCATAACAGTACTACTGCTTCGGTCTGTTTTTGTTTTTGCTAATGTTGTCAGACAAGAAATAAAGAAGCAACACAATTCCGGTTAGCAGTATAGTATAGGTTTTTATCAAATACGGCTGGGAGGTCGGATCAGCTCTGTAACTGAAACTAAACTCAAACTGCTAAATAACAGACAATGTCTTATATAGTCTCAAAACCACACTGGCGTATTAATCATTGGCATGCATAGTAAATAAAGCGCTTGCTCTACCACATTGTTATCTCTAATAATTTCAGCAAGAAGCAATAGTTTCTGCAAAAACATTTACCACACACACAAATGTGACTGAAGTGCACCTGTTATTGAGACAGTCTTAGTAGTAACCACAGTATTCGTCACTCTCGTGCTCTGAAGCATATCAGCACTTTTTTTCCTATGCTTCTGCTGCTGTGCAACATGTAAATAAAAGGCTTACTTTGTTCCCTCATGTTGATGTGATCTGCATTCTTTCTCAGAGACGTGTATTACAATGCGGCCTGTGATGCATGCTGTGACCTTCCATGTCTGCTGTGTTACTAATTATATTTATCTACTACAACTCGTGTCTGCCTTTCATACAGGCTCCCACTCTATTCTTCCTCTCTGTTCTGACATCATAAACAGTTTGGGCTTGTGTTTGTCCTTGTCTGCTGATCCATGCATTTGCAAGAGTGTGCCTTCTCTCTTTTCTACCTTTACTATAACATTCCCCCCTTTAGTAGATTGTTCAACTAATTCTCCTCCTTCCCTTTTGCATGCATCCATCTGTGTGTATATGTGATCCTCAACAACCTGCATTGTATGGACCAATCTAGTGGTAAACATCCCTCCAAACTTATGGCTAACCCTCTTGCAGCATCCTATCACTAACTGGAAGATACAATACATCAAGAGTATCACCACAAGGATGAGCAACAAGCCCTTAAACAGTCTTAACATCCAGGATGGTATCCAAGTGAACCACCCTGAGAACCACTCATCTGGGGTACTCCCTTGTCCACAGTCTTCTTTTGCAAGGAACGCAGAGTTTGTATGACCTTTGTTAATATTCCATTGTCCACATTGTAGGCTGGGATGTACGTACAGCAGGCAGTCCCAATTCTGACACAAACTGTCCCCTCCATAGCCATCATCAAGTCCAGCACACACCTATGCTGCATGAGCATTACTCGCATAGCTCACAACTCTTCTTTGACTACATTAAAGCCATATTCAGTGTATTCATCACCTTCATGAGTTCCCAGCGAGTTATTTGCAACCAACGTGCAGTTGCTTTTGCTTGGACGAATAGAAAGATGCTTCCAAAGAACAACTGGGCATCATTGAACAACCTGTGCTCCTGCAGGACATTTCTTCAGGCTGTAGTGACAAAATAATCTGCAGCTGTCTTCCTCAGATGATGGTACATCAAGGTAGTTGGACAGCTCATGGGATGGTCATGTAACTTTGAAATATCAACTCCTGGAATCACCAAGGAGGGGGTGTGCACAGTGACCAAAGAACAGAGACCTCTCCAACCTGAAGGAAGTTGTGTTTACAGCCGCTCTCCGCAGTGCCAGTAGTATTCCATTAAACTGGAGGTGCCCCGTTGCATGACATCATTTTACCTTGTGGTGACGCAACTGATGTTGTTCCCCACCAGGACCGTTCCGTTCCTCTGAAACATAAAGAAAAAATAATGTGTTTTCTACCTACTCAAGAGTTGTAGGTGTTTTTTATAGGAGTTTGTTTAGATATGTTCTCATCTCAAAATACATTACACTTTTGCAGTGTGGTAATATCATTCTGGTTTCCCTTCCATAAGGAAATGGCCCTGCATCCAAATGTAGCGCCATGATACTAGTTACCATGAACGTATACTGATCCATTTACTCTGAAATATGATCTCTCTTGACAATCATGGGGCTGAGGTATGGCAGAGTAGTTTTTACAGAAGAGTGTAGGTTGGGATACCCCTAAAGATTTTCTCTCTCCAAATTTCACCCTTGTACCTCATAAATCCTGTCGTGGCCATTGTGTCTAGCTTCACTACTAGTTCCTTGTGGTCTGTCAGGACATTCCTTATGCCTGCTAACTCTTTCCCATATAGTGTGTTGTTTACTAGAAATGTTCTCTGTTTTACCTGCAGGGGTTGCATCTGCACTCGCATTCTACAAAGGAAAAGGTATAATAGACACTGGATAATATTTGGGGGTACTTCTTTGGACGAGTTTAACCTGTCTGAGTCACTAGCATGTAGAATTAAGGAACAAACAAAACATGATTCATTAGAAGTCTGCATGCATATCTCCATCATGTGCTGGTAACACATTTTATTTAATATGCTAGCATGGACACAATGAGATACAATTTTGTGCTTGTATACTGCTCTCTGCAAGCATGTGATATATTGCCATAGTGCCATTCATGGGCTAAAATACCATTGTAATGCAGCCGTAAACATAAGAAGACATAAAAAGAAAAACAGAAATACATAACTGCGCTAGCAGAGTCGATAAAATACTCCACTCGTGCTTTGAAGGGAGACGTTGTAACTCTTGTTTCTCTCATTCCTCCTCTTATTCTCCATCTGATGATGGCGATGCTTGGCACAAAGCAGTGTCCAGTCGAATGTCCGACAAGCGTATCTATGGTTTTCTGACATTTACTTTTACTGCAGTGGGAGTACCCATTGTCACTGAAAAGGGACCTTTGAACTCCTTGTCCCTCCATTTTTTCACAAAATTGTGGATGTACACTTGTTGGCCAACGGGTATTGGACTGGTCTGCAGGCCTGTGGTGGTGCGCTTCTCCTTACACAACACCTGTTTAGAAAATCATTTTTTTAATGAAGGCTTAGGACTATTGCTGGCATACTTTACATAGTGCACTATACATAGTAATCATTTCAGATAGTTGCAAAATAAACCAATCTGCTTGTAGTGTAGCAAGAAGATATCCCTTTGCAGTCAGCGCTGGGAGATGTAGTTGCTCTAGAGCTTTGTACAATAGGGCATGTGGCATTATTGGCTTGCCTGTGCTCTCTTGCCTGTAAATGAAGTCTGTTGATGACTTCGTGCAGGCTCGCTGTTCCCACAGCTCCTTTCATGAGGTAGTGCTTGTTCTTGCAATTCGCTTAAATGTAATTATGCTGTCTCTGTATATGGGGGTGGTAATTCAGTAGCATCCTGTTGAGCTGCTTGTCATCATTTCTAATGTGTCGTCATCATATTAATTATAGTTTTGAAATGCTTTAACTGTTTCTTTTGCTGCCCAATCTGCCGAAGCCTTACCCTTGGGGATTAGGTCTTGCTGATGTGTGTGCGCTGTACACTTTATCACTGCTACGTTGGATGGAAAACTTAGAGCTTTTATCAATTGTGCCAGTAAATCTTTGTGCATCACAGGGGACCCATCAGATTTAAGAAATCCCCTCCTTTCCCATCTGTGAATGCTAAAATATACAGTGGTGGTGATATATGTTGAATCTGAGTAAATGGTGACCTCTAGTCCCTCAGCTCTCTATAATGCTTCAATAATGGCCACTACTTCTGCAGCCTATGCTGAAAAATGAGAAGGTAGTGGCATCTGACTAATTATTTGTGATGTATCAGACGATCCCTGCTGTTTGGCGCTTACAACTGCTGCTCCAGAATGTCTAATCCCAGTTTCTTGATCTATTAAAGAGGACTCATAAACAAAGTGCAACATGGTCCCACGGATGGGGTCTTCTCCCACCTTACTTCCTTCATCTGATATGTTATTAGCACGGTCATGTAGTTGTTGCTTGTAACTGGTTGTGCAAAGAATGTCGCTGGATGAACTGCGTGACAGCGAAGTACTTGCAATGATGGTACTGGAAGTATTACTTTGTATCCAGATGCCCTCTGAGTTGTAAGGATGCTCTTGCCTCTTTGTAATATAGCAAATACTGCATGCTTTACATACAGTGTCAAAGTGATCCCCTCACTCTGGTGGTGCTTTTCTAGACTGCAAATGCTGCCGTAGTCAGCGCTTGCTCACGCAGGTAGTGACCTTTTATGATGGGATCTAGCAGCCCACTGTATTAAGCAATTGGTTTGTATCCAATATATGTCTTTTCAGTCAGTACTGCTGCCATTGTCAATGACAGAAGAGTTTAATTATTTTACTGTAGTTAGGTGTTCCTAACACTGGAGCGTTTGTGATTGCTTTCTTTAGCTCCTGAAATGCTGTCTCTCTTTCATCAGTCAAATTTATTTTGATCTCATAGGTATAGGACACTTTTGAAGCGGACAGAAGTGGTGCAGTCAGGGTGGCATAATCAAATTCCCACTTGCTCAGATAATTGCAGAGTACTAGGAACTGCTACATTTGTTTTCAGGTGGTGGGTTTCTGATGCTGTCTGCTATGTCAGGTGTCACCCTTCTCCCGTCTTTGGATATTATCTGCCCCAAATAGTGGACTTCTGTCTGCACATATTGTAATTTGTCTTTGTCCACTTTGTATCCCTTTTCTGCAAGCATGCAAAGGAGACCAATAGTGTCATCTCTACATAGGTTTTCAGTGGGGCTACATACCATAATGTCATCCATATACTGTAGAAGTGTGCTTTTGTATTTTACATTTGCTAAATCCTTTTTCACTGTCCTGTTAAAGATACTCGGGGACTCACAATAGCCCTGTGGAAGCCTTCTATAGCAGTATTAAGTTTGCTGGTACATGAAACCTGTTAAAGTATTGACTGTCTGGGTGCAATGGAATGCTGAAAAATGCATTTTTCACATCAATCACCGAAAAGTAAGTAGTATCTGTAGGAATGTTTGTCAGTATGGTACCACTGGAAACTCAGGTATTACTTCATGGGGTGGAAATCTAGAATCCTCCTCCAAGACCCCATCTTAGCCTTCTTTATCGGAAATATCGGGGTGTTGCATGGTGAGGATCTCTCATATATTACTCCCTGCTCTAGTAATACCTGAATTATGGGAAAGATGGCTTCTTCTGCTTCTTTGGACAAGGGATACTGACGTACCCTGGGAAGTATCGCCACAGGTTTCAGTGTTGTTTTCACAGGCTCAGCTCCTTTAATCAGTCCCACGTTATGTGTCCCCTTTGTCCACAGACCTTCTGGTACCATTTCCAAATCCTTTTCTGTTGTTTTACTGTCTTATGCGTGTTTTGGCACTGTCCTTTATTATAACTGTATGCTAATGGTGATATCCATTTCAAATACCACTGTCTCAATTGGTGGGCTGTCATCAAATATTTCTTCATCTGATATATCTCTCAACTTGACCCCTGGAACCGTAAATACTATTGATGCCCACATTTTCTGTCACCTGTCATATGCTATCAACTATGCATATGTTTGCCTTATTTCAAGGGTTGATACTTCAAATATCATATCAGATTCCACTATAGGATCCACTGGCCGGTCCGGTCTGCTCAGTCTTTCTTTTTGTATCTGTGCTGTCTTCCCCAGCAGCGCTGTGTGTGCGCTATCAAAACTTATATGCCGCGCAAAAAGGCCTCTGTGTCAATAGGAATTTATCTGACCTCTTGTCCCAAATCCTAATGAGCTATGAGTGACAGCATCCTACCTGTGTTACACTGTGTGTGTAACATACCATTGACCTATCTTCCAGAAAAGAGATGGTCATATTCAACTTACTCATTAGATCTCTTCTGAGAAGGTTGACCGGTACATCTGGGTAACATAACAATGGTCCTTCAATTTTGGTGTCTCCTACAAGCATGATCACTGATTCAGTAAAAGGAACCCTACTTACAGCCCCAGAAAACCCCTGTGTGTCCATTGACTTGTGAGAAAGTAGTAGTGTTCCTTCCTTGATACAAAATTTGGTGGCCCCAGTGTAGATTAGAAAACTATAGGGGCGGATTTGTATGGCTACTGTCACAGTGGGCTCTTCATCTGACCTGTGGGTTACCGATACTATTGGACACATAGTGGTTATCTGTGGGCTTTTTCATTGAGTATAATTGCTGCTCGGTGTCCCTCTGGACATTTGGGGTTGTGCGTAAAAGGGATTGCCTCCCTGTACCATTACTCCTCCCATGTGGACTTGTGTTGGTCCTCCTGTAATGTTCCTGCCAACCTGAGATCCACTCTGTGGTATTGGCCCCTGTTGTGCAGTCCACTGAAACTGAGGGACATGTGGGGTGCCTGTGTTACTTGTTGTTGAAGTGCCCATTGCATCTGTTGTGGCCTCATCGGCCTCTGCAGGGTGATTTATCTTTGTGCTTACTCATCGTTCTTTTTTTGTTCTACATTCCCTTGGAAAATGACCAATATTACCCCAATAATACCACTGCTCTCCTACCCTGTACCCTCCTTGTCTTCTTCCCTGCGCTGGCCCTAGGCCTCTCGAAAAACCTCCTAGTTCCTTTCCTTTGTTACTTGCTTGTTGCACTCCTGGTGCCTGCACCTGCACTGGCGTTTCAACCACCGTTGGTGGTGCTTTCACAAGTACCCCTTTTGTACTTGGTTTCTTAAGTTTATGTTGCACCACCTTTGCTGTAGCCCTCTCTGCCTGTTCTGTTCTCTCCTTATCTTTCTCTTGTTTTTGCCTAAAATAATGTATTATATGGGCTTGCATTTCTGGCCATGGTTTAGTCTTTATTCACACTACTCCGTCTAGGTTTGCTTGTATATCTGTGGGCAGGGCCTGTTTCAATACATTATTATAAAATAAAATTGCAATTCCTCCCATGTTTTCCCAGTTACATCCTACTTCCTGCACCAATCGTTCTTTCATTCTGGTGATGTATTCTGCAGTGTCCTCAGTCGTTTTTTTGCTCTCTACTGTAAGGGCTCCAATGTCTGGTCTGCCTGGGTTTGTCCGTCGGAGCGCATCCCAGACATGTTGATGGACATTGTTGAAGAATGACCTGTCAAACTGTGTGTTTATCAATGTTATTTGAGGGAACCCTGCTGTAGCAAAAATGGTATCATCTCCCACTAGAGAACTCAGCAAGCTTTTAACATTGCCCAAGGCGAGGTTCACTCCAGCAGTGTGCCTTTCAAAGCATGCTATCCATTTTCCTGCTCCCTCAGACAGCAGGGGTAGTGCTCTCTTCAAGTTCTCTTAATCCATCTGTATCCAGGGTACATATGTGGGTACTTGCCCGCTCTTGAAAATGAGGGGTAACTGAGTTATTAGTTGAGGGTTTACTGGCCTCGGGCCTAACCTTGGATCTGGTCTATTACTTCGTATTACTTCAGTTGGTTTGTCTACAGCATACTGCTCCCAGATCGCGAGACACTCTTGCATATAGGTGTAGTTCCAATCTGGGTCACCCTGTCCATGTGTTTATTATCTTCTGAATTTGCTAAGTCGAAGGGTTGAAAAGACCCCTGTCAGGGCCATGGCTATCTCCCCTCATTTTTAGTCCACCTTGACAATTCACCCAAGAAGGGTTGGCAAAAGTAACTACCCCCCTTTTGTTCTATTACTTCTATAGGTGTAAAATCTGACCTCGTTTTTAGGACTGACTTCTACATGTCTGAGGTGTCTCTTGCTTCTATTATTAACCCCCGATTAGGACATGGGTGGAAGTTATATGATCTCCGGTTAGTTTCCTGTTGCACCCCTGTTAGGCCTTTCTTCCCACTCCCCTTTATCCTCTGCCCTGCTAAATCTTGTAACTCAGTCGGGGTTCATTATATTGTGGCAACTCTACATCCCTTTCCTATCCTTCTTCTCTTATCCATTACTAATCTGTCTCTCTGAGAGTCTCTACAGAAGTGTCTCCCAGCCCAAGAACATGTTTCGTGGTCCATTGCCCTCGAAGAGGGACAGGACTTCTAGATTGTTCTGCCAGTCTCACGGTATGCTGCAATTCATTTATTAGTCTGTCTCTTTGTTCTGGTTCTGGACCAGCCCAAGGAGTTGTAGGAGTGGGGACTGAAGTTGCCTCAGCTCTGTGATTCTTGTCTGTCCTCTTTAGGCTCAACTCTAATGGGATCCTGGTCCCCTACAGCTGTCAGTATTGGATAAAGACCATAAGGCAAAAGCTCCCTTCAAGGTTTCTCTGGGTGCGTCTCTGGGGCTGTTAATGCCTCTTTGGGTGCTGTTGTTTTCCCATTTGTTTTTGTATCACGGAATACCTGCCATAGTGACATGATGTCTTCCCTTTTCTGTCTTTTCTTTCTCTTCTACTTAGAGAGAATGTAAGTCAATGTATATTCAGTTATGTCTTCGTCGAACGCCGCTTCCTTTGGCCCTGGCTGATAGTGGCCCTTGGTACCTTTGTTTCATTATTTACAGTACATTTGTATCCTCTTCTTGTTTTAAGGGAAAGTTTTTGTCATGTGTTCCAGAGGGGTTTCCCTAGTCCCCTGAAGATGTGTTTTTCCTATGTGTATCTTCTGTTTATTTGTCCACTATCTAATGCCCCTTTTGGACCTTGACTCCTTTACTGGTATGTATATTTCTTTATCAATATCGCTAACCTATGGCAGTGGTAACCACATCTTAATCTTTTGCAGTGTTACCTGATTTTGCATATATTGTGTGTCAAACCTAATCGGTGAACATCAGCCATACTTATCGTTAGTCTGTGTAACACTTCTCCCATGGTTATATCTGGGACGGGTGCATTTATGGGAGGTCTAAGTGTATTGTGCCTGCTGCAATACATGGTACAACCTTATTATGAATGTAAATAACCATTTGTGGTGCCTGGGATGTGATGTCGCACTCATGTTTTAAACTCTTGAATTGTGAATGTCTGTGAGAAATTCATCAAGGAGAGCCTCTAATATACAGTAATAGATGACTGTCTCATTATTCCAAACCGAGGGGTGTTACATGGGCACGGGAGTTCTACATGGGCCCATCAAAATATTTATTTTTATTCAATGTCATCTTCCTGCTACAGTGAATCGTCAGTCTCACTCATAGAGATTTATTATTAATCGTTACCCTTGTCTTGGGTTATTTTATTTTTGCTCCCTGTGTTTTTATCTGAAATAATGTTTCCCCACTTCCAGGACACCTTAGGGGATCTAGTGGAATAAATATTATGGCAAAGATCTTTCACCCTTTATTCCTCGCTTATATCAGAATCTAGGACAGCCAGCGGGGACCCCTGCCACTTCTTCATATTGTGTCCCTTATGAAATACAATACTCTTTATGTCATCCTCCTTAGTCACGGGGGATATCTACCTGCTACTACTGCACTTTTCGTGTTCGCAACCAAGGGTCTGACCGTGCTCAGGGCAAAGCCAATTGACACCAGCCATCCGGTTGTCTGCTTACCTAAATGTCAGAATCTCCACTGATGCCTCAGCCTTGGTCACTTTCCCTCAAAGACGTCTTCCAGATATCTTAACCTCTTGGGTGCCTTGGACGAGATGATCTCGTCCAAGGCACAGGGGAACTTGGGGGCGCGCTAGCGCGCCCCCCGTGCACCCCCCTCCCCCCCCAAGGCGGGGATGAAAGGGGAAGACCTTCCCATTCCACCCCCGCCCCCCCACCTGTGACGTCAGCGCCCGCGCGCGCGCTGATGTGTCACAGGGGCCTCCCTCGTCGCGCTGGAAGCTCTGCTTCCAGCGCGATTGAAAAAGAAATGCAAAAGCATTTCTCTTTCAATCACCGGGGAGGCCCGGAGGGGCTTCAAAGGGAAGGAAAAGTATTTCCTTCCCTTTGAAGTCTCTACGAGGGTTTCAAAAGCCGGATTGCTTGCAATCCGGCTTTTGAAACCCCACTAGACACCAGGGATTTTTTTTTTTTTTAATGATATTGACAAAAGGGAGCGACCCCTTGGGCAAGGGTCGCTCCCAGGGGGGCATTTTTTCTGGAAGGCCTTTTCTGCCCCCCCTGGGGGCAGATCGGCCTACTATTAGGCCGATCTGCCCCCAGGGGGGGCAGAAACCTCTAGGGCACCAGGGACCATTTTTTTTTTTTTTTTTTTTTATGTGTTATTTTATTTTTTTGGGTGGGGAGCGACCCCTTAGGCAAGGGTCGCTCCCCTTGGGGTAAAATTATATTTTGGCCATTTCTGCCCCCCTTGGGGGCAGATTGGCCTATTTTAATGAGGCCAATCTGCCCCCAAGGGGGGTAGAAACCACTAGACACCAGGGAGTTTTTTCTTTGCGTGAATTTCACGCAAAGGGAGCGACCCCTTAGGCAAGGGTCGCTCCCTGGGGGGAGGGCAATTTATTTTAGGCCATTTCTGCCCCCCCTGGGGGCAGAAACCTATAGGCGCCAGGGCAAGTTTTTTTTTTTGTGTTTTTTTTTTGTTTGTTTGTTTTTTTAGAGATGGGGAGCGACCCATCAGGCAAGGGTCGCTCCCCTGGGGGGGGGGCAAATTGTATTTACACCATTTCTGCCCCCTGGGGGCAGATTGGCCGATTTTAGGTCAATCTGCCCCCAAGGGGGCAGAAACCACTAGGCACCGGGGATTTGTTTTTTGGCGCCAATGTCACGCAGGGGGAGCGACCCCGTAGGCAAGGGTCGCTCCCGGGGGGGGGTGGGGGTTGGGGGGTCAAATTTATTTTAGGCCATTTCTGCCCTCCCTAGGGGCAGATCGGCCTATTATCAGGCCGAACTGCCCCCAGAGGGGGGCAGAACCCTCAGGGCACCAGGGCAATTTTTTTTTTTGTGTTTTTTTTTTGTTTGTTTGTTTTTTTCGAGATGGGGAGCGACCCATCAGGCAAGGGTCGCTCCCCTGGGGGGCAACTTGTATTTAGGCCATTTCTGCCCCCATTGGGGGCAGATTGGCCGATTTTAGGTCAATCTGCCCCCAAGGGGGCAGAAACCACTAGGCACCTGGGATTTGTTTTTTGTCGCCAATGTCACACAGGGGGAGCGACCCCGTAGGCAAGGGTCGCTCCAGGGAAGGGGTGGGGGCTGGGGGGGGGAAATTTATTTTAGGCCATTTCTGCCACCCCTGGGGGCAGATCGGCCTATTATTAGGCTGAACTGCCCCCAGGGGGGGGGCAGAACCCTCAGGGCACCAGGGCAAATTTTTTTGTTGTGTTTTTTTTTTTTTTTTCGAGATGGGGAGCGACCCATCAGGCAAGGGTCGCTCCCCTGGGGGGCAAATTGTATTTAGGCCATTTCTGCCCCCCTTGGGGGCAGATTGGCCGATTTTAGGTCAATCTGCCCCCAAGGGGGCAGAAACCACTAGGCACCTGGGATTTGTTTTTTGGCGCCAATGTCACGCAGGGGGAGCGACCCCGTAGGCAAGGGTCGCTCCCGGGGGGGGTGGGGGTTGGGGGGAAGAAATTTATTTTAGGCCATTACAGGCCAAACTCCACAGGTAGGCACCTTGCAAAAAACACCTCTGTTTTCTGTGAAAAAATATGTTGTGTCCATGTTGTGTTTTGGGCCATTTCCTTTCGTGGGCGCTAGGCCTACCCACAGAAGTGAGGCACCATTTTTATCGAGAGACTTAGGGGAACGCTGGGTGGAAGGAAATTTGTGGCTCCTCTCAGATTCCAGAACTTTCTGTCACCGAAATGAGAGGAAAAAGTGTTTTTTGGGCCACATTTTGATGTTTGCAAAGGATTCTGGGTAACATAACCTGGTCAGAGCCCCGCAAGTCACCCCATCTTGGATTCCCCTGGGTTTCTAGTTTTTAAAAATGCGCTGGTTTGCTAGGTTTCCCCAGGTGGCGGCTGAGCTAGAGGCCAAAATCTACAGGTAGTCACTTTGCTAAAAACAGCTCTTTTTTCTGTGATATGTCCACGTTGTGTTTTGGGGCATATCCTGTCGCGGGCGCTAGGCCTACCCACACAAGTGAGGTATCATTTTTATCGGGAGACATGGGGGAACGCTGGGTGGAAGGAAATTTGTGGCTCCTCTCAGATTCCAGAACTTTCTGCCACAGAAATGTGAGGAACATGTGTTTTTTTAGCCAAATTTTGAGGTTTGCAAAGGATTCTGGGTAACAGAACCTGGTCCGAGCCACACAAGTCACCCCTCCTTGGATTCCCCTAGGTCTCTAGTTTTCAGAAATGCACAGGTTTGGTAGGTTTCCCTAGGTGGCGGCTGAGCTAGAGGCCAAAATCTACAGGTAGTCACTTTGCTAAAAACAGCTCTGTTTTCTGTGATGTGTCCACGTTGTGTTTTGGGGCATATCCTGTCGCGGGTGCTAGTCCTACCCACACAAGTGAGGTATCATTTTTATCGGGAGACGTGGGGGAACGCTGGGTGGAAGGAAATTTGTGGCTCCTCTCAGATTCCAGAACTCTCTGCCACAGAAATGTGAGGAACATGTGTTTTTTTAGCCAAATTTTGAGGTTTGCAAAGGATTCTGGGTAACAGAACCTGGTCCGAGCCCCGCAAGTCACCCCTCCTTGGATTCCCCTAGGTCTCTAGTTTTCAGAAATGCACAGGTTTGGTAGGTTTCCCTAGGTGGCGGCTGAGCTAGAGGCCAAAATCTACAGGTAGTCACTTTGCTAAAAACAACTCTGTTTTCTGTGATGTGTCCACGTTGTGTTTTGGGGCATATCCTGTCGCGGGCGCTAGGCCTACCCACACAAGTGAGGTACCATTTTTATCGGGAGACTTGGGGGAACATAGATTAGCAAAACAAGTACTATTGCCCCTTGTCTTTCTCTACATTTTTCCCTTCCAAATATAGGAGTGTGTGTAAAAAAGACATCTATTTGAGAAATTCCCTGTAATTCACGTGCTACTATGGTCACCCCGGAATTCAGAGATGTGCAAATAACCACTGCTCCTCAACACCTTATCTTGTGCCCTTTTTGGAAATGCAAAGGTTTTCTTGATAGCAATTTTTTACTCCTTATATTTCAGCAAATGAATTGCTGTATACCCGGTATAGAATGAAAACGCACTGCAGGGTGCAGCTCATTTATTGGCTCTGTGTTCCTCGGGTTCTTGATGAACCTACAAACCCTATATATCCCCGCAACCAGAGGAGTCCAGCAGACGTAACGGTATATTGCTTTCGATAATCTGACATTGCAGGGAAAAGTTACAGAGTAAAACGTAGAGAAAAATTGATGTTTTTTTCACCTCAATTTCAATATTTTTCTTTTTCAGCTGTTATTTTCTGTAGGAAACCCTTGTAGGATCTACACAAATGACCCCTTGCTGAATTCAGAATTTTGTCTACTTTTCAGAAATGTTTAGGTTTCTGGGATCCAGCATGGGTTTCATGACCATTCCTGTCACTGACTGGAAGGAGGCTGAAAGCACAAAAAATTGCACAAATGGGGTATGCCCCAGTAAAATGCCAAAATTGTGTTGAAAAATTGGGTTTTCTGATTCAAGTCTGCCTGTTCCTGAAAGCTGGGAAGCTGCTGAGTTTAGCACCGCAAACCCTTTGTTGATGCCATTTTCAGGGGAAAAACCACAAGCCTTCTTCTGCAGCCACTTTTTCCAATTTGTTTGAAAAAAACGAAATTTTCACTGTATTTTGGCCAATTTCTTGGCCTCCTTCAGGGGAACCCACAAAGTCTGGGTGCCTCTAGAATCCCTAGGATGTTGGAAAAAAAGGACGCAAATTTGGCTTGGTTAGCTTATGTGGACAAAAAGTTATGAGGGCCTAAGCGCGAACTGCCCCAAATAGGCAAAAAAAGGCCTGGCACAGGAGGGGGAAAAGGCCTGGCAGCGAAGGGGTTAAATATGGGAATTTGGAAACCGGGAGTCTGACTTGTTCAGAGTAAGGCCTGCCGGCGCCGGTCAAGTGACTGTCTCTTTGTCACGTCAGACTTCACATCTGTGACCCGGTGCGCCGCACTACTTCTACTCTGGCCCTTCGGATCTAACCAGATACCTGTTGGCCACTCCCAAAATAATGTCCCTTCCAGGAGCTGTCCCCTGGCTAATACACTATTACCTGTTATTCCTCCCTTGTATTTTGAAGGGGATTCACACTATAAATCATGCATACATTCTTCCATACTGTGATTGCCATATAATCATGCAATTAGAATTTTAAGGTATGAAGCCCAACCTCTCCTCACCCTTTAGGATAGCAACCTCTGGAAGACCTGCCTGCCTGTTTGAATATGCAGACTTTAGTTTTAATGCACAGAGTCTTCTCACCTGATTTCTATGTAGTACTCTAGTCAATCTGAGCAGGCGGCGTCTCCTACGGCAGCAGTCCAGAAATGGAAGCAGGGGCTCCTGGCTGGCTCATCAAATGTTGTCAGAGAAGAAATAAAGAAGCAACACAATTCTGGTTGGCAATATAATATAGGTTTTTATCAAATAATGCCAGGAGGTCAGATCAGTTCTGTAACTGAAACTGAATTCAGACTGCAACATAACAGACAATGTCTTATAAAGTCTCAAAACCACAGTTATGTGTTAATCATCGGCGTGCATATTAAATGAAGCGCTTGCTCTAGCACATTATCTGATAATTTCAGCAATAGTTTCTGCAAAAACATCTAACCACATATTACAAAAATGTAACTGAAGTGCATTTTTTTATTAGTAACCAGGGAGTCCTTTGCTCTCAAGTACTGGAGCATATCAGCACTTTTCTTCCTACGCATCTGCTGCTCTGCAGTGTGTAACCAAAAGGCTTATCTTGTTCCCTCGTGTTTCTGTGATCTACATTCTTTCTCAGAGCCGTGTATTACAATGCAGCCTGTGATGCATGCTATGACCTTCCATTTCTGCTGTGTTACTAATAATATTTATCTACTACAGCTTGTGCCTACCTTTCGACCAGGCTCCCACTCTATTGTTGCTCTCTATTCTGACATCATAAACAGTTTGGGCTGTGTTTGTCCTTGACCACATACAATTCTTCATTTTGTTCTTCTGATGCATGCATTAGCAAGAATGGGACTTCTCTCCTTTATACATTCACTATAACATTGAGGTTGTAGCTTCCTTTGCCAGTTGTAGTTCTTTCTTGAAGGTTACCTTTGCTCTCTTCATGTTGTCCTCCTAGTTACTCGTAGCTGGAGTTGGCAATGAACCTGCAACCTTCTTAGGTTCATTAAACTTATTAAGTACATTAGGTTTGGTCCCTGTCACCTGGCCTGCTAATGAGGCTGTTAATCTCTACTCATTTGATAAAACTATAAGTGTCCCTTTAATCGACACATCTGTCGCTAGTAATCTTACTTATGGCATTTTTTTGTTTTCCAGAGATGCCTTGTGATCTATTCTCATCTGAGAACTTGAAGGATATCTGTTTGTAGTATCATTTAGAGTGGTATTTGAAGTAGCATGGGTGCTTTAGAAGACTTTAAGTGCACTTGATTCTGAGATGAGACATTCATTTGATTCACACCACTCAACATACCTTCTGGCTGGTTCTGCTTGTACCAGGCACCCTCATCCCCCAGAAAGTACCGTAAATACTTAAACCATACACTTGCCACCTCATGCCACCTTACCTTTTTCCTATTGTCAGAAAATTAGTCTGACATTTTGTTGGGGGTGATTGTTGAGAGTGACCTGAATACACAATCTCCTGTAAGTCCTATTTTTCAGACTTGCATCACTATGTTGCCTTCTTCTATGATGTTGTTGGAGGGTGGCCCTCTATGTAGTGTATGAAAACCACGTACACCATGCAGAGGGTCCGAACAACCACATGTTAGTTTTCAGGGGTAAAAATCAGACCACCTAATGCTCTAAATTTTAAGGTAGCTGGTCGAGTAGTTAGGCTAATCCAGGAGATGTGCTAAGTATTTGCTGTACTCACAAATCCAATCATGCACCACACACTCAATGAATAAATTGAGGCCACGATTTATAAAAATACTTCTCTCTTTTATATAATTTTTAAGACCAAAATCTTTAGAATAGGTTAAGTACTTTTCTTGTTATTACTTTTTAAAGTTTTAGCAAAGTTAGTCTTTCTTGTGTGCGCAATTACGCACCAAAGGAATCAATAGGCAATCACTTTAAAAAATGCATTAAAAATTGTATGGTCGAGTTACCAGTCTCCTCTTTTACAGGATGGTCGCAGAGGTCGGTGGGCACCTTGTGCCAGCTGGAGAGCTTCGGGCAGCTCCTGCTTTCAGCGGGAGCAGCGTTGGCAAAGTTCTTGGCACAGGCACAGGGCCACCTGGATGGGCTGGTTGGAAAAGGAGCTGGTTTGCAAATTCAAAGTGGTGCCTTGGGGTCCCCTTTGGCTGTCGAGGTCACAAGGGTTTGGGGACCCAGGGCACACAGTAGAGCCCGCGTTGGAAGGCCCAGGACGGCCAGGTGCAGGTTTTGGAGGTCTTGGATGCTGTGCTCAACAGAGTCCTCTGGAGCTGGAGGCAAGTCTCTTTGGCGGTCGCTTGCAGGACAATGGGGGCACCCTGGTCGGAGGTCCGGGTTGTTCCTGAAGTCCCTCGACTGGGGCTTCCTCCTCATCCTTTGGTAGCTCTGGGGGAGATGGTTTTCTCCTGGTCCAACATCAGCTGACCAGGACCCAGGGTATTACTCTATCTCAGCCACCAGCGCCACCAAACTCTGTACAGTTGGGAGGCACTTCCGGACTGTTGTCTGTGTGTCGTTGGGTCCGGCTGTGACTTCCAGTTGCGGGTATATCGGCGATTCAGTGAAGTTTCCTTCACTGGTTTCTTGGTCTTTTGCAGTTTACTTGCTTTTCTTGAGTGTTGCCTCCACTCAGAAGGGAGATCTAGGGTGATCCTTGAAGCCTGGAGGTCCCCTGTGTATCTTAGGGTCGGTCCAATGTTCAGCTGCTCTACTGTCGCGATTGTCAGGGCTCTGGTGCAGCAAGCAGGGGTCTTGGCGCCTCTTCTGGTGCAGCAGGTCCTCTGTTCTCGTCCTGGTGGTTTCTCTGGTGCTGGTCTTCTTGTCCTCTTGGAATCCTTTTCGAATCTTCGAGTCCTTTTCAAATCTAAAATCTTGGTCTCGGAAGCCCACTAAATACTGAATTTAGTGGGCGTTTTAGGGGGAACCTGGTAGTGTCCAATGGGACATTTACCCTTGGGTGGCTACACCCACTATAGTGACCACTTCCTATGGGAATGGTCACTTCCCTAAACCTCTATGGCTGTTTTCCTCCATTCCAAGATGGAGAAAACTGAATCAAAGGGTCCACTTCGCATGCAAATCCTTAGGGGTGGTGCTGGCTCGGTGAGGCCACTCCTCCTACCCTTTGTCTGGTTTCCCACCTTTGCTCCCTCCAAGAGAGGGTCTTTTTCAACGGGGGAGGCCATCTGCTGCTAGCAGCAGTTCTGGGGGTCGAGTTTCAAGGGCGGTAGCCCTTTGAAGCTCATTGCCAGGGCAGTGCACCTTACTGAGGGAGGGGGAGTTAGCTCCTGCACCCAGGAAGGGCTTTGTTTCACAAACCAGAGAGGCAGGGCTCTCTCCCAAGGTTTGTGGATTGGCTGTCTGGAGGCAGCAGGCTGAATGGAACCAGTCAGCAACCATGACAGGATAGTTATCTTTTTATGGGGGCTCCTCTATGGCACCCCCTGGGTACTTTTTATAATAAATCCAGTACTGGTACCAGTTTGGATTTATTATTCTGAGTTGTTTGATACCAAACAACCCAGGGTTCAGAGTAGCCATTAGGTAGCTGGGAAACTTGTATTGACCAGTGTCCAGCACATATATTAAAATGGCTGCTCTGTTCACTCACTATGTCCCAGGTTTGGCAAGGACAAAGTGGGGGCATATTGCTCATGCAATTATTCCCTCACATATGGTATGGTGCACCCTGCTTTAGGGCTAGAAGGCCTGCTAGAGGGGTGGCTCACCCATAACATATTCAGTGTAGGATGGATGGGGCACACACAGAGGGTGCCATGTTGAGTTTGTATTTTAGGTTTGCACCAGGACACTCGGCCTGCTTTAGCAGTACTGGGTGCATCTGGATACATAGCCCTTGAGGGTGGCACAATCAGTGCTGCTGCCCTTATGGACTTACCCATAGTACCCCATGCTCTGGGTACCTAAGTACCTTTTACTAGGGACTTATAGTGGTAGCTAAAGGTGTAGCCAATTACTTTTACCATGTTTTAGGGAAAGAACACTTGTACTGGGAACCTGGTTAGCAGGACCCCAGTTCACTTCAGTCCAAGTTGCATCAGGAAAACCAGGCAAAAAGTGGGGGGGGGGGAAGGTACTGTAACAAGGAGCCAGTCTCTCACAGATGTCATCTGGCTTATTGTGATATGCCATCCCTGATCTGTAGTTGTGGTAGAAGCATCTTATTATTGAGGTCTTGGCCTTAGAAAAGGGGGTCTCAACCACAATTTGTTGCATATTTGTCAGGTGAATGAACGAGTTAGGGTTGTGAGATAATTGTAAAAAAATTTGTCCTGACAGCTTTAGGGTGGTCTTCCTCTAAACATTTTGTCTTCTCCCCTCCTATTTTGCTGAATTCGTTTTTGATAGTCTTCAGGCTTTGTGCAGTTTATCACTTTAACCAGTGCTATGGTACTTATGCTCACTCCCTAAATCATTGTAAAATTTGCTTACATCTGATTGGCATATTTAATTTACTTACAAGTCCCCAGTAAAGTGATATACCACATACCCAGGTCTGGTTAATTAAATGTTGCCAGTGGACCTGCAGCTGTTATTATGCCACCCACTTAAGTATTTACTCACAACATGTCTCATGCCTGCCGTTGCAACTTGCTTGCAGTGTTAAACTGACATTTTGGCTTGGCAAAATAATACCAGGTCTAAACTCCCCTTTTTTATTACATATAGGTTAACTTTAAAGGGCCCTAAACAACCCATAGGACAGAGTGCATTGTATTTAAAAAGTTGGACTTGTACTTTTAAGTTTTACATGTACTGGTAGTGAAAAGCTCACAAATTCGTTTTTCACTACCATGAGGCCTGCCTCTCCCGTAGGATAACATTAAGTTACCTTATTACATTTAATGAGTGATAACTTTTATTTGGAAGCAGGTCAAATGGTCAAGTTTGGCGCCTAAGGAATTGTAATTTAAAATCTTTTTTAATGGTAAAGTCGGCTTTTAAGTCACAGTTCTGAAAATTGAGGTTTTAGAAAGTTGGCATTTTCTTGCCCTAACCATTTGGTGCCTGCAGCCGGTTTCCTGGGTGTAGGAGGCTGGCCTGGCTTATAGTGGGTACCTGATGTTACTTACACCTTGTGCCAGGTCCAGTTAACCCTTATTAGTAGATTAGTAGTGTTCTAGCAGCTTAGTCTGATCAAGGTAGCTATCGCAGAGCAGCTTAGGCTGAACTTGGATACATGCAAAGCTCCTACTATACCACTTATATCATATAGCACTATATCATAAGAATCACAATACTCAGAGTTACTAAAAATAAAGGTGCTTTATTGTAGTGACAATGTGCCAAAAATATCTCAGAGGATATACTCCCTTAGGAGGTAAGTAAAATACACAAAATATACACACAAACCAAAATCAGGTAAGTAAACAGTAAAAAAAAGTAACAGAAAAGTAGTGCAAACACTGTAGAATGCAATAGGATGCAATAGGCCTAGGGGCAACACAATCCATATACTAAGAAGGTGTAATGCGAAACACTTAGGGACCCCAGGCCTAGTGTAGTGTGTAGAGGGTCGCTGGGAGTGTAAGAAAACACTAAGGGTGTCCAAGATACCCCACCCCAAGACCCTGAAAAGTAGGAGTAAAGCTACCCTACTTTCCCAGAAACACACTAAAGTTGTGTTAGGAGATTCTGTAAAGACCACAACTGACTGCAAAGCACTGAAGACGGATTCCTGGACCAGAGGACCTGTAAAGGAAGGGGACCAAGTCCAAGAGTCACAAAAGTGTTCGGGGGGCAGGAGCCCACTAATCCCCAGATGAAGGTGCATAATGGCTGCCTCTGGGTGGAAGAAGCTGAAGATTCTGCAGCAACGGAAGATGCCAGGAATTTCTCCTTTGCACAGAAGATGTCTCACGGCGTGCTGGAGGATGCAGAGTTGCTTCCACGCAGAAAGACCGCAAACAAGCCTTGCTAGCTGCAAAGGTTGCAGTTGAAGAAAATGGGTGCTGCCCGGGCCCAGGAAGGACCAGGAGGTCGCCCCTTGGAATAGGAGACAGAGGGGGCGCTCAGCAACACAAAGAGCCCACGCAGAAGAAGGCAGCACCCGCAGAAGTACTTGAACCCGGGTTCAAGAAAACTGAGCACAGCAGTCGTCTCAACACTACAAAGGAGGGTTCCACGAAGCCGGTGGTCAACTCAGCGAGTTGAGGTATGCAGGACGGAGTGCTGGGGACCTAGGCTGTGCTGTGCACGAAGGATCCCTTGCAAAAATGCACAGAAGTCCTAGCAGCTGCAGTTCACGCAGTACACAGGATTACTGTCTGGCGTGGGGAGGCAAAGACTTACCACCACCAGATTTGAACAGATGGACCACTGGACTGTCAGGGTCACTTGGATCCAGCTCCTGTGTTCCAGGGACCACGCTCGTCACGATGAGACAGGACCCAGATGACCGGTGAAGCAGAAGTTTGGTGCCTGCGTTAGCAGGGGGAAGATTCTGTCGACCCACAGGAGATTTCTTCTTGGCTTCCAGTGCAGGTTGAAGGCAGACAGCCCCCAGAGCATGCACCACCAGGAAACAGTTTGGAAAGCCGGCAGGATTAGGTGCTACAATGTGGCTGGTAGTCTTCTTGCTACTTTGTTGCAGTTTGGCAGGCGTCCTGGAGCAGTCAGCGGTCGATCCTTGGCAGAAGTCGAAGAGGGAGATGCAGAGGCACTCTGGTGAGCTTTTGCATTCATTATCTGAAGAGAAGCCCACAGGAGAGACCCTAAATAGCCTAAGAGTCGGATTGGCTACCTAGTCAGGTAAGCACCTATCAGGAGGGGTCTCTGACGTCACCTGCTGGCACTGGCCACACAGAGGCCTCCATTGTGCCCTCACACCTCTGCATTCAAGATGGCAGAGGTCTGGGACACAATAGAGGAGCTCTGGGCACCACCCCTGGGGTGGTGATGGACAGGGGAGTGGTTACTCCCCTTTCCTTTGTCCAGTTTCGTGCCAGAGCAGGGGCTGGGGGATCCCTGAACCGGTGTAGACTGGCTTATGCAAGGAGGGCACCATCTGTGCAGTTTAAAGCCTTTCCAGAGGCTGGGGTAGGCTCCTCCTCCCCAGCCCTTAACACCTATTTCCAAAGGGAGAGGGTGTAACACCCTCTCTGAGGAAATTCTTTGTTCTGCCTTCCTGGGACTGGGCTGCCCAGACCCCAGGAGGGCAGAAGCCTGCCTGTGAGTTGGAGGCAGCGGTATTTGCAGTGAAAACCCCAGAGAGCTGGTTTGGTAGTACCCGGGGTCCATGCTGGAGCCCCGGGATGCATGGGATTGGCACCCCACTACCAGATTTGTCATGGGGGGACAATTCCATGATCTTAGACATGTTACATGGCCATATTCGGAGTTACCATTGTGAAGCTACATATAGGTATTGACCTATATGTATTGCACAAGTGTAATGGTGTGCCCGCACTCACAAAGTCTGTGGAAATTGCCCTGAAACAATATGGGGGCAGCTTGGCTTGTGCCAGTGTGCCCTCACACTTAGTAACTTTGCACCTAACCTTCACCAAGTGAGGGTTAGACATATAGGTGACTTATAGGTTACTTAAGTGCAGTGTAAAATGGCTGTGAAATAACGTGGATGTTATTTCACTCAGGCTGCAGTGGCAGTCTTGTGTAAGAATTGTACGAGCTCCCTATGGGTGGCAAACAAATGCTGCAGCCCATAGGGATCTCCTGGAACCCCAAAACCCTGGGTACCTAGGTACCATATACTAGGGAATTATAAGGGTGTTCCAGTGTGCCAATCAGAATTGGTGAAAATGGTCACTAGCCTGCAGTGACAATTTTAAAGCAGAGAGAGCATAAGCACTGAGGTTCTGGTTAGCAGAGCCTCAGTAACACAGTTAGGCACTACACAGGGATACATACAGGCCACAAACTATGAGCACTGGGGTCCTGGCTAGCAGGGTCCCAGTGAAACATATAAAACACACTGACAAATAGGGTTTCCACTATGAGCACTGGGGTCCTGGCTAGAAGGATCCCAGTGAGACAATAAAAACACCCTGACATATACTCACAAACAGGCCAAAAGTGGGGGTAACAAGGATAGAAAGAGGCTACCTTCCTACACTGGGTCACTTGAGTAGGTCCAGTTGGCAGATTGCCTTGTGTATTCCTCCCAGGCAGCCACGCATAGGGGGACTGGAAGTTGGCAGGATGTGCACAGCCCTACTTGCATTTCAAAGACACAGCCTCAGCTCACATACAAGGAACCTCACACAAGTTCATTGTGATTGCCAACAACCTGATACCAGGGCAGGGAAGGGAGTAAGTTCCAGCCATTTCCATCAGGGGGCAAACTCCACAAGATTCTTCCACTACGAAGCTGGCACCATGTATAATAAGGACCCACAGACCCACTCTATAGTTCACTTCTGTACCTGCAGTTGGACTTTCAGTGGACTGCCCTGCTATATGTGGCCTGCTGTGTACTTCGGAGGACTTTCCTCTTGCACCAAGAGGACTGTTGTGATGCCTGAAGCCTGCCTTGTGCCCCTCAGAGGACCTCCCTGTTGCTTGAGATCTGTTTTCCTGCTTAAACCCAAGGCTACTTCCATAGTGACTCAAAACGCTAGTTGGCTGGTCTCCTGATCAGAGCCTCAGGGACAAAAAAGGCTCCAACCATCTTGAACCCACATCTGGACTAGGCCACAGTGAATCTGGCCCTCCATGTGGTGCCTCTCCAGTCCTGGACCCTTGGAAGTGGTGCTCAAGTGTCGAGATAGCCCAAATCTAAAACTTGGGACTTAAAGCAAAAAGTGCTCTGAAAACTCAGAGAAGACCGAGACCTACCTGCTTGCTGATCAACCCAAGGTGCATCACCGGTTGGCCTGATTTCTCGGAAGCTCCTGCTATGTTCTTCAATCCCTGTTGGCTGTAGCCTGTAGGTTGTCCTGCAGCAGGTTTTTGACTTCCGTTAAAGAGAGTAAGGGCCTGATAGATGTTGGTGGTAACAATCCAGTCATTGACTTTTCAACTAAAAACCCATCTGCCGCTGTGGTAACATGTTAGTCGCATTGTACTCGCAAAATGTTATTGTTTGTAATTCATTGTGCTCAGGCATGGACTGAACTCTGGTGGTGATTTCAACAGGGAGTCAATCACGGTTGGACTTGCTTGCCAGAAGGGTGTACTCATGCTGTGGGTGATGTATGCTCAATAAACTGGATTTATCTCTTTTCTACTGCTGCATTTGGCAACTAGGGAACCCACCACCGCACCCACAGCTGCATTTTCAGGATTTCAGCTGCCTTTCACGTTCGTCTTCCACAGCGGGACAAGGCTTGTGAGGCTGTGAAAGTGTGCACTGTTAATCTTTCTCCCCGTAGGCATAAAGGTTTCATGGCAAAGTCTAACTGCAGGGGTTCAAGTGGCGCTGTATTTCTGGGACCATTTTGGTTGGCGATATGGTGGTCAGAATGCGACTCCTTCATCAGTTGTAGTTGCACGTACTCTTGGACGCCGTGACCCGACCTTGTCATTTGTATGCAACATCAGGCTTCCCCGCACCCCGTTACTTCTTCGTGCAACCACTTTATACGCCATAATTTTATCGTGAAAGTACCATACATCTCCTGAGCACCTTTTAGTGCATTCTCGACCCCTGAGACTGGAATGGGAGGTAAATGATTTTCTTGCCTTACAGCTGCATTTCAATTTGTTCGATTGTTATCAACTTGATACACTGCATTATACATTGGTTACTGGTAGCCTCCAAACTTGTAAAGTGTATTTACTCATTTGTACAGTATCCATTATGGCAACTCTGCGCCAAATTACCCAGTCACCACCATTTTTCAGCAAGCAGGCAAACCAACCATGAAGTGGTCACAATGGTTTAGGTTGTTTGAAAACCATTTGGTGGCCATTGACGTGAATGGGTGTAATCTGTCACACAAATTAGCAAATTATTATTTGGCAGTATTGGTCAAACAGAGCAACAGATTTTTGACAGTTTACCAGCCATACCTTCTCCAAATAAGCAATCTGGTGATGGCCAGTTGAATGTATATCAAGAGGGTATAGCCAGGCTAAAGAAAACATTTCAGACGAGTCTTGTATTATATTGGGGTGCCATAATTTTATAAACAGAAGATAAGAATGAAAATTTAGATATGTATATCTCATCACAGTTTTGGCAGCCACATGTGAATTTAGTCCCAACTTGGATTATTACATTCAAGACCAGTTTTTATTCAATTGCGCATCAAGAAAAAAACAAGAGAGACTAATGAGCTGTAGGAATACCTCACTTTCAGAAGTCATTGACCTTACTTTAAGTTTTGAGAGATCTTTAATATCTACCAAAATTATGCAACGTTGAGTCTGCTACTAATGCAGTTCAAGATGGCTCATTGTCCTTTGTTAAATCTTCAGGAAAAGCGTCAAGACCTTCAAACAAACAATCATCTACGTCCTGTTAAAGATGTGGATCAAAAAGTAATTTGTGCAATTTTCCTTAATACCCAGCTATTGGAAAACATTTAAGTTGTGTTAAAAAAAAAAAAAAAGCGGCCACTTTCAGAGGGTGTGTGCAAAAGAACCAAAAAAGGCTGTGAGAGTTCGTAGTGTGGATGTAGAGGCTGACACATGGGCTGACTCGCTTAATAATATAATTTTAACAGTTGAATGCATTGACAAAAAGAAACCAGTTAAGGGTCCAGTTGTGGACTGCCATTAGTAACAATTTTCACTTATAAGTCATGGCGGATTACGGATCCCCCATAACTATTTAAGGAGATACAATATTGTGTGAAAATTGGGATAGAAGGTTTCCTTTGTTACAACATGACGCTAACCCAGAAGCATTTGGAGACAACAAAATGGACATTGTAGGGCATTTTGTATCTAAAGTACAGTGTTTAGGCACAGAAATGAATACAAAAGTGTACATGGAAAAAATATAATTGGGTGGAGAGATCTGGCGAGCTCGGGTCTGCTCCTCGTACACAGTTCAGAGAACCCAGTGGTGGTCGGTGAGTCACCTATTTGTCAGGTAGATTGTGGCCTAGACTCCATCAAGGAGATTTGTCTGAATTTCAAATGGTGTTTAGCAACCAAGTAGAGGTAGTTAAATGAGTTGAACATCACATTAGGTTAATACCTCATGCACAAACAGTAGCACATAAATTGCGGCCCGCGCCCATAAACATCAGGGAAGACTTAAGGAGCACTTTAAAAAAATCTTTGTTCACACTTCATCATTCAACCTACAGGCTCCTCGCAGAGAGTGGCTCGCATCGTGGTAGCGAAGAAAAGATCTGGAGGGATCAAATTATGTGTTGGTTTATTCTTGTTGAATAAAAATATCTTTATAGACTACCACCAACTATCTAAGATACATGATCTGCTAGCCAAGTTAGGAGACGTTAAGTGGTTCTCACTGATAGACATAAGATCAGCCTGTCATCAAATCTTGTTAACAGCCGAGTTCCAAGAGCTGACGACCTTTGTGACTCCTTTTGGGGCTAAAAAATTCCTTGGTTTACCTTTTGGACAGGTGTCATCGGCCAGCGTATTCGAAAAGTTAATGGACAGCTTGTTTCAAGGTATAAAGAGGATACAGGCCTATCAAGATGACATCCTGAAATTTGCAGAGACTTTGGAGGAACACAATTACATTTTAAGGGAAATGTTATCCATTTTAGATAATAGGGGTATGATGGTCAGGCTTGACAAATGTAAATTTGCAACAAATGTGTTAGATTATTTAGGCCACATGGTGTCATTTATGGGTATAAACACAAGTTTTCAGTCATTACAGCAATTAAAGAAGCCAAAGCACCCACAGACAAAGATTCTGTCGCTCTTTCTTTGGACTAGCAGAATACTACGCACGCTTAGTACCAAACTATGTTCAAGCCGTTGAACAATTATGAGTTTTACTTCGGAAGGGACAGAAATGTGTGCGGACAAGTGAAGTGCAAAAGGCTTTTACCAAAGTAAAAGATTTAATCATATCAGCACCTACACTACATGCCTTTTGTGACAATTGTATGCCAACTATAATGGTAAATGCTAGCAGCTTGGATGCTGTTCTGAGGAAAAGGGTTAATGGGTGTGAACAAACAGTGGCTTTTTCTTCCAGGGCACGGAAGAAATTTGAGGGTCAATACAGTGCGATTGAGCATGAACAACTTGTGTGTGCATGGGCAGTGCAAAAGTTTAAAATTTACATCTGGGGAGGCAAATTTGAATTGTGCACTGACCATAAACCTTTGGTTGACATCTTCAACAACTTAAATAGTAATAAAATGTCTGCCAGATTCACTAGATTAGTGTCTAAGCTGCAGGAGTACAATTTCATGATTAGGCATATACCCGGAGGAAAGAACGTCTGTGCCAATTGCTTGTCTAGAATACCTTTGGATTGTGAAGAAGATGAGTTGTATTCGGATGATGTTGAATGTGTGGTGCTTGTTGGATGCATTGGCTGAGTATGAGTCAGCAATATATGAAAACGAGTGGGTGAAAACATGCACAAAAGATCAAACATTAGTAGAAACTATTGAGTATATTACTCATAAATAGCTAGATGCTAGATGTTTGAAGGGTGAGTTGAAAACCTTTTCACAAATAGCTGATGAATTGTCTGTAGAGAGTGGTATTGTACTTCGGGCTTTGGTATTGTTTGTTCCACCGGCTGCATTATGACATGCAGTCATAGCTAAAGTACACCAGGGGCATCTGGGCAACACAAAATCCTGTATGAAGATAAAAACAACACTATTGGTGGCCATCTATAGACAATCAGATCAGAATTGTGATAGACAAATGTCTACAAGTGACTACTCTCGGATAAACATGGGGGAACAGTTCAGGTACCACTACATCCCACTCAGTTTCCCAAAGCAGCTTGGGAAAAAATAGGTTTAGACTTTTCAGGACCTTATTCAGAGCTGGCTAAAAATATCAGATTCGTGATTCTAGCTGTGGAATATATTTCAAAATGGATGTAATATAAATTTGTAGAAGCACCAGCCACTGAGACAACCATTGGATTTCTTAAGAAGGTAGTTTTGATAGCGGGAGCTCCTTAACTCATTGTTACCAATAATGGAACACATTTTGTGTCTGAGCAGGTGTATCTTTACTCACCCACATCAAATGGTCTAGGTGAACATGGTAATAAGGTGATATATGTGGGTGTGCAGACTGCCATTGCATCAGGATTGAATGTAAGTGAATTTGTCAAGCAGAAAGTGTGGAGTTATAATATGTCTCCACATTGTGCTACAGCAGACACACCATTCCTTTTGCTTAGAAGTAGAGAGGTACACACATCTCTAATTCCACCTTAGTGAGAAGAAAAAGATAGCATCAAGGGAAAGGTCATACAAAGATCAAGTCTAGGGTAGCCATTGAACAAGCGATGATGAAGCATACCTTTGACAACAAGTATTGCCCTCCTGATACCAACCTGTCAGTTGGTGATTGGGTTTTAATCAAGAGCCCTCTTAGAATTAAAAATGTAGAGTCCAAATATTTGTTGCCAGTACAAGTTAGCGAGGTCAGCAAGGGGGCAGGAATGATTAATTGCAGGCAAGGGTTGGTGGAACAAGAGACAACTGGTGAAGGTCACACCCGAGCAAGCTGATATTGTGCAATGAAGGAAAAGTTTGGGGATGACTTTGATAGGGCAAATTGATTATAACATAATGAGAAACAAAAAAACAAGACTTGGAATGGTGTGGTGTCAGGTACACAAGATTTGTCGTCAAGGTCTGTTCAGAGCAATATTAGTGTATTTTTATTTTGTGTTAATAGATTTTTTTTGTTTTTGCTATGGGGGATGGTGCTGTGGTGTGTAAAACAGTTTTTAGAGATGTTATTAGTTGCATTGTACATGTGGCATGTTATTGTTTGTAATTAATTGTGCTGGCTCATGGAATGGACTCTGGTGGTCAGCCACGGTTGGATTTGCTTGCCAGAAGGGCATACTCATGCTGAGGGTAATGTTCTATACTCAATAAACTGGATTTAACTCTTCTCTAGTATGGTTTTCTACTGCTGTAGATTCTGTGTGTCACTTGCATGTGAGACTGATGTTGTGTATGTTGTGTTGCTGTGTGACATTCAGGTGAGTATTGTTATTATGTGGTGGTTGTTGTTGTGCTGTGTGTAGTTGTACTTGTGCGTGAGTGTGTGTAGCTGAGGGTGTACTTCTGTTGGTTGTTGTGGTTGTGCCATGTGTGTATTTTGTGCCATGGATGTATGTCATAGTGTGTTTTTGGCATGTACGGGTTGTGTTGTGTTGGAATGGCGATGGGTTGTTTTGTGTTTCTGGTGTGTTGTGCAGTGTGTACTGCAGGGGTACACATAAGGCTAAGGGACAGTAGGCCATTTGTGCAAGAAAGTTGCGCATCAGCTTTGATGCAGCACTTTTCTTGCGCCTCCCTAATGACACCATGTGTGTGCAGAATTTACAATACGGCGCACCATGGTGCATGTTAGGAGAATAGCAACATAATTTATGGCGTTTCTGTGGTACTTTGCAGGGTTAACACCATAAATTGTGACTCTAATTCTGCAAAGTAAAAGGAGGCCCATTGAAAGTAATCAGTGTGGCAGGCGTTAAAAATGACGCAGTGAAATGTTGTAAACTTCACTGTGCCATTTTTACGGGCCTCGCTGCATGAGAACGCCCCCCTTGAGTATATTATGCCTGGCACCTTGTATGCATGCATTGCGCCACTTTGTAAATACAACAAACAAAATATCCAGAAGGGATAAATATATACCCAACTATCAAAGCAAAAACCTAAATTTTTCACTGAAAAATAATTTCTTTATTACAGTTAAAGCAATTTAGTCATAGTGTCAACAAATTACCTGTGAACCTAAAAATCTAATACACAAAAATATAACACAATAAATTCTAAATATATACAGATCCTACACATAAAGAAAACAACCAACGATTCCGTGCGGGCACCGTAATACATAAAACATAGGCTGCTTAGCCATCCAGTGGCAAGCAGTCACAGAAAAAGGTAGTGACAGTAGTCCAAGGAAAGTATCTAGTCTCAGTGAGAGAAAACAATCACTGGAAAGATGTCCGATACAGTCCACAGATTATTAAATCCAAGAATTCAGGAATTCCAACAGTCACTCCTTGGAAATTACAGTCGACGCGTTTCGGCCTTAAGAAATCCGGCCTCCTCAGGACAGTGGAAACTTGAGCAAAGAGCTCCGCTCGTGGCCCACCTTCTTCTCGATTATCCTGGTCCCTTGCGGGCGTAACACCGAAGAGGCTTCCCACCCCTGAACCGGGGGTGGCCCCTAGAAACTAGGACTCGCGGCAGCTGGCCCCGTGACGGTCTGACGGGACAGGAGAAGCAAGGCGCAACCTGCGCACCGGGCCGAAAAACGGATTGGCCCAGCCGAGGTGGGTGCGGCGCACACGCGGCAGCGGGGCGGCCTCGCTTGACTTCCCCGTGAAGTCGCTGGGAAGCCGGGGTTGCGGAGCCCGGGCTGCGGCACGGCCGGACGGCGGTCGATATGACCGCGACCCGGCGAGACGGCCCGTAAGCAGGGGGACGCACAGAGGACGAGCGCAACCCCCCGACCAAGGTGTGGCGCCCAGGGCGTCCTGCCGCGGCATTTCTTTCGCCCAGAGCGGCCAGTACGCGCGGGCTGAACCCCCCCTCGCGGGACTGAACCCCGATCGCACCGGCACCAGGACCAGGCGCAGGCTAGCACACATCGTTTGCCCCTAGCCTGGGGCCGCAGAGCGCGAACGTGCACCTGAAGGGGACCCGGCCCCCGAGACTTCTCCTTGGTCCCCCGCTGGAAGCGGGCGCCGGGTCCGCCGAGGCTGCGAGTGGCCACCCCTCAACCCTGCACTGATAATCGGAGCAGGAACACACAAGGCCCTCGTGGATGCACCCAGCCTGGTGCCTCGGACTGGAGCCGCGGAGGTGGCCAGGAGCTAGGCCTTGTCTAACAACAGTCTGAATTATCCTGCAACAAGCAACAACAAAACAACCATAAGGAAATAAGAAAAGGGAAACAGGGAGACCTAAGTGGGGGACTCAGAACTAGGTGAAAAAAACAAGATAACAAATTTTAAAAAAAGAGGAAAAAATAAGACAAAGCAAGTGGGCAGAACGCTGCGCAGGAAAAGTGGAATCAAGACAATAATAAATTAAAGACATAAAACGATTACACCAGGCCACACAATAGCAAGTCACAAACCAATAAAGGAAGGGTCTACCGCAACTGGACCAAACTAAAGGTGGCCAGCGTTCAATCAGGCACTGACGAATAAGCAGAGCACCTAGCAACAATTGTGCCTCAAGCAGCAAGCAACCACACTAAACTTCGGGCAGCTCTTAGGAGAGCTCAACCACGATTGCACCCCCGGACACTCTCGATTCACCCACTCTTTGCGCGCAAAGCCCTCCGTCTCGCCCTGCCAGGGTTCGCAGGTGACCTCTCGCAACCTAGCCCCCCCGGCTACGCAGTGAGCACCATGGTCAAACCAAAGCACCCCAAAACGGGGACTTCCACGGAAGGAGAACCCCACCCTTCCGCAGGCCACTCGGATATGCAATCTGCAACACTGCTCCAACTGAGCGAAACACTACGCACCCACTCTCTGCAGTTCAATAAAATCATGCAGGCAATAATTGAAACTAAAACCTCGCTGGAAGGGAAAATCGATGCTGCGGCGCTGGAGGTCTCCCTGCTCCGTGCTGACCACGCAAGCTGACGACAGAGTGCACAACACAGAACTGTCGCTAAAAACTGTTCAACCGGAGATGGCAGACATGAAAAACTAATTCAAACAAATGGAAACTGAACTGGCGCAGCTGCAGCGCAGGGCTGAAGAGGCAGAGGGACGCTCAATACGCAATAATATTAGATTTATTGGCATCACGGAACGACTGGAACTACCCAATGCCGAGGATTTCATGGAAACCTGGCTGAAAGACATAATGAAAATACAAGATGCCACTAAAACACCAATGATAGAGAGAGCCCACAGAATACCGGGCAGGCCCCCGCGGCCTGGAGCTCAACCTCGACCCTTGATAGCCCGGTTCCTTAACCTCAGAGATAGAGATTCTGTCCTTCAACACTTTAGAACCTCTAACCAAATCAGCTTGCAAAACAATAATGTGTCTGCCTACCCGGACTACACGTTGGAAGTACAATGCAGAAGAGCAACTTTTGTCAAAATCAAACAACTCTTGCGGCAACATAGCATTAGCTACTCTCTTATGTTTCCAGCCCGCCTGCGTATTACCATTGACAAGAAAACATTCATGTTTCCTACCCCAGAGGACGCAAGGACATGGATCCACGCTAAAGGACTGATCAGCCCTCCAACGGAAAAGGCAACAACTGAAGAATGGATAACCCCCAGCGGCAGGAGGAAAAAACAAAACAAGGCAACATCGCACCCAACGAAATCACAAATGGAAGCCGACCAAGCAGATATACTAAGGGAAACCAGCACATTCACCCGATCACAAACCGATACCAGGAGCGAGACGGACATCACCGACAGCGGATCCCCTGGAGGGTAATCTAGTGCATCCTTCTCCGCCCTACTGGCCGGCCCTGACTTCACCCCGCGCTCTGCGGACAAACTCTGGGACCCAAGTGCGAACTCCGGTTGCGCCCTCATGGCGACCCATGCAGGGGAGCACATGGCCCCCCTTTCCCTGCGGCCGCGCGGGGAGTCTTGCAGCTTCCTCGGCCGAGTTTCAATGGATCACTAAAGCAGACGCGACCACAACCTTGCCCACGCAGGGACAGAACTATCCTGGAGATGGGCCTTTTGATGCCCAGCTTCTATATAAACCCACGCTCCCCGACACCCCAACTACCTCCGTATGGAACTTAACCTCCCAGACTGCAGTTTAGGCACTGGTTGTGCCACTATGTTTACTCTCTGGCTTTACCCGAAATATCCTTTTGCTCGTTATCTCTCCCCTTTTCACTATCCCTACTTTTTTTTGATAATGTTTTCTTTCAGACCTGGTGGGACTGACTGGGGGGGTGGGTTGCGGGGGGGATTCGTGAGAGGGACGCGCACATTAGACTAGCGGAAGTTAGCAGACGCACCTGGGGCTGGGACCCCGGGATCACAAAGGTAGGCGCGCTATAACCCAACCCAACATGATGAATAAGGAACCAATATACAATATAATGACTTGGAACATTAAGGGAATGGCGGGAATAAGAAAGCGCAATAGGATATATGCACACTTAAAACAACATCATATCCACATAGGAATTCTCCAAGAAACGCACATCACCTCTGGAGATGTCCCATGGTTAGAAAGGAGGTGGGCCGGACAGATCTATGGATCTGGAAACTCATCATTCGCTACAGGGATCCTGATATGGATAGCCCCAGGGGTCCCTTATGTGGTACAGCGCAGCGTCCCCGACAAAGAAGGCAGGTACATACACTTAACAGGCCACTTGGACGGGGAACTAGTAGTACTAAATGGTCTGTACGTCCCGAACGTTGAACAGAGTGAATTCCTACGAAAAACGATCTCATACTTATCAAACGACCTTCCCTCAACATGCATTTGGGGCGGGGACATGAACTGTGTTCAACAAATAGACATGGATAGATCATACCCTCCCATAGCAGCCTCCCCAATAACTAAAAACTCGCAGATATTGTGCCAATGGATATCAGACTGCCGTCTGACAGACATTTGGAGAAACCTACATCCTCGTGATTGCGAATACTCCTACTACTCCCCGGTACATCTCCTCCACACCCGCATAGACCTTATTCTTACCTCACAAGACATCACTCAAAGGATTACAGGCGCCGAGTATGCCGCTAGGGTAATCTCGGATCACTCCCCACTTAACGCCCATATTAGATGGGGTAGACCGCGCGCTTGCATCCCAACCTGGCGCCTCCAGTCCCAATTATTACAAGATCCCCCATTTAAGGCGGAGTTAGCCACACTCATTTCCTCTTACTTTACCCAAAACGAGGGGACAACGAGCTCCAGATCAATCGAATGGGATGCACACAAGGCAGTCATTAGAGGAGCATGTATTTCAGCAACAGTCGGTGTACGTTAAACACTAGTACGTGAGCTTAGCAACCTGGAAAAGGAAGTACACTCTTCTGAGAGTAACTTTGCTAGGGGCGAGATTACACAAATAGAGCTAACTAGGAAGCGCTCGCAATGGAACAACGCTGACAAATGATTAGGACTGTTTGATTATCGCCACTACTTGGCCCGAATACACGCTGAAGGTGACAGATCGGGTAACCTACAGTCATGGCTCACACATAACGACCGCCGGAACTCCCCCATAGGAGCCATCCGTCTAGATACAGGATTAATCGTAAACGCCCAAGCTGATGTCAACACAGCCTTCAAGGAGTACTACAGTACACTTTATAAAGCTCCCCCCCACCCGAAACACTACTGTGTGAGTTTTTCGGTAGTATCAGGCTGAATTGCCTAACCACCGCACAGGTGGCTGACCTGGATAGACAGATAGATATCACCGAGATACAACAAGCTCTAAAACAACTACCACAAGGCAAAGCACCCGGTAGCGATGGACTACCCATTGAATACTACTGCACGTTCCCGACTCAAACACTAACTCCATACCTAGAGATGCTATACGAGGCCCTAAAACGTGGACAGCTACCTGACTCATGCCGAGAAGCACTGATAGCAGTGCTTCCTAAACCGGGGCGAGACCCACTTGACGTACGCTCATACAGGCCACTATCGTTATTGAACACAGATTGTAAACTACTCGGTAAACTCCTAGCCAACCGCTTACTCCCATGCATGTCAGACTTGAGACACCGCGATCAGTCCGGTTTTATACCTGGTCGGAGCACATTCAGCAACATTCAAAACTTATTGCGCCTAATGGCAAACTCACCAGTGGACGACTATGCCCAAGTAGCAGTCTCACTGGACATAGAAAAAGCATTCGACACGCTAGGATGGCCCTTCCTGATGGAAACACTACACCGCATGGGCTTCGGACGGATATTTATTAGCTGGGTAAGGGTACTCTATACTAATCCATCAGCGAGAGTTAAAACAGGCGACATGATCTCTCAATCGTTTATTATTGAGAGAGGCACCAGACAGGGATGCCCATTATCCCCACTTTTATTTGCCCTTGCAATTGAACCACTAGAAGCCCACTTACAGGCGGTAGCCCCTCTGTGGGGCGTCCGTGATGACTACATATACCGCATAGTGTCTTTATACGCTGACGATGCACTGATCTTTCTCCGTGACCACACGAAATCCCTGCCCGACTTACTGAAATTACTACGTAAGTTTAGCACACTGGCTGGGTTGAAGGTGAACTGGTCAAAATCGTGCATATTTCCTATGTGCCCTGTCCCTGAAATGCACAGACTGCCCTCTAACCCGGGGGATCTGAAGTGGTGTTACACTACCTTCAAATACTTAGGTGTAAACATATACCATGACACACAGGACCTCAGGGACGGCAATCTAGGGCGAGCGATCAGATCCATCAGAGGCTCCTTGCCCTTTTGGTACACACTCCCACTATCACCAATGGGCAGAGTAGCCATAGCAAAGATGATAATTCTACCTCGCCTGTTGTATTTCTTCATGGCCCTCCCACTGGCTCTACCAGCCTCCTTCTTTAAACCACTGAATAGCTTACTAATAGATCTCATATGGGGCAATGGAAGGCGACGAGTAGCATTGTCAAAAATATACCAACCACTAACATTGGACGGAATGGGAGCACCTAGATTTGAACTGTACTATGTATCTTCCCACTTACAATGGATATCCACCTGGCTCGGCCGCCCTGATAGCGCTGAATCACAATCGATTCTATCGTCTCTAGGGAATGTGGGATTAATACATTACCTGATGAATCGTGAGTCCCCCAAACACCCACGAAATATTCTATTGAAAACTGCGCATTGGATATGGGGCCGCCACGTGCTAACTGGCAATAAAACACCACAGTATTCCCCCAGAATACCATTATTAGTCATTCAGAAACTTTGCGACATAGCAGCTAAGGTAGGCCTGAACGGATGGTTCGACAAGGGAATACGCACCATCGGAGACATTTATAATGAAGGACGCCTCCTAACCTTTAAAGCCTTATCTGACAAACATAATCTGGGGCAAGGAAGCTTTATAGCATTCGGAGCAGTGTGACAGGCACTATGGTCCCGCTGGAATAGTGGAAGCTCTGAACCAAACGTCTCCCCCAGATTGCATGATTTGCTAGGAAGCATAGAGGAACCAATAAATGTACCAAGAGCATACACAATTTTAACTTCCCACCTGGAACACAAACAAGAACAAGCAAAGAATAGATGGGATGCGGTGCTAGCAGAGCCCTTATTGCAGCCTGCATCGAGTCAGGCTTTGAAAATGATAAAAGAGGTATCACGCAACCCGCGTTTCCGTTACACTCAGTTTAATTATTTGCACCAAACATACCTATCACCCCACCGTATAACTCGCATGTTCCCTCAATCGATGCAGACATGCCCCACATGCGCTACCCCCGAGGCCACCTTTTACCATATGACCTGGGAGTGCCCCCCAATCCAAAAGGTATGGTGCGACATAATAACATTGTTTTCTGATTGGACAGCCGTTACACTGTCCCCCACCCCGGAGTTATGTTTATTGGGTATAGGCCCGAGCCTTAAAAATCGGAAACAAACACTCAGAAGCATAGCATTAGCGCTGGTGATGGACAGACGCCTCATAGCCATGCACTGGAAAGCCCCGGTCGCGCCGTGCATCGATCAATGGCAAGCTGAACTGCTGCGCTGGGCCAAGGCCGAGGCTAGGACGCAGCAGCTTCTATTAGAAAAAGGAATCCCGACCAAAGGTCTCGACACCTGGAACTCCTTCGTAGCAACCATAGAAAGCAAAGATGACGAACGTCCGCCCTAAACATTCTCCCAAAACAACATAACCCAGGTGACAATTGAGCCGAATACTCCCAAATAACAGTACTCCCCCATAAACAATACGCAGTCGCTCTCCAACATACTTTAGGCAAATTAACACACAGGGGAGCCTAACCACAACACAAGCCTATGAACATGCAACAAAAAACTAAATAGGCGGAAAATGTAGAGAGATGGAGGGAAAAATAAAAGGGGACGGGGACTCATAGTGACTGCACTAAGGTTGCACTTCCTAATAGGGGGCTTCCCCCCAACAGTAACACCAGCCTCCTAAAGGCCTCCGGTCATCCGCTCCCCCCTCTGTCTCCCACCACCCGGGTGCCCCCTGCGGTCCCTTGGACCCCCTCCACCCCCTCACCCACTGTACTTTTTCTCTATTTCTCCCTCATTCATAGATCTCTTGTGCAACAGGGTACGTTAGACAGATGCTAGGCCCGGGCCCTGCTCCCTCACCCCGGCTGGCGGCATCTCGGGTCCCCCAGCGGCGGTGCGGACGGGGGCAGGGGGCACATCAGCTATGGAATGGTAAATGTAGCCGTCTAGTGCGGCGCAAAGTGTATACCCCCTGTATCGTGTTATACCCCCATATATCTTTCATTTGTGGTCATCTGCTGTGTGATATAACAATACAAATAAATTTTTTTAAAAGCAAGAACTTCTGCCTCTTGTTTGCAATTGTCTGAAGATAAATTGCAGGGCGTGCAGGTAATTGCTGTGGGTTTATACTCAGCCTATTGCAACTGTCTTCCATTCGTGCCTTTATTCTGCCCCGGGGAGATATTGGATAAACTGTCCTGGTTAGAAGAGTATTCTGGGGTGCCTAATCTAACAATGGTCATTTTAATATACGTAAGCCATGAAATATCCAAATCATTATCCAGATTCACGCAATCCATGAGAATTAGTTTGGATTCTTCCAAATTCTGATCCAGAGGAACAAAGGCTGCAGCTTAATCTGGTCTTCATTGCGGCTGAGCATAACCTCACCATGGCAAAAAGCCATAGCTGTAAATTGTGGAACTGCGAGTAGCCTTCTAATAAACTTATTTTCCACAGCTTGAAGAGATTTACAATTGGCATCACCCCAGATACCGGCACCGAATAAAGCAACAGACAAACATTTACTTTTAAAAATACAGAGTAGATCATTGACTGGTTTGTGCCCCAACCTTTTAGAAAATCTAAAAACTGCATCAGTCGCCCTTTGAAATTGGAGTCTTGCGTTTAGCAAAAATCTCCAATTAAAATGTACATCTGTTGGTACTCCCAAGTGTGTAAATTGAGGGGTCTTCACCAGCAAGTATAAATGTCCTAGTCATAGATACGTTTGGACCCCATTTCATTAGAAAGGACTTCATACGATTTGTCTGGAGTGCACCGTACGCTGCCCTTGCTATAAGGACAGCATCATCTGCATACACTAACACAGGAACTTGTTTCAAATGAACCCTTGGGATGGCATTCCCCATTCTTATCAAGTACTCCCCAAGACCATTAATATAGATTAAGAAAAGAAAAGGGGCCAATACACAACCCCGTCTAACCCGTACTACATATGGAAATTCTTACCCACTCCTGTAGCGGACTCTGCCCCACATAACTCCAAAACAATCTGCCCCCCTCCAATAAAAAACAATCTGCCCCACTCCAATCCATTCCACCTCACCTCACCCCAATGCAATCCACCCCACTCCTTCCCAATTCATCCCACTGCAATCCACCACAATCTACTTCACATCAGTCCTCCCCAATCCAGACCACTCCAATCCACCCCATTCCAGCCCAATTCAATCTACCACACTGCAATCCATTCGACCCCACTCCAATCCACACAATCCAACCCACTCCAGTCCAGCCCACCCCACTACACTCCAACCCACCCCACTCCAATCCAACCCACCCCACTCCAACCCACCCTAATTCAATCTAGTCTAATCCACCCTCCTCACTCCAGTCCATCCCACTCCAATCCACCTTAATCCTCCATAGTCCAATCCAGTTCACCTTAATCCACCCCATTTCAAACAAATAAATCCCACACCACCTTAATTCACCCCACTCCAACTCAATTCACCCCACTCCACACCAATCCAAACCACCGCAGTCCACACCAATCTAACCCACCACTCTCCAATCCAATCCACCCCACCCAAACCAATCCAGTATACCATACTCAATCCAATCCACCTCATTCTATTGCTGTCCACTCTACTCCGGGCCAGTTGACCCCCACTCAGTCCAGTCCACCCCAACTCAATGCATGCCACCCCACTCCAATCCCCAGCCTACCACACCCCAATACAATCTAACCCACCCACCCCAATACAATCTACCATATCCATTCCATATCACCCTTCTCCAATCCAGTCAGCCCCACTCCAATCCGCTCCTGCCCACTATACTCAATCCACCACACTCTACTCCAATCCACCTCACTCTACTCCAGTCCGCCCCACTCTGCTCCAACCCGTCACACTTTGCTCCAACCCGCCACACTTTGCTCCAACCCGCCACACTCTATTCCACCCTAATCCAATCCAATCCAATCCATTCCGATCCATCTTAATCTAATCCACTTAAATTCAATCCATCCCAACCCAATCCGATCCACCCCACTCAGTTCCATCACAGTACAGTTCACTCCAGTCCAATCCACCTCACTTCAGTCAAACCTCAGTGCAATCCACCCCACTCCAATCCACTCCAATCCAACCCACCTCTGTGCACTTCACTCCATTCCACCCCACCTCAGTGCAATCTACCCCACCCCTATCCAAGCTACCCTACCCCAATACAATCCACCCCAACGGAATACAATCCACCTCACTCCAGTCCACCCCACCTCAATTCAGTCCTGTCAACCCCACCTCAGTTCAGTCCAGTCTATCCCACCCCAGTTCAGTCCACCCCACCCATTCCAGCCAGCCTACCCCTTCCAATGCAGCCCAATGCCACCCCTCTCCAACCCATCCACTCTGCCCCAGTCCCACCCCTCTCCAACCCATCCACTCCAGTCCAGTCCAACACACTCCACTCCAGTCTAATCCACCCCACTGCAATTCACCACTGTCTAAACCACCCCAATCCAATCCACCCCACCCTAGTCCTATTGTTTCCATCCAATCAATCCACCTCAATCTAGCCTAATCATCCCACTCTATTCCACCTCAGCCCATTTCAGTCCACTCCACTACCTCAGTCCACTCCAACCCACCCCCATGTTTCTACCCCCAGCTCATAGCACTGGGATGCACCTTAGTGAGCACATGTTGTGATATACAAGACTGTTTCATTCAAGGAGAGTTAGTGATCCTTGGTTGTTATTTTATTCAACCCTATATAGTCTATACAAGGCCTCAGCTCATTAGATTTCTCAGGAGCAAAGAACATCGAGGCACCAGCAAGAGAAGATTATACTAAAATGCCATTGTGTAGGTTTTCCTCAAGGCACTGCCTGAGAAATTCCTTTTCAGACTCAGAGAGGGAATACATTTGTCTGAAAGGAACTGTGACTCCAGGTGCATTTGGGATAGCATAGTCAAACTCTGCTTGGTGGCAAACAGTTATTTAGATTTTTCAAAGAGATCTGAGTAGTGGTGAGAATGATCAGGGATACTTTGAAGGGAATGTTTCATTCTTGGGTCTGAATGGTTCTTGGATTCAAACTCTTTGGAGTCCAGTAGCCCTCAGACGGGTAGCAATTAATATGGCAGAGCTGGTAAGATAAAGAAATAGTTTGATTTTTCTACTTAATATAACTGTTATGACATATTAAAGGAAGGGTTATGGGGTATTAACCAGTGTGATGGTTTGATTGTCTGATGCTGTGAGATTGTAATTGACAATTTCCTGGTGAGCGCTGAAAGTCAATCTTAAGGGAAGTGTCATTTATTTAACAGGTCTCAAGGCCAGTGGTATACCATCCACTGTTTGAATCTGTTCTAGAGACTCCTTAGCTGTGCATGGTTAAGTTCTTTCCTTTGCCCACAATTCATCTAGACATAATCCTCTAACCCCATTATGGAGAGGGTCAAAGCTGTTAATAAGGATTCCTTCTGGTAACCCAGTCTGGACCAGCAGGAGGAAAACTTAGAATAGGAATCTTCAGAAACTTCAATGAAAGGAACTTAATTAACCTGTCCTTTACTGTTTCATAAGGGGTGGGGCCTGTCATTTTCCAAGGACCGTTGAGGTCACAGTAGACAGGTTCGGATCACATGTTCATAAGAACCTCGATGCATACAGAGACTGTTATTTTGACAGTATGGTTGATGGACTTTGTAAGAGAACAGGGCAAGTTTGCATAGGCTCATCGCTTGAAAATGACAAAGGTCTTTCAGGGTAAATCTCAGTTCCAGTAGGTGTTGGTTGAGTTATTTGAACCTTTCATTTTAAGAAAGAGGACCATGGGCAGGGCCAGTTTGCATAGACCTTTCGCTTGACGATGTCAAAGGTCTTTCGGGGTATGTCTCAGTTCTTAAAGGTGCTGGTCTGGAGTAGTAGGCTACTGCAGTTGTTTGAACTTTTTGTCTCTCGAACCTGCGTTCTCGCAAGCTTGCATCCAGTTGGGTAGAGTAGACTAGTTTGTCCTTAATTTCTTCTTTCAGCCCTCTGTGAAAGAACGTTATCAAGGTTTCCTCAAACTATGTGGTATCAGCTGCATTTTGGCATAAAAGTGTTTTATAAGATATCTTTTCCACCTTGATGAATGTCATAAAGCACCTCTGTGGCTGAGAATTCAAGGTGTGCTCTCTCAGGCATTGGCTTAAATGCAGCTACAAAGGTGGTATTATTCCAGAGGAAGAGATTTTCAGCTGTCACTACAGGGGTTTCCCAGGCTAATGCCAGTCTGGACAAGGCACTGATTAGATATCCAACTTTAACTCAACCATTTTATTCGGATCACCAGAGAAGCTTTGAGTGCAGGAGAGGCCATTGTAACATCTGATGCGCTGGAAGTGAGGGCTTGACACAGTGCCTGTTTTTTGTCATGCAGTTGTAATTACTGCATCTGCTGGTAAATATTTTGGGCTAAGTACTAGGCTTGGTCCATCTCTTCAGCTGTCAGACTGGATGTCCGGTGTTGAAAACTGTCACAGGGCCTAGCTGAGTCTCTCAGGCTTTTTCTTGGTCTGGATGCTGAAGTCTTCGTAAACTTAGTCTGACAGAGGTATGGGTGACCCCTTCTAGGGCCACTTGTTGCAGACACTAGGTAGTGCCTAGCAGGAGGTGTCTTCTGGACGGAGCCCCCGGGCGGGGTAAAGGCCCAAAAGGAAAAGCCTCCATAGATTTGTGTGAGGCTCCAAGGCTGGTGACTATGTTCGTGACTCGATGAGGCAGTCTGAAGATGAAGTAAGTGGCATAAGCTGAAGTTCAGATTCACCATTAGGGGTCACTGTTGGAAGCAGTGGAACAAGGGTGGCACCTAAAGGAAGAGGGGTTGAAGAAACAGAAAAACTGGACTGGCCTAGATCCAGGGTAAACCCAAGAAATGTAAGAGCAAGGAAACACAACAAAGAACTACTCGAAGCACATTGAATCAAAGATTAGAAAAGATGTACTACTTTTATAGGAAAAAAACAGGATATTACATCAGGACAAGTTGGGCCTCCATATTGAATTGAGAAGGCTTGCTTAGCGGTCTGTAATGGGACGGCCACCTTGGAACAGGTTAAAAATCACCTTCTTAGAAGTCCTCACATAAGAGACTGTGGGAAGGAGAGAAGCCAGGCCGATGGAGGCGCTGAAGTTGTCTCGCATTGAAAGCCCCACTTGGAGAGGAACGACGGTAGAGGAATTCCATCTGCTGACCGGCCGCCTGAGGTACATTCTTGTTCGAAGAGTGTGGTGACTCGCTGACACTGTTAGGACTCTTTCTCTGCACTTGTAATGTAGAGGGAGAAGTGCATCCTGCCCTCCCGAGATACAATGGGGAAGAGATGACGGGGGGAACAGCACTGCTGTAGTGGTTTGAGAGCCTCACTCTAACCAAAAACAATCAATCGATCAATCAATCAAGGATTTATAGAGTGCACTAATCACCCGTTAGGGTCTCAAGGCGCTGGGGGGAGCTACTGGTCGTAGAGCCATGTCTTGAGGCGTTTCCTGAATGTCAAGAGGTCTTGGGTCTGGCAAAGGTGGAGTGGTAGGGAGTTCCAGGTCTTGGCGGCTAGGTGAGAGAAGGATCTTCCTCCGGCGGTGGTGCGGCGGATACGGGGTATGGAGGCGAGGGCGAGGCTGGCGGAGCGAAGATTGCGGGTGGGGTTGTGGAAGGTGAGTCTGTCGTTGAGGTAGGCTGGGCCTGTGTTTTGGAGGGCCTTGTGTGCATGGATGAGGAGTTTGAAGGTGATCCTCTTTGATACTGTAGCCAGTGAAGGTCTCTGAGGTGGGGGGAAATGTGGTCACGGCGTGGGATGTCCAGAATGAGGCGGGCGGATGCGTTCTGGATTCTTTACATTTTTGTTAGGAGTTTGGTTGTTATTCCTGCATATAGGGTGTTTCCGTAGTCCAATCGGCTGCTGACCAGGGCGTGGGTGACAGTTTTCCTGGTTTCGAAGGGAATCCACTTGAAGATTTTGCGGAGCATGCGGAGAGTGTTGTAGCAGGAAGAGGAGTTGGCATTGACCTGCTGAGTCATGCTGAGTGTGGAGTCCAAGATGAAGCCTAGGTTGCGTGCGTGGGTGGTGGGTGAGGGCGCGGTTCCTAGGGAGGTGGGCCACCAGGATTCATTCCAAGTTGAGGGGTTGGTGCCAAAGATGAGGATTTCTGTCTTGTCTGTGTTTAACTTGAGGTGGCTTGATTCCATCCTGCTGGCGATGGCGTGAAGTCCGTTGTGGAGGTTGTTCTTTGCAGTTGTAGGGTCTTTTGTGAGGGAGAGGATGAGCTGAGTGTCATCTGCGTAGGAAACTATGTTGATGTGGTAGGTTCTTGCGATGTTGGCGAGGGGGGCCATGTAAACGTTGAAGAGCGGGGGGCTGAGCGAAGATCCTTGGGGAATGCCACAGATGATTCTGGAGGCTTCTGACAGGAACGTTGGAAGGCGGACTCTCTGGGTTCTGCCTGAGAGAAATGACGAGATCCAGTCGAGTGCCTTGTCGCGGATTCCAGCGTTGTGGAGGCGTGTGCGGAGAGTGTGATGACATACCGTGTCGAAAGCTGCGGAGAGGTCCAGGAGGATGAGTGCTGCTGTTTCTCCTTCGTCGAGCATGGTCCTAATGTCGTCTGTGGCAGCAATGAGTGCAGTCTCAGTGCTGTGGTTTCTGCGGAATCCGGATTGGGAGGTGTCGAGTACCTTGCTGTCTTCCAGGAACCGGGATAGTTGGCTGTTTACAATTTTTTTGATGACCTTGGCTGGGAAGGTGAGGAGGGAGATCGGCCGGTAGTTCTTGGGGGCGTCTGGGTCTGCCTTTGGTTTCTTTAGCAGGGCGTTGATTTCTGCGTTCTTCCATCTTTCTGGGAAGGTGGCTGACTCGAAGGAGCTGTTGATGGTTTTGCAGAGGTGGGGGCGATGATGATGTTTGCCTTATTGAAGATATGGTGTGGGCAGGGGTCTGATGGTGATCCAGAGTGGATGGAGGCCATGGTGGTGGCGGTGTCCTCTATGTTGATGGGGGTCCAGGTGTTAAGGAGGTGGGTGTTGCTTGGAGTGTTGGGTTCTTGGGTGTTAGTAGTCAGCTGGTGGGTCTGGGGTTTGAAGCTATTGTGGATTTCTTCTATCTTTCGACGGAAGTGGGTTGCCAGTGAGTTGCAGAACTCCTGTGATGGCTGGGGTTCGTTGGAGCAGGTCCTGGGGGTGGAGAGCTCATTGACGATGCCGAAGAGCTCTTTACTGTTGTGAGCGTTGGCGTCAATGCGGTTTTTGAAGTGGGTCCTTTTGGTGGTGCGGATCAGTTGGTGATGTTTGCTTAGGGCATCCTTGAAAGCGATGTGGTTGGAGTTGGTAGGGTCAAGGTGCCAGGTTTTTTCCATTCTGCGACAAAGCCGTTTGGATTCCTGTAGTTCTGGGGTGAACCAGCTGGCCTTTATTCTGTGGGAGATGTTTGGGTGTTTTTTGAGCGGTGCAAGGTTGTTGGAGCAATCTTCTATTCAGCCATGCAGGTTGGTGGTGGCTATGTTGGGGTCCGGGATCCCAGGGGGTGGGGCCCGGGCGAGAGTGGAGATCAGTTGATCCGTTTATATTTTGCTATAGTTGCGTCGGGGTTGTGTGCAGTGGTGGTAGAGTGACTGGTTTTTGGTAGGAGAAGTGGATGCAGCGGTGGTCTGTCCAACTGACTTCGGTGGTGTGGCTGAAAGAGACGTGGTTGCTGGCTGAGAAGATGTGGTCGAGTGTGTGGCCTGCGGAGTGGGTGGGTGTAGTGACGAGTTGCTTGAGGCCGAAGTTGGCGAGGTTGTCGATTAGGTTGGTGGAGTTGATATTGTTGTTATTTTCTAGGTGGGAGTTTAGGTCACCAAAGAGGATGTAGTCTGTTGAGGCGAGGGCATGGGAGCTGATGGCGTCGGCGATGTCTATAATATCATTCGGGAAAACGGCTGCACCCTTTTTTTCTTCTAAGGTTACCTTCATCAAAAATTGGAAAACCAAAACAGCGCTTGCCAAACTGAAAGGCATTCTACGGAATTTGAACATGCCCTCCAGAGTGACAGAGGCCTTCAAAAATATACAATTGTCCTCCAATTCAATTTGGTGATACGCACTATTGTGATCTAGAGTGGAAAATACTGTGGCTCTCACCAAGGTGTACACCAGCTCATGCACATTAGGTGATGGATGCTTGTTGATCCATAGTTTATTATTGACACTTAGGGTCCAGACACAACCAAGTTCCCCTGCTTGAAGCACAAATGATTCAACATTTCTTTAACTTGCAAACTGCATGTTAAAGGTACTTTGCGGTCTTTGTGACTTTGTTGCATAGTAGGCATAAAAAACGATGTAGTGGGATGCGGCCTGAGCGGTTGCCAGTGAGATTAATTCAAGGATTCCACCCATCACCTTGTTGTTTTTGCATGTGTCCCATAAGTGCACCGGGTATGTACAAATGTGGGTCCCGGGCTCACTGTGCCATGGATTAAAGGTAGCCTGTCTGATGAGGGGTGATACCCTGAAACTAGTCCCAGGTTGCCTGTGTTTAGTCCAGGGAAAGCCTGGCCTGGCAGTTCGGGCTGGATTGTTTCCATGGAAAGCAGGGTCAAGACTGATATGCATATGTCTGTGTCCAAACTAGGGTGGTATGGTGGGCAAAGAAACAATGGATTGGGAAGTGGCCTTGAGCTATTCATTCAACCATTCCATACATCACCTTGTTCTTTTTGCATTGACCTGCACATCATGCATCATCTCTGCTAATCCACAACTTAGAAGTGGTTGCCTTTGCCAAATTTAGCACAATAGTTGTCTCACATAGATGGTGGAGAACCACAACCCAACACTAGTGTCAAAAAACCCTACAAATATAGCTGCACCCTCCTTGCAGGAGTACATGTAAGTTAGGCCCGCTGCTTACTCTTGCTGTTTGCCAATGTAAAGAAGGCTGTGGCACGGCAAATATAAGTGTTAGAAATGGGGTCTCTGGTTGGCAGTCAGTTTGCACTCTGTCCAAGCAGGGACTCTAACTCTAGTTAGGGTAAGGGAGATACATAGCTCAGATAACCACTGCTTACCCACTTGGTGGATTGGCACAAGCAGCCAGGCTTATCTCAGAGGCAACGTGTGAAGTATTTACAGAAATACATACAGTAACACAGTGAAAATACCACAAAAGCACTCAACACCGGTTTAGAAATATAGCCACTATATATCTGAGTAAAACCAATATTGCAAAAATCCAGCACAAACAAGCATAGATACAAAGTTTCAAGGATTAAACTTCAATGTAGCGCTTAGTTACACAATAGCTCCAACATGGGCTATCACAATGTCGTTGACGGAGTAGTTCCCAGCAATCTGATGCCACGTGATGGAGGCGCCACCAGGGAGCCACACGGACCCCTGGGCATAGTACCTTTGGTAAACTAGGAAACAGGCTGGTGCACAGAGTTGGTTAGGTGTGGCGTCGCTGGATTCAGTGTGGCGTTGGTTCCTTACTGCAGAGCAGGGGAGGTGAGGCAGCGTTGGTGCGAGATGTCGGTTCCTGACGATCGGCGGGGTTGATGAATCTGGCGGGTCAAGGCGCATTGAGTAACCTCACGGGTTGCAGTCACGCCACAGGGCTGCACGCGCCACGGCCCAGTCGCGTGGCACGAACATTCGTGGCACAGCACTCGGGACTCGCGAAGATGCAGGACGTCAGTGGGACTGCAGTGGCGTTGGGCCTGCAGTATGAGTCGCAGTCGTTGTAGTCCAGTGAGGACCACAGTTTTAGGTACAAGCAGCGTTGCGGAATTGGGAAGCATCACTGGTCCTGAAGTCTTCCAGAGTCGGTGTGCCTGGGTCTTGTTTTTAGGTCAGCTTTCACTCCCAAGGGCCCAGAAACTAGAATAAGCACCACCTGGTGAGTTAGGGTCCACAGCAAGCGAACCCAGAGGCTGGTAGGTGAAGTCCTTGATGCCCCTGAGACTTCTTAACAGGAGATAAGCTCATTCCAAGCCCTTGGAGAAACTTCACAAGCAGGATACACAGCAAAGTCCACTCTTTGTCCTCTTTAAGGCAGAAGCAGCAACTCCAGGCCAGCCTAGCAAAGCACACACATCAAATGGGGCAGTGCTCCTCCTCCAGCTTTTCAGCTCTTCTCCTTGACAGAGTCTGCGAAGTCTCTACATCTGTAGGCATATGTTTTAGTAGTAAATGTGGGAGAGACGTAAGGAGTCACTGTAAAAGGAGGAATGGTTATGAATAAAGAATTAGGGTTTAGGTGAGCACTAGGAAGGGGTGCACAGAGGGGCATGCAATATCAAGGAGACGTCCCCTACCGCGTTCAGATTTCAGAGAAGACTGGACAGGATCTGCAGTGCTGGTTACTGGACCGCGATTGGGTCAGCAGCACCCCTCACTCCTTTATCCTTATCAACCATCTGGTGCTGAGTGTTATCCACTTTGCATTAAAAGCCTTCCTTTGATATATCAAGGGAGGTTGTTATACGTACACCGCCACCATGTGGTACTTCAGCAAACATGAAGGAGTAGGGTCACATACCCTGTGCCTGGAAGCCTTGCACCTCCAGAAATGGCTGGACCACCAAGGCCTCTTTCTGGTAGCGAATGACCTGGCAGGATTATTGTATGCCAAGGTGTATGAACTCAGCCATCAGCGCCTAGCTGATCACCAGTGGCAATTACATCCGGAGGTGCCGCATCATCTCTTCCACCAATAGGAAGAACCTTTGCTCAGTCTGTTTGCCACTGCTGAGAACTCACAATTTCAGTATTTCTTACTGTTGGAGTTTCCAAAGTGTCTTTTGATCGGAGATGTGTTGCTCCTTGAGTGGAACTTAGACTCCTTGATGCCTTTCCACTGATACTGCTCCTGCCACAAGTTCTCAAGAAGATCAGGACCAACCAGGCCCAAGACACCCTAGTGGCACTTGACTGGGCATGGATATTGTAGTATCCAGAACTCCTGGGCTTGAACATATTTCTTCCAATCAGGCTGCCTCTTCAGGAGGACATGCTGGTGCAGCAAAGGGGCAGCGTTTTGCATCCGGGCCTTTGCAACCTCTACCTTCATGCTTAGAGATTTAGCAATGGCAGTTAAACACCTTCGACCTTCCTCCAGAGGTGGTTGATATCATCTTAACAGTCAAGTGTCCCCTGGCGAAAAATGTGTATGCCTGGCATTGGGACAAGTTTGCAGTTTGGTGTGGCATACACCAGATTGACCCCCCCCCCCAGCCAAGTTATCTGACGTGTTGTTATTTGTGTTGACCTTTGCCTGGCAAGGCCTTGTTGTTTGCACAGTTAATGGTTGCCTTTCTACCCTTTCATCATTCTTATGGTTGCCAGATCAGCCTCCTTGTTTAAGTCATCAGTTGTGATGGGATTTTTGTAAGAACTTCAACACATGTACCAAATCCTCCTTTTGTGATGCCCCAATGAGACCTTAATGTTGCCCTTACTTAATTAATATGTACTCTGTTCAAGACATGCCACAGCTGCTTCCTCCCGCTTCTTACTATCAAGACGCTGTTTTTCATTGCCATCACCTCAGCAGTTAGTCAGACTATCACCCTGCCAGCATTCTGTACTCTGCCTCACCCTCTACCGAGGAGGAGGGACGCCATCACTTTGAACCCAAGAGAACACTGAGCTTCTACATAGATTGTACCAGAGAACACAGGTTGGACTATCAGCTCGTTGTGAGATGTGCTCATGCCAAAAATGGTAAACCTGTGCAGAAGAGAACCATCTCCCAATGCATTGTGCTATCGGTTAGGATCTTTTACTCATTGGCTAAAATGCAGTTTCATGAAGGACTGCGCGCTCATTCTACCAGGGCCAAATCTGTGCCACTACGTTACCATGTACTTGCCATATGCCAGGCAGCTATGTGGGTGCCCCTCCATATGTTGACAAAGCATTATTGTGTGGATAGCCAGGTTTGCTGAAACTCGAGGCCTCTATCAGAAGAACAAGTTACTTACCTTCGGTAACTCTCTTTGCGTTAGAGACTCTAAAATCCGCAGATTCCCTGCATTATTCCCTGCATTCTTTCCCTACTACACGTTCTGGAGTTGGACTGGGGTCATATACCCATGCAGCAATACATTCCATTTTGGTTCATTGCAGTTACATCTCCATCTATTGATAAGATGCCAAGTGTCGGAATCTGAACACTAGTCCCAACAGTTTGCTTTTGGGGCTCTGCATCTGGAGGTACAAACAGTCTCAAAAACATCTGACATCAGTGCATGGGAGTGGCACCAATATAGGCCCCATACATCCTTTACATAGCAGAACAGCATCAGTGCGGAGCTGCATCGCATCACCTTCCGGCGCATAGAGGTACTGCTGAAACGTTTCTGAATCCAGTCTGATCCCTGGGAAATATTCAAAAGGTGAGGAATCTCCAGCTAGATACAGTCTTTACCAGAAAGAGCATTAATGAAGGAAAGTAACTTGTTCTTTAATTTAACTTTATTTCCTATAATGTTCTATTTAAGTCCCTAACTCCTTTATTTTCTATAGGAAGGTGTTGCAGTGTCAGTGGATGGCCATGTATGGTGCTGGACTTATTAATATTTCTTTTTGGCACTAGTAACTTCCACTTATAAATTTACACCCCTTTTTGAGGGGATGGAGACATGTAAGTTTACTCTTTTGAGTATCATTACACTTGGATTTTGTAACTGGCCCAAAGTAGTAAAGTTACTCAGAAATGTAACAGTAAACTTGTGTGTGTAATGTACTCACAAGTGTAAGTTACCTTTGTGAATAGGTGCTTACTCATTTACCAGCACTGATGCATACCACATGGCAATATTTCTAGGCCAATATACTTTAATTGGCGTTTACCAAAATAGTTCGTAGCCCACATGGGTAACTTCTTGTAGAATTTACAGTGCAATAGTGTTTAGAGTCCGAAAGGTTGGCTTTTGGTGAAAACAAACAAGTGCTACAGAGTTCCAAATCCTAATGGATAACTTTTTGTGAAAACAGACAAGTGTAAGTCTATGTCCTTGCAAGATACTTCTCTGGTTTCACGATGGCTTTCATCAGGTTTATGGTGGAACAACTGATAGGATTCTAACAAGAAGTCCCTGCTGCAACAACTATGAATCACAATTGCTTGGCAAGAACTCTAAGGAGCGTATACTGTATGCTTTCAAGGCAGCCACCATCATTGGCAAGTTTTTTAAGAATCCTTTGGGCTTGTGGAACATGTAGTCCTTGTCTTTACTTGGGTGATTCATAAAACGTGACATTCTGAGACTTTTCCTAGGCAATGCCTGCATTCTGCGCACCCATCCATCCTTTTCTGCTCCTGAAGACACATATGTTTGTGAGCCTTAGAGTAGCGAGTTGTATAAGACCAGTGTGTAAGGGTAAGCATGTCTTGTGCTACATCTTCAAAAAAAAACTTTCACATTGAACGGTAGAGTGCAGTCTGTAGTTAACATTTTCTGTAGATATCAGAAGACCTTCTCCTCATGTTCTTTTGCAACTTCAGGGGAATGCTTTGCTTAATTAGATGAGTTCTAGGTTGCACTCTTCAAAAAAATTGCAAGTGAACTGTTTGTAAAAATTTGCAAAACCTACAATTCATAAATGTCTTTAGCAATTCTATGAAGGGGCAACTCAAGCTCCACTTTAGCTGGATGTATTTGTACCTCTCTTTCTGATAATATAGATCCCAGAAATTCCATGAAAGATTTTTCAAATTCATATTTCTCCGATTTTGCATATAACAAATGCTTTATTTAGTCTTGATAGCACTTCCCTCACATGTGTGTGATGATCTTTCAGTGTGCTAAAAAAGTTCAGGATTTAGTCAAGGTATTTCTCCACATCATAAAGGTGCATTGAAAAGACTTTAAATGGCCATAGCTGGTGTTGAATGCTGTCTTGCCTTCATCACTTTTACTAATCCATATTATCTTGTAGGCTTCTCCAAGATCCAGCTCTGTAAAGATTATTACTGCGTTTTTTCCCTTAAGACGTTTTGTTTATGCAAAAAAGGTATTTCAGACATTTTATGATAATTGGGATTGTTAAAATAATAAAACATTTTGCTTTAAGTCACTGTTATGCTAATAACACAAAATACTGTGTTGCAATCAATATACTGTAGTAGAATAAGGCAAAAACAAGCGGTCACAATAAAACATTTATTTCTGAAGATGTTTGGTGTTAAGATGATAATTCCATATTATCTAGTCAGGAATGTTGCACAATTAGACCATAAAAAGGCATTTTGTCCAACAGTGTGGCATTTAACTCTTTTTATAAATTTTTTGAATTCCGAAAACTCAACACAGCAATACATTACATTTTGGTTCATTGTGGTTAAATATCACAGGCGTCTAAACCCCACATAGACGACATTAGTTCCATTTTGGCTCCCTATAGGGGATGATGTGCTTCTTGTCACCCCAGCCCTCTCCTGTCTCATCTTTTTTTTTCCACAGGGGCTGGTATGCTTCTTGTCATCCGAGCGCTCTCCTGTCTCTCAGCAATTCTTTACAATGTTCCTGCTCCTCGAGTTGCAAGAGTTCAGCTCTTGTGGTGTTGCCTCTTCTCACCTATCTGGAGCTTCCCAGACTAGTCCGTTCTATGCTGTCCACTGACCATAGATTTTAACAAATTTGTTAGGGCAGTTTCTTCCCTTGTATAACCCTCTTTTGGCCTACATACAGGCTATCATTCCGGTTGACCATGTTTGTATAGTAGGGGCAGCAGTTACTTACTCCACAGTTTGGCAATATCCCTTTTTGCTATTACAAATCCAAACAAGCAGGACAACACTTAATGTTAGAGTATGTCTACATCATTGGGGATACCCAGGATCATAACTTGTGGTTATACTGGTACCTTGGCCCCCAGAGCAGCTGACTGTAACCCTACTATCTCCCTCTACTACTCCTTCATCGGAGTACAATCTTAAAAGATGAGTTAGAATTTCCCCTCTTTTGTGTTGCACCTCTGCATGTGGCAGATTTGACCCTCCCCATTTTGTATAGTCTACTTCTACTATAGTAGACTCTGTGTAGTATGTGCAGGTTGATTAGCCTCAAACTTGCTTTTATGACCACTTTCCGTGGGTGCATCAGAGCTGTCTCCGGGTCAGAGTCCTTTAACTGATGAAAGTGAGTATCCCAAGCAACTCTACCACTCTGAAAATGATCTGGCCTATTTTTAACCAAGGTTCAGTGTATGAAGGAAAATGGTTTGTTCAGGAGTGGATTACATAAACTCTGCCTTCTAGTGGACTATTATCTGATAGGTTTTTCTGTTCTGTCTGTATGCCATGCCTAAGCAGTAGGTATTTATATTGGTGTGTGAGTGCCAGATCGTATTTCATCTCTCCCTCTTGTGTCATGTATCCCAGTGTGGAGATCCTTTTGAGGTCCAATTTTGAAACCCCGTCAGTATGCTTACCTCGCAGAACTTGTCTCCTCTCTGCAAGGGGCATGCTGTCTTAGTTTGGTTAATCGAGACAAAAACCAGCGGTAAGAGATACCTGTTACATATGGTAATGCTGTTCAGTTTCCTATATACAACTCAAGGTTCAAAGGTACCATCTGCCTTTGGTGTAAAAACAAAGGAGATCTGGCAGGTACCTAATCAAATCTTTAACCTTAAATAATAGTACCTAATACAACCTTTTTAAAGATATTCTCCTAAATACTCCCTTAAGACCTGAGCTTCTTTCATGGCCTATGATAAGCGACTCCTTGTTAGCCTTCAGACCGGAAGTGAGGTCTGCACCAGACACTTGTTTTTTATCATTCACTTGTGAGTGTACGACAGTTGTCAGTTATCTGTGCTTGTTGGTTACCCTGTACAAGACCGAAATCTGCCACAGGAAGCAGGATGGGCTACATAACCTGATTGTCCATGGTGATTCTGTTTGCTCATTTTGGGTGCATCGGTGAGTAGGATAGGTTTAGACGTCTTACAAGTCAGGTGTGCTGATGATGGGAAAGGCTCTCCAAAGACAAAATCAGTGGTGAGGGCGGACTTTAACAGAGGGATGCTGGTCAATCCAGAAGAACATAGAACAGGCGAGTGCTGCTACGTAGACAGCTAGGTGGTCTTGTTTTATTTTATTGCCTGAGCAAGGAAATCTATCTAGGGATTGATTAGTCTTCTATGCTTATCAGCTAGAAGGGTATTTGTAGTAAAATCCCCTATTCTGCATGGTGTCCTCACATTTTTTTGCCTGTTACTTTACCCTCTTTTATATATTTGTATTTATACTTGTAAGCCCACAAGGCTGGATGCATAGCACGTAAAAAGGGGCAGAACAAGTAGCAGAAATTGTGTTCCCCTCAGAGTAATTTAATAATCAAAAGCTGCTTATTTATTTATATTTTCACTTGGGAGCATACTAGGTAAACGATTTAAACATATTTTCCACTCAATATTAAAAATCTAGATTGACATCGAAAGTATATTTTTGGAAAAGTAACTCCATACAAATGTATACTCTACTGCCTGAGCCAAAAGTGGATTAAACACAGTTTTGCCTCTCATCTAACCTCCAAAGGGTCGCTTTGGCAGGAGTTAACTCTGCTGCCCAGTGGGCAGCGGCTTAGCCACGTGCCAAGGAAGGCAGTATTATTATCCACAGCTGGCACTTAACAAGAATCAGCCCTATAGGAGGGGGACAAGAACTGTTGACAGACTAAAGGATAGCGTTCATATTACCTTTTTTGACATGAAGATTCCAAATGTTCACTCATAATGGGGCCCTCCTATTCTTGATTCAATCCCAGTTCTTGGCCCTGACAGAGGGAGGCTATTTCATTTAATAATTAGGGAGAGTACAGCCAGTTATGGAACTTGTTACACCTCAGAAGTGTAACATACATTGAAGCGTGGAGTTCAGACCCTGCTAGCCAGAGGACAGTAGCCTGGCCCCTGGGCCCAGAAAGGTAGGGGTATTGCGTACAAAAGGCCACATAACATGGAATCATGGTGTGGGGCAGGAACATTTGGCTGTCTTCAAAGGGCAGTAGTCGCCCTAACTCTTTGGTGCCAAATTGTGCTGACAGGATCTGCAACCATTCGTTCCCAGGGCCTTGATAGTCTTTCTGGCTCCAGTCCCAGCATGGAAAAACAGAGTTCTTGGCCTAACAGAGGGAGATGATGTCATCTAAATAGAGAAAAAGCTTAGAGAGAGCAAGATACCCTTCCAATGGAGAATGGGTTAGCCATGTTGGATTTCGGTCTTCTGGAAATTTTAACAGTAAACAAGGAGAAGGTGCTGCAAAAGGAGATGGGCAAGGGAAAAAAAATAGCACTAGTGTACAAGATAAGACTGGCACCTTCTTAGAACTGGGAAGACAGAACCTGAAGAAAGAATATCATACTGGAACAATTGGATTGAATGGCTCCTGAGTCCTGCTGGCACAGATGGATTTTAACTGCTCTCATAGACTGGTCTCTTCTTTGCGTACGTCAGGGAGCATACAAATCATAACTCTTTACTCCAAGAGGGCCCAGCTAACTACCGAAGACTGGACCCTGAAGGAGTCCTGGATGGAGAGAACCATAGTGCTGAGAATCCCGCCTTGAGGGCTTAGGGACTGCAGGTGGGGCCATTAAGAACATTTTCAGCAATTGGAGAAAGGTGGAATTTCAATATTGTTTCCACCCAGGGGAGATCCATGACATTGTGCTAAGGGTTTCCCATGGGGGGTGCACCTAAGGCTCACTGTTGGAAAATGGGTTATTGGTAGGGCAGGTAGGTACCTACACCTAGCAACAAGCCACTAACCTCCACCTAGGTACAGTTAGGTCTCAGTAAATTAATCCCAGCTCAACCCTTGGTAGCTTGGCAACGAGCGTCAAGGCTTAACTTAGGAGACAAAGTGTAAAGCATTCAAATATCACAAAACAGTAATTAAATAAAACACAGGAAACAGTTTAAAAATCCAAAACCAATTTATAAAAATAGTTTATATTTTTATCTTTAAAATGACACAAAAACGATTACAATCGGTTCAGGGGAACCGGAGATATGAATTTTTAAAGAATTATTACTTTTCTAGCGCTTAGAAACAAAAAGCGCCAATCGGGTCATCTGGTTGCACCTCGACCGGGGCAAAGTCAAACTTTCAGGCCGACCGCGATGGAGCCCTGCTCGGCTACAGGTCGCGGGAGGCCTCGGTTAAAAAGTTACCTTCTGACTTAGTCTTTATTTTGAAGTTTTTCTTCACCAGGACGAACCTGCCAGTTGAATCCGACCTCCTGGAGCCCTTGTCCGGATACGCGATGTGGGTTTCCTCGGTGGAGACTTTTACCTTCGGACTTAGTCGTATTTTCGAGATGAAAATCCTTCGACCGGGGTAAACCTGGATCTTGATCCGACGTCCATGGAGCCCTTCTCGGATACGATGGCTGGGAGGTCCCGGTCAACTTTTTACGTTCAGACTTAGGTGGTCATTCTGACCCTGGCGGCGGAGGACCGCGGGAGCACCGCCGACAGGCCGGCGGTGCTCCAATGGGGATTCCGACCGCGGCGGTAAAGCCGCGGTCGGACCGGCACCACTGGCGGGCTCCCGCCAGTGTACCGCCGCCCCATTGAATCCTCCACGGCGGCGCAGCTTGCTGCACCGCCGCGGGGATTCCGACCCCCCCTACCGCCATCCAGATCCCGGCGGTCGGACTGCCGGGATCCGGATGGCGGTAGGGGGGGTCGCGGGGCCCCTGGGGGCCCCTGCAGTGCCCATGCCACTGGCATGGGCATTGCAGGGGCCCCCGTAAGAGGGCCCCTACATGTATTTCACTGTCTGCTGCGCAGACAGTGAAATACGCGACGGGTGCAACTGCACCCGTCGCACAGCTTCCACTCCGCCGGCTCGATTCCGAGCCGGCTTCATCGTGGAAGCCTCTTTCCCGCTGGGCTGGCTGGCGGTCTGAAGGCGACCGCCCGCCAGCCCAGCGGGAAAGTCAGAATGACCGCCGCGGTCTTTCGACCGCGGAACGGTAATCTGACGGCGGGACTTTGGCGGGCGGCCTCCGCCGCCCGCCAAGGTCAGAATGAGGGCCTTAGTCTCTTTTTTGGATGTTTTTCTTTACCGGGACGAACCACGAAGTCAGGCCGGGTCGCGGTTGAGGCAAGCCGGCTAGAATTTCCACGGCGGGTCGGTCCCTCTCTGGAGCTTTTTTCCAAAAATTCTCAAATCTTTTCCAAACTTCTGGGGCTTCACCCAGATGTTCTTTTAAGGTTCTTTTGGGGTCCACAGCTCACCCCAAGGGTCCAGAAGTTCTGTGATGGTCCTTGGGGGGTGCGGACTTCAACTCCTAGAATGCACCTGGCGCAAACTCCTTTTTGGCCACTGGACAGTGGTCAGCTGGTCGCTTTCTTCAGGAGTTGGTGCAGGGGACTCTGGTTTAGCAATTTTTCACCTGTAGCAAACAGGGAGTCCCTCCTTGAACCAGTTGAAGCCAGGCAAAGTCCTTCTTGTGGTGAAGCCCAAGTGTGCAGCTGGTGCAGTCCTTCTGAGTGCAGGGTCCAGGTGCAGGCCAGGGGTCCAGCAGGGCAGTCCTTCTTCTTCTTTAGTTCCTTTCTTGTTGAATTCTGGAGGGGATCTGAGGTGTGGGTGCAGGTCTGCCAGTTTTATCCTTGCTCCTGGGTGAAAAGCAGGGGGGCCCTGGTTCTCCAATCAGGGACAGGGTCGTCCCCCTGTGATGACCACTTCCTGGGAAGTGTGGCAAAAATCCATCCCAGAAGGCAACAGTCTCTAAAAATCCAACATGGATGAATCTGATTTTTGGAGGTTACATCTGGCTGAGCCCACCCACTGGTGTGGCTAAAAATAATAAACACACCCCTCTCCTGCCCTCTTCTAATCTAATCAAGGGGGCACCTAGCTGTCTGGGGTTGCAGGATGTGGGGGTGTTGCTGGGTGCTGCAAATGTCCTTCTCTGCCTTTGAAGACCAGTTTGGCAGCCCTCCCCCTTCCTGCCTCACCATCTGCTGAGGGGAGATTCTCTCCCCCAAGCACATTCCTTTGTGTGAAGCCTGGCCACTTCACACCTCATCAAGGCAGCCTGGCAGAAGCTGCTGCAGGCTGGCCAATCAGAGCACAGCAGCAAAAACAATGCAGAGCTGAAATTGGCAACTTTTTAGGTAAAGTCTAAACTTTTTACCTGAACTAGTTATATTAAATCCAACAACTGGAAGTTGTAGGATTTATTACAACAATTAATTTGATACCAAATTCTTGGTATGCAACATTTAAGGAGACTTTAAAATTTAAAATAAAGTCTGCCCATTCTAGCCTATGAAGGCCATTTACTTCAATGAGGGAAAAACGAATTTGGCTGTTTTTTACTTCACCAGGGCTTATAAATCTATTTTTATAAAGTCCCTGCTTATAGTTACATGGCACCCAGCCCTAGGGGCACATAGGGCACACCTTAGGGGTGACTTATATGTAAAAATAAGGTAGTTTAAGACTTTGGAAGTACCTTTAATTCCAAAGTCGAATTTGCATATAACTTTAATTTAAAAGCAGCCAGCAAGGCAGGCTTGCTTTTAAAATGACACTGGGCACCTCAGCAATGCACCTAGGTGTGCACCACCTATGCTGTGGTCCCTAAACCTACATGCCCTACCATATACTAGGGACTTATAGGTAGGTTAACTTAGCCACTTATAATTAGCCTAATTTGCATATCCATTTTACACAGAGCACAGGCCCTGGGACTGGTTAGCAGTACCCAGGGCACCTTTAAAGTCAGGAAAACACCAGCAAAAAGTGGAAATTGGGGGCAAAAAGTTATGGGGCCTCTGCAATCAGCCCTGTTTTCTCACACTCACCCAATGTGGAAAAGTAACAAGATTTGTTTTGCATTGTGAAGGACTGGAAAATGGGTCAGTTAGACCTCACAGTAAGGGTGTCTGGCCTTGTAGAGCCTTGCGGGCCTGCAGCTTCCAGGTTTTCCACGCTGATGAATTTTGAGTAAAAAAAAATAAAAGGGGACTAAGTCTGAAGGTAAAACACTGAACCATGGCAAGGTGGCATATCTGTCTCAGTGGTGAAATGCACAAGACAACTGTGAAATCGACCTTTGTTCTACTCCAAACTTTTGTCACTTAAACCATCAGCTTTGGCAGGAGCTCAGCGATGACTTATCTGGCGTGAAGCATCCTCTTTGGTTTCAGCCTTGGAATTTGCTCCATTGCAAGACTTTCACTGTATTCGACCTCCATTCCATAGCCGTTGCCTGAAGTTGCAATGAAGTCCCTGTCAACCGTGATCTGAAACTTCAATTTGGGCCTTTACTTTTTCTAGGTGCATTTTGCATTCAAACTTTCAAACTTAATATCTTTCCACTCTTAAACATTGAAGCTCAGTTTTCCTATCCACTACTGCATCCTCCTCACTCAGTAGGTGTCCTCAAAAAAAGACAAGGGAATGGCATCAATTATTTGTTCCTGGCTCTGTGCTATGCTGTTGTTGTCTGAAAGGGACTAGTTAGGAAGACTTCTTCATAACTTTCAAAGTACACCTGTGGCAACTGCATTGCACATCAATTTTGTACAGGCATGCTTCTTAATGTATTGGTCTCCTGGTGGAAGAGAGACAGGCTGCATTTGTTACCCTCTTGTAGCTACACCATTGTTCATAAACAAGCTGCTTTGTAACTAGCATTGTATTGTACTGGACAATCAATGTGGTGCTTTATACCCCACAGTGGGGTGCTGAAACACATTTTCGGATGGGTAGCATGCTGCACTGTGGGCGAGTGTGTGGCTTTCAGAGTATTGTGTCTGTCTTGATCCTATGTCGGAGGTATGTTAGTGTCATGCACAAGTGACCTGTGAAGCATAGCGCTTTACAGGGTGATGGAGGAGGGTGCGTGACAAATAGGCTTGCAAAATATAATTACCTTTAGCTTGTGGTTAACCTTTTGATGTATTTTATTGTTTCTTCTCTGTCAAATGCAGGGAAAGATGCAGGGATTTATCAATGTGATCAGCGTAATAGGTAGTTCAGTTGGTGGTGGTAGGAGAGGGCTTATCAATACAATCTGTTATGGAGCACCCACCTAGTCACTGAAGCAGTGCTGTGCTGTGTGTGTGCACCAAATATAAAAGAGAGAGGGGTAATAAAAAAATACCCAGTGATCCATGTAACAACAAGTGCAATGCAGAGATGCTGCCAAATTAATAAATTCAAGACGTGCAAGACATGATCAGTAATCATGCAACTTTTTGTTTTTTAAAGGCAGGGGATACTGCCTGCTGCAAAGAACAAATTCACTTTATAAGCAAAGACAAAAAATGGAAGAGCCATTAAGTAGGGCAGCCTAAGCAGAAATGTCATAATCTTTACAAGGCCTAAATCCTGCCTACTCCTACTAGTCTAAGGGAAGCCGATATTTGCTCATCACATGCTGCTGAAAGCTCTCAAAGGCAGACTACTACCCGTGAACGTAGTCCGAGTTGGGTAATGGTCCAGACCCTATCCATACTGGCAACTCTGCACATGGAAGAGTGAGATATGAAAAGCTTGGTAGATGGCTGATGGGACAGCTCGAGTGAATCAGCTTGCCTGATGTTATCCTTCTTTCCTCAACTCTTCATGTGAACTCAGTATTGTTCGTAGAAACAAAGACCATTACACTTTCTAGGTCACATCAAAAGGTGTCCTCCTGTCCTTCTACAGGTTCCTTCTACACAGCATCTTTCATTTTTATCAGTGAACAACATTACAGGGTAAACAAAGGACAGTGTAGTGACAAGACTTAACATTCTTCCATTGCTTTGGCAACTACAGCAATGTAGCACAGTTTTGCTAGTTCTCATTTTGTTCACACTCTTAGTCCAACTCATTTATGACCTTTAAACCTTGCACAAAATAACTTTGATATATGTCTCCAAAAGTAATATGTATTTGTTCCGATTTCCACCAGCTGGTCCTTTCCCACTCTCCCCTAGTCAACTCTGCTCCCACCTTTACCAAGATACGTTTGATTCTGAAGAACAGTAGCCAACATATATAGAGCAGGAAATCATACAACTCCTCATTCAGCCTCTCTGTTTGCTGGCTCCAGTCAGCAAAGTGTATCTATTGAAACTGCTGGATACAGATGCTAATGTCTGCCCTCGGAGAGCAGAGTCTTTGCCTACTTTGTTCAGTCAAAAAATCTGGACTTGTACCCTGGAGAAATGTTTTAGAGAACATCAAACTACCCTATACTACTTAAAGGCTGGTTGCATTGTCTCGAGCCAGCCTTCCTGATCTCTGATTTCTTCGTCCAATCCCACTGACACTTAGCATAGTAGAGATGTTACCTACAACCTCATTTTAAATTTTATCGAATTGGAAGTTGAAGTAGATTGAGCCCGCCCACCAACAATGTTACATATCCTCAGCTTTGACCATGAATGTCTTGATGAAGGGATGTCTCCGGACGTTGAGGCTCGAGTCTGCTATTTAGAAGAACAACACTTTGCTCACTTGTAGTAGTTTAGCATTTACATACCACTGCATCCCCAATTGCAGGACACTGAAGTGCATCAGAATACTTGGGTAAACAAACAGTTGAACACTCAGGTGGTTTGGTTATGTTTGTAATTGTCCAACGGATCACATATAGATTCGGTCATTGGCCGTCTGGGTAAACCATTTAGACACAGCAACGGCAATCTTGTTAAAGCGTTTGAGCCTCAACCTGCAGGGCTGCAAAGTTTTCAATTCACTTTCCGTCTGCCTAAATGTAGTTTTCCATAGTTTCAATGTGCTGCTGTGTGACATTCTACTGGTTTTGTGTGACAATCAGTTTAAGGTAGCTCCTCTGCTAGTCGAGGGCCTCTTTAATTGTAGCTGTTCACATGTCTCCTTATTATCACAACAAAACGCAAAAAACATTTTTCTAAAGATGCTCTGTGCAGTACATCATACCTCCCATGTACCTTGAAAGTAACGTTGGCTTGTCACAGGCACCTCTTTACTGCTCAAATTCTCTATATACAGAGCTCTGTGCGGAACGTCCTGCCGGCCTCATGTGCACAACTCTCCAAAACAAAATACAGCTGTCCTTGACTCCTGGCGAGGTTTCAGCAAGGCCCCCATCAGCAACTTACCCCTTTCTCTTCTCTTGAGGTGTGGGGGAGAGGGCACGGCCTCTGCAGGATACAGGCTATGGATTGTATACCATAATTTCCGACGCTGAGCAACTCACACCATATCATCTTCAGGAATGTAGGCCAGGCATGGATCCGCAGCTTCTGTTAAGATGAACCTTCGTGCAGGCATCTGTGACATGATCATGCAACACACTAGGAACTTTAGGCCTTGCATCTCTCAACAGTGTTATCTACACATATCGTACATGATTCTAGTTTAGGGTTTTATGGTGTTAAAACAGTATAGATACAGCGAAAAACTGCAATTTCCTCTAACAGCTGAAAAGCACATTTTTCACGACCATGGGTTTTCCGTTTTGTGGCTATAATCCTACCTATACTAATCATTTCAGTCTTAGCAGAAGATCTAGGGAGTTGTGATGGAGGCAGAAATGGTGTGGGAGCGCTTTAGTTGAAATACTAGTCTGGATTGTCAGTTTGGTACCGAGATTAATGTGACCACATTCATGTTTGGTTCATGTTACTTGGCGTGAGATCGATAGCAGAGGTGGGACATTACGGTGAGGTGTAGTTAGATATGCTGTGTCTAGACTGGAAATAGGTTTGTGGTCTCTTGAAATTTTGCCTTAATGATATAAACTGGTCTATACTCAATCAAAAGGTGCAGCCATGATGAGCTATGGAATTTAAGTACAAGCTTCTTTACGCCAACACCTGCAGGATCAGTCTTAAACAATGTCGAACTGGGTTTACACGAGTGGTACCTGAAGTCACGGAGTTGGTCTTGGGAGTTTCCAGTAGTGTTATTATTCCTTGATTATTTTTTTTGTGCCTCATGTAACATATTTTCACGTGGCTTCCTTTAGTTTGATTGGTGTCCAGTTTTCTAATGGTGGTACATAATTGAAAAAGGGTAGTATATCCACAAGGTTTCCCATGACTCCTTACGCGATAAATGCAGTAATGTGTCTTTGCAAGCTTTAGTGGGATTGAGAAAGTAGGAATTCAGAGCTGTGTTGTGTTTTCGGGGGTCATTGTGTGTTCTTTTTGGCATGGGTAGAAACTTTAGACTCAACAGGTGCTCACACCATTTTCTCCTGTAGTGGGGGATTTGAATAATGAAAGTTAAAGTTTAGCATATTTCTGGCCTACCTTATATTGCAAAGGCTCTCTTATTGGGGAAAAGTGTTTCTAACATGGCTGTCAGTTTCTTGAGTATTTTACACATTTCCAGCTCTTTGATCATTATTTTAGGAAACCCTGGCAAATGCTTCAAAGTGAGAAGGCAAGTTTCACTGGCAGCAGAAGCTTGAGAGTTTGTTTTAGTTGGAGGAGCGGCCTAACCATAAGTATATTTTTTAGCTCCCTTAGCCTACAAGATGTATGTAGAACAGTTTCAATGTTAATGTGCTAATTTGTTATTATGAATGGGCAGTCCATTGTGTTAATTCGCGTTTCTCATGTTTCTGTCCAGTTAAAATTATTTACAAGTCGGTGGTTTAAAAATTTAATTTACAGTTTGATTGGTTTGCTGTGCAAATAACAATGTACCACCTCTGTATGTAATGTCATGCCGTAAAACTTTGCTTTCTTTGTCTAAAACATTTAAAGGATCTGCAAATGTCATTTGACTTTTGGTTTAGACATTTTGCTTCAGACACATCCTTTAGCCATTTTTCTTAGATATTCAGACTTTTTGGAATTTTACATTTGGTGCTGCAGCGAGGGATTAGACTTTATTGACTCACTTTGATGGCCTTTACTTTTTCATGTGACCATAAAAAAGCTGTTGGGCGCACTTTGTCCAACACAGTGGCCATTTAGAGGTCAGGCAAACCTCGGCCCACATTCTATTGGCTTTATCTGAGACAGCACCAAAATCTTTGTTGCTTGTGTATTTTTAATGCCACTTTTGTGGATACGCCTCGCCGCACTGAGATTAATGCTTGGAGGTATGGCCCTGCCTCATTCAAAAAGTCATCCAGTTAGCCAGAATATGTATAGAAAGAGCTGGTCTTATGTCATAGTATCTCTTTGGTGTGATGGTGCATAGGCCTTCCCTTCCTGTATTATTTGCCTGGGTTCTCACTTATATAATATCTATATTGTCTGCTTTGCCCATTGTATTTGGCATTGTGTCCTATACTCAGTCTCTTTCTAGCACATCCTCATATGCCCTCCTACAGGCCCTGAACACTTCAAGCAACTGTAGCTCTCCAAAGCACTTTCTGGAGGCTTTGACTCACGACCCAAAGCACAGTCAAATGTCCTAGGACACTTTGGAAGCCATCATGAAGTAAACCTCAGACATTAGGATGCTGCTGGACCTAACATAGGAAACCAATTCTGCTGTGTTGAGGTAAATTGAAAAATCTGATCATATTCTTCCAAGAACAACTATAATCATTTGATAGGAGGCATAACAGCTGGGATGAGTGAATGAATACAATTCTTCATTGGGTCAGGGCTAATTTCCTCAGCATAGACAAAATGTTAGAAGGTTAAGCTGAGGAGAGACACTGTCTGTTTTAATAAAGTATACAGTGCCGCTGGAACCAAGCTATACCCAATTGATGAGCCTTAGTAAGGGCAAAACAGGTCTTGGGTTGCTTGTGTTCTGGTCCATGGAGGACCTGGCCTTGTAGTTCTGGCTAGAATGTTGCCATTGGAGCAAGGTCAAGACATTATTGGTTACTTTATTGTGATTTTAAAGGGCATAGCTGCCCCAAGGGCTTCCCAGTGCTCGCAGATGCTAGCAGAACAGACCAACGCACACCTTGCACAATTAAAGGAACCAGACCTTCAACTGCTTGTGAAAACTCTTAGTAGATGTGCAAAGCCCTAGGGAAGAGGGCAGAAAGTTCCAGAATTTAGGCCCAGGATACCTGAAATATTGACCTTCTTTTTCTTGCTAGCTTGACTCTTGGGATCTGTGCTAAATTCTTGTTACCAGAGTGTGAGGGCTGATTAGGGAGGTAAGGGTGAACTAAACTCCTTAGATACTGGGGTCCTGTCTAAATCATGGCTTTGTGCATCTCGCATAGCACTTTAAACTTAATACGCTTATTGATAGTGAGCCAATGAAGATTACAGAGCTGGATAGAAATAAAAAAGCAGCTGCAATCTGCATAGTCCGTAGTCTCTTCATGTATGTCATGGAGGTCCCTAGACAGAACATATTGCCATAATCTAGGCAGGAAATGGTAAGAGTCTGGATGATTGTCTTTGAGTGAAAATGGGGAGAGACCAAATAATCTTTCTCCAGCATGTAAGAAGGCCAAAACAACCAGCTGACACCCTATTTATTTGATAATGTATCAAGAGATTGCTGACCAGCCATAGTCCAAGGTCTTTACAGCCTGTTTCTGATGGATACAACTACCTGTGGATTCCTCACCTTATGAATTCTCCCATGCGCCAGCATCCGATGGAAAATCTTCTTCCCAGCTCTACACCTCGACGAGGACGTCACAATTGCACGGCTCCACGTGACTCCGTCTGACGTCACCGTGCCAATAAGAGGTCCTCGCCGGCGTGCTGACGTCAGTTCCCTTTTTTCCGTGCCTTCGAAGCTAACGGTTTTCTCCTAGCTCGCGCTACTGTTGAAGGTGTTCCATCTTGTTTCTGGTCACAATCTTGTTTCTAGTTACAATGTCTCCTCCTAGGAAGTCGGGATTTAAGCTGTGTTGAGAGTGCGGGGGTCGCATGTCGGTCACTGACCCTCATGATGATTGCCTTTGGTGTTTGAGCTCCGCGCATGACGTTGAGGAGTGTGTATCCTGCCAGAGCATGAATCCTAAGGCTCTGAAGGAGAGGGAGGCCAAACTCTTTTTGGCCAAGGTGAAGAAAGGTCATAAGTGTCATCACAGGTCCTCTTCTCACACTTCGTCAAAGAAACACAAGAGGCGACGTTGTCATGACTCTCAGCGTCGCTCGGCTTGGAGCTGTTGAAGGTCCAGGTCTCCATCTCGGCGGCGCCGTGCGACGTGGAAGGTTAGTCCCACTGTGACTCCACAACCTCAGAGCCCTCAGGCTTCTCCGGCGCAGTCGGTCTTCGAGGTAGTTGTACCTTCAGAGAGTCCTCGCTTTTCACCTGTGGCACAGGATTCGGATGCTCAGCAAGCGCAGGTGCAGCATGGAGACCAACGGTATCCTGCCTTCTCGGCTTCAGGAGCGGATTCAGCGGCATTTTTAAATGCCATGTTTTCTGTGTTTAATGCTATGGCCCCTGCTGGTGGACGGGCTGGTCCTACGGGTCCTTTAGCATTTTCGTTGGGCTCCCCGGCTCCTTACAAGGCAGCGCCGTTTATGCCCTTCTATCTGGCTGAGGGTGCTGGTTCGGCGCCGATGACGTCACCTCGGGGACCTGCGGCTCCGATGACATCGCCTTCTAGTCCTACGGCGCTGATCTCATCACTCTTTCAGTCAACGCCGATGAGGGAGCCTCAGGTGTTCACGCCGCCAATGGGATCCGCTCCGGCGCCGGATGGCTCCGGATTAGACCGAAGTCAACCTTCTTCTCCTGTTCCGCGCCTTTCAATTCTGAAGCCGGTGTCATTGTCATCGGCTAATTCTATGTCGACCCCAAGGTTAGAGGCCAGGCTGAGGTCGCGTAGAAAGGCTTTAAGACTTTTGGAGGAAGAAGAGTACCAGAGGCAGTTGTTGAAAGAAGGGGAGATTGTGGAGCCCTTGGGGGAATATCAAGGGCTGGACTCGGCCAGTGGGCTAGACACTTCCCCAGAATGGGATCTCTCTTCACCAGGGGAGTTTACGGAGGAAGCAGCAAATTCTAACAGATTTATATGAAAAGTCTGTTCCACTGGAGACCAACAACCCTTGATCTCCAGGTCCCCCAGATGAGCTCCCCACCCTAGAGTGGAAGCATCCGCCATGACCGTGGCCACCGGAGGGGGCAGTGAAAACAGCCTTCCTTGAGAAAGGTTGCCGTCCACAGCCCACCATCGTAGATCCGCTGCAGCGTCTCTGAAGATCGTTATCAACTCCTCGAGATCCCCTTTTTGTTGAAACCACTGCTTGCGGAGGCACCACTGGAGAGCCCTCATGTGCCAACATGCATGAGTGACCAACAAAATGCAAGAAGCGAACAGACCGAGCAGGCGTAGGACCTTGAGAACTAGAACAACCGCTCCATTTTGAAACATTGGAATCAACGCCTGGATGTCCTGAATCCGCTGAGGCGGAGGATAGGCCCGATTAAATGTTGTATCCAGAACTGCCCCTATGAACTGGAGGCGCTGAGAGGGCTCCACGTGAGACTTGGGCACATTTATCGTAAAACCCAGACTGTACAACAACTGAGTTGTCATCTGCAAGTGATGCAACACGAGCTATGGAGACTTGGCTTTGATCAACCAATTGTCCAGGTAAGGAAATACCGATATCCCCTTCCTTCTGAGACTTGCTGCAACCATTGCCATCACCTTCGTGAAGACTTGAGGTGCTGAAGTAAGACCAAATGGAAGGACAGCAAACTGGTAGTGTTGCGACCCCACCACAAACTGGAGATACTTCCTGTGCGACTTGAGTATAGGGATATGAAAGTAAGCATACCGCAAGTCGACAGACACCATCCAATCCTCTCTGTTCAGCGCCTGAAGTACTTGTGCTAGGGGGATGCGTTTCAGATCTCTTGGTGCAACCAGTTGCTTTACGCATTTCCCTCATACCCTTGATTCCTCGGGTTCTGAGGAAGATTTGCCAAGATCGGGCTTAGGTCATTTTAATAGCCCCGGATTGGCCAAGAAGGGTGTGGTACACGGACCTTCTCCAATTCTCGCTGTGCCCTCTGCTCTGTCTCCCTCTCAGGGCAGACCTCCTCTCGCAGTCGCAGGGGCAGGTTCTACACCCCCACCTCCAGAGCCTGCACCTTGATGCCTGGAGATTTAATGGGGCAACCTGAGTTCTTTCTCTCTCCCACCAGAGGTAGTGGATGTTATTCTATCGGCCAGGCGACACTCCACTAAGACCGTTTATGCCGGCAGGTGGGCAAAATTCGTGGCTTGGTGCGGAGAGAAGCAAATTGATCCTTTGAGGGCCCACCTCTCCGATGTTCTGTTGTTTGCTTTAGCTTCAGCACACAAGGGTTGGCAGTTGCTACTGTTAAGGGCTATTTGGTGGCACTGTCAGCCTTTCTTTGCCTCCCGGATCATCCCTCCTTGTTTAAATCACCTATTGTTATTAGGTTCTTAAAGGGTTTAACTAATAGGTTTCCACCCGCTCCTTTTCATATGCCTCAGTGGGATCTGAATCTCGTTTTAACTTTTTTAATGGGGCCATGCATTCTTGCCCGCTAAGGTTTCTAGTTTTTAAGACTTTTTTTTATAGCTATAACCTTGGCTAGGCGTGTTGGTGAGCTTCAGGCTCTTTCTGTTAAACCCCCCTTTACCTTATTCTATCCTTCACCATAAAGTGGTGCTGAAAACCAGGACGGCTTTCCTACCAAAAGTTGTCACTCCTTTTCATATGGAGCAGACCATTACCCTTCCATCTTTCTACCCTCCTCCTTACCCCTCGAAGGAGGAAGAGAGGCTCCACCGTTTGGACCCCAAAAGGGCTCTCAGTTTTTATATTGAGAGGACGAAAGACTTTCGCCTGGAGGACCAGCTGTTTGTGGGATATTTTGGAAAGAGGAGGGGCAGAGAGGTCCATAAAAGAACGATCTCCAGGTGGGTCATTCTTTGTATCAAGGTTTTCTACTCATTGGCATTGAAGGTTCCCCCTGAAGGTATTAGAGCCCATTCCACCAGGGCTAAGTCAGAGGGGTTCCAGTGGTGGATATTTGCAAGGCAGCAACTTGGGCGTCCCTCCACACCTTCGCAAAGCATTACTGCTTGGACACGGAGGTTAGGAGGGACGGCCATTTTACATGATCTGTATTGCAGGATTTCTTGGTGTAACCAGTCAGGCACCCACCTCAGAGTGCAGTACTGTTTTGGGACTCTATTCATAAGGTGAGGAATCCACAGGTAGTTGTATCAGTCTGAAGAACAAGTTACTTACCTTCGGTAACGCTTTTTCTGGTGGATACACTAGCTACCTGTGGATTCCTCAGAGTCCCACCCGTTCTTTGTATCAAGGTTTGCTACTCATTGGCATAGAAGGTTCCCCCTGAAGGTATTAGAGCCCATTCCACCAGGGCTAAGTCTGCCACTTTGGCCCTGGCGAGAGGGGTTCCTGTGGTGGATATTTGCAAGGCAGCAACTTGGGCGTCCCTCCACACCTTCGCAAAGCATTACTGCTTGGACACGGAGGTTAGGAGGGACGGCCATTTTACATGATCTGTATTGCAAGATTTCTTGGTGTAACCAGTCAGGCACCCACCTCAGAGTGCAGTACTGTTTTGGGACTCTATTCATAAGGTGAGGAATCCACAGGTAGTTGTATCAGTCAGAAGAACAAGTTACTTACCTTCGGTAACGCTTTTTCTGGTGGATACACTAGCTACCTGTGGATTCCTCAGAGTCCCACCCGCCTCCCCTTTGCCTGTCTGGTTATACTAAGATGTTTGTTTTATAAGTGTATATAGATTTTAGTAATTATGTATATATATAAATTATGGTTATAATTCTATTGCATCATTATGGTTTTATGTATATATGTATTCATTTGAGCTATTGTGAGGTCGGTTTTCACCTGTTCGTCTCAAAGGCACGTACAAAATGGGTGAAACTGACGTCAGCACGCCGGCGAGGACCTCTTATTTGCACGGTGACGTCAGACGGAGTCACGTGGAGCTGTGCAGTTGTGACGTCCTCGTCGACGGGGAGAGCTGGGAAGACGATTTTCCGTTGGATGCTGGCGCATGGGAGAATTCATAAGGTTAGGAATCCACAGGCATTTAGTATGGACATATTCAGAAAATTAGTCAGAACAGGAGAAAAATGGAAATACCAATCTTGAGAGCCCACAAAAGCGCTGTGTTGATAGACGGTTCAGATTTTATAGCACTCAGAAGAGCCTCAAAGTTGACTTAATCAATAAGAATAAAAGCTGATAGTGAAGGCTCCAGAGAAGGGATAGGGACAGTAAGTATATCCTTCTCTGTTGGACCATCAAAAAAGGCATAGATGTCAGTTACCTTCCTAAAGAAAACATCAGCAAGTTTGTTACATCTAGTTTGCGAGAGAAGAGGTCACTTTGTCAGGTGAGCGGGATCCATCAGTCTTCACTATTTGAGAAAGCATTTTTGATGAACTATGAGCGCTGTCCATTTTTTCAGTGTAAAAGGCTGAGCAGGCGATTTAACACACCCTATGATGTTTCTTTGTGGCTTCTTTAAACGTAATTGTAATCCTCCTGGTTGTAGCACATGCAGCATACACACTCAAGTTCTTTACAGCTTCACTATCACAACCCACCCATCCCAATACCAAGCCATGCATGCAACAACAATGCATGGACCCCCATCACAGACCTGCATGCCCAATAGAGAGAATCACCCAGCCCACAAAATTACCATTCACACAAGGCCAAGCCGACAGGGAAAGCACAATCATACAGGGAAACACACCCATTGAACAAGATGGCACACACAGATACATTAACAATTCATGTGCATCCCGACAGGACCGCTACCCAACGTCACCGGAGAGGAGGTGCCAGCTATCTCCAGCACCCCCCTCCCTCAAAGAGGCCCACAGTGATGACAGCAGCTCTGCACGCCTGGATCTGGATGACCAACCTGGCCCATCAGGGACCTCTGGACAGTCGGTTACCCTGCCACACTCCCAAACTACCACAGAGCCTCCCGCTCAGGAAACACCACCACAGCACCCACCAAGCGGGCCCTTACCTCTGTTCCCAGGACACGACAATCAGTGGTGTGTCCACCACTACAGGGACCCCAGGCATCCCCACAAACCCAGTATGATCAGGGACCGGGGGTCAGTGGCAGTGGGCACACGGTTCAGGGGACAGAGGCACAGGACATCAGGGAAGCTGGGAGGACTGCTGTACGACGGGGGAGGACAGGACCAGGGAACCGACCCGCCACGAAGCACTCTCAAATATCATGGGAGCATACCACCATTCCTAGGAGACCATGGGCCAGGTACTGGCCAAGTTACAGGAGACCCAGCGGCTGCAGGAGGGACAGTACCTGGGGATCAGGGAGGACCTAACTAAAATATACACCATCCTGGTCACCATTGCAGGGGTGCTGGCTGACATGGGCAAGACCATGAGGGACGCAGTGGCACAACAAAGGGCCCCTGACACTAGCCAAACCGAGGAACAGCCTTCCACCTCTGCCAGCGCTAGTGGCAGGAGGCACAGCCACAGGACCAACAGACCACCAGCACCCCACCCCTGCAGAAGGAGAACCACCCCTCAAACGGTCCCTGCGATCCAGGCAGAAGACAGAGAACATTGCTGTTGGATTTTTTTGCTTATGCAGGGTCATCCCCAATCTTTTTGCCTCCTGCCTCCTATTTTTTCTGGCCTGTTGCTGTTGGCTTTTGAACTCTGAGCACTTTACCACTGCTAACCAGTGCTAAAGTGCATATGCTCTCTGTGTAATGTGTATGTAATTGGCATATCCATGATTGGCATATTTGATTTACTAGTAAGTCCCTAGTAAAGTGCACTAGAGGTGCCAGGGCCTGTAAATCAAATGCTACTAGTGGGCCTGCAGCACTGTTTGTGCCACCCACATAAGTAGCTCTGTAATCATGTCTCAGACCTGCCATTGCAGTGTCTATGTGTGCAGTTTTAACTGTAAATTCGACTTGGCAAGTGTACCCACTTGCCAGGCCTAAACCTTCCCTTTTCTTACATGTCAGACACCCCTAAGGTAGGCCCTAGGTAGCCCCAAGGGCAGGGTGCAGTGTATGGTTAAGGTAGGACATATAGTAATGTGTTTTATATGTCCTGACAGTGAAATATTGCTAACTTTGTTTTTCACTATTGCAAGGCCTGTCCCTCTCATAGGTTAATATGGGGGCTACCTTTAAATCTGATGAAAGTGTAGATTCCCTTTGGGAGCGGATGGACATGTGGAGTTTGGGGTCTCTGAGCTCACAATTTAAAAATACATCTTTTAGTAAAGTTGATTTTAAGATTGTGTGTTTGAAAATGCCACTTTTATAAAGGGAGCATTTTCTTGCTTATACCATTTCTGTGATTCTGCCTGTTTGTGGATTCACTGTCTGGGTCAGTTTGACAGTTGGGCTGGTTGCACCTCACACTAGACAGTGACACAAAGGGAGCTGGGGTGTAGTCTGCATTTCCTGATGAGCCATCTGTGCTAGGAGTGAGGGGTAGAGTGGTCACTCACACCTGAAAGGGCTGGGCCTGTCCTCACACAATGCCGTCTCCGACCCCCTTGTGAGTGTCTGGGGCCTGGCCTGGGAAGGGCAGGATTTCACATACAAAAGAGACTTTACTTTGAAGTAAGCCTACTTCAAAGGAGAAATTGGGTATAAGAAGGGCACCCAAAACCACAGACTTTAGATCACTTCTGGACATCAAGAGGAACCTTTGCCTGGAGAAGAGCTGAAGAGCTGAGGAGAAGTGCTGCCCTGCCTGTGACTGTGCTTTGTGGAGCTATCCTGCAGTTGCTGTTTCTGCCAGAGTAAGAGGGCAAAGACTGGACTTTGCGTGCCTTCCATCTTGTGAAGAAATCTCCAAGGGCTTGATTTAGAGCTTGCCTCCTGTTGTTTGAATTCTCAGGGACAGCAAAGACTTCTCTCTGCGAGCACCTGGAGTCTCTGGAGAGACTCCTGCTCTGACAAGTGGTGCCCTATCCAGTCTCTGGGCCATTGACAGGAAAGCTGTTGGAAGTCCAAGGAAATCGACTTCGGACGACTTCGGATCGACACCGCTGCTGAATCCAGTGACGCTGCCTGCAACCGACTCCGTGATCTTCGCTAGAACGCGACGACCTTCTCAGGCCCGATGCTGCTGAAGCCCCGCTGAAGTCCGCGACTCCGTGGAAGTCGCCGCACCACGTCGTGACCGACACCGCTCGAAGTGCACGGATTAAACGTTTCGCACAGACGCCGCGATACCCGACTTCGCATCGACTTGTTTTCACTCTTCACCAAAGGTACTATACTTTGTGGTCTACGTAACTCCGTGTCCGGCGCCGCTGGTGTCGGCTTGTTGGGAATGACTCCGTCACGATGCCGTGTTAACACCTCATCGAAGCATTTTGTGTTTCTAAGCGCTATTTTTGAGTTTAATCTTTAAAAATTCATAACTTGAATTGTGTATGTCGGATTTTTGTCGTTTTGGTTTTGTTTTGTTTAGATAAATATTTCCTATGTTTCTAAACTGGTGTTGTGTCATTTTGTAGTTTTTTCATTAAGTTACTGTGTGTGTTGTTACATATAATTTACACCTAGCACTCTGAAGTTAAGCCTACTGCTCTGCCAAGCTACCAAGGGGTAAGCAGGGGTTAGCTGAGGGTGATTCTCTTTTACCCTGACTAGAGTGAGGGTCCTTGCTTGAACAGGGGGTAACCTGACTGTCAACCAAAGACCCCATTTCTAACAATTGCCAAGACCCCCGCCAGGAAATAAGACTCTCCTGATTGTCACCCTGTCCACCTTGAACTGCCATTGCTCCCCTTCCAATACCCCATTGGACAATGCACCTGTGATACCAATAGACTGGACTCTAACTGTACATTCCTTCACCATCACCTCAGCCCCTTGCACTTGCCCCCATACTAATTTGCACAAAAAATAAACACCCTTGAAACAGAAACCATACTGGAGTCAGTGTAATGATTAGAAAGATGTATTATTACAACATTATCAAAGCATTGCAACGTCTATGTTCAATGAAATATACCACAGGATGACCTTTGGTGGGCAGCAGTACATAAAGCAGTAGCCAGATTGGGGTACACAGATCTGAAAATAGAGAATCCAAAGGGAACAGTCAGTGTCCATAGACAGAGGGGAAGAGGCTGCCATGTACAATGTCCAAATGTTTACTGTAATGTAAATTTGAGTTACAGTCTCTTACCTGTGTGTCACTGGAAGTACTGCTGCTATTCCTCAAGATATAGGCATCATGCACTTAGCCAGGATATTTTGCATTCACATGGGAGATGTACTGGTCCGCCAAACACACCATTTGCACATTCATCGAGTGATAGCTTTTTCTAATCCTGTAGACCTGTTCATTTCTGCGGGGGGGAACAAATGCCACATGTGTATAATCAATGGCTCCAGTGATGTTGGGGATATGTCCCAGGGCATAGAAGTCAGCTTTCACTGTGGCCAAATCATCCACCTGGGGGAAAACGATGTAGCTGCGCATGTGCTTCAGCAGGGCAGACAACACTCTGGTCAACAAGTTGGAGAACATTGGCTGAGACATCCCTGATGCCATGGCCACTGTAGTTTGAAAGGAACCACTTGCCAGAAAATGGAGCACTGACAGAACCTGCACTAGAGGGGGTATTCCTGTGGGCTGACAGATAGCTGACATCAGGTCTGGCTCCAATTGTGCACACAGTTCTTGGATTGTGGCACGATCAAGTCTGTATGTGATGATAATGTGTCTGGCCTCCATTTCCAACAGGTCCACCAGGGGTCTGTACACCGGAGGATGCCGCCATCTCATCATCTGCCTCAGCGGTTGTAGCCTATGGAGGAGAACGGTGAGCAGAAGGTAATTTTCCACATAGATGGCAGAACTGTTATTGAATTAATGTCACAGAAGCAGTGTGTGAATTTGAGAGTCAGAAGATGTGCCAATATGAGCTGTGACGCTGCTAGGTGCCATGCCATGTGCCCCCTTGAAATGGCGGCTGCCTGACCTGTGAGGATGGACAAGGGGAAATGAGGTAAGTGCGCTGGCGTTGTGCTGCGTCGCAGTAGGCGGTCGATGACCGCCGCGCAACTCCGCATTGGTTATCTTTGGGCCCTATGGGTCCCAGGAGCCAATGACGATGTACGCCGGTGGTGATGGTACGCACCGACGCGGACGTCACCGCCATTTTCTAGCTATTCACTCACTTGCTACCTGACCATCAACAGGAGAGGACCTACACTGCAAGTGATGCTGTGACCTCAGTCTGGAAGCAACAATGGCTAGAGTGTCTGGGGAAAGGGCCCCTGCCTTCACTGCGGAGGAGTTGGAGAAACTGGTGGATGGGGTCCTTCTCCAGGAAACCTTACTCTATGGTCCTCCAGACAAACAGGTGATTACACTGTGAGCATGATGTGTGGGCAATGCCTGATTGGAGTGGTGTTGATGTAAGCCACATGTTGAGGGGTGCTAAGGCGTCCTGGCCTGAGTGCTGCATTAGAAGTGGTCAGTGTATGTGCGTCAGGGCATGGGTGGGAACTGGTGGGCAATGAGTATGACGGTCCAGACGGGTGAGTAATTACATTTTCTGCTGTCTTTTCCCTCTAGGTCAGCGCCCACCAGTAAAAGGGTATTTGGTGTGCCATCTCCAAGGAGGTTCGGACCCTGGGGGTTTATCACAGGCGGAGCACCCACTGCCGTAAGAGATGGGAGGACCTATGCCGATGGATGAAGAAAACGGCAGAGGCCTAGCTGGGGCTGGCCTCCCAACGTGGAAGGGGTGCCCGTCGCACCATGACTCCCCTGATGTTCCGCAACCTGCCGGTGGCCTATCCGGAGTTGGATGGGCGCTTGAGGGCATCACAGCAGCCACAAGGGGGTGAGTATAGATTCAGAAAGCTGACTTTGCGCGCTTTAGGAGCTAGCAGGTTGGGGGATGGGGGTGGTGGGTGACCCTAGGCCAGGGCGATCATGGCAGGCTCTTAAGCACCCATACCCCAATGGTACAAGTTGCCAAATACTACTGGGCAGGGTCCTGTGGGTGTCAGGGGTGCAGAAGCTGGCGTTAGACATTGTACCCCACGGGCTGATGACTACCTTAGTGACTGGTTGGGCATGGCCTAGTGCATAGGGCTGCTCCCGGTGTGTTGTGTCCGCCAACGGTAGTGTTGTTGCTGGCATTGACCAAGTGTATCCTCTGTCTCTCCCCCACCTTTTTGTTTTGTCACCCTGTCCTTGTTGCATTAGCATTATCTGGCGGAGGAGCAGAGGCACCGGCAACGGAGGGAGCTGCCTCCCACATGGGCCTGGAGGCCGAAGCCACCGACTTTGAAGGCACCAGCGGGATGGAGGGCGAGGGGAGCTCCACGACGGCAAGAGGAGGGGAGACCAGTGACAGCGATTCCTCCTCCGATGGAAACTCCCTGGCGGTGGCGGACACCTCTGGTACAGCCGCCACCCCCCTACCAGCACCACCCTCCCAGCAACCCCTCAACGTGTTTCACGTGCCCGCTCACCCAGGAGGGTGGACATCTCCTTCGCCCAGGCACCTCAGGCCCTGCCCCAGTCAGCCCTGCTGCCCTCAGTGAGGAGGCTATTGACCTCCTGAGATCCCTCTCTGTTGGGCAGTCAACCATTCTGAATGCCATCCAGGGTGTCGAGAGGCATTTGCAACAAACAAATGCGTACCTGGAGGGCATTCATTCTGGTGTGGCGGCCCAACAGAGAGCATTTCAGGCTCTGGCCTCAGCATTGTTGGCAGACATTGTCCCTGTGTCCAGCCTCCCCCTCCAACTTCCACTACCAAGACCCAATCCCCTCTACCTCACCCTATCCCAAGCACACCATCAGACCAGCATGCACACAAATCAACACACAAAAGTGGCTAAGGAAAACATAAGGACCACACATCATCACACAGGCACTCACACAAGCACCATACCCATGCAAACATACCAACATCTACTTCCTCCACTGTGTCCCCCTCCTCATCTTCGTCCACCTCCCTCCCAGTAGCGTCTTCACTCACACCTGCATGCACTACATCATCCGCCACTACCTCCATCACCTGCACGCATATCAGTACACACCCCTCACGGCCAGTCACCACCCCCACAACCATGCACACGTCCCCTGTGTCCTCTCCAAGTGTGTCTGTGAGCCCTCCTCCCAAAGTACACAAATGCAGGCACACACCCACTCAATAGCTATCCACCTCACAACAGCGTCCAGCCCATGCACCTTCACCCAAACTCAGCAGACGTACACCTCCTACAACCACTACCTCTTCCTCCACTCTGAAACCCCCTCCATCTTCCCATCCCAATGTGTCTTAAAAACTTTTCCTGGCTAACATTGACCTCTTCCCTACGCCTTCCCCTCCCCCCCCCCCATCCTTCCCCTAGGACCAGGGTGTCAAGATCCCAGGCCAGCACCTCAGCGACCAACTCGGCGTCCGCTGTTGTACCTGCAAGTCCCAGGGGAGCAAAGGGGGCACTCGTCAGGGCTGGCAGTGTGCCACCGAACAATGTAAAGGACCAACCGATTTTGCCACCGGACAAGACGCACGACCTACCCAGCAAGGCCTCATCCAAAAAACAAGAGAACAGTGCCAAGGTCCCAGCAGCGTCTGCCAAGGTGGGGAAGGTGGAAAAAAACCCAAAGGCAAGGCACTTCAGGGCTCGGAGCCTCCAGGTGAGGGACTGGTGACCACCATTAGTCCTGACAGCCCAGCAGCCTGTACCGGGGAAAGCACCGCTGCAAGCACCGCCACCTGCACCGCCATCTGCACTGCCGCTGCCACAACAATAGTCAGCAGCATCATCCCCAGTGGGCAGTCGCCCGAGGCTGCTGGAGACGGCCTGGTGTCTCCCTCCACAACTACCAGCACCTGCACCACAGCCAGCACCGGCAGCATATCCACCGCAGACACCGCCGCAGGCACTGCCATATGCACTGCCACATGGCCAGCCAGTGCCACTACATCTGTCATCAGCAGCATCCCCAGTGGGCAGCCGCCCAAGGCTGCAGGAGACGGCCTGGACCCTGCACCCACCACTTGAAGCACCACCACCAGCACTGGCACTACCAGCAGTTTGCAGCCTAAGTCGCCGCAGGATGGAGTCTGGCTCTGCCTCCATGGAGTATCATGCTACCTGTTCATTGCACAGCTCGTGCCTCAGACACCCAGGTGAGGGAATGTGAACTGCTACACCCCAGGTGCAGCATCACTGGGCACAAGGCCCCATTCCGAACCAGTGGAAATATGCATCCACTCCCCCTATCCTTGGCAGGATGAAGCAAACTGGGCACAAGGCCCCCTCCAGAACCAGTGGAGATATGCATCCACTCCGCCTATCCTTGGCAGGATGAAGCAGATTGGGCACAAGGCCCCCTCCAGGACCAGTGGAACATGTCACCCACTTGAGAGACTGTAGCTTTGAACTCCCCAGGAACCAAGCAGTGGGTAAACCACCCACTTGAGAGACTGTGGCTTTGCACTCCCCAGGACCAGGCAGTGGGCAAACCACCCACTTGAGAGACTGTGGCTTTGCACTCTCCAGGAGCAAGTAGTCGGCAAACCACCCACTTGAGAGACTGTGGCTTTGCACTCACCAGGACATCGCTGAGGGTATGTTGCCCCCTCCAGGAGCAGTGGCGTAGTACCATCTTCCGGCTGACGTGCCCCTTCCCCCACCCCCTCGTCCCCCTGAGGTGCCTGTGTGTTTTCGACCTGATGCCCCTGCAGTGTTCTCTCCGTTTTGAGGCAGGAGTCAAGTGTGGGCTTCACCCATGTTTTTTTGGCCCACTGATCCATGGACATTTGCAAAGGACAGTGTACGGCCCTCTGTACATAATGTAAATATTTGTATACACTGTTGTTTACAATCGTTAACTTTATCTGCATTTTCTAAATATCACTTATTTCACTCAATTCCTTTTGTCCTTGCGTTCTTCCAGGGAGTTATGGGGTGTAAATGTAATGTCGCTACATGTTTTTGTGTGTATGGTGTTGTGGGTGAGGGTGGGGTTGGGGTTGGGGGTGTTGAGTGTTGCGTGTGTGTGTCACTCTCTTTTTCCTCCCCCCCTCCCCTGTGTGCTAGGTGCAGTACTCACGTGGTCGTCGCCGCCGCCTTCTTTAATATTCCTGGTGCATTAGCAGATACACCAGCATCGGCAGGACCTGTAGTTCGGGCTCCATGGCGTTCTGGTTCTTCGTTGAGTGTCGAAAGGTGAGTGGTTCCCCTTCAGTGTAGTGTTTCCGCCGTGCTTTTGATGTCCTTGGTACCGCCCTGGAAAAGCTGGTGGATTGGTGCCTTGTAAAGGGTGGGCAGTACATTGTCTTCTGCCTGTCTGTTGGCAGTGATCGCTGCTACCGCCGTGGCGGTTGGTGTGTTAAAGTGGCTATCTATGATGGGTGTTTCCGCTGAGGTCGTGATACCATTTTTTTTTACAGCGGCCTGTTGCCAGTATTACCACTGCTTTATCACCGACCGCCAGGGTTGTAATGAGGGCCTATATGCCTTAGTTCGATTCGAGGCCTTTTCAACCCCATTTAAGGTTGGAGGCCATAATACAGTTGGAGTCATCGAGATGAATGTTCAAGTTGCCCAGATTGCTGAAGTTAGCATATTTTAATACAAAAGAAGATAAAGCCTCTGCAAACATTGATCTCCACCTATTAGGCGGACCTGGAGGACCGTAAATAAGAGAGCCTGAGAAGGCTAAATAGTTTGTGAGGCCTAGCGAAAAAAATAATGCTTTCACAGTTAGGAACATGGAGATTCTCTATAAGGTAAGTATAGTTAGATTTAAAAGTAATCACTATCAACCAGCCTTTCTTATCCATTCAGTCATGGTTAACCATACAGCACCAATCTGGAGGACCCATGGCGATGGCAGGTGTGAAGTGCTCATTTAACCAAGTGTCCGTTAGGAAAAGAACATTGGGTTTAAAATCTATTATAAAGTTAAAAACCTACAAATTATGTTTTAGAAGGGAGTGCCAATTCAGACAAAAGCAACAGAATTTTACTTGCCTAGACATAGCGGGTTGATTATCTATTATAAGATGATGTATCTCAGCTTTAGGTGTAAACCTAAAATTGCATTGGTGACAAAATCAAAAGCCTTGTGGCAGATAAACATTAGGCTTTTAATCACTGAGGGCTGTAGTGTGACAGTTCAGCAGGCACGCTACAGAGTAAGAATGTTGGATTGTGAGATTTAAACTTGGGTTTCTTTCTTGCAATTTGGTCATCTCCTATTGGTGTACTCTGCAGCTGGTGCTGGCATGGGGGCTTGACCGCTCACCCTTGCAAACATACATTTTCAAGAAGAATGCTGCACACCATAAACTTTTCAGTATATACATTTTTATTGGAATCTCATGATTGCTCCACCAACGTGTTTCGACCTCACAGGGTCTTTTTCATGGTAGGCCAGTCCTCCTTCTAATCCCCTTTATAAATTACTCCCATGTCTGTCTATTAGGAGGCATTATGAGAAAAGTAGTCAGTGCTTTGAAAAAACAATTGTACAATTCAGCAACATATCAATCTGGAAACTTTAGTTGTCACTTGTCTCTCTTTTTGACTAATCAGTGTTTCAGCACAAGGTTTTAATCTCACCTTTTGCAGACTCTTTTTCAAATCTTTCTGTCTAAAGCCTCTACATCTCAATCCTGTTATGGTTTCATCAAATTTCGATTCTGCAGCTGCATTTCTGGAGCAATTTCTCCTCATCCTTAGTAACTCCCCATATGGTATACTTCTGAGCAGTGGGTTCGGGGGGATACCCACAGCTAGTAGGATGCTATTTGTGGATGTTTCTTTCCCCTAGAATGTCGTGTTGATTTGTCCTTTTTGAATGTACATTTGTACATCTAAGAAATTTATGCTGGATCTACTTGTTGAACATATAAATTGTAGGCCCAAGTCATGTTCTTGTAGGCTTTTGAAAAACTGCATGAACTCTTCTGTGTCACCATTCCAAATTTAAAACGAGTCATAAGTGTATCTAACCCATTAAATTATTTTGTCAAGTGCTTGTTGACTGTTGGGATTCCATGCATATTCCTTCTCCCACCATCGTCAAATGTGCATAGTTTGGGGAGAAGGAAATGGCCGTGGCTGTTCCACACTGTTGGTGGCAAAATTCATGGTTGAAAAGGAACACATTTTTGGTTAGGCACATCTTGATCATAGTTAACAACATCTAGGAATGTTCCACCTCTTCCACATTTTTTTTGTTTTTCCGGAAAGTATGTACATGTCCACCTCATGTTTTGTAGATAGTCACTAGTAGAAACTTGTAATCCCAATCTATGTTTGTCAAAATACTCAAAAAGACACTTGCGTCTCCGATATAAAAACTTAAAGCGTGAACAATGGGTGCGATATAATAGTCAGCATAGACTGAGACCTTTCATCACAAGATCATACGATTGATGTCCTGGGGAGGAGTGGTCACACAGGGTCTTATTTATTTTTGGCAGAAAGTAGAATATCGGGATGGCAGGTTGATATTTAAGCATAAAGTTACACTCATCATCATTGCTTAGCGACATCTGATGCCATTCTTTCAATTTTCTACTGAGGTTAAGTGTCATCCGATTAATGGAATTTCGATCAATTTTTTTATAACTGGTTGTATCTTTGTAACTGTCTGTTTGCCTCTTTCCCATAATCGGTTTTTTTGCTCACCACAATGTTGCCTACTTTGTCCACTTGTTTTTATAACAATTTGTTCATTTTCCATCAAGTTTAGTGTTGTACGTTCTCTCTTCATCATGTTCTCAGGTTTCCCTGGTTGTTCGATGTGATTCAATTTTTCTAGGTCCACAATATTTACTTCTGAAAACATATACATTTTGTTCCCTGGTTACAGCGACAGGCTATATTTGATTTTTTTTTTTTCATTGCTATATTAATGTCTGTCTATGTGAAATGATAATTCTTGTTAGATTAATGTCTCTGTCATATGATCTTCCTCTAGTTCGTACATCAAATCAAACACATTTTGTAACCTGAGTTTCTGGTCCCTGGGCACATTTCGGGCACTGGCGGTCTTTCCTTGGGCACCACCATGTTTCCTTTGTTTCTATAGGGAGTGGGCTTTATGTGAGGAAGCATTGAAGAGGCGCTGCATCGTAACCCAAAATAGAATCCATAAAATTACACCAGCAAAATATCTGACTTGTCCATCTACTACCACAAAGGAACGAGGACTGGAAAGGCAGGATGTCAGCTACAGTGCAAAAGTGCAACCAGTTTAAGTCAGTTTTAAAACAAGAGCAAATTATTCCACCTGTGACACAAAAGCTATTTAAAAATACAAGCCTAGTACAAGCAGTCAAGGTGCAGAATATACTGGTTTGTTATTTTGCAAGACTGGTTTGCGAGTGTGATGGCTATACCCAGACTGGCACCCCGTCCTCACTGTGCCACTGAAACCAAGCTCTATCTTAATGACAAGCCCTAATAATGGCGACATCAGTCTTGGGTTGTTTTTGTTCTGATTCGTGGACGACAAGGGCTGGCAGGTCAGATTGGACTTTTCCCATTGGAGCAGGATCAAGACTGTTTTGCATATGTTTGGGTTCAAACTGAGGTGGTATGATGTGCAAATTATTCATGGACTGGGATAATGCCCTAGCGAATTACCAGTGACTGAGATTAATTCAAGCATTCCATCCATTGCGTTTTTGTAAACTTCAGTGTCTGTTTTTATGGCATACCTGAGAAAGAGAAGAAAGGTGCTTGGATTTCTTAAATGTTAGACTTCTAGTCTCTGACTGAATCTCAGAGGGAATCAATCCGTCAGGGTGTGTAACTCCAATTTGACAACCTCTCCGAGGCCAATAATGCCCTGCATCCTACAATATTAGCAGACCAGACTTGGATACTAGCCAAAAAGAAGACAAACAGACCTTTAGTATTTGGCGGTCCGCTTCTGCATGTAGCCTCAAACTCTTGTTGGGCATAAAATTCACATATGAGAAATCCTTCGCCTTCCTATGCAGACTTAGGAAATAGGGCATGAATCATGGTCTTCTTGAACCTGCTATAATGCTGATCACAGTGGATGGCAAATCTAAGAAATACTCAAACCAAGAGATTCTGGAATGCCTACTCAACTCGATGGATGACTCAGACATTGAGGTCTCTTTGTACTGGTATCAGCTTCAAGCAAATGGAGTTGGTGAACAGTAAGGATGCAGTTCTGTGGAAAACTCTCTGGATATTGGTCGGCCCGACTTCAGCAAGATAGGTTGGACTGGGAACATTCAGAAGAACAGACTACAAGAATAAACACTGTTGGCTGCTGAAAAGTAAATATACAGACTGGCTAATGAGAGATTCAGCTTTGGCCAGACAAAAAAAGTTTCTAAAACACCTCTTCAACTACCTTCCTTTTGTGATGATGCCAGAGCACTGCTGAGTTGTGATATCACAACTGAGGTAATCTTGAAGGCCATTAGAGACTTGACCTCCAGCAAAGAACTTTCTGGAATATGGCTTCTTCTGCAAATTCATTGCACCATAATGTTTTTGAACATGCTGCAGAATCTCTCAAGCAGTAATTCAATAGTGCTATCATCCTGTTCCTGACAAAATACAGTGAAGATCCAGTAACCCAATAGCACTTATCAATGTTGACGTAAAGATTCTGTCTAATGTCCGGGCAAATAGGCTAAAGAAAGTAATACTGCTTCTTGTCAATGATTCACAAGTGGGAGAGACAGAAAAGATACATTGGAATATTGAAACAGAAATCCTCTACTTGCCATTATTCACCACCTGTCACGCTATTGTCTTGATTAGAGCTCCAAACATTATAGTGTTCTAAAAAGGAAAGGCATAGCTTTGTGCTGGCCATGGTTACCCAAAGCTAGATATGCTAGATATTCAGACCAGGAATAAAGGTACAGGGTTCAGAAAATATCTGAAATTCATTATCAAAGTGTGGAGCCATCTTAGATGTATGTATACTTTGTGTTGGGTCTAGTACATCCAGGCAAATTCAATTTGAATCTGTACACTGCAGAACACCCTGATGTTGAAGTTTGTGCTCAGTGAAGCATGCAGAAGGGGTGCTCTCCAATAATACAGGGAAAACAGAATGGCAAACAAATTAAGCTTAAACCATACCCGACTACATTTCCTAGATTTCATACTACATTTCCCATAATGCTGACATCATGTGAACTCTCATACTCAATGGGGTTATGGAAACAGCTACTTTATACAAGTCCATCCAATCTGCTGTTCTGTAACACAGGTTTTCCAGATAGCTGAATGATCTCTGTGACTTGTGTTGCTTGCTGGAACTTATTTCATCAATAATTCAACGTAACTCACAGGAAGGCTAGGCCTCGTACGTTTGTCGTCACATGTTGTAACACTGAAGCTTTTGCAGTCACTGCTCTATCACAATCATATCTGACTACAAGGGCTTTTGAACCTAGACCTTTGTGTGGGGTTACCTCAGATTTTTGCGTTCCTTGCCTTTTGTTGCTGAACCTGGTTTTGTTGGCTTTTAGGACTCTGCATTTTGTCCCTGCGAATAAGTGGCAAAGTGCCTGTGGTTTCTCTTCCAAACATGGTGAATTTGTTGAACACCTCATTGGCACATTTAATTTATTTGTAAGTCCCTAGTATATAGTACTCCATTAAACCCAAGCCTGTAAAATGCATGCTACTAGTGGGCTTCATCACTCAATGTGGAACCCCCTAAGTAGCCCTATAAAACATGCCCTATGTTTGCCACTGCAGCCTGTAGTGCAGTTTTAAACTGTCATTTCGAGCTGGCAAAGTAAACCTTTTGTTGGAACTCCCTTTTAAATACTTAGAAGTCACCCCTAAGCTAGGCCCTAATCATTCACAAGGCAGGGTGCATGGTATTTAAAAAGTAGGACATGTGGTCTTATTTTGTTCCCATGTTCTGACAGTGAAAAACTCCTAATGTTGTTTTTCATTGTCATAAGGCTCTCTCTCTCATAGCTAACGCTTGGTTACCTTATTACACTAAGTAAGAGATATCTTCAGTTTGGGACTCAAATGAACTGTAAATTAAAATCCTTCTTAATGGTGAGGTGAGATTTTAAGGTACTGTTCTTAAAATGTAACTTTGTAGAAACCAAATGTGCCTTTCTGACAGCTTCATTGTTGCATGACTGTGACTGGCTCTCCTATGGTCTTTTGTGTATTCTTCCAGACTTTGGCACAAAAGGGCCTTGGGTTTGGGGCAGGGTATTTATTCCCTGAGCAATATATCTTAAAGGGTTTTACTCAGCCCTTCCTGAGTTTCAAGGGGTAGCCTTGGGGCTTGTCCACCGCCTTCCTGGCTTCTAAGGGCTGTTTGCCCTGCCACTAATAAATGCAGCTGTCACCTCGGCCTGCCTGCTCTTATTACCCTAGACATTTTGGAACTGAACCCAGGAAAGGTGGATGGCATACAGAGGTGCCTCTCCCACCGACAGGCTGGCAGAGGGGATAAAACAGCACCTTCAGAACTATTCATCAGAACACTCCTGGACCTGTGGAAGGGTCAGAAGGACTGCCCTGCTGTCCAAAGATTTCAAACAAGAGCAAATTAGTCCCTCTCTGCAAGTACAAATGCAAAAGGTATTTAAAAATACAAGCCTGGTACAAGCAATTGTGCTTGATCCCAGGCTCCTCAGAAGTAACTTTAAGAGTTAGTTGGCAGACCTCCTGTTAAAGCTAAAGGGATACAACAATCTTTCAGAGGCCTCCATGCAACTGCCCAGCTGACCAAAATCAACTGGACCTTCCTGAGCCCTGCTATTAGCCTCTGATGGAGTGAGTTCTGATCCCAAGAGTTGCCCTCCAGGTCCTATACCCTTGGTTGGCATCAGAAAGTACTCCTTCTAAACCCAAGGTGAAGATACAGAAGGTTTGGGATCCTTGCGACCACAAAGCAACCACTTCAAAATCACCCACGAGGACCGCCAACGCTAGGCTCCAGCGAGACTTACACTTTGCGCCAGGAGTGACTGCCTGCATAGACTGCCAATGGGAAGTTCTACAACAACGAACTCTTCATGCCAAAACAGCGACTGTTCGCGACAACCGACCTGCTCCTCATGGCAACAACAACCTCCTTGCAGTCCCCGCCAACTCAAATGGTAGCTCCTCACATGAACTTGAGAAGGTATCTGTTAGAAATGGGGTCTTTGGTTGGCAGTCAGGTTACCCCCTGTCCAAGCAAGGACCCTCACTCTAGTCAGGGTAAAGGAAGATCACCCTCAGTTAACCCCCGCTCACCCCCTTCGTATCTTGGCACAAGCAGGCAGGCATAACTTCAGAGTCTAGGTGTAAAGTATTTGTACCAACACACACAGTCCCTCAGTGAAAACACTACAAAATGACACAACCCAGGTTTAGAAAAATAGGAAATATTTATCTGAACAAAACAAGATGAAAATCACAAAAATCCAACATACACAAGTCAAGTTATTAATTGTAAACGCAAAAAGTCTTAAATCCGTTTGTAAACAGTAAAAACACTGTTAGTGTTAGAAAGTACCTGGGTAACATCAAAATAACACGTAGGGGCGAGTGTGGGTCGAAAAAGGTAGTGATGTGTCAATTTCTCACCCGCAAGCGAGACCGTGTGTCATTTCTCCTTCTCTGGTCGGGTCGCGAGTGTCGTTTTTCCACTCCGCAGGAGAGCGATGCGTCTATCTGGGCAAGCACTCGGGTCCGGGCAGGCATTGTGTCATTTTTCCGCACCCAGCAAGGTTTGTGTCCAAAATTCTGCCACATGGGATCAGCAAAACCGCGCTGTGTGGGTTGTGATGTTTCCAGCCTCCGTTAGCGGTGTTGCACGTTGTTTCTCCAGCCGCATGCGTCGAACTTCCAGCTGCGCTGCAGGCGGAGCGTTGATTTCAGCCGCAAAGCCCTTGGAGATTTCTTCACAAGCAGGAATGCACAACAAAGTCCAATCTTTGTCCTCTGTTACAATGCAGAAGCAGCAACTGCAGGATAGCTCCACAAAGCACAGTCACAGGCAGGGCAGCACTTCTCCTCAGCTCTTCTCCAGGCAGGGGTTCCTCTTGGTTTCCAGAGGTGATCTAAAGTCTGTGGTCTTGGGTGACCTTCTTATACCCATTTTGGCCTTTGAAGTAGGCCTACTTCAAAGGAAAGACTCTCTTGTTTGTGAAATCCTGCCTTGCCCAGGCCAGGCCCCAGCCACACACCAGGGGGTTGGAGACTGCATTGTGTGAGGGCAGGCACAGCCCTTTCAGGTTTAAGTGACCACTCATCCCCACACCTCCTAGCACAGATGGCTCATCAGGATATGCAGTCTACACCTTAGCTCCCTTTGTGTCACTGTCTAGAGAGAGGTGTGAACAGCCCAAGTGTCAAACTGACCCAGACAGGAAATCCACAAACAGGCAGAGTCACAGAATGGTTTAAGCAAGGAAATGCCTACTTTCTAAAAGTGGCATTTTCAAACACACAATCTCAAAACCAACTTTACTAAAAGGTGTATTTTTTAATTGTGAGCTCAGAGACCCCAAACTCCACATGTCTATCTGCTCCCATAGGGAATCTACGCTTTAATTATTTTTAAAGTCAGCCCCCATGTTACCCTGTGAGAGAGATGGGCCTTGCAACAGTGAAAACTGAATTTGGCAGTATTTCACTGTCAGGACATATGAAACACATTATTATATGTCCTACCTTAAACATACACTGCACCCTACCCATGGGGCTACCTAGGGCCTACCTTAGGGGTGACTTACATGTAAGAAAAGGGAAGGTTTAGGCCTGGTAAGTGGGTACACTTGCCAAGTCGAATTGGCAGTTAAAATATGCACACACAGACACTGCAGTGGCAGGTCCGAGCCATGTTTACAGGGCTAGTATTGTGGGTGCCACAACCAGTGCTGCAGGCCCATTAGTAGCATTTGCTTTACAGGCCCTGGGCACCTCTAGTGCACTGTACTAGGTTACCAGTAAATCAAATATGTCAATCATGGAAATCCAATTAAATACACATTTTACACAGGAGCACTTGCACTTTATCACTGAATAGCAGTGGTCAAGTGCCCAGAGTACCAGAACAGCAAACACAGAGTCCAGCACACATCAACAACCTGGGAAACAGAGGCAAAAAATTAGGGGAGACCACACCAAGGATGCCAAGTCTAACAGTATCTCTTCAGAGGGACAAACCTGGGCCCTGTATCTGACACATGCTCCATTGTTATAGCCTGAATTTGTGACTTTACCCTGGTCCAACACAACCAGATAACCACGAGTGGTGCTTTGATCTTTTCATGCTATTTTCACCTAAAACTTTAAAAAACTCATATTGGTTCTATTGATTTAATTTGTGTTATTTTGGTGTAATTTTACGCATTAAAATGTACTCTTCTTTGAAATTAGTTTGAGATTTTTTATTGAGTTGTATTTTCACTTTATTCCTGTTTGAGTGCTCAATAAATATACATTGCATCTAAGTTAAGCCTGACTGCTTTTGTGCCATGCCACCAGCGTGTTAAGCACAGGTTTATTTAGTGATTTTTTTTTGTTCTCCCTGATAAGAATTGTGCTTATTATCAGTGCTTAATTTGAGCCTGTTGTTTCAAGTGCAGGGCACCAGCACTCATTTTTGAGGGCTGGGACTTATTTTTCTGCTTCAAGCATTTACTGCGAGCAGAGCAAAAGTGTCATATTGGAAAGACGGAGGAAGAGAAAAACGAAAACACTTCACAAAGGGTGAAAACAGAAAGCTGCAAGAGTGAGCTGAAGGGCAGTGAGTGTTTGTAAATGGATTGAAGAGGCCTGAGATGGTTTCAGGATTACACACTACCTCCGTGTTTTGTGCCCGCACATTTAATTGGAGCAGCCACGTGTTTCAGAGGAGAGCTTTGGGCACTGGCACGTTTTTATTTACAAATTAGGCACTGCTTATTATTAGAGCGGGGCTTCTACCCTTTCAGCTCATAACCCAATTTCTCACTAGGGCCAACTATTTTCATTTTGTTCTCCAGGATTCGAGATGTGTGCGAATCACCAATCTCCAGAGGATTACAGTTGCCTTTTTTCATAGTGATGAATTCGAAAACAAATATTTTATGCGCTAACTAAAGTTCAGTCAGAGGGGACATGAGTTTCTTCCCTGAAAGGGTTAGGTACATGTCTGTTGCTAACAAGGGGCAAGAAGGGTTTCACAAAGTAGAGGTATACATACATAAAACATCATAGATTATGGGATGAAACAGAATATACTCACATGTGTCCAGTTGTTTCCGATTGTGTTAATGTACTTAACACTTAAAGATGAACTATGACACATCAGGTCCCAGAGAACTAGACTTCACTCCATTCAATTTTTTCCTGAATGCTTCAGTTGACCAGGTGACTCCACGTATTAGCTCACAGTGACTTGGGCATGGGAGTAGGAATTCATCAATCGTGTTGTCTCTGTGACATGCATGATTGCCTGAATCTTAATCCTGATGAGCGACTGTTTTTCATAGGGTATCTACAGTAACACCTGACAAGCACTATTTCTGTGATATTCAGTAACTTCTACTGCAGCCTCTCTCTAGTTTAACTTTAAAATATTATTGCACTACATTCTCTGATTTGTACTTACATTTTGTGAACCTGGATTGGATGTCTGTATTTAAACCTAGACAAAAGACAGAGGAGCATGACCAGTCCCCTCACACAATGCCTATGGGATGGCAGTTGTGTGGCCATGTCTGTAGAGCTGGTGTGGTGGGAATAGAGATTGGTACTGTAGATGTGCTGTTGAATGACTGTTCCCCCAATGACGTGCTTGTAGGTGAGGGTAAATTGTGCAGCAGTGCTTGTGGACTGGGGGGGAATATGCACTGTTGCTGGAGTACAGGTTGGGATAGATTGTGGTGCTCTGTATTTTCATTTGTAAAACGCATACAACCCAGTGAGTATGTAAGCGCTTGGCGTGTGAATAAGCACGAAGAAGCAGATCTTCCCCAGACCTTCCTAATCTGTCCTAAATAGCCAGGTTTTGGCTGCCTTGCGAAATTCCAGATGTTAATCAGTCCTTCTGATATTCGGTGGTAGCATGGTCCAAAGCTTGGCTGCTGCCACCGAGACGGCTCCCCCATTCCTTCTGGCCTTCCTAAATCTGGGGGTATTTACCTTCTTGTTACTCACCGATCTCAAGGCTCGACTGAGGGCATACCAAGGAAAAAAACAGTCCTCCGATATCATGAGCTGGACTGATGCAATGCCTCATGCACTAGGCGTACTGCTTTAAAACAAATCTGTTTACTAATCGGAAGCCAATGTAGGGACCTCAAGCCCTCCCACACCGAGTACCTCTTCGGGAGCTCAGGGATCAACTGCGCGGCCCCATTTTGTGCCAGTTGCAGCTTGCTGAGGAAGTATTTAGCAGCATTCAAATAAAGGGTGTTGCAATAATCCAGGCGTGAGATGATAAGCGCCAAGACAACCATAACCCTAAGCTCCTCTGGAATAAACTACAGGTTCTTTCTGAGCATTTTAAGTATCCAGTAACCTGTCTGCACTATCTGACTAAACTGCCCCTCAAAGGTCACTTTCATGTAAAAAAAAAAAACATTCCTAGGTTTTTTGCTTCCTTTACAGGAGTGAGAAGAGGGCCGCACACCTTCGGCCACCAGTTGCTATTCCAAATGGAGCTACGGGACCCAAAGAACAGAATCTCCATTTTATCACCATTCATCTTAAGCCAATTTTGTTTCATCCAGCTGCTAATCGCCATGCAGGACCTAAATCTTGTAGCCACCTCTTTCCAATCTTTACCAATCGGCACCATGATTGTGTGCCATCCACATAGGAAGCCACCCGAAAGGCATAAGACTTTATCAGTTGTGCCAACGGAGTCATATACAGGTTGAACAGAGTTGGATTGAGGGACGAGCCTCGCAGCACCCTGCAAGGCAACTGGAAAGGAGAGGCTCTGAAGTCTCCACAACTGACAATATTCGTCCTGAAATGAATCCAGCAGTTACAAAGCCCTGCCCCTCAGTCCTGCCTGCTGCAACCTACTCATCACTAAGGATGGTGAGATGGTGTCAAAGGCTGCAGACAGGTCTAACATTACGAAGATGACAACACTGCCCTCATCCACTTCGTACCGAATATAATAGGAGGCTACAGTAGTGCGGACTCCGTACTATGATTGTGATGAATCTAGACAATCATTATTACCAAGAAAAAAGGCTAATTCTTTATTCAAATGTTTTCTAATATTTTAGCTGGAGATGGTAATAAAGAGATGGGTTGGAGACTCTTCAGGCCATTAGCATCTCCCCTAGGCTTCTTATTGACAAGGAGAATAATGGCTTCCTTCCACCTCTGTGGAAATTCCCGTGGCCAACATCTGGTCATAAATTACCTCAAAGGTCTCTGCTACTACCTCCGGGGCCTTTTTTTAACACTAGGTGGACAGGGGTCCTTTGGCAATCCTGAAATAATCCTCTCAAATGTGAGCCGAGAAAAGGTACCTAGACTGTTTATGTTGGATTGCTCGGAAGACTTTTCTTCCAATCTCTCCTCCCTCTGAGGCTCTCTTAGAGCCAGAAATTCAGAATGGATATTGAGGATTTTGTCCCTAAAATGATGCTGTTTTGTCACAGAACTCCAGATCTAATTGCGAGGGAGGAGATGATAACACCGTTACTGTTTTGAACAGTTCGTATGGGATATTTATGGTCTTCCAAATTTCCTAAGAGAAAAAGGCCGTCTTTGCTTCCTTTATAGTGCTCATACACCTCTTAAGCAAATTGTTATGTTTTGATTTTTTCCTCCAAATTGGGGTCTAATTTCCACCTCGTTTCTTGCTTACTTCACTGTTTTTAAAGGATTTTCAAATCCTTTGTAAACCACTGTGGATAGCTTTTGTTCTTTCCCTTCTTTACTTTCCTGATTGCTGCTACTTCATCAAGTGTTGTCTGAAGCTAGTCATTGAAACTTGCTGCACGATCGATCTTACTTTCTCCAGCCCTCCAGAGCATTCCTATCAGTCTACGCTTTAACTCCCTTCTTGAAATACTGCCCCATTTCCTAGTCATCATAGTGCTGCCACTGTAGAGGCACTCACGGACTTCCCAGAATACAAGAATAGTATCACAAAGTGATCTGACCAATTGAGTGGCAAACTATCCCCAAACTGAACTGTCATCATTTGTGAAAATACCATCTAATGTATGAACTGCAGTATGCGTGGCCGTTTTCACAGTTTGGGAAAACCCTAGATCATTCATCAAATCAAGAAAGACCTTTACTTCTTCTCTTTCTGGGTGTAGTGATCTGTGGGTGGAGCGCTTGGAAAAGTCGATGTAGGATGGAGATGTGTCCATGGAGCATATAGTAAAAAAATTCAGATGTCCTTTTGTGAATGGACAAAGGATGGGTATGTAGTTGAAAAAATCTGAAGTCACTTTGCAATTGGACAAAAGATGGTGGTGCGACTGTGGGAGCAGGGTTAGAAAATGAGCAGATCCTCAGGAGAATGGGGTGGTGGTAATATGCCAAATGGAGGGGAGCAAGGATGCTTCTTGGTGTTGTGCCTGTAGCTCTGATGGAAGATGATAGGTTACCTGTGTTGTGTGGAGTGCTCCTTTGTGGGCAAGTGGGTGAGGATGGGGAGTGGTGTTATTACTGGGGTTATATTGGAGCGCATAAGGGTGTGTTTGTTTATGGTGTGATGGGTATGGTTGAAATGTGCCTTTCTGTTCAAAGAGAGGTTGAGGTTATGCTAATATAGGTGGAAAGGAGAGAGCTGTCAGAGTGGAGTTCCTGGTATATACCCAGTGGGATGAGCGAGTCACAGAAGGAAAGGAAGAGGAGCTGGAAAAACGTTTTTCTTGGTGAGGCAAAAGTAATTGTAGCAACCTTAGGTTACTTTCAGTTGGGTCCTGAATAGTTAGGACAACTCTGCCCTCTGACTACTTTTACTTAATCCTTAGAGCGTAAACACTACCCTCACTGGAGCCACTTTGTCCCCATCTGTTGCCACATTAATATATGTGCACCATCTAAATTTGTTGTTACTTGTTTTCCTTTAACCCCTCCACTTACCCCCGCCTCAGCTAATCCAAGACCCACAATAAATATATCAGGACACATATAGCAAAAACTTTCGTATAAATTTATTACATAATAATATAGTACTTATATGACTCATATAAGAAACATAGATCTCTGTGGGGTTGTGTGTATCACAACTTCAACATCTGTGAGGCGAGCCCATCACACCTCCAAACTCTGGAGTGGGAACTTCGCCAGACATCCATTACAAAAAGGAAAAGTCTGAATGCGCTCTGGCCCCACCAAGTTTAAAAAACCCACAGGAAAGGCAGGTGTCAGTGCGGGTTTCTTAGTGAGTGCATGTGTGCACATGTGTGCCCGTGTGAGTGTGAGAGAGAAAGCAACATACTTGTCTTTCGATCTTACTGATCAAAATTTTTAACAAACTAGCAAAAGAGAAGAAAAAGACACAGATTTCCCTTTGTATTTTTTTAGCTTTTTAAATCGAAAAATACAAAACAGAAGTATGAGAATAAAAAACAATATTTTTTTGTTTTTCCTTTTTGGTCTGGATCTTAGTCGAAGAGGTGAAATTTAAACAGGACTCCGACCGTGTCTTTTCTTTCACTAAGAACGACAAAATCAAATCTGATCCAGTTAGAAATCACAGTAACGTCAGCAGGAAAAAACAGCAAATAATACACAGGTATCGTGGTTCATATTTAGCATTCCTGGTGTGTGGCTCTGTTTTTTGGGCACACAGTGCAACTCAACAGGGGCTATGCAAGTTGGTGGCTAAAACAGTCCTGAAAAGTTTTTTCTGTCCTCATATCAAAAAAGAAAGTGGCGATTGCTTGGAACCAATAATCAAAACTGCTTTGAAATAGGCCCGAGGAAATGTGTGGTATGACAGAGTATCTAGCTGTCATGCCGTTTGAAATGCATGTTCCTGGCTTCAAAAAGGTCGACTCTGTATCATATGCAAATCTGACTCATAGCGCTCAACCACATTTTCTCCTTTTTGGGACTGACCTAGTAGGACTTTGAGTCCTCTGTTTGTCTCTGTGGTGCCTAATCAGGACTATCATCAGCCTGCATGAATAAATACAAAACCAACAGAACATACAGCACAAGTTGGTCGAGACAGTACTTCTTCAGAATGAGAGTGTTGGCTCCTAAGACTGGTAACCATTAAAAACAACTCTCCTAGTTCAGTCCATGATGACTGACCTTCATTTCTTGGTAGGAGCTAGTGTATTCAAAACAAGATTTCCTCAACGCCTTAAATCAGGAAGGACAAATGTATATTTTGTAGAAATGAGAAACACATAGCTGCAAAATGATGACCGAAATTGAGCCCTCTTCGTATGTTATTGACAGCAGTACAAGGTCTGATTATACCTTGCAGACCGTATGGACTGCCCTGTGTTCAGAATGTAAAAATAGAAGCTTTATCCACAGTGACTACCAGGATGGCTTTTTTATTTTTATAGGAACATCGTCCCCACTCAGGGTGAAAGAGTCCCTCGACGAGTCGCCCCTTTGTGTGCTTTGAAACACTAGTTGTTACAGGGTAAAAACTGTAAATTGTTCATTTAACCTTCTCCTGGGCATTCTTTCACTTTCTAAAGCAGAGCTGTTGGAGCCATTGCAACATTTATTTTGCGGTGATATTTGCATTGAAAACAGCTTTTTAGAATGCAAATGGTAGTGGCTGGGAAGCAACCTTGCTAGAATCTTCATAAGATAGGGGGCGCAGAATGGCATCTGATTTTCTGACAGGACACATTCATAGTGCTAAAACAAACATGCTACACCACCAACAGACACGGAACTCTTGTGTGATATGTGAAACTGTAGTAAGCTTTGCGCTTTACCTTCCCTCTCTTGAACAACCGGCATTTAGAAAGAAGTAGAAAATCTACACTGTTCTGGCTGACTTCTGTCTAGATGCAACCACATTATATCGCTCTAAAATATAGAAGTCGACATTACTCGGTTCACAAGCTCATCCCTTTGGCATAAGAGCAACCCCTCATATTGTAGTTAATTAACGTGGTTACACCATGCATACATAACTGTGATGGACGATTCACCTAAGGTACCTCTGTGAGGTTTAATGAAAGGGGCCCTTAAATTTGGAAATGACGTTTCCTGATCCTTCCTTTTTGTTTCATTGTGACCATATAAGGATTTGATACATTTCTGTCTCTCACTGCAGAGAGAAAAGTGATCATTTCACCACTTCATGAACTGTTCGGGTTTCCACCAATAATTTCCCTCCTTGTCAAAATGGCCATTGTGTTTTTTAGTTTTTTTTTAAAGTAACGCTAATAATTGGGTAGTGGGCTTGAGGGCTCCTACGAGGCATACCACAAATTTACTAACGAGGATCATTAGACCATTTGATGTTCTGTGGCTTCCTCGTTACACTGCGTGAGGCGCTGCGGTCCATTTATTTGTCCAACTCTAAAGCATTGCTCTTTATGGGATGTCTGTTCCCTAAAGGAACGGCTCTTTTGCTTAAAGGTGATGCGGTTACTGTTGAAGACGCGTGGTTTAACTAACAGCCTGTCTGCAAGAAGTGCGCCTGGGACCACGCCACCCTGCCCTGAGACTTTTACTGACTGCAGTCTAACCACAAGGTCCACACTGTGTATCTGAAACGGAGGCGGTTGCTGCTGTGAGGTGGAAGCAATCTCACCTTGTAGACTTTAGTTGTATGTCTCTCTTGCCAGTGTGCACAACTGGAACATCTGCATAGTTCATGCTGAACCACAGACATTTTGAGAGAAAGATGCAGGGCCCCTCAGGTCCCAAACAGAAATTTTCAGACATTAATAAAGGAGCTACAGTGTCTCATTTCCTCCGTAGTCATGAAGATACCTGCACGCTAGGCTGTAGCTAACCTTAGAGGGGATTCCTGCAGGATCTTCATAAGCTCAAGGGTTCAAGCCACTATGAGACAGAATGAACCCTGATTTTAAAGTGCACTTGTGCAAACACAGGTGGAACAGCATCCTCCATTATCTCACCTGCTACTTCTACAGATGGGTTAGAGGCCATTTTAGCTACAATACATCTCTGCATTTTCAATTAAAACCCATCTAGACTGTACATAATCTGTAATACCACACTCTTATTCCTGAGTGTCACCAATTTGCAGAATATTCTGCACGTTTTTTCGTCCACAATTCTTAGCCAATCTTCTAGAAGCATTTCATTATGCTGAAAAATGTACAGAATAACTCCTTTTTTGTGGCATGGAAAGAAGGCCTTCTATAATGAGAGAAAGTTGAGGTTGTGTTCTTCCCTAACCTAAATAAATATTGTGGACTGATGGGTCAATCACTAAATTATTTTTGTATGAAATATAAAGTATTTTCACACAAAATTAGATTCTCCCATTTACTACTTAGAAAACTCCTTCTTGTTGGATGTGTGGACTGTGCTACCTAGTCATTTATATAATGGTTCCATTTTACATGTGTTTCTGGTGGAGATCCAAAGTGATCTGTGAGATGGACACTGAAGTTCTGTATTAAGCGTTAGTGACTGAGGAGGATCATCTTTTGCCATAAAAATGATGGTCATTAGTCTTCTTAATGCCACAGAGTGCTGCGTGATGGTGTGTTTTATAGTATATCCATCTGTACGATTATGTTGAATGAGTGTGAGGATAATAATGCAGTGTTAGAGTGTAGTTGGTGTCAAAATGTGTGCCAGTACGGATATGTGTTTGATAGGGGTGCTCTGTGAGATGATGTTTAGAAAGTGGATGCTGGGTTAGAACTGTTCATAAATGAGTTGTTATGCAAGATTAGTTTTATCTGTAATCTGTTAGTAAAGTGGCCATTGATAAAAATATGCTATTTGAACTGCATCCTGGGTTCGGTCTGATTTGTGGAGAGGTTTTCTGTAGGATGTGCTCTATGTTGCTGATGTACAGTTGTATGTGCTGGGTGATAATGTTATTTGGTACTGTGCTGTTGGATGGGCTGTGCTACATGAACTTGATGTTGGGTGTAATGTGTTGTTTCACTGTGAGCCCTGGATGCATATTTTGCTTAGAGTGCTATCAGGTGATGATTTAAATGTGTGGATAGATTGTGTAGTGTTGGATGGAGTTTGGTGTGGTGCACTACACGAGGTTGATCTGTGCTCTATGAGGCAAGTGTGGTGGAAAGGTATGCTTTGTTATATTTATATATAGTTGGTTGTGATATGGTTTATAAGTGATAATTGACAAAATGTGATGTGTGGAATGGATGATGGGTGCTATGTTCTCTCTAAAATAGGTGCAGGGGTCATATACCTTTCCCGTGAAACTGATATCGGAGTGGGTGGTCTCTGTTAGATGAATACTGGGTGATATGCACTCTTGGAGATGATTATTGGAAATCATGTTTCTTTGAGATGGCTATTCAGTGGGATGTGATCAGAGAACAGGATACCACCCACCGTAAAGTGCATGTTAGGTGGGGCATTTTTTGTGTGGGGTGTAGCCTATGGGGTTGTGATGCGTTTTGTTAGAAGGACAGTATGTCTTTGGGGTGAAATTTAGATGGGGTGTGCCTAGTGAGAATGATATTTAATGGTGTAGCCTGGAGAAAGATATTGGGGGTGTGGTGCTCTAAGATGGAGTTGGGCAGTACATACTTGGATAGATGCATGTTGGTTGGTGCTATGTGAGATGAGTGTTGGTTAGGTGTATTCTCTGGGATGGAGTGGGATGTGCTACTCTAAATGGATAATCAGCGAGATGGGTGTTTGGTACAATTCTGCTTTCCAACTCTGAATATCAACCACAATATTCTAGAGTCGCATTTTTAGTTGAATGTTCCTCCTAATAAAGTTTCTAGAGTTCCCAGGTCATAAATTTGCAAACCGCATTTTGCCATTTATACCAAAAAGTTAAATTCCCTTAAAGGCGATGCTAAGTCTTTAAAGGGCCCCAGCAACTTCATCTTCTTGAGAGAACTCAAATGAGGGGCTGGGGAGTGGGGGCATGAGCGCCTGATGAGCGAAATATCAAGAAGTCTAGACCATGAGAAGAAGACTTTGAGGCCTAAGGTCCTAGATCATGAGAATTTTTAAAGTTGCCTGATTTTCCGTGAGAATGCAATGAAATCCGAGTTGAAACAATCTGTCATGCAGAAAATGTAAAGGACGATCCTTGAAGCAGTCATACACTCCTCTGGCCCGGCACACTGCCTAGGTGTGTTGCTTTTGTCCTTGTGTCTCGAAGAAAGTTCAGTGAAGTAGCCTACTGAACGGAGGAGATATTTATATAGAGATGCTATTTCATGAGCCTCTTTTTGTTTCTATTTGTATATGTGTTTCATTGCAATTGTGTATATATAAACAATATTTCTTTCATTTAAGAGGGATATTATTTTAAAATTTAGAATTGTCTTTTCCTTGAAATTGAGTTTAAAATTTTGACAGTTGATGTGTTATTTTCATTTTAAACCCCTTACATGTGTAGAGGTTGCTTTGTTTATTTTTTCTTTTTGCTTACTTTGACATTTATCTCAGAAGTCATGGTTGGGGAACTAATTGGGAATTTTTACTATTGTACAAATATAGTGGCAAATATTGTTTATAATTCGTGCGTATACTGTCTGATGTACTGCCATGATTTCTCTACCTATGAACTCCCAGCCAGAGGTGACTGATGAAACGTTAGTTGTTAGTGCTTTGTTTTGAAACGTGGAAAAATTGACATAGAATCATGCTAATGTAATACTTCGTGTTGCTCTGTCTTCTGTGAGTGACAGGTCTTCAGTTCTCGAAGTTTGGATATATTGGTTTGACTGATTTTCGGGAGACAGCATTTAGTTGATTTGTTATATTTATGTAGGCATTCACAGTTTTTATAAAGTGTTGTTGTTACTTTTCGGTCTCTTCAGAGCACTGGTGGATGAAAATGTTGCAGCTAACGACTATGGGTCCATGCAGATCTCAGGCATGAGCCATACCAGTAAAGTAGGGGTATTCTTTCTCTGTATTTGTTAGGCCTATTGCTTGAATGCGATTCAATGTCCTTGATGAGGATGAAGAAATAGGATCTTGTAGTCTACACTGTCTCACTGAATACCTTAAAACAGAAAGCATCTGAAGCAGAATATCAGGTCAATGACGGAGAAATATTGCTCTTTATTGACTCTGGAAATGTTGTGGAAGAGGTATTTAGGAGGTATTTAATCCACTGGAGAATCTCAGGAAGTCATCCTCTAATCTCAGCTGTTGGGTGAGCTCAATATGGTTGAGGCTTGGCCGTTTAACAACTAACAACTTTCCTTTAATGACAGAAGTCATATTGTGTGGATGGAGAGGCGGGTCAGAGGTGCTGGCCCTATGCAGTGTACTGGTTTACTTGGCCGGAAGGCCCTGTATGAGCATCTCAGTTGAGGGCATAAATGAATTTGTAGACTACAAATATAATGTTGTATTCAAGCATCAACTAACCGTTGGACATCCCTCATGACAATTTGATTGTGGGGTGAATGACATGAACTAATCAGTTTGGGCTTCCTAACGTTTATAGAATTCCATATTTGAGGGCAGCCTGCAGAGGCTATTTAAGAAGTCCTGCCCCGAGTCATGTTGAAATTGACATTCAGTTTGTTGGTCATTTTGAAAAAACAGCTCCTAATCAATGGATTACTCCTAAATTGTATCATAAATAGCAGTTAAATAAGTATATTTTAACTATTATTTCTCGTAGAAGTATAAAATAATTGGACTAATTTTAGCTATAAGATTTGCCACATTCAGAAATGCCTTGTCTATGCCCCCACTTCGGGGATTAAGATTGTACAAGAAATCTATTCGCTCCGTTCCCTCGGTTCCCCATTCTGAAAGTGGTCTAAAAGTTTAAACGGTCGAATTGTGATTTTACTGCATCTTCTATCAAATAGATTTTGTACCTAATTTTTCATCACCAGTCTCTTGTCCAGTACCTCACAAGAAGTTAACAGTCGAAGCAGACCTTAAGCCACTATCAACAAACATAAACAAACACATGAGCATTGCACCTTGACTAGTGAAGATTTTTTTTCTCGAGGAATTGTTACAATTTTAAATGGCGTCGCTAAGGATTACATTAAACTAATTCACTTTGTGGTTCAATATTTTCCTATCTTTTGTGGTGATTTGGGTCAAGCTAACCATGTGCTTTAATAAAAGTCTCCTGCCAGAAAGAATTGTTTGATTTTGTTTCGTTTGTTTACTTTTTAATTCAGGTAATTTATGATAGTTCTCTCTCATGACAGGTGCTTTCCTTTCAGTGAAAACAAGATAAGTTTGATCTGTTCTAGTCTTCTGATATAATGGTTGGGTCGTGCAAAATAGCATTTTCTATTGCCTCATTCTCGGAAAATAGACAGATTTGTGTGCTTTTCTGAAGGACTCACCAAAGTAGTGAAGACAGTGATTTTGCTAACCAATCTAATTATTTTCATCTTTAGTTTGTGATGCATTCCGATACTGTAGCATGTTCTCTTGGTGCACTTAATGGTAAAATAGTGCTTAGTTGCTATATTGACAGACTGAATGATTTGTAGGCGAGCTCGCCAACTACTTGTTGCTTTTGTTTGTTTGACACAAAGGACCACTCTTTATAAGAAAGCAACAATCGAATGGATAGTGACAGACGGTGTTAACAATATTCCCAGCATCGTATTCAAAACCACTTTAGTTGCATTTGTAATGAAGCAAGTGTAACAACAACAGACTTAAGTAATATTTTGCTGACAAAGATATAGAAACCTGGTACCTGTAAATGTGATTGGCTTTGAGAGCGCCTGATTGTCCTGGCTCACACAAAGGAGTTAACTGTTAGGTGGAATAAGCAACCACTAACATCACTTCATGAAGGGCAAAGGACCTCACACCTCAACATCGTAGATTTATATTAATGTATCACGTGTTCAATAGTGAAAGATCTAATGGTGGTAAAAACACTGTCACTAAATCTGTAACAACGGCTACACTGCCTCATAAACCCATTCTCCAAGCTCAATCATTAGTCATTGAAAATGTGAATATTAAAGGCATTGACATGTCATTAAATCATAACTGTTTCAGGATCCTAACTGATGGTCTCTGAAAAGTCCCACCAAGCATGTGACTCTATAAAAGATATTAATGCAGAAGAAGAACCAGTGCAGGTCTATTGGCATTACATGAAAAGTGTACTGAAGTGAATATTGCATGGAGTGTGCTTGTTATTGTATGAAGCTGAACAGGATGGTTGAGGAAAATATGCTGTTTGGATTGAATGTTGAAATGAATTGGCTCAGTGAGATGGGTGCTAGTTGCTCCGAGAGATGGATTTTAAATTGAGCATGCTCTGTGACATTTTCCTGACGATATGCTATCACATGAATATTGACGGATGTAGAGGTTGAAGAAAGTTGTGCTTTGTGATTCTAGTCAACAATTCTTGTAAGAGACTAGTTTGACCAAGATGTTCTATGTAATGCTGATATTCATTCTGCATTAGTAATTTGATGTCGGTGTTCTTTAGGCATTAAAAGAAAATGCTTTATGGGGAAGATATTGTTTAAGTGTGCGTTTTTGGAATACAGGTTGAGGTGGTTTATTATGGCCAAAGAGTATGTAGCAATTGTATCTCTCAAAATCTTTATCTTAATATGAGAGCTCTATCCTTTTCACACACCATTCACTGTAATTTGGAAACTTCTAAATTATCGTGACATCTATTTCAAACATTTACAGTTTGGTGAGAGTAGCACTTTGAATATGTCTACCAGTCAGAGTTCCAGATGACCTTATAATGGAATTTGGAGCTACGCAACAGTTTTTCACCATGATGGGAGGCTTGCTTACATATTCATTTGGAATCAAAGAAAAACCCTGGTCTCCAAAGAAGTGCAGTGGTTTCCATCAAGCTCTGCGTTAGATTGGTAGGTTTTTTGGGGACCTGCTTTAGAGTCTTTACCCCAGGGAGTACTCTAGTAACCACCTGATGACACTGGATCAGAAGGCACACCTTTATCTGTATTGTTCTCCCTTACATACGCACAACGGCAGTGCACACATGAGTAGACAGACCTCTTCCAATTACGCACAAACACGCCAACATTTGTTTTGTAGTATGAAATATTTATAAAGGTTAAGATGTAAGGGAAGAGACAGGCCCCATAAGGAAACTTGTATCTTCTCTTTTAGCACCAGATTATGTTATCCCATCACAGAGTTCATTTTACGCATCACTGAGCCCCTCCACTACGTCTCTTGGACTTTGGGGAGCAGACCGGTAACCACCTTGGAAAAAAGAAAACAAAACTAGTAGAACATTCCATTTTCAAAACCTCATGCATTACAGAAGTACTCTCCAAGTGCCAATAATACACACTTGCTCTTGCCTTTACTTTGGAAAAGGGAAGGAGGGGGTGCTTGTATAAATTAGCATGCCCCTTACATCCCACATATTGTCATCCTTTTGAAAGTAAATCCATTCAGGGAAAGTGTATTGTGCCCCTTTATGATTCATGAATAGCAAAGACTTCTGGTGTGTTACAGATTCTTGAGCCTTAATGTCTCACTTTCTTGCACAGCTGCACGGATTAACATTGGTCCATCTTCTCCTTCTAAGGGGATAAAAAAGTAGGTACGACTTGAGCTGACAAGTCAAAATATTCCCAAGTGCTTTCTCAGGGGATATTGGTGGTCCAAAGAGACCTTGATATCCCCATCAGTCCTTTTACCAAACACTGCTGCTGTAAATAGGATAGAGAGAGGTGTCACCAACTAAACTGATGCTTTAGGGCTCCAACAGTGAGACCGGAACGCGGTATTGCAATAATTGGAATGAAAGCCAATAGCAGAGGTTCATCTTCATACGCAAAAAGAGACTCAGCTGTGCTCGATAGTACAGAAGAACACAGACATTTGACGTCAGGACGTTTCCCATGTTGTCTTACAATACTTCTGGCTCTTGAGAGTATGGACTCTTTTCCGGCTTGGTGTGCTATGATCAGAATATTCTTGACATCGGGTAACTGCTAGTCAGGTGACCTGATGACTGGTATGTTGCACAGTGGCTTGCCTCCTCGAGCTACATTTTTGTCCTCATATGCGTTGATGATCAGTTATTTCTTTCTGCCCATGGGGTTTAGAGATTGAGAATGGTGCAACAAACCAACTTCTGATCTGAAGTGCGCGATTTAGGGTATAATTTTGGCTGAGGAGTCCTAATTGCTTTGAGAGGGATGTTAATCCCAGTCACCGTTTTTAAATTTGTTAAGGGTTCTTAAGAGACGAAAAGACGTAAAGATGCGGCTGGTCAGTGGGCAGAATTGAAAAATAGATACACGTTTTTAGCACTTTCACAACTCTTGATTTTAACGTAATATTATTAGCAGTTAGCCTTTTGATAATGAAAAGCAAATCTGCACTAAAAATGCCCACATTTAAAGTCTAAAAGCAATATTAATTGCAGGAAGACTTTATTTTATTTTTAATGGCAATTAAGACACTGGTCTGTTTTAAGTGCTTACTCTGCAACAAAAAAATCCCTGATAAGAGAAATGGCAATGTTGCCCAGACAAATTAATTGTACTGTCTTTAAATGTACAGATTAGGCATCTTCATCTGATGTTGATCTGTTCAATTTCGCTATTGCAATGTTTCTTCAAATGGGGGCTCTATGCGCTTATGTCCACACACTGCCTTGATGACTGGGCACGTTCATAGTCCATCAATCTTGAGACATGAAACGTGTGCAGTACCTGCTCCTGAGCTACAGAGTTGATGGACTTCAGCAAGGACGCATCCTTAATATCGGGAGGCAAATTATCCCTGAATTTTTTTTTACTTGGTTAGAAATGGAACACAATTTATGTCATACCGTTCAGAAGACGAAGTAAGAAATAAAGCAAGTAGATTTGGCTTTATTTTAGATTGTGCTGAAACATATTTCAGCTCAGTCCCGAGCCTGATCACTGATACGTGAGAGGCAGAGTGCCTCATGTTAAGTGCTAAGATTGTAATCCGTTCGTAAATTTATCAAATAGTGGGGCACATACCTGCAGGAAAAAAGATATATACATATCAATTAAAAACGTAAAGCAAAATGTAGTCTAATAAAACGAAAAGTATTGTTTAAAATATATTTTTGGGGAGATTTGATGGTGGGGGGATGGGTTTAACAAGTTCTCCAGTATTGCTTCTTTTTAAATCAACATTTCTATGTAAATGTATTATTTACGCAGGTCATCAATTGTTTAACGGCTTCACTTCTGAATTTACAATGATGTTTAGGAAAAGGTAGTGCCCATGGCTTCAATACTACATTTGCAATGATTTTTAGGACAAATCAGATCGGGAGACACCTCTTCTCTTCCCAGCCCTCCTCAACGAGCAGGAGGACTGTCGGCAGAACAAAGTTTCAGTGTTTAGTCAAGATCGTTCAAAAACATTTCACTTTTCAGTGCGCATTTTTAAATAGAAAAAAACACCTTCACCTCATCTCATTGTCAAAAAGAGGGAAAAAAAAAGTGCCCCCCTCACCCATGTCCTTCCCAAACTCAACAGCGTCCCTGGGAAATCGTTATTCCCATTAGCATGTCATGAATTTTATAGATAGAGCATTTTAGTAAAATTGTAACAAAATGTGTTTGCGATATATATATATATATATATATATAGATATAGATATATAGATATTTGGTCTTTCCCCATCCCCATTTTTCAAATATATATATTGATTAGAAAGATGCAAAACTCTTCTGAATGGAATTGAGTGCCAATCTTAATTGGAGAAGGCATGGAGCTTCACATTTCTTTGTCAGCTAAACTAGTTAAATACACAGATACCATATATAATAGATCTATTTGTCCCTTTAAGAAATTGCCTCTCTGCGTTCCTCCTTAAGAGTTGAAAACCGACTTAAAATGATCATGATACAAGCTGTTCCCACTCATTACCATCCCAGATCTTCACTCTGGTAGGTGAAAACACAGGATATCAAAGCGCTTTCTTCAAATGACATGGGCAGTAAGGGAAATTCCCGTCATGATTTCAGCTTGGAGCAGCAGTATTTAACAAATTAACAATGTAGATTAATTTCGAACATTAATGCACACCACTTCACTTAGAATCCTAGTGCATTTATGGGAAAAGGACATTTTAGGTTTTCAGGGCCTCTTCCCACCTTGCCGCATCTACCTTTGTTAAACGAGCTTTAAGAGGAGCTTCTGCACACACTGTAGACTAAATGTACATCTGTGTTTACGTAGGAGGCCTGGCACATCAATGGTATGAACATACCAATAAATGAAAGACCTCCTCACAGAAATAAACCTGGAAACACAAGAGAATGGCCACACTGGAGTTACACCGTGAAAACCAAAAAATCTTTACATTTGGGATTGTATAAATATTTGGCCTACTAGACAAAATAATTTTACTTATAGGAAAGTAATTAGGGCCATAAAATACAATTTGTTTTGCCATGATCTTTGATAGTACTGCTGCTTCAATGTAAACTGAAGGGGAACCTATGAACAAATTTACTGCCATGAACCCCTTCTCTGCCCTCCCATCTCCCCCCTCACAGTCAAGTGGTCAGCCTTTCTCACTGCGTGTCAATTTTGATTTAATCTGAAAACGTTGGCATTCTGTGGTCTTCTCTTGGAGGAGTCAGCTGGAGGGCGCATTAGGTGGAGGTCCAGATCTGGAAAGACGATGTTGGGCATACCAAGCAATGTGCAGTTGGACCCTCCAAAAGCGTGGAAACATCAAAAAGGAAATTGACCATTCCCGTGTAACATTCAAGTTCAGGAGTTTGGGAACTGATCTGGTGAAGAGACTCTAGGAGGTCAGAAAGAGTGTGTGGTGCTTGTGTGCATGTGAGAGTAGTTGAGGGGATCAGTTTGTGTTGAGTGTGAGAACTCACCTCCTCTTCTTTCAGTGCACTGATCAAAATATAAATCTATCAATTTTTCTTCCTTTTTTCAGAGATGTAGAAATTGAAACAAAAAGTAGAATACTATTGTGAAGTGACCCATGGGAAAGTCACTTCTGGTGACACCCGTCAGCTCTCTGTAAGCTGCTTTAGGGCTCTTTCAATGTTCATTCGATGTCCAACCCGTGTCACCCCTAGCTCCACAAAGTCCTCCTTGGTCAAGGCTGGGAGGTGGGTCCCCTCGATTTCATTGTCCTCAAACTTATCTCGATGCTCTGCTAGGTTGATGCTCTCCAGCCAGTCTCCCACGTCATATTTGCTCCACAGGTGGAGAGGCTTCTGAACGAATGGTCGTGGTGGGTGAAGTGTGTGCAGGGAGGGCCCAGGGGATGGGGAGGGGGATCGACTCCTTGCACTTACACTGCGCACCACAAACCGCACCTCCTTGGGCTCGTGTGGGATGGAGAGGCTGGAAGATTTGAGAATGGTCTGCGGGGTCAGAGAGTAGGGGCGCACAGCGCCCAGGGCTTCTGTCCTTTCCGCACTGGGTTTTACTGGACTGGCCGCACGGCGCGTCATCGGGTAGCGACTGCCAGGTCGGACGGTGTAGGTGGTCCCGTAGCTCCGCTGGGAAATAGTATGGAGCTCTCCTAAACTACTGAAAAGTCTGTGGATTGAAAAAGAGAGAAGACAAGGTGGACAAAAGTACAAAGTACATTTTAGAGGTAAAATTACACAAGAAAGCAAAAACACGCTAAAGGCAAATCATTGTGCTACTGAATCAAGTCATTGGTGTGCATCCCATTAGACCATGACATAGTTTAATGCTCTTGATCATAATTAAACTCCACGCTCATTTTCCACCCCGTTTGGGAAAAATACATACCAGTGCAGTACTGACAACATCATCTTACTACATATAAGAGGCCAAAGAATTGTGGTATGCCAAATACGTTTTTGTCTAGAAACTCCCTTGCAACTCCCATCGCAGAAACACTGTGGTTAGCATTACACATCTCTGCTAAATGGTTTGCATACCTGCCAATGTATATACGCAGCCCACATAATACAATCTTTGCAATCTGGAATCAAACTCAAAAACATCTGGCCTTACAAGTGTCTAAAGAGTTTATTTGTTCAGAAGATGTATCGTCTGTTTACAAAATGACTAAAACTCAGCAATTAAAGATCACTAAAGGACTACCGTGGAACTAAGAACCAAAACTGAAGGGATGATAAAGAACCTAATCGATTGGATGGTTTAACTATGCTTAACAGATTCTAAATGAAGAATTCAAATTGTTTATAAAGGCATACCATACAAAGGAGTTGAAAATATATATTAGTTTGTTCAAGAATGTACTTTAATCTTAAAACGGAAACCGCATTCTCCAGACTTGAGCCTTCGCTACCCCTTATATCTCATTGTGCAGACTCTAAGGGGCATATTTATAGTTTGTTTGCTCCGGATTTGCTTTATCTTTTTTACGCAAATCCGGCGCAAACCCAACTCCATATTTATATTTTGGTGCCAGACATTTCTAGTGCCAAAATATTGGAGTTAAGGTAATTTTTTGCCTGTGAAAAACTACATTGCGTCACTGAGATACAAGGTAGGCGTTCCCGGGCAAAAAATGACCCAGAGGCCTTAGCACCTGATTTATCCTCCCGTGCAAAAATGGCGCACTGGAGGTAGGCGGGCCTAAATAATAGCGCTAAGCTTGCTTAGGGCCATTATTTAACGCCTGGGTCAGGGCAGGCGTTAGTGGAGCTGTGGGCCCATTTCCATGGTGGGACACCATGGAAAGAGCCTACAGGTGCCCTCCCCAGGTCCCAGGGACACTCTCACCCCCACCAGAAGGACAGCAGAGGATGTGGGACCCCATCCCAGGTAAGTGGAGGTAAGTACAGGGATGTTTTTTGTTTAATTTTTTTAAGTGCGATTGGGGGCCCTTAAATGGGCCCGCCTCCATGGCACAGGGTGCAATGGCCACGCCAGGGGACCCTTGCCCCCTGTGCTGGCCATTGGGGTGGTGGGCATGACTCCTTCCTTTTCTAAGGCAGGAGTCATGTGGCATGGTAGGTTTAGCACCATAAAATGACGCTAATCTGGTTAGAGTCATCTTTTTTTAAATTTAACCAGCCTAACGTCATTTTTTGGTGCTAAACACCCATCTCCCATACCACCACCCCCACCTGGCTAACGCCAATTATTTAACGCTAGCCCACCCTTTGTGCCAGATTGCACCATTCCATAAATATGGCGTCCGGCTGGTATCCTGGAATGGCGCTATACTTTTTGACGCAAACCTGCGTTAGTGCAGGTTTGCGTCAAAAAGTATAAATATGGGCCAAACCTTTTAAGACTTTGTTGTGTGTTATACTCAGTTTGATGCAGCCTGTAAAGCACTTAAAATAAGGCTTGGTTTTACCGCCATACATACATATTGAGAAACTAATGGTGATATGAAGCAGGAGAACTGTACCTTCCCTCAAAATGAGTGTGGCGTGACTGAAGCTAGTAAATTACACAGGAATTACTTCTTTTATGGGGAAATGTTTAGAATGGACTACTTTTGGCCTTTAGACAACATGTGCTTATTACACTGGCTCATACAAATTATTGTTCAGACAATTTCACATCAGATCGAAAACATCGGCTTGCCAGAAAAAGAGGCTCTGGCACTTTACCTGACAATATATTTCAGTCAAAATGAAAAGTTCTATGTCTACATTTACACCTACAAAACGTAATAAAGGAACTTTATGTAAACTTACAAAGGCCACTCCGTGTACAAAGGACACACTGTAATCACCCCCAGGGTAGTACTTTACACTTTTTAAAATGTTTTTATCACCTTCCTCATCAGAGAGAGACTCCTCTGCAATTTTTAGGATGAGTTTCCAGTGTTCAAGTTCACAAACTAGTGATTCTTAACGTTTACAACAAAACTGTAAGTGCTGACCATACTTTACTGGACCACCTTTATCTTGTCTCTAAAGACTGTGCTACATCTTCAGTGCTTTTCGAAGAGAACGTTTGGCCCATGTCTTATTGCTGGCAAAAAAGTACAAATGATGTGATAAAATTAGTCTTGTCATAGCCTGTTTAGCAGTTCCTTCCTAACATTTTAAATCAGGATTGCAGCCTCCTCAAAAAAGAGTAGGTGTGAGTTTCTGAGACTGATAAATCAAGCACAAGGTTGACTCACTGGTTACAGGCAGTAATTAAAATAATGGTCGTTAGAAATTGGTTTACTGGTTGACTGGGGTGTAAGCCTTGGTCAAGCAGCAACCACAATCCTAGTCAGGGTAACTCACAAACACTCCCTAGATTAACCTGTCCTCTCACTCTGGTAGCTTGGCACAGAGCAGTCAGGCTTAAATTAAGAGGCAATGTGTAAAGTATTTGTGCAACACTTCAAACAGTAAATCAGTGAAAAAAACACACAAAAAAGATGCACCTGGTTACAGAAGATAGAACTTCATTTAAGTGCCAGGAGCGAACTTGTTTTATCACAGGAAACTGAATGAATGAATTATCCTCTTAAAATAACGCGTTGACTACATCTGTTATCTCGTGTTCTGTAACGTATGCTATCCATAGAACGTCTAAGTGATTGTATTGGAGGCTGTGGATTCCTAGATATTCAAGGGTTAGCTGCTGCGTAGTGGGCGTCCATTAGGACTAAAACATCCTGATGCTTTGCACTGGTTTTTAAAACATCTTTTACTGTTTTAAACAGTATCTTATACTTCATGCCCAAATTTCCAAACCTTTTCAGAGATGAAAGCAATGGTGAAACGTTTTGTGCTCCTGTCCACAGGTTTCACTTAGATCTCCTTTTCACTTCAGTAAAAGAGCATTAACATGGCTGAGTACATTTGACATGAGTGGTAACATGAAGAAAAAGCAGACACAGGGGAGGTTTAAGGACAGCAGCATAATGGAAAATCCTTCTCACATTCTAACTAATTTTGCCAAAGAACAGCGTGCAGGTTTTGGCCCAGATACATAGAATTTGTTTTTTAAATTATGTGTTTAAATGTAAAGTCAGTGCTTAATTTGTGCTTGTTGTTTCCGGTGCGGAGCACCAGCACTTATTTTTGAGGGCCGGCGCTTATCTTTCTGCCTTAAGCATTAGCTGCGAGCAAAAGACACATATGGGAAAGACGGAGGAAGAGAAAAACGAAAAAGCGTCACAAAGGGAGAAAGCAGAAAGCTGCAAGAGTGAGCTGAGGGGCAGGGAGTGGCTTTAAATGGATTGAAGAGGCCCGAGATGGCTTTAGGATTAAGCTGCCTCAGTATTCCTTGTTCGCACATTTAATTGCAGCAGCTGTGTGTTTTAAGAGGAGGGCTTTGAGCACTGGCACGTTTTTATTTACAAATTAAGCACAGCGTAAAGTGCTTCCATTTTATTTCTTAGTAAATTTGACGTACGTTGGTAATAAAAACAGTACATATAATTGCAGTGCCCTATAATGCATTGTAATAGTGCTCAATAAACAACAAGTTACACTCCAAAACATAAGGATCATTTCTTATATTTTTGTATATCACACTAACAACTATAACCTGAGTATTGTCTCTCTTGGCCCTAGACTCACTGCAGGCCCATATGCAAAGATAAAAGCCTTGTATGGTCTGTGCGGGTCTAGGAATAACACTGTAGAATTGGGTGTTTACCTGATATTTTTAGAGAATGTTCATGTGGACTGTTTATACGCACGGGTACAGCCCATACACTCATGGTATGCCCAGTAGCTGTAGTCCTTCCTGCACAAGTATTGCCCTATGTCACTTTGGAACCCCACTTTGGTGCTGGGGGTATTCAAAATGATGTTCCTCTGGTAACATCCCAACTAAAGCGGAGAAAGTAATTGGATGAAGGTACTCACACATACTACAGAAGTGGGAGGTCCCTTTTAATGCACTCATAACAGTCTTGGAGAACATAGGTGTGCCACAGATAATAATTTTATATGTTCTATGATTGCTTCCCACCGGTGATGAGACAAAACTAGCTGGGATATGACATCCTGTACAACCGGTCAAGGAGGTTTCTTCATGCTTTCCCTTATTTTGTATCTCCTCTGGAAGTTCCACAGATTAAGGATGGTACTGATTGCTCTATTTTTCCTTTTCCAATGTTAGTTCTTGAAAACATTTCATCTTTTGCAAAACAAATTTCTGAATGGTTCCCGGAGGTTCCTGATCTACCAGTTTAGTAGGGGATCCCGTTTTCATCTCTTCCTACCGTTGTTAAATTTCATATGTTGGCTCCTGAAAATGTGTTGATGTATAAACAGAAATTTCAGAAGCAAATGTTTCCATTAGGTGTGCTGCTAAAATACATTTTACCACGAGTCAATATAGAAAACAAATACCATAGATTATGATCTTTTTCTCTACAAAAGAAATTACATCCTCTAGAAGTCCTTTAATGATATGTTGTTCTTCTTCTTTTGCAGGGCTAGTACAACAGTACAAATAGATTTGTTCGTACTTTATCTCTCAGATATTGTAGTTCATCTCAGCAAACATAGTGATACTTTATGACTCCGATTTTACAGCTTCGATCTCCCATAGAAGAGATCTTTATTCTCAATAGTATTTCATTCTGGGCTTAGCCTCACAGATCACTTGAGTTGATTGTTTCTATTAACGAACTTTAAAGGCAGACTTTCCAAGTGAAAATACAACTCCCAGAGGGAATGGTGAGCTTTAGGCTTGTTTTCTTGTTACTCGGCTTTACATTCCCTTCGTTAACACAAAGGGCATCCTTTGCATGCTCTTTACATGCTGCATCTGCTATCCCGTAAGTACTAACAGAATAGAAATAAGGAAATAATCCTGCATGTCTTCCTGCCTAAGCTTCGTTTTTAAGAACTACGAGGGCGTTGAAATTCTATGTGGAAAAGCAAAAATTATTTTATGATGATTGGTGATCATTTGTTCATTACTTTAGTGGACATCCACAGACAAGCTTCAGGCTGATGGTCTATTTTATTTCAATATAATCTAAAATCCAGGAGCTGACTTTCTTCGAAGACTTAATGGGCATCCACCAGAGCATGGGCATCCACTGGGGCAAAGACACTGCAGACATTTGGGGCCATATTTATACTTTTTGACGCAAAACTGCGCTAACGCAGTTTTGCGTCAAAAAAATTAGCGCCGGCTAACGCCATTCTGAAGCACCATGCGGGCGCGTATTTAATCAATGACGTTAGCCGGCGTTAGCCGCCGGCGCTGCCTGGTGTGCGTGGAAAAAAACGACGTACACCAGGCAGCGCCGGCGTAGGGGGATATGGAGCTTGGGCGCCAAAAAATGGGGCAAGTCAGGCTGAGGCAAATTTTTCGCCTCAACCCGATTTGCGCCATTTCTTTCGACTCCCAACCCCCATAGAAATGACTCCTGTCTTAGCAAAGACAGGAGTCATGCCCCCTTGCCCAATGGCCATGCCCAGGGGACTTCTGTCCCCTGGGCATGGTCATTGGGCATAGTGGCATGTAGGGGGGCACAAATCAGGCCCCCCTATGCCACAAACATTTTTTAAAAAAATACTTACCGTAACTTACCTTAATGTCCCTGGGATGGGTCCCTCCAGCCTTGGGTGTCCTCCTGGGGTGGGCAAGGGTGACAGGGGGTGTCCCTGGGGGCATGGGAGGGCACCTCTGGGCTCCTTCCGAGCCCACAGGTCCCTTAACGCCTGCCTTGTCCAGGCGCTAAAAAACGGCGCAAAAGCGGCCGTACGTCATTTTTTTTGACCCGCCCACTCCCGGGCGTGAATTTTGCCCGGGAGTGTAAATACGGTGCACATGCCTCAGAGTCAATTTTTTAGACGGGAACGCCTACCTTGCATATCATTAACGCAAAGTAGGTGTCCACGCTAAAAAATGACGCAAACTCCTGGACTTTGGCGCTAGACGCGTCTAACGCCAAAGTATAAATATGGAGTTAGTTTTGCGTCGGAATTGCGTCAAAAAAACGACGCAATTCCGGCGCAAACAGAGTATAAATATGCCCCACGATGGGCAGATCTTTAGGCCACCACTCATGTTGTTTATAAGTATTATACCGTATTAAACCTGCCGCTTTCAGGCTGAGTAGTTTTGAACAATATATTTTCTTCCGTCCTGGTAAGGTACATTCTTTCTTTCCACGCCAACGGTACAAATACCTGAGACACTCTCTGGCCTTTGGTTAAAGGTCTTTCGAAGCAAAAGTGGAAAAGATTGCAGTAGTGGTCAGACTAGTCTGGTATCAAGGATTTCATTGAGATCACCCATTTGCAATCAGAAGGTCAAGAGTTGATCCCTTGATGTGGGTAGGGCTGATACATACTTACACTATATCATTGGTAATCAAGAAGGAGCTCAGCCAGTCTGCATGGGAGCACAAGGGGATGTTGTAGTGGAGGCTAACGCTTCTAAAAATAAGTTATTGGAGGATGTGAGGCATTGTTTGGTAATGAGATCCATTAGTTGTTCTATGAAGAATTTGTTGTCTCTCAGTGGGTGGTTAATAATGTGTCTCTTGGAGGGATTTGTTTCAGCAGCGTGGAGTCCTACTCCATAGTATTCAAATACTGAGTGTTTCTCGATTTTGAAGCATTTTAGTTGGATCGAGTTTCTATGTATGATTGCAACCCAACCCTCCTAAACGCCTTTCTCGTTCCAGTTACTAAATGATAAAGTTGGGAGGAACCAGTATGTCAAACAAGGGAGGAGATCAACCATTAAGCCAGGTATCTGTGAGGAATATGATGTTAATATTGTTGGGTTGGATAGGCATAGCAATCTCTGTGCACTATTTTATTGCTGGTCTGTAGTTACGAAGCATGCATTTCGGACAGTTTTTTACAGATGGGTGGTATGAGAGAACGAGTCTTGAGTAGAGATTAGGTTGTTAGGATATGGTCAGAGTGGTTGGACCGCCGCTTCCTGTTACCTTTTATGATTACGATGATGTGCATGCTCTGGAAAGGGTGATGGTCAGGCTGGTTGAGTGGTACCATAGTAACAGTGAGTCAATGTCCTTTTCGGATAGGCCTTGAGCTCTCTGTGGGTAAAGGTCTTTGTGCCTTTTAGTGAGGGTTTTCCTCTTTCCGGGAAAGTTAAGAGTTAAAGCATGATGGCTCAGAACTTTCAGTCTTGCAGCCTAAAGGCTCTGGAATGCCCTTATGATATACTGAATGGAAAATAGGATGTTACCTATTACAAAACAACTAAAAACGTTTCTGTACAGATGTACTGACCATTAGTTAAATGCTTGAGCTTTCCCCTCGGTAGCATGCTTCAGTAGTTTTCCAAGAAACGTTTGTTTTTCCTGTACGTGTGATATTAGGTCAAGTTTTGGATTGGATTGCATAAGAAAAAGTACCTTGATGGTGTTTCTATTACTCTTATACTTTGCTTTCCACCCTACACTAAGCCATGCCTTCTTATCAGAGAATATGAGAAGTTCAAACCCTGCATGTCTCAGAGAGCATGTTGGAAATGAATATAGACAATTAATAACACACACCTCATATCCAGGGCAAACTGAAGAATGCTTGTGGTAGGGCTCAGATTAAAAATGTAAACTATATTGGAATAGCTTTTCCTGGTGCTGTTTAAGATGCAAGCAAAACCCATTTGACATGAAATGAATAGATCAAGACCTGTTAAACACGTACTTGTTAAAGAACTGCATCAAAAATGCAGGAGCTATTGTGAAACTGCATATACTTAGATAGGCCCTATCTCTTAAAAGCCCAATTAAATGGACCCTAAAATCAGAGCACATTGCACATGCCTGTAAACTCTATCTTAGATCTGGTAGACAAAATATCAGTACTACCACTATCTGAGCATCTATTGGCTTCATCATTGTAGGTTGCTTCAACTCTTGTCAAATAGATCTTTCAGAGGCTTGTTGTTAGAAATGGGGTTTTTGGTTGGCAGTCAGGTTACCCCCTGTCCAATCAAGGACCCTAACTCTAGTCAGGGCAAAGAAGAAACACACCTGGTTTACCCCCACTCATCCCTTTGGTAGCTTGGCACAAGCAGGCAGGCTTAATTCAGAAGCAATGTGTAAAGTATTTCTACCAACACCCACACAATACAATGAAAACACTACAAAATGGACACCACTCCAGTTTAGAAAAATAAGCAATATTAATCTAAATCAAACAAGACCAAAACGACAAAAATCCAACATACACAAGTTAAAATATGAATTTTCAAAAGAATAAAAGTCTTAACCCCATAGAAAACAATGTAAATGATGATTTTGCACAAAGTACATGGTTTGCGTCAAAAATAAAGCTGCATGGGCGAGTGTGCATCTGAAAAGTCAGCGATGCGGTTATTCCTTCCTCGCAAGGGAGGCCGTGCTTCGTCTCTTCTCCAGTCGGGTCCGTGATGCGTCGTTTTTCTCCCTCGCAAGAGAGCGATGCGTCGATTTCCGGATGGGACACTTCGGATCTGCGCAGAGTCAGGATGACTTTGACACCCAGGGACGATGCGTGAAAACCTTTTCGCATGGTGTTAGAAAACCACGCTGCGTGGGGTTTGTGTTGTTATCAGAAGCCGCAAGCGGGTGTTGCACGTCGTTTCTGTAGCCACGATGCGTCGATTTCCCAGTGGCAATGCAGATGGAGCATCAATTTCAGTGGCAAAGCCGGCGGCGCGTTATTTATCAGCTGGGGGTGTTGCAGATGGTGCATCAAAAATGTCTCCGCATGACGTTCTGTGCGGGGATTTTCAGCTCTTGTTCTGCCAACTTCACCTTTCAAGGGCCCAGGGACTGGATAAGCCACCACTTGGCAGAGCAGGAGTCTCAGCAGAGAGTCCAGGTGCTGGCAGAGGAAGTTTTTGATGGCCCTGAGACTTCAAAACAGGAGGCAAGCTCATTTCGAGCCCTTGAAGATACTTCTCAAGCAGAAATGCACAACAAAGTTCAGTTTTTGTCCTCTTTTACAGGCAGAAACAGCAACTGCAGGATAGCCTAACAAAGCACAGTCAAAGGCAGGGCAGCACTTCTCTTCAGCTCGTCTCCTTGGAAGAGGTTCCTCTTGGTTACTGAAATGATCTTGAAGAAATCTAAAGTATGGGGTATTGGGTCCACTACTTATACCCCTTTCTGCTTTGAAGTTGTTAAACTTCAAAGGGAAGTCTCTCTTGTTTGCAGTTTGCAAGATTCTGCATGAACCAGGCAAGGCCCCAGACACACACCAGGGGGTTGAACCAGGCCAGGCCCAGACACACACCATACACACCATTGTGAGAGGGTAGGCACAGCCCATTCAGGTGTAAGTGACCACTCCTCCCTCCACTCTAGCACAGATGGCCTATCAGGATATGCAGGCTACACCCCAGCACCCTTTGCTTCACTGTCTAAAGGAAATGCATAAACAGCCCAACTGTTAAACTGACCCAGACAGGGAATCCACAAACGGGCAGAGTCACAGAATGGTTAAAACAAGAAAATGCCCACTTTCTAAAAGTGGCATTTTCAAACTAAGGCCCATATTTTGATGTAAAAGCAGCGCAAACTTACAAAATATAATTGTAATTTGTAAGTTTGCGACGCTTTTGCGTTAAAAAATGCTGCTAATGCGGTGCAAAAAAAGTATAAATATGGGCCTAACAATCTAAAAAACAACTTTGCTAAAAGATGTATTTAAAATGTGATTTCAGGGAGACCAAACTCCAAATTTCCATCTGCTCCCAAAGACAGTCTGAACTTTAATGTTATTTAAAGGCAGCCCCCATGTTAACCTATGGGAGAGATAGGCCTTTAGCACTAGTTAGCAGTGGTAAAGTGCCCAGAGTCCTCAAGCCAACAAAAACAGGTCAGAAAAAAATAGGAGGAAGGAGGCAAGAAGACTGGGATGACCCTGCAATAAGGCCCAGGTCCAACACTTGTCCCTGCTGTTACTGTGACCCACCAGTTAAAAAATTACCTAAGGAAGCAATCCCCTTTCAGGATGCTTCTTTGTAGCTTTGTGTCTTGCCTTGTCTTGTAGACCCGGCCTGGCAGTTCGGGCTGGACTGTCCCATGGGGAACAGGGTCAAGACTGATTTGCATATGGCTGGGTCCAAACTGGAATGGCATGGGCAGCAAAAAAACGATGGATTTAGGCCCAGATCTCTGTCCTGGGGGTGAATGTTTGACATTGTTCAGCATTCCGTCCATCACTTGTTCTTTTTGCATTTGTTGCCTTGAGTGGGAAAGGTATTCCCAGACGGGGGTCCCGTGCTTCCCATGCCACTGGATTCAAGTTAGCCTGGCTGATGAGGGGTGAAACCCCGAAACCGGTCCCAGGATGCTTGTTTCCAGTCCAGGGAAGACCCGGCTTGGCAGTTCGGGCTGGACTGTTCCCGTGGGGAACAGGGTCAAGACTGATTTGCATATGGCTGGGTCCAAACTGGAATGGCATGGGCAGCAAAAAAAACGATGGATTTAGGCCCAGATCTCTCTCCTGGGGGTGAATGTTTGACATTGTTTAGCATTCCGTCCATCACTTGTTCTTTTTGCATTTGTTGCCCTAAGTGGGAAGGGTATGCCCAGACGTGGGTCCTGTGCTTCCCATGCCACTGGATTCAAGCTAGCCTGGCTGATGAGGGGTGAAATCCCAAAACCGGTCCCAGGATGCTTGTTTCCAGTCCAGGGAAGACCCGGCCTGGCAGTTTGGGCTGGACTGTTCCCATGGGGAACAGGGTCAAGACTGATTTGCATATGGCTGGGTCCAAACTGGAATACCATGGGCAGCAAAAAAACGATGGATTTAGGCCCAGATCTCTGTCCTGGGGGTGAATGTTTGACATTGTTCAGCATTCCGTCCATCACTTGTTCTTTTTGCATTGGTCACCGTGAGTGGGAAAAGTATTCCCAGACGTGGGTCCCGTGCTTCCCATGCCACTGGATTCAAGCTAACCTGGCTGATGAGGGGTGAAACTCCGAAACCGGTCCCAGGATGCTTGTTTCCAGTCCAGGGAAGACCCGGCCTGGCAGTTCGGGCTGGACTGTTCCCATGGGGAACAGGGTCAAGACTGATTTGCATATGGCTGGGTCCAAACTGGAATGGCATGGGCAGCAAAAAAAACGATGGATTTAGGCCCAGATCTCTGTCCTGGGGGTGAATGTTTGACATTGTTCAGCATTCCGTCCATCACTTGTTCTTTTTGCATTTGTTGCCTTGAGTGGGAAAGGTATTCCCAGACGGGGGTCCTGTGCTTCCCATGCCACTGGATTCAAGTTAGCCTGGCTGATGAGGGGTGAAACCCCGAAACCGGTCCCAGGATGCTTGTTTCCAGTCCAGGGAAGACCCGGCTTGGCAGTTCGGGCTGGACTGTTCCCGTGGGGAACAGGGTCAAGACTGATTTGCATATGGCTGGGTCCAAACTGGAATGGCATGGGCAGCAAAAAAACCGATGGATTTAGGCCCAGATCTCTGTCCTGGGGGTGAATGTTTGACATTGTTTAGCATTCCGTCCATCACTTGTTCTTTTTGCATTTGTTGCCCTAAGTGGGAAGGGTATGCCCAGACGTGGGTCCTGTGCTTCCCATGCCACTGGATTCAAGCTAGCCTGGCTGATGAGGGGTGAAATCCCAAAACCGGTCCCAGGATGCTTGTTTCCAGTCCAGGGAAGACCCGGCCTGGCAGTTTGGGCTGGACTGTTCCCATGGGGAACAGGGTCAAGACTGATTTGCATATGGCTGGGTCCAAACTGGAATACCATGGGCAGCAAAAAAACGATGGATTTAGGCCCAGATCTCTGTCCTGGGGGTGAATGTTTGACATTGTTCAGCATTCCGTCCATCACTTGTTCTTTTTGCATTGGTCACCCTGAGTGGGAAAAGTATTCCCAGACGTGGGTCCCGTGCTTCCCATGCCACTGGATTCAAGCTAGCCTGGCTGATGAGGGGTGAAACTCCGAAACCGGTCCCAGGATGCTTGTTTCCAGTCCAGGGAAGACCCGGCCTGGCAGTTCGGGCTGGACTGTTCCCATGGGGAACAGGGTCAAGACTGATTTGCATATGGCTGGGTCCAAACTGGAATGGCATGGGCAGCAAATAAACAATGGATTTAGGCCCAGATCTCTGTCCTGGGGGTGAATGTTTGACATTGTTCAGCATTCCGTCCATCACTTGTTCTTTTTGCATTTGTCGCCCTAAGTGGGAGGGGAATGCCCAGACGTGGGTCCCGTGCTTCCCATGCCACTGGATTCAAGCTAGCTTGGCTGATTAGGGGTGAAACCCTGAAACTGGTCCCAGGATGCCTGTTTCCAGTCCAGGGAAGACCCGGCCTGGCAGTTCGGGCTGGACTGTTCCCATGGGGAACAGGGTCAAGACTGATTTGCATATGGTTGGGTCCAAACTGGAATGGCATGAGCAGCAAAAAAGCGATGGATTTAGGCCCAGATCTCTGTACTGGGGGTGAATGTTTGAAATTGTTCAGCATTCCGTCCATCACTTGTTCTTTTTGCTTGTGTCTTGCCTAGGCACTGCAGAGTCTTGAGATTCACAGTAGCAGTTCTTCCCTCCCCACCGTACCCCCAGTTTTTTACCAAATGTCTGGCTCTGGTGAAGCTGATGTAAGAGGAAAAAGAACACTTCTCCTTTTCTTCAGTGGTTTGCCCACAAGAACTGAGTACTCACACAAAATATTATAGATTTTTGGCAGGTCGAAATCCTGTGCATCTCTTGGGGCCTCATAGTCAGTGGGTAAACTCTGTGTAAATGTGAGCAAGTTCCACTAATGTTGGACAGAATTGTATTTGATAACAATAATGGCAAGATCTACAAAAACATAACAGTGCAAGACCATATGAGGTTTGCACTGCAGACGAAGTTTGCTCCAGAGTTATTGGGTAAAGGAGTGAAACTTCCCAAATGGTATTTCATTCAGACATTTGATTTCAGACATGTTCATTGTCACATGGGCATCAGTAACCAAATCGTCGAATTGAAAACAATACTTGTGCAACATGGCAGGCACGTTTTACATCTGTAAGCAAGGTCTTTGGAACTCCAGAAGCAGTACAATGAGTGAAACTGGACATATTGGCCCATATTTATACTTTTTGACGCTAAACTGCGCTAACGCAGTTTAGCGTCAAAAAATTTAGCGCCGTCTAACGCCATTCTGAAGCGCCATGCGGGCGCCGTATTTATGGAATGGCGTTAGCCGGCGCTAGCAGACCGGCGCTGCCTGGTGTGCATGGAAAAAAACCACGTAGACCAGGCAGCGCCGGCGTAGGGGGAAAATGGCGTTAGGGCGTCTTAAAATGGGGCAAGTCAGGTTGAGGCAAAAAAATCGCCTCAACCCAATTTGCGCCATTATTTTCGATGCCCAGACGCCATTTAAATGACTCCTGTCTTAGTAAAGACAGGAGTCATGCCCCCTTGCCCAATGGCCATGCCCAGGGGACTTATGTCCCCTGGGCATGGTCATTGGGCATAGTGGCATGTAGGGGGGCACAAATAAGGCCCCCTATGCCACACAAAAGAAATTAAAAAATATAAAAAATTATACTTACCTGAACTTACCTGAATGTCCATGGGGTGGGTCCCTCCATCCTTGGGTGTCCTCCTGGGGTGGGCAGGGGTGGCAGGGGGGGGTCCCTGGGGGCAGGGGAGGGCACCTGTGGGCTCATTTTGAGCCCACAGGCCCCTTAACGCCTACCCTGACCCAGGCGTTAAATAGTGGCGCAAATGCGGGGTTTTTTGACCCGCCACCTCCCGGGCGTGATTTTTGCCCGGGAGTATAAATACGACGCATTTGCGTCGCCGTCATTTTTTTAGACGGGAACGCCTTCCTTGCATCTCATTAACGCAAGGAAGGCGTTCACGTGAAAAAATGACGCTCTTTACTCATACTTTGGCGCTAGACGCGTCTAACGCTAAAGTATAAATATGGCGTTAGTTTTGCGCCGAATTTGCGTCGAAAAAAACGACGCTAATTCGGCACAAACGGAGTATAAATATGCCCCCTTGTTTCTATAAGGTATATTCCAAAGTTGGAGAACACACCAAAGTTATGTATTTTTGACTTCAGAAAACAAGATGCTAGAAGTTCCCATCCAGTTACCATACTCCAAACAAGTTCAACATGGGTTTGTGTTCCAGTAAGTTGGTCCAATGAATGCATGCCATTTTATGCCACTACCCATGATAGCCAATGCACTGCATTAGAAGAAGTCAGTTCTTTGAAGTTTGATTGTGATTGCTCTGACGGGAGGTCGGCAGCACGTGTATTCAGTAGAGATCTACCTGCCCGATGCATCTTACTTTTTCTTGTGTTTGCTTCCATCACTGAGAGCCTCTCGAGATTGGACACCTGGAAACGTCAATGGTATAACACTTCTAGGATGTTATGAAAGCTTGCTTGATGAAAAACTAGTAAAAGAGTAGAAAACATTCTTCTAGTAGTGCTAGACAAAGGTTTATGCAGTCATTTGTCAGCTCGTTGTGATTCTATCCTGCCTACTGAAGTCCGATCTTCAGGAAGCTTCAATTTATTTTTGCTTTGATCAGGAAAAGAACCTATTCTTATTTAAGTTGCAGCTAAATTTCAACCATTAACCCCTTCGGCACCACGGACATAATGGTTACGTCAGGTGATGCGGTTCTGTGGCACCACGGATGTAACCATTACGTCTTGGTACCGGCCCATGGGGGGAGCACTAGTGGGCAGATCGGCCTATCTTAATTAGGCTGATCTGCCCCCAGGAGAGGCAGAAGCCACTAGGCACCAGGGATAATTAAAAAAAAATGTTTTTACAGGTGGGGAGAGACCCCTTCGGCGAGGGTCGCTCCCCTGGGGGGCTAATTTATTTTAGGCCATTTCTGCCCCCCTTGGGGGCAGATCAGCCTATTTTTATTAGGCCAGTCTGCCACCAAGGGGGGCAGAAACCCCTAGACACCGGGGATTTTTTTTTGCACCTATTTCACGCAAGGGGAGCGACCCCTTAGGCAAGGGTTGCTCCCCTGGAGGGCAATTTTATTTTTGCCCATTTCTGCCCCCCTTGATGGCAGATCGGCCTACTTGTATTAGGCCAATCTGCCCACAAAGGGGCAGAATTCACTAGACACCAGGGATTATAATTTTTTTATTTTTTACAGATGGTGAGCGACCCCTTAATCAAGGGTCACTCTCCTGGGGGGCAGTTTTATTTTAGGCCATTTCTGTCTCCCTTTGGGGCAGATCAGCCTATTTCTATCAGGCCGACTGCCACTTAGGCACCAGGGAAGAATTATTTTTTTAAAAAGAGGGTGGGGGTATAGCCATACCCCCACCCAAAATAAATGGGGACAAAGTTGTTCTGCCCACCGGTGGGCAGACTGGGCAATTATCCCCAATCCACTCCCCGGGCGCGGGGGGACAAAAAGCCTACTAGATGCCAGGGAATAAAAAATAAAATAAAATAGTGGGGTGGTGGCTACCAACCAGTATGTGCATGGTTATGCCCCCACCCCAACTGAAGAGGGTAAACAGTCTTTTGGCTCTCCCCCCCGCACACTAAAAGATCTTATCCCAACAGCAAGCAAGAGGACATTTCATTATTTTGGGTTTTGGTTTTACATTTGGGACATGAGAGCTTGGCCAGCTCTCAAAAACGTCCCACTTGGAATGGTGAGGGCTGCTCTTTTTGGACTTTGGGGCTCTGCCACCTAGAAAAATCTACGAGACCTAGACACATCTGAAAACTAAACATCTGGGTGAGTCCAGGGTGGTGTGCTTCACAAAGCCCTGCAAACCTCCAACTTTGCTTGTAATCACACATTTTCCCCACATTTTTGTGATGGAATCCACAAAATTCCCCCCACCCAGCATTGTCGCATCTATAACGATAAAAATTCTGGCCCACTTGTCAGCCCAAAAACTTTTTTTTTTCAAACTGCCTTTTTGGACCCGCTTTGGTTCCCTCTCAATTTCAACATGCTTTTGGCCCTTTCCTGTCACAGGCACTTGGCTCACCTACCTACACAAGTGAGGTATCATTTTTATCGGGAGACTAAGGGGAACGTTGGGTGGTACAAAACTGTGCTGGTGCGTTGATCCCACAAAGAAATGTGGGGAAAATGTGATTTTCTTTTTAGCTAAATTTGAGGTTTGCTGAGGTTTCTGGGTAAGAAAAAACTGGGGGATCCACGCAAGTCACACCTCCCTCGGTGTCTAGTTTTCAGAAATGTCTGGGATTTGTAGGTTTCCATAGTTGGCTGATGAGCCCAGGACCAAAAATGCAGGTGTCCCCCCGCAAAAACAGGTAGTTTTGCAATTGATAATTTTGATGTGTCCACATAGTGTTTTGGGGCATTTCCTGTCACGGGCACTAGGCCTACCCACACAAGTGAGGTACCATTTTTATTGGGAGATGTGGGGGAATGCTGGGTAGAAGGAAGTTTGTGGCTTTCCTCAGATTCCAGAACTTTGCAGCACCGAAATGTGAGGAAAACGTGTTTCTTTTGCCAAATTTTGAGGTTTGCAAAGGATTCTGGGTAACAGAACAAGGTGAGAGCTTCACAAGTTACCCCATCCTGGGTCTCCCTAGGTGCCAAGTTTTCAGAAATGTCCAGGTTTGCTAGGTTTTCCTAGGTGGCGGATGAGCTAGAGGCCAAAATCCACAGCTAGGCACTTTGCAAAAACCAAATGTGATGTGTCCATGTTGTGTTTTGGGGCATTTCCTATCGCTGGCACTAGGCCTACCAACACAAGTTGGGTACCATTTGTATCGGGAGACTTGGGGGAATGCTGGGTGGAAGGAAATTTGTGCCTCCTCTCAGGTTCCAGAACGTTCTATCACCGAAATGTGAGGAGAAAGTGTTTTTTTTGGCCAAATTTTGAGGTTTGCAAAGGATTCTGGGTAACAGAACCTGGTGAGAGCGCCACAAGTCACCCCATTCTGAATTCCCATTGATGTCTAGTTTTGAAAAATGCACAGGTTTGGTAGGTTTCCCGAGGTGCCGGCTGAGCTAGAGGCCAAAACCTACAGCTAGGCACTTTCCAAAAAACACTTCATTTTTCAATGTAAAAATTTGATGTGTCCATGTTGCATTTCCTGTCACGGTCACTGGGCCTACCCACACAAGTGAGGTATAATTTTTATTGGGAGACTTGGGGAGAACACAGAATAACAAGTGTGATTGCCCATTGTCTTTCTCTACATTTGTTCCTTCCAAAATGTAGGACAGTGTGTAGAAAAGAAGTCTATTCGAGAAATGCCCTGTAATTCAAATGCTTGTATGGGGACTCCGGAATTCAGTGATGTGCAAATAACCACTGCTTCTCAACACTTTGCCTATTTTGGAAATACAAAGGTTTCCTTGATACCTATTTTTTACTCTTTATATTTCACCAAATGAATTGCTGTATACTCAGTATACAATGAAAACCCATTGCAAGGTGCCGCTCATTTACTGGCTCTGGGTACCTAGGGTTCTCAATGACCCTACAAGCCCTATATATCTCCGCAACCAGAAGAGTCCAATAGACGTAACGGTAAATTGCTTTAAAAAATCTGCCATAGCTGGAAAAAGTTATAGAAGAAAACGTGGACAGAAATGGCTCTTTTTTTCACCTCAATTTCAATATGTTTTTATTTTAGTTGTTACTTTCTGTAGGAAAACCTTGAAGGATCTACACAAATGACCCCTTGCTGAATTCAGAATTTTGTCTACTTTTCAGAAATGTTTAGCTGTCTGGGATCCAGCGATGGTTTCATACCCAGTTCTGTCACTAACTGGAAGGAGGCTGAAAGCACAAAAAACTGTAAAAGTGGGGTATGTCCCAGTAAAAGGCCAAAATTGTGTTGAAAAATGTGGTTTTCTGCTTCAAGTTTGTTTGTTCCTGAAAGCTGGGAAGATGGTGATTTAGAGCACTGCAAACCCTTTGTTGATGCCATTTTCAGGCAATAAAAACACATGCTTTCTTCTGCAGCCCTTTTTCAATTTTTCTCAAAAAACGAAATTTTATTTTGGCTAATTTCTTCTCCAGGGGAACCCACAAACTCTGGATACCTTTGTGATATTGGGAAAAAAAGGACACACATTTGAAGTGGCTAGCTTATGTGGACAAAGTTATGAGGGCCTAAGCATAAACTACCCCAAATAGCAAAAAAAGGCTTGGCACAGGAGAGGGAAAAGGCCCAGCAGCAAAGGGGTTGAAAAGACCCATTTGCAACAGGAAACTGATTGTAGCTGTGAGATCTTTTTCTTTGAAAGTGATTTTTAGAGTGGTGATAATACCAGCAGAAGAGTAAATGAGCGTTAGGTACGCTATGTTGAGGAGCCTTTTATGTATTCACAAGAGTAAAGGGATGCTTACAACACTGCCTAAATTCGGTTTGAATGTACAATTTTCAGTTGCTTCAGGTGGTAATTCCATAATTGAATTGTTTCCAAGAAGACTTTGATACGCTTCATGGACATGACAATGACCTTTAGGCCAACGTGGTCGAAAAAAATCTCAGAAAAGTAAATGAATCTATAAAGAATCGCGATGAATAAAAACTAAGGGGCAGAATTATACTTTTTCACGCAAAACTGCGTTAGCTCAGTTTTGCGTGAAAAATCATAGCACCATTCCAAGACGCCGGCCAGGCGCCATATTTATGGAATGGCGCTAGCTGGCGCTAATGCCCTGTCAGTGTCCTTGGAAAGGACGCTAACAGGACTAAGGAGACGTAGGGGAAACCGGGGCTTGTGCACCGAATAATGGCGCTACACTGTTCAGAAGCAGAAAAATTGCCTCTAAGCAGTGTAGCGCGATTTTCTAGTGCACAACCCTCTTGGACATGGCTCCTGTCTTAGTAAAGACAGAAGCCATGCCCACCACCCCATTGGCCATGCCCAAGGGTCAAATGTCCCCTGGGCATTGCCTTTGGGGTCAGCGCCGTGCAAGGGGCCTCAAATCAGGGCCCCCGAGCGGTGTTGGATAAAAAAAAAATATATACTTACTGGAACTTACCTGGGATGGGCCCCCCCCCCATCCTTAGGTGTCCTCCTGGTGTGGGTGGGGGTGTCCCTGGGCCAGGGAAGGGCACCTGTGGGCAATATTTATGGTCTCTGACTATAGAAATATGCCTACAGGTCCCCTTACGCCTGCCCATACCCAGACGTTAAATAATGGCGATAAGCAAGCTTAGCGCCATTATTTAAGGCCCCCATCTCCCCGTGCTGGATTTTAGCACAGGAGGATAAATATGGCGCAAAAGCCATATCGTCCTTTTCTGGAATGGAACGTCTACCTTGCATCTCATTGACCTAAGGTAAGTGTTCATGTCCAGAAAACGACGTTAACTCCATAACTTTGGCCCTAGACGTGTCTAGCGCCAAAGTATAAATATGGAGTTAGGTTTGCGCTGAATTAGCGTATTCAGCGCAAACCAAGTATAAATATGGGCCTAAGCCTGCAGGTGAACATTTATTTCATGCAATCAGTTGGAGATGAAAAAGGGTAGCTTTATGATAACTGCAGTTGTTAGCGTGTTTGAAGCTAAAAAAGCTATGCAATTGGAAGGGCAGAAGACAATAGGGCCCGTATTTATACTTTTTTTTAACGCCGCATTTGCGCCGCTTTTTGACGCAAAACGGCGCAAACCTACAAAATACAATGGCATTTTGCAAGTTTGCGCCGTTTTTGCGTCAAAAAACGACGCAAATGCGGCGCAAAAAAAGTATAAATACGGCCCTAGGTTTTCCCAGTGACCCACTTCTCTGAAGCAGAAATTAGAAAATTAGGCTTGTGGCCATCCTTCCTAAAAATGTAGATAAAGATTATTCGTGCGTTCATACAAAACAGAATTGGTTACATAATATTATATTAATTGTGATCCTGGTCTCCAAAAAAGAGTTTCTAAAAGTCCATACGCACTATGTAGAAGTGGGTAATGATTTCCAGATTTTACCAGCTTCTTGCTATCATGTTGGATGACGCCTGGAAGAAATACTTCTTTCTGAGAGGATGTGTGGATATGGTCTGTGTCCTGAAGGCATTGGATCACATTTAATTACTTTTGCAAATATGTTGCCTGATCAAATTTGTTTTTCAATAAATTGTATCCAGATTGCAAAAGTATCATTTTACAAATAAAAAATGCATTAATGTGGTTTGACAGCGAGCATGCTTTAGTAATATGTACAATCACTCTCGGAATGCCTCCAAAGTGGGGACCGTGGAGAGTGGTGTGGAACTGTGACCTTATAGAATGGCTGCTTTCGAATCGCATGTTTGCCTCCAAATGTAGGTAGGAGGCTATGTATTAGCATATAAAGGTGCTGCTATTTGCCTTGACCTCAACCCCTAACATATTCACCAACGTGATGAGGCTGCATGCCCGAAACTCGAGGCCAGTAACTCGAGGCCTGAAATTCGTAGGAGCCCTCTTGGGCTCTTAAAAGCCCCAAGCACCATTGTGGGCTGTGCTTTTCCTGCACCTGACATAATCCAAGCTCTACGAAAGACAAACTACTGTTTCAAGATAAGGCATTGACAACAGTATGGTGCTTTAGGATTTTGTGTCCTCTGCATATTTTGTCACCCCGTGACAGACTGGGTATGGGCATACTTGTGGTTTCTTGTTGAAATTGACAGAAAGATAATAAAGCATTAACAAAATCTAATTTCATTCTTTTTAAAAGGACATCCATGCTCAACAAATCCGTTTTACCTAAATCACATTCTTTCTGCCTAACGCAGACATCTATGAAATCAGATTAATCATAGTACAGAAGGGAAGCAAGTTGGATCATTTAGAGATGCACAACCTATTGTTTTATCAGGATGCCAAACGTCAGATCAACATTCTGGACTGAATATCATATTTATCAAGAGCCCTCTAGAAAATGCTCAATAAGAATGTTTATGTCAAGAATCATAGAAACACTTGTTTGAAAATGGAACCTTATTGATTTCTACTTGTGGGTGAGGATTTAGTTTTTAGGAAGAAGGAGGGGGGGGAGCATGTACTCTGCTCCTCCCCACAGTTTGTAAGTGCAAGCACTTGTAACCTTATTTATAGTAATATTAACACTTAGGTAGCTCAACTGAAGCAAATGGTGTCGCTTTTGCATCTCAACCATTGAAAGGAATAGAAATGAAGATGTTATTGGCCATGCCCTATATGTTGTGTTCACAAGAACATAGGGCACACTGCATGTAGCACGCAAGTCACAGAAGATGATGCGGGTGATGTCAGTTTTTATGGAGAGTGATGCATTAAGCAGTCACTGGCAGGGTGTCCCCTTAATGAGGCACACAGAGTAGGCTTTTTGTACAAGCCCTGTGTCTATGAGCATTGTCCTGCATTCACTGGGCACCAAACAATGCCTAATGCCATGTAATATAGGAACTGCACAGAGACAAAGGTCTTTTACCATTTTCAGGTACTCAGTTACCTTGGCACCTATACAAATGAGAAGGACATGGAACCCAACATGTCCAGTGGATTCTAGACATACTGTATCGTGTTTGGCCTTGCCCTGTGAGTAGTAAGCATGCTACCAGCCCCTGCCTTTGCCAGGAACCAACGGCCACAGTACTTACAAAGCATAATCTTACGTCTGAGGTTTTTACATTGTCGCTAAAAGAAAACTTCCCTAAGAAATTTTAATGCAGAAGCAACTTTTAGAATGTTCCTGTTAAACCAGGCATCATTAGCATGGCTTTCTCCTATCTTTTTTCTGACTTTATTTTTACTGGCCTTAGGACTCTGCACACTTTACTGCTGCTACCAGTGCTAAAGTGCTTGTGCTCTCTCCTTAAAACATGTTGAATAGGCTTGTACCCCATTGTCATTGGCAATTCTAATTTACTTGTAAGTCCCTAGTAAAGTGGCACTACCTGTGGCCAGGGCCTGTAAATAAAATGTTACTAATGGACCTGCAGCACTGATTGTGCCACCCACTTAAGTAGCATTTTAAACATGCCTCCGGCCTGCCATTGCAGCCTGTGTGTGTGCAGTTTTAAACTTTGACCTGCGGCACATCCTCAGCGCAGGCCCTCACATCTCTCATCGCAGCCTTGAGAACGACGTTGGACTCCACATCATAGCCTCGCTGGTCCTTAGAACCAACGCAATGCTCTTACTCTACGGTGCATCTTCAACTCTGGGCTTCGCATCGCAAGCCTGTCAACAGGATCCAGGCCCTCACATCACAGCCTCGATGTACCTCAGAACCGACACATTGCTTCAGCTGTGCAATGCTTCTTCAACACAGATCCCCTCTGCTCCAAAAACCAGGTTTTATGGTACTTTGTTCAGCAGGCCTAACTGGGTCCCTGTAGCCGGCCCACACACCATCATGGTCGGCCTGAAGTTGTGACTTTGTCCCGATCGGGTACAACCAGGTTTGCTTTTTTGGGCTATTTTTACTAAACTTTTTTAAATGAAATTTCTGGTTACACTGGTTGGATTGTTGTAATTTTGGTCTTGTTATATTTACTAAAGAAAGTTCGATTTATCTAACTTAGTGTAGGATCCTTTTTATGTGATGTTTTCACTTTATTACTGTTTGAAATACTACACAGATAATTTACACATTGCCTCTGAGTTAAGCCTGACTGCTCTGTAGCAAGCTACCAAAGGGTTGAGCACAGGTTAAACTAGAGTTGGCTTGAGCTTCACCCTGACAAGGATTGTGGTTGCTGCCTTATCAGGTTTCACACCCCAGTCAACCAAAAGCTCAGTTTCTCACATTCCCTAAAACTTTCCAAGATCGAGGCAAAATATTTGAAGGAAACAATAAAATGAACATATTTTGCTTTTATAAAACTTGATGCAGATTCGTCAAATGGGGCAAAATTATAAGCAGTCCACAAATAGTTTTTCCTATGGACTGCACTCAGTATCGTTAGGGTTTAGAATTTGGTGTTCGGACATTCCCTGTCCGTAGTACCTGGTAAAGATATTTGTGATTTCTTTTTTTTTTTGACAAAGCATTCCTTTAAGAGATTTGTTTGTTAAAATGCTCCCCTCTCGCTATAACTTCAACCTCAACCAATCTTCATCAATCTTCCGTGATCAAATCTATGTACCTGTGTACCTTTTTTGGCAGGTCTGCTTCAGGTTTGTGATATACGGCAAACGCAGTACTTAATGTACACTGATACACTTAATTTTCAAAGCCAGTACTTTTAGCATTCCACCACATTATGGCACACCAAAAATGCTTGTACTGGGGACTAATCCAATGAACCATAACTAAAAGTTGATTCTCAAACAGTAAGCTTGCATTATGTTGCAGAAATATAACAAGGGTATTTGGTGACAGTCAAAAACACCAAGACCGAGGTTGATGGTGTGATAAACAGCACTGAGATCACTTTGTTGGACCATAATCCTCTTCACCTGTAATATTTTTATAGTGCATATTTATTCAATCAATCAATCAACAATCATTTGTAAAGTGCGCTACTCACCCGCTGGGGTCTCAAGGCGCTGACGGGGGGGGTAAGGATTGCTACTGCTTGAATAACCAGGTCTTGAGGCGTTTCCTGAAGGTCAGGAGGTCCTGAGTCTGTCGTAGGTGGACGGGGAGGGTGTTCCATGTCTTGGCGGCGAGGTGGGAAAAGGATCTGCCACCGGCTGTGGATCGATGGATGCAAGGGACGGTGGTGAGGTTGGTGGAGCAGAGTTGGCGGATGGGAGTGTGGAAGGTGAGTCGCTTGTTGAGGTAGGCAGGGCCCGCGTTGTGGAGAGCTTTGTGGGCATGAATGAGGAGTTTGAAGGTGATCCTCTTGTTGACAGGAAGCCAGTGTAGGTCTCTGAAGTGGGCTGAGATGTGGTTGCGGCGTGGGATGTTGAGGATGAGGCGTGCGGGGGCGTTCTGTATACGTTCATTATTCCAATCAGTAAACGCTACGCAAAATGTGCATTCTAAATATAGGAATTCACAGAAGAGGTGGCAGAATTCTAAGGTGTCTTGCAATATCCTTTCTATATACACTTTTTTAGTCCTCATAAATGTTGTCATCTCCATTTAGCAGGCTGTCTGGTGCAGGGTGTGTGTGTGTTTCCGTGTGTGCTCATGTGCCCCAGTGAGTTTTCCTAGTCAAGGTGAGTAACCATAAAGGCATTGAATTAAGTTTGCTTATGTTTCATACTTCATTGGTCATACTAGGATAGGCAGAACCCACGCCCTGCCCTCATCTGAAGCCGTAGCACAGGGAGAAATAATTGCCTTGTCTCGTAGACTCCCGCTGCACTTTTCCAGCTTGAATGTCCCCAAACTTGTTGTGGTGGCCAGGAAGAAGGAAAACACCTGCAAATTGAAATATCCTCTCACTTGTTATTGGGCCTTGCCGAGTGTTGTGATGGATCTGACAGACACCCAATGGCTCTTTTCAGTCATCATCTCTCCTCTGGTAGAGGGACACCTGCATACTACATCCTTAGGAGAATGGGTAAAAGGAGCTACATTCACTGATGATTGAGAATAAATCTTTACAGGGGCAGCTCCTTTGCAATGGCGAAGGAGGGTCGTCCACCCTGGTTCAGCCAGCAGCAGAAAAATAAAACAATAGTTCACTTTCAGTTTGTTTTTGTGCTGCTAGCTCAGCCAGCAGCATGTGAAGGGAGGGGCGGGCTGGGCCACGGGATGTGGGAGGGAGGTGGAGGAGAGAGTGCACTTAAGTGCGCGTGTGTTTTTGGCCGGCTGTCTCAGGCCTACCAAACACACATGCACACTTAGGGTTCTTCAGCCCGGCTGTGTTGAAATGCTGGGCTGGTGAAACTGCACAGATCCCAGTCCTGACCCTGCTTTCATGCTAGGTTTAGCATGAAAGCAGCACCAGGATTGCTGGGGAGCCTGTGCTGGTGTCTCAGTGAATGCTGGGAGGAGTGACGAGCAAGGCAGCATTGTGGTAAAGGTAAATTTATTTTGTTTATTTTTTTATTTTCACCCCCCCACCCCTCTGTCTTCGCCTCCCCTTCCCCCCATCACCCTCCTTTGAGATTTTCAGCAGCCACCACTGAATCTTAAAGGTGCTTCAGAGACTGGTGTATGGACCCTAGCTTGGAAATCTTAACATTCAAGATTCAAGCTGTGGATCTAGAAGGACTGGAGGGATCTACAAGGGAATGCAGCTCTACAGGTCAAACTGAAGAGGCAAATGGCTTTGGAGGAGTTGCAATAATTACGTTGTAAACACTAGCAATTGGGTAATGTAAAGGATTGTGTAGGAGCACTGATAATGTGGAAGTGAGGTGCAAGCAATACATCTGGATGTACGGATTAATATTGATCACCAGCTGTGAGGTACTGGTGTGGTTATTGAGCAGTGTGTGATATTTTGTAACAACCCGTCATCAGGAATTTCGGATATTGTGTTTGCTTTATTTATTTACATTTTGTTATGTGTCTACATAAACCGCCTTGAGGCTGCTTCGAAGTACAAAATAATTTTTAAAGGGTTATTGAGGTAAAGGCTAATACAGGATTGAGTGAATGTTACATTTCTGTGCCTTGGTGGTACTAATCTTTCTTAGTCTCTTCTACGAGGGTCACATACGGTGCACAGGATTGATCAGGAGCCAAATGGGTTACAGAAATGGTGGGCCTTTAAACCTTACTTGACCTTCATGAAGTCTAGTAGCGAAGAAATAAAAAGGAGAGAGTCCATAGGACGGAACAGTGTGTGTATAATGTGGGTAAAGTTACAGTTTGTTCTGATGGATACTTCTACCTGCAGGTTCTTCACCTTTTGAATATCCCAGGTGTTAGACTGAATTCGGAAACTTTTCAATAGCTCTCCGCACCAGTAAAGAGTGCTGGCTCTGCATTGGTACTGGAAATTGCACCCTTGTGATGTCATTAGAACCATAAACGCCCCCATTGGCACCCTAACGTCATTTCCTTTTTTCTGTACCATTGATCCGAATCACGAGCTCATCTCCCCTCAGTAGATATGTTGAAGTTTGTTGACATTTTTAAAAATTATAGATGCAGTTCATGATGCCACCCTATAAAAGGTCAAGGGCCATATTTATACTTTTTGACGCAAAACTGCGCTTACGCAGTTTTGCGTCAAAAAAATTAGCGCCGGCTAACGCCATTCTGAAGCGCCATGCGGGCGCCGTATTTAATCAATGACGTTAGCCGGCGTTAGCCGCCGGCGCTGCCTGGTGTGCATGGAAAAAAACAACATACACCAGGCAGCGCCGGCGTAGGGGGATATGGGGCTTGGGCGTCAAGAAATGGGGCAAGTCAGGTTGAGGCAATTTTTTCACCTCAACCCGATTTGCGCCATTTTCTTTCACTCCCAACCCCCATAGAAATGAATCCTGTCTTAGCAAAGACAGGAGTCATGCCCCCTTGCCCAATGGCCATGCCCAGGGGACTTCTGTCCCCTGGGCATGGTCATTGGGCATAGGGGCATGTAGGGGGGCACAAATCAGGCCCCCCTATGCCAAAAAAAAAAAAAAAAAAAACCACTTACCTGAACTTACCTTAATGTCCCTGGGATGGGTCCCTCCAGCCTTGGGTGTCCTCCTGGGGTGGGCAAGGGTGACAGGGGGGGTCCCTGGGGGCATGGGAGGGCACCTCTGGGCTCCTTCAAAGCCCACATGTCCCTTAACGCCTGCCTTTTGCAGGCGCTAAAAAACGGCGCAAAAGCGGCCGTACGTCATTTTTTTTTACCTGCCCACTCCCGGGCGTGAATTTTGCCCGGGAGTATAAATCCGACGCACATGCCTCGGAGTCGATTTTTTAGACGGGAACGCCTACCTTGCATCTCATTAACGCAAAGTAGGTGTCCACGCAAAAAAATTACGCAAACTCCATGGACTTTGGCGCTAGACGCGTCTAATGCCAAAGTATAAATATGGAGTTAGTTTTGCATCAAAATTGCGTCAAAAAAACCGACGCAATTCCGGCGCAAACGGAGTATAAATATGCCCCCAAGTTTCTAACCTTAAAAAGACTGTGATGGGCAACTTTCCAACATGGACTCGCATGTCAACTACCTGTGGTGAGTGGGTACGGACCACAGCATGAAGGCCTGCAGCTTCTGCTGCAGTATGCATCCCAAAGCCATTAATGAAGAGGAAGCCAAGCTGTTTATGGCACAGGCTCAGGGTGAACATTGACTGTAAAGGAATTCCACCACCCTCCTCACAGTTATTGAAGCACAACACGCATAAGCCGAGGAGATGTCATCTTTCTGAGCGATGCCACTTATTGAAAGGTAAGTCACAGAAACGCCCAACCACTCCACAATAGTGCTACTTAGAACCGGAACTTACGGAGATGCCCAGGGAGGATCCAGCACCTGTGGTTCCTTTAGACCCAGCGTCAACTCAAGAACCATGACCTTCTGTCACTCTGACACCATGGCCCCAGCTTGGTCAGCCTCACTTTAAATTCCCTAGCCCTGAAAATAATCTCTCTAAGCCATAATCATAATCACCCTTGGAGCGTCTTCGGGTCCCTTGAGACTAACAGGTTGCGCCTTTGGAGCCGTCCTGACACTGTATTCTGCAGCCCCTTTTGTTCTATTCCTGCCATTACAACTGATCAGATTGGGTCTGAACTCAACTGTGATGTGAGTTCACAGAACACACTCTGCAGCACTTTCAGTGTCCTCCCGTTTTAACATAACTTCAGAACCGGACCAGTCGTCACCATTGAATCATCGACCACAGCTGACGCCAACGACTCTGCAGCCTAATCTACTGCCATCACAACCTACAAAACCTGAAACATTGCCTCTCATGGAACTCCATCCATAAAATAGATCACGAATAGAGGGCCAGTGCCTCACAGAGAAAGGAATATTCTTTTTCTGCAGACTCTGATCCCAGCGAAGATCCTAGCCCAGGTATAGATGGCTGTGATGCATAGTCTACAACCGTGGACCCAGACTTTGTGGGTTTAAAAGACGCAAGTGGGCTAGATACCTACCTGAATGAGAGCTATATTCTACTGGATTGCCTCCACTGGAGGCAACTTCTAATCACACAGATATTAAAAATGAGGCGGAAGCACTGACCCCCAACTTCCCTCTGTGGAAACCAAGGTGAGCATCTTGACAGAAGTACTTCATACTACACCCCTTTTTGTGGAACCCTGTTTATCTCTTAATGAAACCCTTGCTGTGTACATTCTGGCTGCACTGAAGAAAGCAAGGCCTTCCACTACTGTGCATCCAGTAGTAGCATGAAGATACAGACTGGTCCTGGGAGACCCAGCCTTTCTGTTGCCACAACATCACCAGAGAGGCTCGTAGCCAAGATCTTCTGTTTGCCCCAGCTCTCACCAGCTGCTTTCCCTACAACTTCATTGAACAGAGAGTCCAAGAAGATAGAGCAGTCTGACCAAAAGTCATTTTCTGCAAGCAGTACGGCTCTGAAATCCTCGAATGTCACCTGCCTTGTAGTATGTTACACACATGCCCTCTGAGACATAGCCCAACTAGCAGTATCTCACTTGTTGGACCACCTTTAGACTCATATCTCAGAACTGGACAGAAGTGGCAAAGCTGCAGCACAGAAGGTTCTCCAGTCCAGGCTTGATATTGCTGACTTCATGACTTGAGAAATGAGAACATTGATCTCCCTTCACCGCCAAGAATGGCTGGGAAGCTCAGGCATTTCCCAGGGTGTCCAATCCACCCTTATGGACCTCCCTTTTGATGGTTCGTGCCTCTTCGAAGAGAAAGCTGCACCTATCCTTCAGAAGTTCAAGAAGAGCAAGATGACAGCAAGATCTCTTAACCTCCAAACATAACAGAGAGACTAATAGCGATTCAAAACACTGAATGGATTCTTCAGGCCTGTTTGCTTTTGAGGCAGAGAGCAGCACGCCTCTCAGCAGCAACAGCAGGTTAGTCTGCTTTACAAGCAGTACTGAAGCTGTGGTAATTGAAGAGGCATCCCCTATCTCTCCCTCCCTTTTCCTCATCCTCCTCCCCAGCCACTGAAAGGAAACAGCCTATTTCCATCTTGTTAGAACATAGAGAAAAGAGGGTTTCCTCCCTTACATGGGCCTAGAAGGTCCTCACTTCAGACCAATAGGTCTTACATATTGTGGAAAAGGATGTTTTACTTACTCTTTCAGCAAGCCTCTTCATCCCTTCCTTCCGCCGTTTCTCCAGACCACTTACAAGTCCTTCAGCAGAAGGTTGTCATTTTACTGCAAAAAGGAGCAGTGGATATGGTGCCAGAGTAGGAATGCACCAGGGATCCTACATCTGTTTTTTCATGGTCCCAAAAAAGGATGGAGGTCTTAGTCTGATCCTAGACCCCAGGCTTCTGAACTGGTTCCTCAAAAAGGAGAAGTTCAAAATGCTGTCCCTGGCTCAGGGGTTACTCACTCTGTAAGCAGACAACTAGATGGTGTCTGTCCACCTGCAGGATGTATATTTTCAGATCCTGAATCTGCGGTCACACAGAAAGTACCTTCTCTTCACAGTAGGATCTGTCCATCACCAGTTTGCAGTCCTCCCATTTGGCCTTCCGTCAGAACCATGAGTCTTCACAAAAGTGATGGTAGTGGTTGTGGCCCCTATCAAATGATCTGGGATTCCTTTATTCCCTTCCTTGGACAATTGCTGCCCAACATCAGCTCTCCAGAGATGGTGTTGCACCACCAGCAGGCCACAACTTTGTTGCTGTTTGAGCAGTCTTTTTCCATCTATAAGCTCAAATTTCATATGGTGCATTCTCAGTGCAATCTGATAAATAGAAGCTGTCCAGTCCCCACAGGAAGTGGCAACAGTCTTGTTGAATGCCTCCGCTCTACTGTAGGAAGAACACCTTGAGGAACTGATGATCAGAGGCCTTTGACCTCCAGAGGAGCACACGTTGCATATCAGTCTAATGGAGTACGGGCGATCCTCAAGGCCTGCCTGCCTGCCTTCCCGGCCAGAGTGTCTAGGTCTTGGCGGAAAATACGATTGCAATGTGGTACATCAACAAGCAGGGGGAGTAGCGTTGCACCTTCTCTGCCGGGAAGCTCTAATACTCTGGTCTTGGGCACAGGACCATCCGATCTGGCTGGTAGCCAACCACCTGCCAAGTGTACTGAATGTGTGTGTGGATAGTCTCAGTTGGCGTCATCTTGTTGATTATGAGTGGCTCCTTTATGCAGAGATAGTCAAACAAATCTTCAGCCTATGTGCCACTCCTCTGGTGGATCTCTTTGCCACTTGCGACAATACTCACTGCTCAAAATTCTGGGCCCTTCAGTATCCATTGCAGGGAGCTTTGGGGGACGCATTATACCTAAAGTGGAGCTTTCCACTTTGCTATGCATTTCCTCTAACACCTTTGATTTTTCAGGACTTGAGGCAGGTCCACCTTGATCGGGCCCAAGTCATTCTGATAGCCCGGACAGACCATGAAGGGTGTGGTATGTGGACCTGATGCACCTTTCCCTATGCCCCCTGCTCCATTTCCCTCACAGAGTAGGCTTCCTCTCGCAGTCCCAGGGACAGATTTTGCACCTGAACCTCCAGAGCCTCCACCTTCATGCTTGGAGATTGAGTGAAGTAACATGAATTGCTTCTATCCTTCCCTTCTGAAATGGTAGATGTCATTTGCTGTACCCAGAAGCTTTCCAACAAAATGGAATAGATGTGTGAAGTGGTGTACAAACAGTTTGGTGGACCCACTTCAGGCCTGTTAGAGGTGTTAGCCTTAGGGCTGTTTCCCCCCAAACTTTTAGTCTCTCCCCTCTTGTTTTGCTGAATACATTTTTGTTGGCCTTAGGCCGCTGTGCACTTCGCCACTGCTAACCAGTACTAAAGTGCTTGTGCTCACTTCCTAAAATATAGTAAACTTGACGTACACCTGATAGCCATATTTAATTTAGCTATAAGTTCCTAGTAAAATGGTACACCATATACCCAGGGCTGGTAAATTAAATGTTACTAGTTGGCCTGCAGCACTTATTGTGCCTCTCACTAAAGTAGCCCTTTAGATATGTCTCAGGCCTGCCATTGCTGTCTGTAAGCCGTTTTAAACTGCCAATTGGACTTGGCAAAATAAACATTTTGCCAAGCCTAAATAAAACTCTCTTTATAATACATATGTCATCCCCAGGGTAGGCCCTAAACAGCCCATGTGACAGGGCACATTGCATTAAAAAAGTTGGACATGCAATGTTATGTTTTTCATGTCTGAGTAGTGAAAAAATCACAAATTTGTTTTTTACTACTGTGAGGCCTACCTCTCTAGTAGGGTAACTTTAGGTAAACGTATTACATTTAATAAGTGATACCTTATGCTTGGGAAGAGGTGGAGATGTCATGTTTGATGTCTGAAGAATTTTAATTTAAAATCCTCTTTAATGGTAAAGTTGGATTTTAAGTCACAGTTCTGAAAATACCACTTTTAGAAAGTTGGCATTTTCTTGTCCTAATGATTTGGTGCCTGTAGCCTGTATCCTGGGTCACATGACTAGGCAGTTGATGGCAGTTGGCCTTTGTGAATTCTCCCCAGGCAGTAACACATGGAAAGGGGGGGTCCAGGTGGTTCCAGGATGAGCCATCGTGACTGGATGGCAGGGGTGGAGCTGTGCATAGCCTCACTTACATTTCAAAGGAGCTGCCTCAGCACACAAACAAAGGACTTCACACTAGCCTTTTGTGACCCCAGACCCCAAACCCTCTGAAGCCTGGGCAGGGAGGCAGAAGATTCTAGAACAACCACATGTGGGGGGAAAACTCCAGAACTGTCTTACACTTCAAAGCTGCCATCAGGTATACAAATAGGACCCACTCTTCAGTTCACTTCTGAACCTGTGGAGGACTCTCAGGGGAGGCCTGCTGTGTTCTTCAGAGGACTGTCCTGCTGCTCCAAGAAGATTACCCTGCTGCCTGAAGCCTGCCTTGTGCAATCAGAGACCTGCTTTTCTGCTTGAACCCAGGAGCACCAGAGGAATTCCAAGGGCCAGTTTGCTGGCCTCCTGTTCGGAGCTAAAGGGACACAAAAAGTTCACTTTGACTCCGCCTGAAGTGAGGCCTGACCCTCCCATTGGTGCCCCCCAGTCCTGGACCCTTGGAAGTAATGTTAAATGTGTCCAACCAGCCAAATAATTAAAACTTGGGACTTGGAAATTTTTCTGCAAAAAATGCTCTGACTATCTGAGAGGATACTGGGCTGTACCTGCTTTGCGATCCACCAAAGTGCATTGCTGGTCGGCATGTCTTCACGTAAGCTCCCGCTATGTTCTTCTCCGCAGCAGCCAATTCTGTTCAGCAGCTCCTCTCTAAGAGCCTGCAACTTTATCCCACTGGAGATTTTTGGTTTTCAAAAAAAGAAACTAAGGGGCATATTTATACTCTGTTTGCGCCGAATTTTGACGCACAGTCGGCGCAAACCCTGCCCCATATTTATACTTTGACGTCCGACCCCGCGGGTGTCAAAGTTACACCATGTGCGTCATTTTTTGGAAGGGGGAACCAGCCTTGCGTTAATTATATGCAAGGTAGGCGTTTCCTTCCAAAAAATGACTTTAAGGCCTGTGCCCCATATTTATACTCTGACGTCATTTTGACGCACAGGAGGGGGCAGGCCTTAAAAAACAGCGCCCAGCCTGATGGGCGCCGTTTTTTAACTCCTGGGTCAGGGCAGGCGTTAAGGGACCTGTGGGCACAGAAGGATCCCAGAGGTGCCCTCCCATGCCCCCAGGGACACCCCCTGCCACCCTTGCCCACACCAGGAGGACACCCAAGGATGGAGGGACCCATCCCAGGGAAGTTGAGGTAAGTTGGGGTAAGTATTTTTTTCGTTTTTTTTTTGTGGCTTAGGGGGGCCTGATTTGGGCCCCCCTACATGCCACTATGCCCAATGACCATGCCCAGGGGACATAGGTCCCCTGGGCATGGCCATTGGGCAAGGGGGCATGACTCCTGTCTTTGCTAAGACAGGAGTCATGTCAATGGAGGTTGGGCGTAAAAAAAAATGGTGCAAATCGGGTTGAGGCCTGAATTTTGCCTCAGACCTGACTTGCCCCATTTTTTGACACCCAACCTCCATTTTCCCCTACGCTTTCGCTGCCTGGTGTGAGTCATTTTTTTTACGCACATCAGTCCGCAGCGCCGGCTAACGTCATTCAATAAATAAGGCGCCCGCATGGCGCTTTGGAATGGCGTTAGCGCAGTTGTGCGTCAAAAAGTATAAATATGGGCCTAAGTCTGAACATAGAAATCTTCTCTCACCTCAACTTTGTCCCGTGGCTCCCCAATGATGATGTCTTGTCCTTGGACACTGCTGACTGTCTTACCCTATTTCTTCTAACTCCAAAGGTAAGCACAGAACGGGCCCAGGACACCTTGTGTATCTGAACCGCGCTCCATCGTGGTCGGCTATAACTTTTGACTTTGCCCTAGTCTCGAGCAACTAGATGTCTACGCTTGGCGCCTTGATCTTTTAGGCACTGGATTGCACTAAAAACTTTAAAAATTCATAACTCTGATTCTACTGGTTGGATTTTTTTTGTTTTGATGTCAAATCATTTATTAACTTTTACTCTATTTTTCTAAATTGATGTAGGGTTTCTCTTGTGTTGTGTTTTCACTTTATCATTGTTTGAGTGCTGCTTAAATACTTGCCTCTGAGTTAAGCCTGACAGCTTTTGTGCCTAGCTACTAGAAGGTTAAGCACAGATTACTTTGGTGACGTTTGTGGTTCTCCCTACAAGTATTGCGGCTTTTGCTAGAGAAGTGCCTGCACCAGCCCCTCCTCCCCCAACAATATAATTTCTCAAAAGGCCTGATTATCAAACATCTATTCTTTTCCCCTTCACTGGCTCATCAAGGGAGTACAGTAGGCATACTCAAGGGCTGTTTATCGGCCTTTCCCAGTCTCCTGGACCAACAGTCCCTCTTCAGATCCCTCACAGTCATAAGGTTTTGAAAAATCTCCCGAAAAAGTTTCCTCCATCGCCATTCATAATGCCACAGCAGGGCCTAAATCATTAATCAAAAGATAGTAGCCAGGCACACAGGAGCTCTCCTCAATGTGTCGGGGTAATTTAATACAATACCTAAACGTTAATTTGGTGCTCTAGGTCTTAAATCATGTTCTAACGTTTTTAATGTGTTTGAGCCTTTGTACATTTGACAGTTGCGAATGCGTACTTTTAAGACAGTGTTTCGCATTGCCATTACATCAGCAAAACATGTGAGTGAATTACAAGCATCAGGTGTGAAGTCCCCTTCTTTATTTTCTTCCCTGATAAGCTGGTTCTCAGAATCTGGGCTTCTTTCCTAACCAAGGTAGTTATGCCCTTTCATCTAGGCCAATCCTTCACCTTATTGGCCTTCTTTCCTCCTCCACGTTCCATGAAAGACAAGGATAGGCTCCACAGACTGTACCCCAAGAGAGCGGTTGGCTTCTAGCTCCATGAAACCAAGGAATTCAAAATTGTTGACCAGCTGTTTATCGAATATGTGGCAAAAATGAAGGGCAGAGCAGTACAGAAGAGGACATTATCGTGTTGGATCATTTTGTGCATTTAGATGTCCAGCACTTTGGCCCAAAAGGAACCACTGGAAGGCATCAGTGATCATTCTACGAGAGTGAAGTCTTCTACCTCTTTTCTGGGAAAAGGGTTCCCAGTTGCAGAAATATGCAAGAGAGCAACTTGGGTTTCTTTCCATAATTCCTGATTGGACTCATAAGTGTGAAGTCACTTTTCATTATAAGTCTGCCAGGATTACTTAGTACAACTAGCAAGCATCCAGCTCCTGGTAGAGTACTCCTTGGGGAATCAATTGAAAAGGTGAAACATCTGCAGGTAAAAGTATCCATCAGAAGAAAAGGTTACTGTCTTTCAATAATAATCATCTTGTAAATACTCAAACTGCACATTACTCACCGTCCCATTCTTCTCCCAATTCAAGGCCTGCTGCAAAGTAAATCTTCTTAATAAGGTCCCTATTCTGTACTGTACCTGATTCTTCTGACTTTGTTCTCTTCCATCCGCTTTGAAGACAAATATAAAATGGGTGAGAAACTAAAGTCAGGGGGGCGATGGGGATGCTTTATGACTCCTGCGGGGTCACGAGGATGCCGCTTCCACTGCAGAAGCACAGCCAGCGCCCCCACCTTCTCAGAGAGCTAATGAAATGTTCCAAATTCATTCTGTCACCTGGGATTTTTAAAAGGGGAGGAATCTGCAGGTAGATAGAGTATCCACCAGAAAGATTGTTACAGAGGCCAACCTGGGACATCTCCTTTGCTATTAAGGTAAAAGTAGTCTATTCAAGTAATTTGGTGCAACGCCCTGCAATGCCTTGTGTACTGCACAGAGTACTTTTAAGCGTGATAGTTGTTTAATTGGTGACCACTCTAGCTCAGTCATAGCGTGGACAATAGGGATACATCTCGTTAGACAAAGCATGAGATGGTTGCTGCAGGGAAAACAGTCATGAGAGTGCTAAAGAAATTGGCGTATGGTAGTAGAAATGATGCAGGGACTGGCATAGGAACTTTGTATAGCAAGACCTATAGGCATTAAAGTAGGAATATGAAGGTATTTTAGTGATTTAGGTACCTACTCTGACTCTGGGCCTGATTAGGGCTTTTGCAGATGAGGTACTCGCAGTCAAGGTAGTGTAGGACAGTACCATCACCATTCTGGTAGACTATTGTGTACCAGCATAGCAGTCATCGCTGTACATTGAGAGGAACTGCTGGCGTGGTACAAAATGTTAGGTGGACAACTGATGTTGGTTGCCTCTTACCAACTTTTAAAAATTTTTGTATTACAAAAGGAAACTCCCAAATTAGGAGTTTTCTTTAAAAAAAATAAAATGAATGACCCCCACATCCTGGGAATTTTCTCCTACGGTGTTGGAGTCATTATCTTTTTTCTGTAACCAGAAAGACAGCATGTTGTAATGCCCTTCTTCTGATGCACCCTACTCTGGTTGGTTGTCAGAGTAAACTCTCCATTGATGAAGCCAGTAGGGGCTCTGTGGACAGAATGTTTAAAGCATAGAGAGTTTGACAGGAAGAGTACTCTAGTACATTTGCAAAGGAGTACTCTGCCTGCCAAACTTTAAATCAGGCCCTGTGTCATAAGATATTCATTTTCTGACTGAAACCTGGATGCACAATGCCTCAGACATCGATCTAGCTTCAGATGTTCAAGAGAGTTACAAATTTGTATGTGTAGATCGGCCTCATAAAAGGGGAGGAGTGTTACTGTGGTTTTTAAAATATGGTTTCTGTTTGTCACTTAAGTCTCGATTTTTGAAGAAATTATACAGACATTCTTCATTAGGGCTGTCTAGGGTCAGATGTACATTTTATGATATAGCTTCTAGAATTCCAGAACTTCTTTCATCTCTCTTCTTGTTGGCCATTAATTTGTTGTTGCTTATAAATATATATATATATATATATATATCACCTAGTGGCAGTCGCCAGTAGTTAGTTATAGTTAGGACCTAGTTTCTATATAAAAGTGTTTTTTAACATGCCTATATCTTTGTCACCGCTTGACGAATCTTTACGAAACGTTCCACAAAAATGTGCCAGTCCCATCAGCTGCTGCCTGAAAAGTTTTGGGGTGGTCCGTCTGAGGGGGGTGCTTTTTTTGTTTTGGTGTAATTCTGTTCAGTAGTTTTTGAGAAATTAAGAGGAAAACAAATTTGTATATCTAGGGATGTGAACCCTCCTGATTTCGTGCAGAGATCTGATTGGCTGATAACACTTCAACAACAGAATCTGTCGAAGTGTTGTCAGCCAAAGAAAAGTGAAAAAATAGAAAAGGGACTCGGGTACGAACACCCTGATCCCTTAGCTCTGGTGGTGGGGCCCCAGAGGGACCTAACAAGCTAGCTTCAGCTGCAAAAAATGGAAAGTATTTGGAAGTCAGGGTATAATACAGAAAATAAATCCACTGATACTGTAGGACTTTGTAATTTCAAAAAAATCATTAATGGAGTGCTCACATCTTCCCACGAGAAAAGAATGACCTCGGCCTCCAATGCCTCTAAAGACAAGTTCAAATTGTGGATTCCTTTGCCAATCCTGATTGCAGTGTCAATTTCTTGGTTCACTGTCAGCTCTTTTTTCATTTGATTTGCTAGCACAACTCTTTCATGAAAATACCAATAACACGTGTTTACTGTTTTCAGTAAAGATATAGGGGCATATTTATGATGCCCCTAGTACCACTGTGTGCCACATTTGCGTCCTTTTTTGTTTTTACTCAAATTTGGTGTTAATGTGACATTTCCCACGCGCCATATTTACAAAGTGGAGCAATGCTTTCATTGCTCCACTTTGTAAACCCTTGTGCCACATTATGCCTGCGTCAGGCATGGTGTATGCAAGGGGGTGTTCCCATTTTTCTTGTGTAGTTAACGCCTGCTATAGCAGGCATTAAAATGACACTTCCCTGTGCTTTGCTGCATTAGCGTAAGAAGTTATGGCACTAATCCAGCAAAATGACACATTAGAGCCACGACAGCCATGGTGCACCGTATTGTAAATACAGCGCACACATGGTGTTGTTAGGGGGACGCAGTGGGGCACTAGAATGAATGATGCATCACTTTTCAATAAATATGCCCCTTAACTTGTAACTTACTTAAACTTGGTCTCTGAACGTCGGCAATACAATTATCTGAATTTAATATTGACTCATTTTAATTTACTCACATTAGACAGGTCTAAATAGATGCTACATTCAACAAAATCTAGATCATCTCTTGAAGCATTTCCAGCATGAGTCTTTTTTAAATGTAAGCACGCTACTGTTACTCCTTTCTTAAAATACCAGCAGCAGATTCTAACATGCTTAGCCACTTTCTTTTGATTTATGAACTACCTGTTCCTGTAAAAAAAAAATGCAAAGCATATAAGTGGGCAGATTGCTACTTTTCTTGTTGGGGAGGGGCGGAGGTGGCTCTAGTTCCAGTCCAATCAGACAGATTAGTATGGAAACAGTGACAGCCTTGGAGTCCATTCTGGATGATATTTGCTGGTTCTTGAGGATAGCTGAAGATCAGCTCTCTTTTACTCGACCTCCCTGCTATATTTTTGGTGTCCTACTGTATGCAATTAAGATTCGAGCTAAGGCTGTGGCTTGGCTCATTTTGTATATAAAAGACAAGAGCCAGACCTTGAAAATGTCACTATTTTCCCAGTGCATTTAAACAAGTTAAACAGGGTGTGCTGTAGGATCTTCATTATGTTGTTAAATGCCTGTGTGGTCCCCCCTTGCTCGCCTGATCTTTTGGCGTCCTATTCATGAAATAAGCGGACAATATACGTTGGTTCTTGGATGGCCTATAATCCCTTATAACTCAATACTGACGGGACGGAAATCCAATTTTTTTGGAAACTCAAAAGGCGCTTGTTTAACTGAATAGTAGCCCCTGTAAGTATGCCCTCCCGTGGCCCGGGTTTGTTCTGTGCAGATTTTAGGTATCACAGATGACAACTATTTATCCTTGACACCAAATATAAACACAATTATATCCCCATGTTGTGTTTAATTAAAGCAGTTTATGAAAATATACCCTTTACATCTGCAGTATTTCCAAAGTGCTTTTCTTCAGGTCAATATTCTTTCATGACTCGATTATATCCAACCTTCTACCGGACTTCCCCCAATTGCCAGTGAATTAAACTTCAGTTGCTTCAGAAGCTGTAGCCCACACTATGCTGGGACTACACAAGTGTACCCAGATGCCTCCAATATTGTCTGATCTCCACTTAGTCCCTGTGAGCATACACATTGGCCAAAATTTAAGAAGGGCCTAGTGCCAACTATTGACACATTAGCTTCATTTTTTATACACTAATGTGGCGATAGTGTGGCTTAAGCGCCACGCCATATTTACAAAGTGGTACAATGCTTGCATAATGTAGGTAAGGGGGCGTTCCCCCATTAGAGGCCCGCAGAAATGGCGCAATGGAATCTATGAGATTCGACTGCGCCATTTTTAGAAGCATTTTTAACGCTTGTACAGAGCAGGCATTAAAAGGAGGCAGATCATTATTTTAATGGGCCTCTATGTACTTTGCAGGATTAGCGCCAAAATGTTTGCCACTAATCCTGCAAAGTAAAACAAAAGCATCAAAATGTATGATGCTATTGTCCCTAACCAGCACCATGGTACGCAGTATGTTAAATACGGTGCACAAATGGTGGCATTAGGGTGGTGCAGTGGGTCGCAAGAAAAGTGGCGCTTCATGATATGAAGCACCACTCTTCCTAAATCTGAGCCATTGTGTTTTGAGAGACTCTGTACAGTTCACTGTACTTTCTATGAAAAAAGCCAATCCAAGGCAAAGTAAAATCTTACATTTCCACTAGATGTCTTTAATCAGTTGCAGAGTTCTGCTTATAGTTCCTTGTTACAAAAGGGCGAGGTTGGGAGACCGTTGTTTTTTTGTCTGCACCTCCAAAAAATGAAAGTGTTTTCCATGCACTTAAAGTCTCAAATTTCAACTGTGGATTTCCCACCTTTAAATCCACTATATTCATCATTTTGGCGTTTCTCAATACATATCTAGTGCTAGAACTCCCTTGAGGTAACAACTGCATATCACAAATATTTAACACCATATAAGGGAGTGAAAGGGATTGGCATAGAAGCTGTCCTTATGAATGAATTTTAAGGATTAAGGCCCATATTTATACTTTTTTAGCGCCGCATTTGCGTCGCTTTTTGACGCAAACTTTGTGCAAACATACAAAAATCAATTGTATTTTGTAAGATTGCGCCGATTTTGTGTAAAAAAATGACGCAAATGCAGCGCTAAAAAAGTATAAATATGGGCCTAAGTTTGGATGATTTATTATAAGGCAGGCATAGCTTAGTGTAGGTGCTTTCACTTCACTGGGTGATACATATGAACATACATATAAGCTTTGGCTATTTGGAAAATGACAGGGTTTCATTTGAAGACAATGTGTTAAGCAAAGTTGTCGAGGTTTGGTGTGGCGTCAATGTCTACTGTTAGCAGAAGAGATTGGCAACGCATCGTTGACTAAATATTAGGAATTTAGGCAAAAACAGTAACTTTTTTGTAAGAATTAGCAGCTGCATACAATAAAAGACAGTAGAAATGACCTTGGCCTTTTTCTGACATGTAGGGAGTGGTATGAGGACACTGGCTAAGAACAAATATGGAGACTGGAAGTAAATCATATGCTAAAGTAGATTTTGGTCAGGAGATGTTTTTCATGTGAGAACTTTAGGGAATGGTTCTGGAGAAGTTGTCTGTAGGTTCTGGTGTAGGATCAACATTAATAATCAGAGATTTGTGTGGGACCAATAGCTATGACAGAGCACCAGGAAATAGTGTGGTACCAATGTTCTTAAAAGGAACTTCAGTAATTGTTGTTTCACTGACTATGGTGGAGATGCAGGCACTGGTTTGGGGGAGGGCAGTAGATACTGGTGTAAGAACAATGAATTTGGGAGAATCTGTCTGACGTGCAATCTTACCAGTGATTGTGAGAGTTGAAGAACTGGGGGAGCCTGTATGAGGGTGTAGTAACAGTCACTCTTGGGGAGCAAGAAATTTTGTTGGAATGCTTGTTAGAGGTGAACTGTGGTGTTTATTGTTGTGTGGTGTGTATGTCAGAATTATTTGGAGTCTAATGATTGATGTAGGGGTACTGTGTAGGGTTTTCTGTAGGAGCCCTGGCTTTAGGTTGTAGTGCTGGAGCCCTGATATAGTGTAGATGGGGAAAGGTGTGGGCCTACGATATTTAGTAGTATCACATGAAGGTGTACAAACACTTGCTATGGGGCTTTTAACACTGTAGGCAATGGTATTTGATCATTGGCTGTGGATAAGCTGTCTGATACGTGGTGGGAGCACTCTTTCTAGCGTACTGTAGAAAAACGGTTTGAGATTAATACCTATGCAAGGAGCACTTGGGATTGGTGCGAGATTACTACATTGTGGCAATATTATGTGATTAATGGCTGCAGGGAAAATGTAGAGAGTGTGATAGGACAATGAGGCCCATATTCCTACTTTTTTAGCGCTGCATTTGCTTAATTTTTTTACATAAAAGCAGCGCAAACTTGCAAAATACAATTGTATTTTGTAAATTGCGCCGCTTTTGTGTCAAAAAGCGGTGCAAATGTGGCACTAAAAAGTATAAATATGGGCCTGAATGTGTTGAGAGGCATACGGATTAGTGTTGAATCAACTGTTTTAGACAGGATTAAGTATTGGTATGAAATTGCTTGCCATCAGGAAACGCTAGAGATCTTCATTGGCAGGTAGGGAGTGGTAAGTATGTGCTTGGAATCACTAGCTATGCAAAAAATCCCATGGCTTATGTTAGGTTAATGACAATTAACCAGTTGCAGATACTGGTGAGGACTCACTGGCTGTCGATGCTCAATAGAAATAGATGTGGGATTAATAGCTAGGGAAAAATTGTAGGGTTGATATGAAGGAAATGCCTATGGAGGAGTTTAAGTCATTTGTGCCGGCTTAATATTTACAGTGGGACAATCTGGTAGGTGTGTGGTCACCCGCGACTGGATGACCATTAGGGATAGGTTTATGCATAAGGTATTAGGGTTAGAGAGTTGTAGGGACTGGTGTGGGCTTACTGGCTGTGAGGAGGAGGAAGGACATTTTATTAAAGCCATACCTATAAAAGAAGCTACATTGTTTTGGTGTTGGCTCCACTGGCTAAACAAATTGCAGGGATCAGGGTCAATTAATAGATCTTGAGATACTTTAAGTTTGGCGTCGGAGTGTTGGCTACTAGAGAGCTGGGGAGATAGCTTTTGGGGGTTTGTTTATGGGATGCTGTAGGGATTCACGTAGTGCCATAGTCTTTATCAAAATGGTTCCTTTAGGGGACTGAGTCATCTGTAGAATGGCTGGAATGAATATAAAACCACATGTTTTTGATCATCTGTAAGGTTATGTGTTGGATCAATCACCTGAATGGATCAAGCCAGACCTCCTTTTAGGAAGATGAACAATTTGTGTGGGATAGTTTGATACATCAGAGACATGGGGATTTGCCTGGAGTCACAGTCTCTATGTAAATGCTTAGTTTGCACGGTAGAGCCAGCTCTATAATCGTTGGAATTGATATGGAGTCATTAGCTATGAATGACTTTGGGGAGTAATGTGGAGTCACTGAATATTAGTAGCAGATACTGGTGTACATTCACCAACTGTTGGGAAGCTGTAAAATTCGAGTGGTATTGTTGACTACGGGGGATCTTTGTGAATAGCTATTGGTGAAATGGCTGTATGGTGCAGCATGGGCATGTGTGGAGTCACAACCTTTGTAGAAATGTTTTATATGGGGTGACTCTAAAAAACTGAAAATTGGTTTGGGATTACTAGCTAAAGAATAGCTTCAAGGGATCTCTATTTAAGGACATATTCGCTAATATGAAGCTTTACCATTGGTGTTGGAGTATTGGCAACTTCTGAATAAAGGATAAAGTTATTGGTTAATAGCTATGTGGCGCCATGGTGATTTGCATGGGATCATAGTGTTGGTGGAAATACTTCATTTTACGGCTATAGGAAGATTGGGATTGGTTTGTGGTCACTGGAGATGTATATTCTGTGGGGATTACTGTGTAATCATTGAAGATGCATGAGCTGTTGAAATTCATATGGTTGGTTTGGGCGCAATCAATGTTTCTATCAAGAAATATTTCATTTGGACACATTGGATATTGAATAGTTGGAATTGGAGAGAATTCAGTGGATATTAGGAACATTATGGATTCGGGTAGAGCACAGCCAATGTGGAAATGCTTCTTTTGGATTTTTTGACTATGGAGGAAATATTTTAAGTTCTAGGGGCCGTATTTATACTTTTTGGCGCACAACTGCGCTAACGCAGTTGTGCGTCAAAAACTTTAACGCCGGCTAACGCCATTCCAAAGCACCATGCGGGCGCCTTATTTATGGAATGACGTTAGCCGGCGGAGTTGACTGGTGTGCGTCAAAAAAAATGACCCACACCAGGCAGCACCGGCGTAGGGGAAAATGGAGCTTGGGCGTCAAAGAATGGGGCAAGTCGGTCTGAGGCAAAAAATCTGCCTCAACCCGATTTGCGCCATTTTTTTTTGACTCCCACCCTCCATTGACATGACTCCTGTCTTAGCAAAGACAGGAGTCATGCCCCCTTGCCCAATGGCCATGCCCAGGGGACTTCTGTCCCCTGGGCATGGTCATTGGGCATAGTGGCATGTAGGGGGACACAAATCAGGCCCCCCTATGCCACAAAAAAAAAAAAAAAATACTTACCTGAATTTACCTTAAGTTCCCTGGGATGGGTCCGTCCATCCTTGGGTGTCCTCCTGGGGTGGGCAAGGGTGGCAGGGGGTGTCCCTGGGGGCATGGGAGGGCACCTCTGGGCTCCTTCCGAGCCCACAGGTCCCTTAACGCCTGCCCTGACCAGGCGTTAAAAAATGACGCAAAAGCGGCTGGACGTCATTTTTTTTTACCCGCCCACTCCCGGGCGTCATTTTTGCCCGGGAGTATAAATACGGCGCACATGCCTCGGAGTCATTTTTTAGATGGGAACGCCTACCTTGCATATCATTAACGCAAGGAAGGTGTCCACGCTAAAAAATGACGCAAACTCCAAAATCTTTGGCGCTAGACGGGTCTAACACCAAAGTATAAATATGGAGTTCGGATTTGCGTAAAAAAAAACGACGCAAATCCGGCGCAAACAGAGTATAAATATGCCCCTAGGTCTTCACAGATGATACAGGATCTATATGACTTGGCTTGGGGGGCACTGACGACAGGGAACAGCATGGATTGGTGTGGGGTCTCTAGCTATTTGAGAGATGTGTGAGTAGTAGGGTCTTACTTATGGGAACAAGGTTATGGGTAATTGAATGGAGCATTGTAGGATCACTGGTTTTGAATAGTTGTAAAAGCAGTGTGTAATTCATCACAGTTACAGGTGCAAGGTATTAAACCAATAGTCATAATAATTTTTCTCCATTTCCTACTAATAATAAAGTATGGTTTGGAGCTGAATGCAGAGAAACCTTCTCTAGAGAGTGAAATTAAATGTAAATGTATATTTGCTGTTGTGCTAGAATCTGGTCTTTAAAAATATATTTGGCACTGTGAGGGTTTAAAAACCATTAGATTGAAAAGCTCACAAGGGATCACAGAAAATGGCCTACAATTATATTGGTGGAAAAGTAGGCAGTTGTGTAGAAGCACTGCTATAGAAATTACTGTAGTGACACTTGGTTAAATAGATCTGTTGTTCAGTACTAATTTTGGGAAATTATTTTGGACAGATGTACAAATGCTGTGTGTTTATATTCCTCTGTAGTTTGGTGATTTTGGAGAACTTGCTTCTGCAATTGTTGTCAGATAGTATGTTTTGAGTTTTAACTGTTTTAAGTCTGCTTAGTTTTGAAAGTCACAGGCATTATCAGAGAGTGAAGTCTGTGGTGGAGTTTTAACAGTTAGCATAATATCCAGTATAAGGAACAGTGGTAGGGTTGTAGATGGACAAGCCCTTGCAAGCTCGAGCCTGGCTCGAGCCCGGTTGCCGGCTCTGGCTCAGCCCGGAGATTGTCTTGGACACTCGAGCCCAACACGAGCTGAGTCTAATCGCTCCCTCTTGGAGGGGGTCAACCGTTGGCAGTTAAAGCCATTATTCTTTTAAAACTGAGGTATTGTCTTTTGGCACCCCTGACCAATAGACAATGCATCTATGTTGGTGTGTCGTAGAGTTTTAACACAATATTGGTTTTCGCATTCATTGTGTTAGAGCTCTAAAAATGCCTGCACAAAGCCCAAAGGATCTCTCACACCAGGGAGTCAAAATGGGCTAGGGGCAAGTAGGGATCAGCTTTTGCTAAGAAAGCGCCACATGGAGAGGAGAGTGGAGCTTTTAATGGGATCCTGGAGTGGCACTTTTGACGACATGTATATTTTGCTAAATTAGAGGCTAGAAGATACAAGGGGACGATGGAGAGATATGGAAGGAAGCTTGAGGCAGGGAAAAGGATGGAGAGTAGGGGACGGGATGGCACAGGAAAGAGTTATTAGTTTTGCCTGTCTTCTACCGACATGACTGGTATTTTTGAGTACACTGAGTACTGTGAGTTAGAAAAAATATTTGCATGGTTCCCATGTTGATTTTATTTTATGGGCTTGGTTCGTATTTGCTTGGCTCTGGCCCCACTCTTCCTATTAATTGTCTGGCTCGTCCACCATTAGGTAGAGTGAGGTCTGTAAGAAGCTATGTGGATTAAAGATGAATGGGTTGCTGTGTATAGCTCTGGGGTGTGTATTTGATGACGCGGTTATGGGACTAGGTGGCTAAGGAGCGCTACACTTAGACGTTTTGGATCATTGGTTATAGAGAGCTGTAAATTGTACTGGTATGGAGCACAATAGATATCTGTCATTGGGGAGCTATTTGGAAAGGTGGTGAATTGCTGGCTGGAGTGAAATTTGGTGGGTGGATTGCTGGGAGAATCTGTATACATGGATTGGATCACTGGTTTTGTAGAAGTTTTGAATATGATGTTGACTGGCTGTGTAGTCTACTAGGCATCATGGATGTCTCACTGCAAAGGCAAAAGGAGATGACTGTTGATCTGTAGGTGGCAAAAACGGCTCAGCAGTGGCTGTGGAGAGTCGCAGGGACTAGTAAAGAGTATCTTGCTATGGAAAGCTGTTAGGACTAGCAGTGTCTTGGTGGCTGAAGGGAGGTCTAGGAAACATTGCTGCAATATTTACCGGCTTCTTGAGGCACTACGGAACAATGGTGGTATATGGCTGTAAATAATCATTTCAATGATTGATTGTTAACTGTGGGGGAAATTAAGAAAACCTGCAGAAAACAGAAGTCGATTTCTGGTTGGAAATCACAAACTGCTGCAAAGTATTCCTTGGTGTGGAGATCTTTAGGTCATCCAAACTGACTGTAGAAAACTGAATGGGTGGGAGAAATCATGCTGGTGGTAGATTTAGGGCTTTGGAGAGTTATGGTGATCAGCAGCAAATAGCTGGTGTTCATGTGTTTAAAGGATAATGGAGGATGGCCGATTGTGAGAAGTAAGAAAGAATGGTGGATCTTCTTGAAAAGTGACAAATGTCTCCCTGCAGCATGCTGTGGAAGTTCTGGATGGTCTGTAACAAAGATTGTCGGTGCTCCGGTTTGTTGCATGGCACTGGAAGAAGCATGGTACAGAGTTCAATACTGCCAGAAAGGGAGACCCGAGTCTGATGTCTCTTTCCAGTCTGACTGCTCCCAATGACGTATTGGCAAGTCCCACAGATCATCTTTTACCTCCCACCCCTGTTTTCAAACCGAAATGATTTTAGAGTATACAGGAATTGTCTCCAGTTTTCACCCACATTTAGTGGCACAGCACTTCACAACACAGGAAGGAGTGAGCATAAACATGCTTTCAGGAAGACAACGGGAAGGGTTGAGTTGTAGACTAGGAAGCAAAGCTTTGCTTACCCCCTAGTTCTCAGCACAAGGGTTGAGGAGTAAATGGGAAACATAAGGCATACACACACACACAAAAACACAACAGCACAGGAATTTGGACATGAGGTCAGCTATGAAATGAGGACATGCTCACTTACACAATTTGCCCACCCTCCTGAGGCCTGAGGTGGACCTAGACAGAGCAGCGCAGCATGCACACGTGAGCAGAGAGAGAGAGGCAATGAGAGAGAATGTTAGCATCAATCCATGAAATAATAACGACACCAATCAGGATGAAAACATTTTGTTGACATACAGTCCCTGAAACAGAATGGCTACCAGATCCGGGTGTGACAATACTATGTAAATAATATGGCCCAGGGTTATGGGATATACTACTTCATGGATAGTCTTCAGTGCTGTGATGTGCCTGGGATAATGGTGCAGTTGAATGAGACTTAGTTATTGAAAGTAACAGTAAAAGCGGAATCATGCTGGTTGCCTCATTGTTACTCATGCTGCAACAGATAACGTTTGAAAGAAATTCTGAGGTTCTTGAAAAATACACGCTTTCTTCCTAAAGATGAAGCAGAAAAGGTTTATTTTTGGCGGTCTACAACATCTTCAAACATACCTGGTTGACACAACAGCTCGTGTAATGAATGCTGATGGGTATGTGAACCTCTTTGCACATTCACAGGATAAGGTCAAGGACCTAGCCCTCGATGAAAAGACCATGCTAGACTGGAGGTGTTACAGCACCACACCGAGGTGCAGTAACCTAATCTCCTCAGATGCAAGGGCCTTACTGATCATTCCCTGCCTGTAAAGCTTATAAAGCCAGATACCAGCCTGAAGGTAAGCAATCTGCTGTGAAACAAAATGCAACTTTCCTTTTAAAATGGAATTAGTCACCTCGTCTTTCATCATATACACCATCAAGAGGTCAGACCGACTTTTTCTTGAATTATGAAACCTCCGTAGCACTATAAAAGTTATATCAATGTCAGTAAACAGTCCTTATCTATAATCAACAGATTTTGAACATTATCAAGCAACCATATGCATTAGATTTTCCTTTATCTACTCCTTAATGTCATACAATACTTCAGAGGTTATAAACAGAGCTTCTAGAGGAAATGTAGAGCCTTCTTCTGGAAGCACTCGGTCTGGTTTCAGTAACTGAGACAATATTTGGATTTTATTACAGCCAATTTTTGTGTCCAAATAAAAATGTGAACATCAGTGTGATCCAAGACATTTATGAGCTAAACTACTATCTTGTAGTGGAAGCCATCCAGAGGGTGTCTCAGGCATATAACGTGGAGATCATGCAAAACTGGAGACTGAATGAATTAATGGATGGGTCTATGGCTAAACCTAGCACGTACACAAGAACTCTATCCACAGAGTGATTAATTAGAGCTGTCAGTTGTGGCTGCTCATTTTGACCTTTGGAGGGTTCACTTTTTTCTACGTACGATTATTGACTTATGGGAACACAGAAAGATCACTGAAGAGCATTTTCTTTAGAACACAGAACTCTGAACAATCTACCACTTTCCATCCACCAGAAAGGAATCCCTCTGATATCCTACAAGCAATAACTCATAGAAACAGAGGTGCACACCTTTGGCTCCATCATTTTTTTCAACAGATGTACTTCTAGCCCTGAATTACAATAAAACTCTTCAACATTTCTTTCAACTGTGGCCGTTTCCTGGAGCCACATATTGTGATTTACAGCAGCGTGTTTGAGTCTTTTCATTGGTGGACTAGAAGACAAACATTGTGAAATGTTCTCCATTTTAGACATCTCAAATCACAGTACTTGATTACAGCTGTGGAAAACTGCACCTAGAACATCAGACTTGCTGACTTAGCTCAGAACAAAGATCTTCTTATTAGTCACCAGGAGCTCAAGCAAATCCCTTCATTCCTCTCCGAGTGTGGAAAGGTGTTTAGGTCCTAATAGGCATGTCTATTACATTTTTTATATAAGCAGCAGGGTGGAAGTATTTTCTTTCCGTGTATGTGTGGGACTGGTCGCCAACAAAAGTGTCCTTCTGGTTGCATCGGGCTCATATTGTGAAGACATACACTCACTCCACGACATTCAGAAACCAGTTGCACAACACTGATGCCAGTTATGAAGAACTGATGTTTCCGCAAATAGATATTTGAACCACAAAGTTCAGCTATGTGTCTGCAGTATGAATGGTGGCAAAGGAGAAAGTGCTTAGGAGATGTCCACCTATTTTCCTTCCTAAAATTCCCATTAAAATTAGGACTCTTACAATTCTTTCTTCCCGTGGGCCTTGGTAATATTGATTCTCACAACCCTCAACCCCATTGTGGTACATCTGCCTCATGCTTTTGGAGATTCCTTATCTCATAGTTCAGTAAATCAGTGCAATCACCTCTACTATTGCTCCTACATTTTTCACAGTGAGCCTTTACTGGACAGATGTTTCGCCATCATGCTGTCTTTAAGTACTGGTTAATTAAGGTTAATCTATCCACCAAACCTAATCAGTTGTTCGAGGGATTGATCTAATATGTCGTTTTATGTTGCATGTGGGTAGTATTCTAAGGATTATACTCAACGCTCCAAATCAGAAGCTATCTTGATCCATTCGCAAAAGCTCAAGACTCTTCAGGCCAGATTTACTAGCATTTGTTGCAATGAGTGCTGCACAGCTACCAAAGTTGCTGCACGGTGGTGCGGCAAAGGGAGAAACCAGAACAATGCTCTGTCTATTAAGATATGACACTTTTTCTCTCTCCCTCTGCGCTGGTGCACTTTATACATCTCTCTGCCACGTGCACACCCTTCCACACCAGTGCAAGGGTGCGTGTGTAATTTCCAGCATAGGTATTGTAATGGAAGGGCACACTTCCACTAAAAAATACTATTACTAGACATAGTTTAAAACATTTCCAATTTGTATGTGTGCTGTATATCACAGTACACATGCAAAGTTGGAAATAGTTAGAAAAAAAGAGAACTTACGTTGGTGCAAAGTAGCATATACCACTACTTTGTGTTTACTCTATGGCTACTTTTCAGCGCAAAACAAGTTTTGCGCTGGAAAGTAACCCACAGTAAATCACACTGGTTTGTGTAATTTTTGTGATGCAAACCTGGCGCAAAGTGTTAGTAAATCTGGGCCTTCGTTTACCTCTGCCTTATTTTAGATATGTTAATAGTCATTCATGACAAAAACTTTGTTGTTTTATTTGAATTCCTAAGCAATACATCCAATAATGTAGCCACACACTAACGCAGAAGGGATTGTCCAGAACGTAATGGTGTAGGCCCGGGTCTTCCATAAAAGTATTTGCTCTTTACTGTTGCCTACAACAGGTAATAAAGAGGTTGAATGGGTGGGTGAACCAATTTTAGGGGGCCAAGGCAGTACGTCTAGAATGGATTCTGGGAGCCATTTTGTCTCAGAATTATTCAATACATATTTGATTTGACATTCCTAAATTCATTGAAAAAAAATGGACCATTCATAAGGGCATGTGCTTAGCAGCCAAAGCCTGAGACACATAAACGGTCCCTGTCCAAGCAGCGACCAATGTCCAAGAAAGAGATGGAATAAAGTGTAGAGATTAAGGAAGAGGGAAACATAGAGAGAAAGAGAAAGAGAGCACAACTGGTAAAAATAAAGAGAAAGACAGAAAAGAACGTGGAGGTTGTCAAATAGACTGCACAACAAAACATCTCAATATGAACTAGAATGTTGAATGTTCACAACTATAGAACAAGCCCAGCTGGGTAGCAGTGTAAATGAATACTGAGACAAATCCACTGGGTTTCTGCAATATGTTTGGAGCGGTCTTGACTTAGGCAAATATCTTCTGAGAACCTGAAATAAAGGGGAGGAAAAGGGAGCACAGGAGACAAATGGACAGATACATTTTTCATAGCATCGGGATGGCACATAAGTCTCTCTGGAAAACTATCCTGCTCTAAATGTGATAGAAAGGGGTATTACATTAGAAGATCCTTTTTTTAAATAATTGAAGGTAGCCCCATCAATGTTAGTATCTGAAATTTTGTTTTTACACTTTCTGTAGTAAGAGAAAAATGCTCAGGAAGCCCTTTTTCAGGCCAATCTTCCGGGAGTGTGATAAAACCAAAGAAATAGGCACAGAAGTAGTTATCTTTCATGAGTTACATTCAGAACCTCTTTCTGTTCAGAGAAAGATACGGCTCTCCATTTCTTTCAACAATTCATACACAGTTCGGAGCATGGCAGCATTCTAAAGAGAGTACCATCGTAGTTAGGCACCAACATGAATAGCCTGGCTATGGATGAAAGTAGGTAGTGGAAGAGCAAGAAGGCTTCTAAATATCTCTTTTGTTGACGGCTTGCCTGCCCACCCAATCTGCAAATTTCATGGACCATGAAACCTTTCACATTCCGGGCGGCCTCTTTCCTTTCATTTTAGGAAAGATGCTTATAATGACTGGGATTTAGAATATCTAGGAAATTAACGACTTCTGACTCTTGATGGGGATGGAATTCGTGAAGGAGTATTAGAGTGTTGTTGAGAGGTATGTAAGGAGGTGCATTTTAAGTAAATTTGGTACATATTGCAATATAATGAAATGAGGCAGAGTAACAATGCAATTCTACAGTGTGTAGTATTTAGCTGTGTTTCTTTTTCAGGGACACTTGGCTGGCACTACTTCCTGGGGATTGTAATGTTTCAATCAGTCGCAGTAAATATAGTATTTTCCGTTTATAAATAAAAAAAAAAATTCTCAGCTAAAGATTCATTCCTCTGTGCCCAGGTGCTTGCAGATGGTAACTAATCTGTACTCTTTGTCTAGATGAACGTGTAGATAAAAAAACGTGTGATGATCCCATGCTGCAGAAATACAGAACAGTTCGTTTGGGTTTTATCTTTAAATTCATAGGTGAAGACAGCACCCGATGCTACTTGCTTCTACCCTGCTCAAATTGAAGTTCCCATCTATATAATGTAAGCTGCAAAAGGAAACAAGCATTTGCAATGAAATAGGTCTCACATTTGCCTGGGTTAGAGCTATTGACTTTGTAAATGACAATGTCTTTTATTTATGTGTTTTGGTTTGGAGTGGAGTGTTATTTATGGAGCGCAATTAAAAATGTAGTTGTTTAAAATGAGTGTGTTTCTGTGGCGCTCACTTTAGATGTGGAGTAAAGTTGAGTCAATTAATTATCTGTACCATGGTGAGTACTGATAGGGTAAACCTGGTAGGCTGACACTTTTTGTGGTGCTCACAAGTGATCCTGCGCTTAGATCAGATTCAAAGACAAGCTTTTGAATCTCCTCTCCTACTTAGTCCCTATCAGAGAGGTGACAAGGCGAGCGTGACCAAAATGTAAGCTCGCTTTCCTTGTTACCTTACTTGGAATAACGCATATAAAGCCCTGTTGTAGCTGTTACTAAGTCCAGGCATGTGGTGTGTTTTCAATAAAAGGCAAAGCACTGGGCTCAACTTGGAATGTGGTAAGTTCCAAGTCGCACCCCTCCCCCACCACACTGCATGGGGCCAAAGTCAGAGGGGTAAGAGCATGGCCAAAGAGAACACGTGAGTGCTAAGCTGTGCCAGAGGTCACACATGGGACATGCAGCATACACTCCAATGCATGACACTTCACACAGTCCTGGTCAGGTCAGCTGCAAGAATGTGGACAACTCCAGGAAGGGCAACCACACAACACGCCTCTGAAATGCCTCATTCCGTGAGGCTAGTGTGTCAGTGTCTCGGCAACAAAGAACCAGGGGGAGTGCCCTCTGAAAAGCGACGACCTCAGTGGCTCTCGGTAGGGTGCGGGGGAGAGGGATAGGGAACTGGTACAATAATTCCCCAGGACTTCAGTTAACCCAGACTTTCGGTCTGGTGAAAAGTTATGCCAGGATCAACGTGAGACGCCACAGAACTCAAGTTGCTCAAGTTGCAATTTTAGGACTGTTAGTGTGTGAAAATAAGCTGACGCAAAAATAAACAAACCACACGGAACTGTATGCATTCTGGCTATGAAGAAAAGTACGGCAAACGTTTTTCTTGCGTTTAATGAGTGTGCAATGCTGCTGGGAGCAGTTATATAGGCAGGGAGCTTTTTTGTTCTGCTATCATCTGTTTTATCTGTTTTAAAAAAAATCTACATGCTTCATCTGCATTTAGTCTTGTCAGACAAGGTATCATGGGGGCTGGGTGGGTGGGGAAGATACACTGTATGATGTGAGTGGTTACAGGTCAAAGGATGTCTACTGAATGTGGCGGATGACAAATGATAACACACCTATCGCAATAATATTGGGGGAGAGCAGTAAACATAATAAAAGTACTGCACCCAGGCTCACCATCACGGCTGAAGAGACAGGAAAATGAAACAAATAGCCAAGTTGGAGTAAACAAGCCTACCACAGGTTTTGATATTAATACTGGGCTCTCAAATGTTGTACCCAAGCACCTTTTTAAGTCTTTTTTTGTGTGTGTGGGGACACACTGCCAGTAAACAGAACACAAATTTAGAAGCACAAGGCCACAAACAGGCAATATACATTGGATGGTCAGCGTGTAGAGTAAGTGTTCCCCTCCACCCTCCACTCTGCACTTCCTGGGGCAGGAAACAAAGGAGCCTCACAGGGATCGGATAAGGTTATCCCAGCAGAGGCCATGGGAGGGGTATCCCCAGTGGGAATTCAGCGGGAGGGTGCTCACTCACCAAAACAGCCTTCTAATCTCCGCCAGGATGAGCAATAAACCCCTTTCCAAAACACATGAATGAAACATGGCGGAAGGGGCTGGTTCTGCCTACTTTGATCAGCATGAACACATGCACATCAAAGTCCCATGGGCTGGCCTCACTCCAATGGCTTTACTGGCACTCGCACATGAAAACACCCGTGGTCACCCAGCCATCACAATTACTTCCCAGGATCACAAGAATGCTCTGCTTCTCCTCCCTAGGCAACGCTGAAGGTGAGCGCTGGTGCCTTCTTTCCCCCATCGATGGGATTCACAGGGCTCGCAAGCTGCCTCGTATGGGGCGCGCAACATCTCTTACCTGTGGCAGAGGAGGGCTGTGAATGTGCTGACCCTCCACACAGCACGACCAGTAGAAGCCACAGTCCGCCAAGCAAGTTTGCAGATTAAAAGAAAGAGGTGTGGCTGCTATGCCATGCAGCAATACAGAAAGAGACACGGCCTCCCGAAGTGGCTTATATCGAAAGTTGTAGCGTGACCGCCGCACTGATCATCATCTGAATGTAACAAGTGTGCAACAAATAGAAAGGATCTGACTCACAAAGCAGCCCCATGCTGAAACATAATGCGTGGGGTCCTTGAAGCCGGCAACGCACTGATCAAGAGAAATACACAAACACTTGTGTGAACTGCTGTTTCCGAATTAAAAAATAGAACTAGGGCAGTAACTAAAATCCTAAAAAGTAGAAGGATACAAGTCCTGGGAGCGTGCTCCACCGGAGGGAAAAGACAATGAAAAGCAGAGTAAAATGTGTTCAAATACCCAATTGAAAGCAAAGATTTTTAAAGGGCACTGGAACAAACTAATGGAAAGTAGTGGGCTGGCTGTAAGTCCATAGAGTGAATACAGCATGTCTTGAAGAGACAGCGCCTGCACCGCTTAGGTTCAATCTAAACAGGTGCTATGAAACAAAGAATACAGGTCTCCATGACAACTTTAGGGTGCACAATCAAAGCAACAACTAATGAGAATAAGACCAAAAAAATGCATTCTGAATGTCATACAAGACACAAACATAAGGATTTTTAGGCAGTTGAGTTTTACCCTGTACCATGTAAAAGCAGCTAGTGGTTTCCTTTTTAATACACCATTTCAGATATAAATCGATGCGGGTAATTATGGCGGCGGTGCCATAGGCTCTACTAACACGAAGGCTCAAACAAAATAAGGACCTATTGTTCTGTATGGTGCAATAGGTGGGCTTCAATAAGTAGGGCTGAAACCATATTTATGAAGTGCCTCTGGAAGCGCAAGGAAATATACTAAAGCATTAGGAACAGAAGGTGGTCTAAATATGCACACAATAATTTCATCTATAAGTTTATATTGCCTGCTTTAAATGACTTAGTAACTATGCCAAGGGAGCGAAGGAAATAGCTGATAAAAAAAGAAATAAAAAACTCTAGCTATCTGGCTGATAAAGTAAGAGCTACCAATTACAATGACTCCAAGTATACTCTGGAAACGCCATACAGTGGCAGGCCTATGTGGATTTTAACATGAACTCTGCTACAAAAAAGACTTGCTCCTCGGAATATTACATTGACCATTTAAGGAATTTGATGGCAAAGGGAGCGTGTCATGTAGACTCTGCAGTGCGGAAGAAGAAACCTTGGAGCATATTCTCTTTTTATGTCCAGCTTTGCTAGAGCTTCGTAAAATTTACTTAAGGCCATGGTCATCGCCTAAAAGGGACGGCATAAGGAAGATTCAAGAGGCAACATTCAAAGGTTTGGAACCATAATATTTATACATGCCTCAAAAAGGTGGGAGACTGTTGGCCACTACCAGTTCTTATTTCATATATTCTGGATTTAATATTTAGTAATTTGTATTTAAGCTCTGACATACATTTTTCTATTTCATTTATTATTTAAGTATGTTTGCGGCAGAATCAATTTGTAATGTATGACTGGTTTGCCTCTTATTGTATATCGTTTCAGTATAAACTAAAAGAGTAAACTATTTACTAAAACTATTACATTCAGATGTCTATCTAGCGAATCTCCATTTAAGGTACCCAATAGGTGATCTATTATGCTCCAACAGAAGTTCGGCTGCTTAATTAACTCCGCTTTAATATACGTTTTGGGGATTTTCACATTAGAACCTCTGGAACAATTTTCACAGCATTTGGAGTAGGAATTCTTAATTAAGCTAGGTTATATAATTACTTTCTTGCAGTTATAGGATAACAACTATATATTAATGTTTAGGATTTATCAGTGAACGATAAAATACTTAGTATATCAGTTAGTTTACTGAGGTAAGTGCTAACTAAGTGTCCTTTTGTTTCCCTTCCAAATCGTAGAAGGAGAGAGATAAAAAACTGACCCACTGTCTAAGTAAGAACGTCATTACAGCAAGAGATCATTAGAACTTAGCACAACGGCAAGTTAGAAATAGCCTTAGTGTGGCCAAAACTTTGCTCCGTGTGTCTAATGACACCTCAGTCGACTAGAAGACTGAGCTAAAATAATGTTTACGATTGTTTAAGGATTTCCACTGAATTTAAACTATAAACACTGTAAATAGGGCTACGAATTCTAAACAAGCAGACTGTAGGATAGTATAGCATTGGAAAGCTGTCAGACATCAAAGAACGTAAGGAATAAGGAACTCTGACACTTGGTGAGGAAAAGCATTTATGTATCAAAACAGTGTATGCACTGTACTGGTCATGTCCAGTAACTCAATTAGGGAAAATAAATGCATTATCAATCTCAATGTTATATGTGACGACGAAACTGTAGAAAAGATTGCTGCTTTTAAAAAATCAAACGCCACTGGCCAATATTGAATGGGATAGTACTGCTTGAAAGGTCTGCCAAGAATGGCGGAGTCATATATTGGAATCAGTTTATCAGACCATTATTGAGAAAGGAAATTAACCTGAGACATGAAAAGGTGCCCTTTTCTATTAAACAAAAAACAAAGCTCAATCTAGACAATCTTAACAATTCTAAGGGCCCATGTAAAAATACTTGCCATGATGTTACTGAATCTGCTTAATACTTGGATTGCAGATGTTGGATAGTTGCCTTTGAATGGTCTTGGCTTTTGAAAGAGTATGTTTAAGGTACACTGTATAATGTCACTAACTGTCTTATCAAGAAGGTCTCTCGCATCGGGTGCAGCTGCATTGATATCTGCATATTTGGACCAAGGCTTTTTAGACCATTGATAGGGCAACCAAGCTACTTTAATAGGTGCTTTTAGCGACCTAGTGATCATAAAACGTTTAGGAGACCTGGCACATCTGGGCAATTACGTCCCATCTGTCTTTTGCCTTTCCCAGCTAAGATACTGGATAAAAATATTAACAAAGAACAATCCAGGGTATGTGGAGAATAATAACATGTTTCACCGTTCACAGTCTGGGTTTTGCACAGAACAAATCACAGAGACTGCGTTGCTGGCCGTCAACTGACTGGATCAGGCCTGTCCTGGATGATGGCAGCTGTGCTACCCTCATTCTGTTACAACTGTTGGCAGCATGGTCTGCGATGCAGTGTTAATCAAGAGATTGCAAGAGATAGATATTCATTCATGATCACTAGAATCATTCACTGTCTTTTTTTTTTGGTTGATAGGACTCAAGCCATCTATTTGCCACCAGTCAGATCTAAGGTCACTTCTACAGAGAGTGAGTTACCACAGGGATCTTCCCTTAGCCTCATACAATTTAATATTTGCTTGGCACTGTTGACTAAATTAGACTCTTTTCCCGGCTTTGCAGCACTGTCATACGCCCATGATACCCAACTGATGATTTCGATCACAAACCACTATAATTCAGCTAAAATCAGATTAAGCTAGTGTCTGAAATCAGTGGCTTGCTGGATGAATCAGGACAGTCTCCAACAGAATGAGGCCAAAACGGAAATCATTCTGTTTGGAAGGGCTAATAAGATCTGTTCAGACTACTGATGACCTAGTGAGTTGGGCACTCCACCACCATGCAAAAGAGTGGCACGAAATGTGGGCATTCTCTTAAAGATATTGTAGCATGCTCGTAGGGCCTTGTATAATGAATTACCTAGCCTCCTCTGCTCGCGGAACACCTTATATCAACCCAGCCAGGCCTTAAGATGAGCAGACAGAGCTTTTGCTGTCATACCTCAGATCTATATAGGCCGGGGGGGGGGGGGAGAAATCGCTCATTCTCTTATCAAGCACCCGCCCACTGGAAAAGCTTTCCAGTTTCAATTTGGTCATGTACGACACTAGGTACTTTTAAACAGATACTAAATACCCGGCTGTTCTAGCCCACTATATAATTGACCAACTATCTGGTCAACCACTTGGGTTCTCCCTCAGTGTGTTAGCATTCCTGGTACTAGGATACTCCTTCGGGAGTGAAACGTTTTGCGCTGTCATAGAACTGATAACAGAACATAATAGGTGAGCTTTACTCTCGCACAGAGGGCAGGTTAAATTCGCAAAAGAAAACTCGGGATGAAAATAGACCTATTGAGGGGTGGAACAATGAAGTCTACTTGCCCACTTTTCAATCTTTACCTGATCTAAACCGTAACACATTTTGTGCTAAACTGTTTCAGAAAGCTTTGAGGTGTATCCGATATGTAGGTGGCTTGTTGCTACTGGACCACAAACTAGTTCACCTACAGAGAGGATTAGAGACACTGTATGTTCACTTACTGTATACTTTTTGAAGACTCAGGTTACGAGCTTTTTGGAAGTCCACTCCCGAAAAATGTGTGGTTCTGGAATAGTCACCACAAAAGACTAGAAATGCCGGGTATTCTAAGAACAAACATACTAAGTTAGTTGCCAAAAGCATTACCACACTTAGGCCCATATTTATACTTTTTAAAAATACAATTGTATTTTGTAAGTTTGCGCCGCTTTTGCGTCAAAAAGCGACACAAATGCAGCGCTAAAAAAGTATAAATATGGGCCTTAGTGGTTATGCCATTACGTGATTTAACGCCCGTGTGGTGGCTATTCACAGGAACCATTGTTTAAAGCATAAACTACAAAATTTGATTTGTACCTATAGCAACTATGGTGCACCAATAGTAAATAAACTTCCACCAATTTAATGGCGACTATTGTCTTCAGAAGTCTTTTTCATTGCATAACGTAACTCCTATAGAAGTGATTCATTTGGAATTTCTGTTGTTTTACTGTGTTTTATGTCCTTGATGCGGATGATTGGGTTGATCTTGTTGTCGAGATCAAAAGAGAATACTTTTTCTAAGTTGGTCCTGGAGTAGTTATTAAGCAATGTGAGCTGCACTGCAATGGTGTAAATGACTTTCTGTGGTGACTGGCTGATAATACAATGAGAAGAAATATTTGCAGATGTAACAACCACATCTAAAAAGTTTTAAAAGTGTAGGTAAAGCTAAATTGATGAGATTGCTAAAGAAGCAGATTGTGAGAAAACTTTGACCAAGTGTTAGTGTGAATTGTATGCAGAACAGATAACTGGGTATCATCTATTGGCCTTAATGGGAGCTGTTTGAAACCCCAAAATTAAAACTAAATAACTGATTGGCCTATGGTTATTATCTATTAGCCTTAATGGAAGCTGTTGGAAACCCAAAAATTTGAAATAATTGACTAGGCTAGAACATGCTACAGATATGAGTTCATAGGCTCTTGGCTGAATGGGCCTGTTTATAGAAGGAAACTTTAAAAAAAATTGGCAAAATGGCAGGGTAGATTTCTATTTGCCAGGATAGGTTGCCTGTATATGGAGAGAACAAATTTTAGTAGCATGTTAATACCTCAGGGTTAGTCGTCAGAGTATCTAATGTACTTTATATATAATTAAGGAGTTGACTATTTGGATGGGGTTATTTTGTAATATATCTTGTTTAAAGGTGTTTTTTCAATGTTTATGTGATTTGTAATTGTGTATTTTGAAAAAGGGATATGTGATTGTTGAATTTAAAAATTTGTGTTGCCTGTTTGTCTAGAAGTGCTTGAAACCCCAACTAATATGCATAATCAAAACAGCTAAACATTGTAATAGTCGATAGGGGACTAATGAATTTAGTAAAAAGGATAGTAGTCGGGGACAATCCTACTAATAGAAGGAAACTTAAAAACAACTTGGCATATTGACTTGGTAGGTTTCCTATTGCCAGGATAGGCTCCTTTAGGATGAAGAGAACACATTTTAGTAGCACGTTAATACCTCAGGGTTAGTCGCTGGATTATTTCTTACACTGTGTGCATATATAAGGTGTTGACTATGTAGATGGATTTTATTTATAATGGTATATTTTGTTAACAAGTGGTTTTTTTATGTTTATGTTTCATAATAAAGTGTATTGTGAATAAGTTATATGTAATTGGTTAACTTAAACAAGGGTGTTGCCTGTTTGTTATAAGATCGAGCAAATAAACAAATGGAGCGAAACAGCTGCACACAAGAGCTGGCATATTTTCTGATCTTGAGGTTTTCTTTCCATGTGCCTACCCTGAAAATCTCCACTTCACCAATGCCTCAAACACTGCCTACACCACATCAGATCCGTATGTCAGAGCCTATTTGAAGCTCAATCCATCCAAGACAGCAATTCTATTATTGGCAAGAACAAGAAGTAAGAATTAGGTCAACTCTGGCTCATGAAAATGAACCTTGATGGCTTTGAACCCCGACTTGTACCGAATGCCAAGTACCTTGGATTTACCTTGGACACCAACCTCACACTTAAGTACCACATTGCTTGCTTTCTCTTCTGAAGAAAGCAAAACAATTTCTTTCAGAAAGCAACTTCAGAACTGCTCTTTACTAGACATCCCAAGCTCCACAATGTCACCTCTTAGGGCATTTTACACACTGCAGAACGTCTCTTTCAAGGCCAAAATAAATAATATTACATCTTCCTCATACTGCTGGAACTCCACTGACTCACTTGCTGACCCACATCATCTTCAAAACCAGCTGCATTATTTACAAAACCATCATGACCAGCACCCCTGCTTATCTTGCGGACAACTCATCATCTCTGATGGCTCTCAGCACACATGCAGGCAGGCTACCCTCAATCAGACTGGAGACTAAGAAGTGGGAAAAGAAAAAACAAGACAGCAAGCATTTTCTATCTATGCTCCTGCATCCACAAAGTATGCACAAATCCATCTTCCATTTAGGAAAGAGATGAAGGCACACTTCTTTAAATCCAATAACCATCTACTTCTCCTATCACTCACTGAGTGTGTGCTTGCCTTTGATCCTGTACACAGCTCCTTTGCCGTTCTGGCTAGCTTTGTACTATGCAAATACCACATATATACCTAAATAAATATGCATAGGAGGTACACTTAAGTCAATGGCATATTTCTTTGCCCGTGCAGTTAAACCTTCAGGTGATCAAAGAGCAGCACCTGTATCTGCACCATGGTTAGCTAGCAGTACAGCATGGCGCAGATCCCTGTAGCACTTTGGTGTACAGTGGACCGTGAACTGCCTGAAAAAAGCTGTGCAAGCATGTCTTAATGTGATGGGATGTCTTATTGTACTGACTTGGTGAATGACATGTTGAAAAAGTTTAAAATGACGATAAAGTATAGGTTTGTAGTCAAGTGAAAGAGTCTGAAAAACAGAGATATTTTCACGCTATACTTTGCAGGATATGGAAGAGTCAGTGAATGAAGTTGAAGTACAAAAATACATTGGCTTAATACTTTGCAGTCAGTGGATGAGTGTACAGGGAATGTGGTAGAGTTTGTGTGTTTCTGGATTGTGTGCACCTTATCAGACATGCTTGGTGATTAGCTAGTTGAATCTTCTTGCTCATCCACTTACCTCTTCCATTCTATGCAATGGGTGCAGAAGCTGCAGTTAGTAAAGGTTAGGTTGTCACATCAGCTGAAGCGGACGGGATCTGTGATAACATGACCCCATGATGACACTGATGTCTACCCGCAGTGCCCCTGTCTCCTTGTAGGCAGTGCACACTGACATTACCTTGATCAAGATACATGTGGTTTGGCACCGGCTGATACCGGACTGTGCTGCAGTTGTTCTTTTTATGTTGCTATTAATAAACTAGTTGATAAACTGGTTGCCCAATCATCTTCTGAGTGGGAGAGACAGGTGGGGGTACATATTAACTGAAGGACTCCTTGTGAGGAACTCCGAGAAGCCACAGGCAGTTTAAATCAAATTGCTTCCCGTTAGCTGACCAAAAAGTAGTGATTAAAAGTTAATAGTATGGACATCCCATTCACTGGAGATTTGTTTGAAAACTAGATCTTACTGATTAGAGAGCCTTGTGATTTGATTACTCAAGCAGCTTTCCATTGTTGAAGCATAGAAATGGACAGTTAGAGAGATCACTGACTGCATACAAATTGTTGGGCTCCAACATCATGGTGATTATCTCGGTGGCATCATCATTCCCTACTTTAATTATAAAATTAAATTGTGACTGAGCGCATGACGAAGTGCCTAGCGAATAAAACATAAGACAGAACTGGCCCACGCTTAAACCATTCACTGCTGAATGATCTGCGCCCTATTGTTCAATGCATTTCACCCTATTTACAGCGTGCACTGCAGACTGACATTAACAGGATCCACTGTGCAGTAGACTGTGCCAAACTCGTACTGTACAAAACAGAAGGAAACTTCTGTAGGCTGAATCATATACAGGCACTTAGGTTGACGCTCTGATCATTCAAAGTAAACTGTAAAAAAACGGTATCTTCGCACTTATATAGCGCACTACTCACCCGTTAGGGTCTCAAGGCGCTGTACGCATACCACTGTGGAACCCCTCCTGGCTTTACCCTGTGAGGCACCCACTCCTGGGCAACCCCCAGGGTGAAGCAAGGCATCCAAGCGTTGTCAGGGCCGTTGTGGAGATTAAGCAAGCTATTGCCCAGAGTTACAGAGTGGGACCCATTAATTAGATTAGGCACCGAGGTGAGAATGATCTGGACCAAGGGAATTGAGCGCAAGACCTGCCGAGGCAGGAATTCAACCATGGTCCTGGGCCAGATCTCTGCATCAGGGTCTGCCGCTCTAACCATTGTGCCACACTTCTCCACTTGTGCCACACTTCTCCAAAAGTCGGGTATTGAGAACACTGTAAGCTTAATTCTGCTTTTTAATCTTACTCACAGGTACAGTTTAGTAGGTAATAGCGCACATCTCACTACTCCCTCAAAGTCTCTTGAATATACTCACCCGGAGGTGAACTCAGAATCCGCTAATTTCCCAGTCTGTCCAACACAGCATTTCATCACTACCCACCAGAGGATCTAAACACTAAAGAGGACAGTAAGCTTCAATCCTTTGGTCTCTGATGTGACCTACCTAGACTGGTTCTGTACGAGTAATTTTGAATTAAGGTGCTTACCCAGATCATTGAATATACCTCCTTAAAGTCTATTTACCCAAACAGGCCGTGAGGCGGTCTTATGGTCAAGCTGAGTATTTTGGCCTAAAAAGTCTCTTAGGGTGGTGGGATGTTCTAGTCAAATACCTACGACAGTGGAGGATGCCGAGAGCCACCCAATACTACGTACTGGTAAAAAAAGGCAAAACATCCAGCAATACTCTTACACTGGATACTTCAGTTGGGACCAGTCTTTTTCCATCCAGTTCGCATCTCCGGCTCCCTTTTCTTGTGCTTAACAAGGTTTCTGCAAAAATCGTTAAAGAACAGGGAGCATATTTATCAAGGTTTTGTGTCGCCCTTGCGCCATGCATGGGGTGAAAGGGCGACACAGAACCTAGCATGACGTTTACCAAGACCAGCATGACACCTTGCTTGGCCCTGAGTGGCTTGGTTAATGTGGAGTAATGCGAAGCAGCGCAAGTCTCTGTCTTGCTTTACTTTACCCCAGGGTGGCGTTCCATGGGTACAGAGTGGATGTTCCCATGCATCCACCCATGGATTTTGGCACTTTCCCAGATTTACTATTAGTGGTAGGCCTAGGAATGCATCAAAATGCTACCCCTCCCCAAGGGAGGCATAATGAGGAGAAATATGATTATTTCTCCTTGTTTATTTTCCTCTTTCTGTGGGCGTGTTGCATTCTGCAGCAAACCCACAGAAAGAGGAAAAAGCTTCAGAGGACTGTTTTTGGGCAGGAAGTTATTTCTTCCTGGACAAAAACAACCATACCTACTACGTTGGTGCTAGGCAGCAGTGTGTGCGCACCAGTGCAGGCAGACAGCAGAAATACACCTTATAATGTTGAATATGGAGCATTTCTGCCCTCTCCCTTTCATGCAGCACAGCAAGGTGCCATGCTGCATTGGATGAATATTTGATAAATATGTCACCAGTGTTGTGCTATTTCCATGAGAGCTGTATCAGTTTACTCCCAGTTAGACCATTGCAAAGCAATAAATGTCCACTCTTTCCCTATAAAAGGCCATGCCATAAGACTGGCTAGATTATTGCTACAAACTTGTAGTCAATAACGAAAAAGAACCGGTTCTCTACTGACTACCCAACTTTATCATCCTTTTTGGTTTTGAGGGCAGAAAAGTTGTGTTGGCGTTGCAGGAAAAAAGCCCTATTTTGGGAATAAGATTAAAATGAACAAAAAATGCCATTAAGACTTTACTTTTAAGAACTGTCTCTCATATTCATATTTGTATTTACCTTCCTACTTTATCAGTTTCAATTTTTAAAACTCGAGTTCCTTCAACACCCACAGTTTAGGTGTGTTATGATCAGTTCACAATTTGTGATAGTAAACAGTACCTAAATATTCAGGTTTGAGCCAATCATCTGCTAAAAAGCTGCACTAAGATAGTCCTTCAAAAAACTGCAATTCGACTTTCTGTCATCACTTTCCAACTGTTTGGGTTGGAGAAAAGACCTGAAAGCGCTGAGAGCTAAGATTCTTTGGGCAATAGCAACTTCCTTGGGGATGACCAGGTCCAGTGTCAGCTACATGACAAGGCTACAAGGAGACAGGGGCTTGCTCTCACTATGTCTGTAAAAATGTCAGAGCGTTGGACTGAGACACAATTAATTGATAGGTTAAAAATATAAACATATCTCTTTACCCTAGGTGCAACATGCCCTATGGGCTATTTGTCTTCTTGTTCGCTCTCAGATCTGTAGAAACACAAAGTAAGGGTAGGTTTCCACAATAGCACCTGTAATCAATTGAATGACATATCCAATTTCTGACACAAGTTAATACAATTAACATGAATGTAAAAATGGTCACTTTTGTTTCTGGCCTAACACATTCTAGAACCATGGTGTTGTAACAGTGTTATCAGCCTCTAGATATTTGACACACTTCTTGACCACTCACCTTGTGTTAGGGTACCAATTTCCTACAGTCTCTTCAGACATCCCTCTCTAAGATGGTTCTCTGATGAGAGGGCAGCCGTTAGCAGTACTGTTTATGGCCAGTTAGTAGCTACCCACACACTACTATGATTGAAGTGACAAAAGGTAGGGCTGTAGTAAATCAGACTACTCTCTCACCTCACACACAGCATGTACAGATGGCTTCAAGTGCATCCCCCCCACAGTGCCACTCTAGTATTGTCAGTATAACTGATTTGTGAGAATTAACCAGAGGGCTGTCATTACAGAAGAAGCCACTGTCAGGTTCTGTGGATAGGCCTTTAGGCCCTTTTGAAATTCATGCACCCCTCCATATCAAGTCACTCCTGCATATCATACTGGCTGGAACTCTACACCATCAGCATTAACCAACACCGGCAGCAGAAGCTGGGGCAGCGACACACTGTACCCCTCTGTACTTCATCTTCGGAGAAATAGCAGCAGCAGAAAGGTCATTTTGTCCCCAGTACTCCTTGAATCACCCTGATAGACTAGAAGCTTCAGTGGAAGATAATGTAGCTTAAGGCACAGGCTGAGCTCTGTGTTTAAATGTAACTCTTTAGGAATAGGTTCCTGCCTTTGTCTTTCTACGCTAGGACACTACCCCACCCGAAAGGCTGCATTTGGGTCAGGTAATTTATGGCATTGGGTAGGTAGGTAACTTAAGGCCAGCATCAAAAATAAGAATTCACAGCAACTGCCAAATGTGCAGCCTTCACCTGGTCCACCATAGATGTATTGCTGGTCACACTAAAATCTTCATATGCAATGTCATCTTAAAAAATGTATGCGTTATTCATGCATCCTTTGTCATATGGTTTTCTGTCAGGGTTATTAGCGTTCATTAACAGTGTTCTTTGGCCGCCTTCTGGTAATACATAGAAGACGATTAGTAGAGTACTATTACCCTGTCAACATTAATTTTGACTTCATAATGACTTTTGTCTTCATGGAATCGCATAATTACAAATGTCTGACTTGTCAGGAAAGGGAAGAGAACTAGAGAGAAAGACGAATATAAATGTAGTCGAGGGACAAGGCAGAGCTATTTAAATTAATTATACAGAAGTAGATGATGGGGAGAGGGAATGAGCATCTTGTTATACAATTTAATGGAAATATATTGGCTGTTAAGAAAGCTAAATCTATAACAGAGAAACATTTCCAACTTTCGCTAAATGGTCGGCAGCAGCCGTCACGCAACACAGGTTATGGCAAAGGGACTAGTTCCAGTCACTCCAAACACAGAAGTGTGACAATGATGACTTTTCAGTGTCTAAACTTATGTTTTTAGGACACTATAGAAGACCTGGACCATTATGATCCCTGCTAGTCGTTTTTCATCTCTCCGAGGAACATGAACTAGCCTTTTTACCTGTAAGTTGGTCTATCTACTAGTTTGTCTCCTGGATGATGAGCAAGAAGCACCGAACGTCAGCTAGGTAGTGTTCTTTTTCGGACAGCAGGTGTTTTTCAGCCTCCCTACAAACAACTGCTTTCGGGGATCCAGCCTGGGTTGAATCACATCTAGCTTCAGTGACGCACTAGATGTTTATTTTTGCTTCTGACTAATCTGTGACGTTGCAAAGTTTGCAAAACTTAGTCTGGCAGTAAAATTCCTGAAAAAATGTTTTTGCAGAGATTCTCCCTGAAAAATATTTTCATTTAGACAGACTTCACCCATAAGAAGTATGGTTTTGCAAGGTTGTTCTACTGCATAACTTACACAATTTATGTTTGAGGAAGACTTCACCTACTTTTTCTTAAACCTTTGACAGTTTCTTTATTGTACCTTATAAAAAAAAAAATTGGCGGAAAAAATTGGCAGAATCAAGTTTCACCAGTTTTGCATACACTTCCAGACTTTCAAGGGTAACCTCTTACTATTATTCTCCTTGCAATGGTTATAACGTGCCCAAACATCTTCACAGATCTTCGTTATCGATTGTAGTATCCATAATAGGAACTACCAACATTTAAAGACTCCAACTATGCAAAATGCCACATTTTAGTTCCATCTAGTTCCTTAGGTTCTTCCTCTACCCAAGGCTCAGCAAGACACCATAAGTTTGCAGTGGAAAGATATATGGGTAGGTGGCCGGAAGGAGAGGTACGAGAAAGAATAACCTATTTGTAATTTAGGCCAATGCTTAATTTGAGCTGGTGGTTTAATAGCGGGCCGGCACTTATTTTTCTGCCTCAATCTTTTACAGCAAGCATAAGACACATACGGGAAAGACTGAGGAAGAGAAAACAAAAAAGCATCTAAAAGGGAGAAATCAAAAAAGCTGCAGGAGTGAGCTGAAGGGGCAGGGAGTGGTGGTAAAGGGATTAAAGAGGCCTGAGATGGCTCAGGATTACGCTGCCTCAGTATTCTGTGCTCACACATTGAGTTGCAGCAGCTGCATGTTTCAAAGGAGAGCTTTGTGCACCGGCACATTTTTATTTACAAATTAAGCACTGATTTAGGCTTTATTTCCTCTGCTTCATTCTAAGCAATCCAGAACCGTAACTGTGGGCTCCCGCTTTTATGCTGCACTCCTTTACTATCTAGGTAGGTTTGCATTCTATAAGACATGTACAAACATCATGAAGTAATGTCTTCGCCCCAGTCGTTGATAACAGATTAAGTATGTGCATAAACCATGGTTTTCCACAATGAAGTTCTGGAAATTCTACAGTGGCCCTGACACACACTTTAATCCTCCAGCTACATATCACCTCAACTACATGGAGGACAAGACTTTAAAAACAAAATGAAGAGTCAACCTATCCAGCATACCCATAAGGGAGTGGGTGACAAAGTTTGAGCGAGTGGATCAAATAACGTAAAAGCAGTCGGTTGTTCGTCTGTTCTCCCAGATTCATGTCCCTTCTGCAGTTTGACGAGGTATAGTAAAAGACTGTCTTGTACATTGTTTCTCTTCCAGGCTTCCACACTATAACACATTCTACTATTTTGCAGGAAACCTCATATAAGAGGCAGGTGGAAAACGAAGGTATTTGCCAGCAAGCCAAACTTGAAGTTCTGAATACATATTCCAGATGACCCTTAAAGCAGAGTACTCTTTCTCAGTACTGGGGTTTCAGCCCAGAAAAAGTACCAGGAGAAGAAGGGAGGAAGAGGCCTGTCCCTACCTTGCACTGTGTTTGGCGTCTCTCAAATCCTCCTTGGGATCCTCCAAAATTCATGCTATCATCACCATCAACGCTGTTTTGCTATATGGTGACATTTAGGCAGAAATGGAAACCAACCTTCACCAGTGGCTGGAGTGCTGCCAACAAATTCTAGTGTTTAAATAACAAGGACAACCCCATCGGGTCACGTAGACCAAGGTAGGTATGTATTTATATAACAATTGCCTAGTGGGACTCATTCAAGATTGGTACCTTCTTAAGTGTCTTAGAAGGAACCTAGAGTTACTCAGACTTATGGGACCAACATTAATTTCAAATAACACAAAACACAGGACTAATATAGTTTGCATCTTGTAATGTTTTGACTCCAATCAACTGTAACAATCAACAAAATAAGTGATCATAGTTTTCTTTGAAATTTATGTTGGTCCGATGAATATGTCTGAGTAACTCTGGGTTCCTTCTAAGACGCATAAGGAGGTACCACTTTGGAATAAGTCCCATGGTGCAACGGTTATATAAATACATACCACCAAATTCTTAGCAGTGACTTTCTCACTTCTCTCCACCATCAAGTGCCCTTGTGGGAGGGAACATTGTGAAACTCCTTAAAAAGTGGCAGGAAAATCACCAAAGGAGGTATTGTACTGAATATTATACAGAACAGATATAAACTAAAAAAAAAACAACTTTAAAACAAACTCTCATCTAAACATCCCACCAACTAAAAGAAAAAAGAAAATGCTAAACCGCAACTGGCCTGTTAAGCTAATATACATTTTCTGGATAATCGTGCTGTAGAAACAGCACTGAGTCTCAAGTGAAAAGAGAATTATAGCTGTTATTATCTAATATGAAATAAGGGTACACAAGGGGAAATCAGATCTATTCCCCACCTTAAGACCCAATCAAATGGGTGGAGAAAAGAAGATTTAGAATATTGACACTGCATCCATTATATACACTCTTAAAGAAAAGTCACCATATGGCCAATAAGCCTCACACTGAATGTTTTCATGTAGTCATTAAAAGGAAGCACAGTTTGTCCCTGAAGTTAGTGGACAAGCTACAGAATAGTACAATAGTACTAATATGACCTTTTGGCCAGAGATCAATACTTGCACTTTCTGCAAATTCATGGTGATGGTAGTGGCCCATCTCAAATAAATCTGTCTACCCATATTGAAACCACTGATTAATGAAATGAAGCTCTTATTAGAATGCTCTGCAAGATTTTCCAGTGATTTGTGAATTCCTCCTTAGTTTGACACTGTAAACATACCGATAAAGACATCATGGACTAAAGGATAGCAAAAATATGGTCTTCGGAGCAAAGACTACAACCCACCCACCAGCAATTGCTTTACCTTAAACCTCCTCATCCATCAGCCAGGCATATGCGATCCCCTTTCGCTTTTTGCATCTACGTTGTATTTCTTGTGCAGCTTAAGGAGCTCACTCTATATCTAAAGAGTCAATGGTGCCTGTGGTGAAGGAAATGGAAGAAAAAGCTGAAGAACACACCCACAGCTCTGCAATATACTTCCTGATGCCTTTCAGCCTGGAACAAATAAGGGAAGACCAATCGCGCTTCCTATGGAAAGCTTGCAAAATATTAGAAAACACAAGGCATTATAAGTGTCTTCAGGAAAGAAGTGTTGGACATTAGGAGCTAAAATTCTATTAAACATCTGACTCAAGTAATGCACTGTGGACAAACCTTGTTTTTTAAAGACTTTCAGGACAGAGAATGTGACTGAGAACAGAGCAAATCAAATGCATGTCTCTGATAGGAATAGATGGATTAACTACTGGACATCCCAAAGTAGCACAGCATATTCAAACACACTCCAGCGATTCTTGAAAGCTTCCACTGAAGATGTAGCGTCTCCAGCACTAGCTGAAGTGCAATTGGAAAAATGTAAGATAAGAAGGGTTTTTCAATTCCTATAATGAAACAGGCCTACTGAAAAAAGCAAGGCAGAAGGAGGACCATCGGTGGTTAAAAGTTTGAGCATGCGTGACCTGCAAGACACATGGACCGCCACTTCTGGGTTATTGGAGCGTTAAGAAATCAAAATTAAAATAGCACGTTGAAGCAGCCATGTTCTAAAATGGGAATATCCTAGGATATTACAGGGCGTGCTGATGACAGTATTTTCAATCACCTTATTTCGGGATAGTGGTACTGGCAAGGAGACCATTGAAAAACAAGTTGTAATTAATTTGTATGATTTTTTTCTACAGAAACTGATGTTTCTATTGTGTAATATTGGATGCAGAAGTTATCAGAAAATTGTGAATAGTCATTCATGAAAAAGGGGTAGAGGTATTGATAAAAATTGAAAATAATGAAAGCGAGGAAAGGAGAACATCAAGTGTTTCAAATCGTTTGAGAAGTCAAACAAATGCAGAAATAACATGAGTAGTTGATGCCATACATACAGGAGTCATACGAGCACAAACAGTGCTGTGGAATTATAACTGGAGCTCTGAATATAAGGTGGAGTAAATACCGTCATACTGCACTTCTACCTCAAGCCAGCAAATAAATCCAAGTATTCAGAATAGGGAAAACATCCAGCACAGAGCATAACCAGTACCAACTGGGGTGAGGAATGGAAAATATGTTGGTCCATCCATGCCATGTTTAAAGCAGCAAAATAATGCTGTTAGACCTGTCAGCCTCATGGTGGTCTTCTCCCAAACCTATTGCCTTCTCCCCTCCTGTTTTGCTGAATTTGTTTTTGTTGGCCTTACGACTCTGTGCACTTTACCACTTCTAAACAATGCCATGGTGCTAGTGCTCACTAACTAAAACATGGTAAAACTGTCATACATCTAATTGGCACAGTTAATTTGCTTTTAAGTCCCTAGTAAATGTGTGTACCATATACACAGGGGGCGGTAAATTTAATGCTAATAGTGGGCCTGAAGTGCTCATTTTTCTACCCACCCATGTAGCCGTTTAAAATATTGCTCAGGCCTGCCACTGCAACCTGTATGCAGTTTTAAACTGCCAATTTGACTTGGCAAAGTAAACTCCTTGCCAGGCCTAAAACGTCCTGTTTAATATATATATATGTTACCCCTAAGGTAGGCCCTACACAGTCCCTGGAGCAGGATACACTGTATTTTATAAAGTTGGACATGTACTTATATGTTTTACATGTCCTGGTAGTGGAAAAATTCACAAATGTGTTTTTCACAACACTGAGTCCTACCTCTCCCATAGGGTAACATTGGGTTACCTTATTACATTTAACAAGTGATAACTTTTGTTTTGGAGTAGGTAGAAATATCAAGTTTGGTGTCAAAGTATTTGTAATTTAAAATCCTCTTTAATGGTAGTCACAGTTCTGAAAATGTCAATTTAAGAAAGTTAGCATTTTCATGTCCCAACCGTTTGGTATACGCAGCCTGTTTTCTGGGTCATATGACTAGGTGTAGTTGTCACTTGGCCTTTGTATATTCATCCCAATCAATGGAGGGACTTAGGGGGTGATTTTGAGACTGGCGGGCGGCGGAGGCCGCCCGCCAGTCTTCCCCCGACAAAATACCGCTCCGCGGTCGCAAGACCGCTGAGGGTATTTTGAGATTTGCCCTGGGCTGGCGGGCGGCCGCCAAAAGGCCGCCCGCCAGCCCAGGGCAAATCTACCTTCCCACGAGGACGCCGGCTCCGAATGGAGCCGGCGTAGTGGGAAGGTGCGACGGGTGCTGTTGCGGGGGCCCCTGCAGTGCCCATGCCATTGGCATGGGCACTGCAGGGGCCCCCAGGGGCCTCGCGGCACCCCCTACCGCCATCCTGTTCCTGGCGGGAGACCCGCCAGGAACAGGATGGCGGTAGGGGGTGTCAGAATCCCCATGGCTGCGGAGCGTGCTCCGCAGCCATGGAGGATTCTCCCGAGCAGCGGAAAGTCGGCGGGAGACCGCCGACTTTCCGTTTCTGACCGCGGCTGAACCGCCGCGGTCAGAATGCTCGACGGGGCACCGCCAGCCTGTTGGCGGTGCTCCCGTGGTCGGTGACCCTGGCGGTCACCGACCGCCAGGGTCAGAATGACCCCCTTAGTGTTGGCAGGATGGGCTATTTAAGCAGGATTTGGGGCGAATTTTGCTCTTCAAATACAGTACCTCTGCTAAGACACAAAGAACTTCAAACTAGCCTATTGTGACTGCAGACAGCCTGGGACGAGGGCAGCAAGGCAGGAAATTCCAAACAATTCAGTGGAGGAAACTCCAGAAGTTTCTTCCATTTCAAAGCTGGCACCAGGTATAAAATTAGGACCCTTGGACCCCTTTTTCAGTTCACTTCTGAACCTGCGGAATGACTTCCAGAGGACTGCACTTTTGCTTGTGGCCTGCTGTGTACTTCAGAGGACTGCCCTGCTGCACCACGAGGACTGCCCTACTGTCTGCATTGTGCCCTCAGAGGACTGCCCTACTACTTGAGACCTTTTTGAAACCAGGACTTCCGGAGTGACTGCGGGGCTAGTTGGTACTGAAAAGGCTCCCAACATCTTGAACCCACACATGGACACAACCTGAGTGAGTCTTGATCCTCCAAGCGGTGCACCTCCAATCCTGAACCCTTGGCAGTGGTACTAAAGGTGCCCAGATAGCCCAAATCCAAAACTTGAGGCTTAAAATTATTCAGCCAAAAAGTGCTATTTGAACCTAGGGGAGACCGTGGCCTCCCTGCTTGCTGATCCGCTCATGGTTCATCGCAGTAGCTCCCGCTACTTTCTTCTCTGCACCAGCAATTCCTGTCCAGCAGCTGCACACATAAGGGGTTCTGGAATTGAGGAACCCTTGTTGGCTGCATGCTGCATCATCGTCCCACTGGAGATTTATGATTTACATAAAAGAGACTAAGTCCAAAAGTAGAAATCTTCACCGTAACTTCGTCCAGCAGCTTTCTGACGCCGCAGCTGCTTTCTCAGACACCACTGAATGCCTTTTCCCGCTGAACTTTACATTGTTAGACATTTTCCTTCAAGAATTTTTCCAAGTCCAGAGGTAAGTGGAGACCGAGCGCAATCCACTTTCTGTATCTGAACGGGCAACATTGCGATCAACCATAACTTTCGTCTTTTCCCCGGTCTTGTTTGACTAAATTCCTTGGTTGGCGCTTTAATCTTTTAGGTGCTGTAACTTTAAAAAAATTATGACTCTGGTTCTACTGACTGGGTTTCAGTCATTTTCGTATCAATTAATTTATTAAAATGTACTCTGTTTTTCTAAATTTTTGTGGGATTTTTCTTCTGTTCGTTTTTCCCTTTATTAATGTTTAGGTGCTGCATAAGTACTTTACATATCACCTCTAAGTTATGCCTGACTGCTTTTGTAGCCAGAGGGTAAAGCACAGATTAATTTAGTGACACTTTGTGGTTCACCCTGACAAGGATTGTAGCTGATGCTTGAGTAGGGTGCACCCCCCACACCAACAATCCAATTTCTCACAAACATAAATATCCAAATGAATAAAATAGTTGTTATGTCGTCTAAGTCACATCAGGCTTTTTGTTTAAGTTCTCTTACAAGAAATATTTTATAATGTGTGCTATTCAAATACTACTACGATTTCATAGATGGACATTCTTAACATGTTCAAGCTTATACGAATACACTTATGTTATTAATCATTTCTGTTGGAGCATATTGTTATCTATTATTATAAACAAACATCTTCTAAAAGGTTTGTGATTGTTTGCTATGTTTTGTTTTCTTGTGAAGAATATTGTTTAATAATTTGCAATATCTAAAAGGGCATTGTGCTATTTCTCATTGTTTGTTCATTCTAACAGCCATTAACAGGTCTTAGATTAGGTACCATATAAGGAAGCGTAAGAGTCTTTAACTTAGAGTGGAGATCTTTGTGCCAACGGTGGGCGCAACATCATCACCCATTTTAAGTTAAGTTTGCTGTGAGGTGTCAAGTGGTCTTCACCAGTTGCTCAGATGGCTGCGTTTTCTCTCTGATACACACAGCTGCTCTTTGACAGAAATATATGGATTGATATTTGGCTAGAACAATAGTCGTTCTGAATCAGGTATGAGAATATGACCCATTTTTGAAACTCAAGATAGGCCGGTTATTTACTATTGTGCTAGAGCTAGCATAGTGCCTACAAGTACCAAATAATATTGTTAATGGTAGAAGCATAATAACCATGTTAGAATATTTCTTGGTTCATTTACCCATTTCCTTATTGTTTATATTCTGCTTGGTTACAATTCATATCATATCCATTGGGCTTTAAAACTAAGCATTTTGAAATGCATAGTCTGTTTCTAGTGTTTCTTGAGTGTGTTATTAATTTATTAAATAGTATTTGTGTTTCACCTGACTGTCCCTATCCTGTCTCATATGAACAATCATTACCAGATACACATCTTACGCAAACATTGCTCAGTGGGTTATGTATTTGCTGTAATCTAACTGATTTTCTGGCTTGGGCTGGCACATTGAGACCTTAGTGCCAGGAGGCCAGAATATTGAATCCTCTTGTCTAGAAGGCTCTATAAATATATCAACAGATGCACCTGAATTAAATGGGTATATATCACATTTGGTTGAAACTTAATAAAACCTTCCAAATTTCCGTTTCTCCCGAAATTGTTTCTGGTTGAATCATTCTGGCTTTCTGTCAGTTTCATGAATGATCTGAAGTTACAGTTAAAACATTCGGGTCTCCCGTTATTAATCCAGATGGCGTTATGTTTTAATTACAAGAAATCAAGACAAAGTGGCTCCTAAATTATCCTTCTTGTCTTGTGTAGAGCTGAAAATATTTTTCACACTACCAAAACGAGCAACTATGCCAGGAGTCCAGTTATGCGTCTATAATGGAATCTGTGATTTGGACTTCGAATTTGTCATTCATTTGGTTTCTCAGTGGATTGGTGTGAGAAAACAGGGCTGATTGCAGAGGCCCCATAACGTTTTGCCCCCATTTTCCACTTTTTGCTGGTGTTTTCCTGACTTTAAAGGTGCCCTGGGTACTGCTAACCAGTCCCAGGGCCTGTGCTCTGTGTAAAATGGATAGGCAAATTAGGCTAATTATAAGTGGCTAAGTTAACCTACCTATAAGTCCCTAGTATATGGTAGGGCATGTAGGTTTAGTGACCACAGCATAGGTGGTGCACACCTAGGTGCATTGCTGAGGTGCCCAGTGTCATTTTAAAAGCAAGCCTGCCTTGCCGGCTGCTTTTAAATTAAAGTTATATGCAAATTCGACTTTGGAATTAAAGGTACTTCCAAAGTCTTAAACTACCTTATTTTTACATATAAGTCACCCCTAAGGTGTGCCCTATGTGCCCCTAGGGCTGGGTGCCATGTAACTATAAGCAGGGATTTTATAAAAATAGATTTATAAGCCCTGGTGAGGTAAAAACAGCCAAATTCGTTTTTCCCTCATTGAAGTAAATGGCCTTCATAGGCTAGAATGGGCAGACTTTATTTTTAATTTTAAAGTCTCCTTAAATGTTGCATACCAAGAATTTGGTATCAAATTAATTGTTGTAATAAATCCTACAACTTCCAGTTGTTGTATTTAATATAACTAGTTCAGGTAAAAAGTTTAGACTTTACCTAAAAAGTTGCCAATTTCAGCTCTGCATTGTTTTTGCTGCTGTGCTCTGATTGGCCAGCCTGCAGCAGCTTCTGCCAGGCTGCCTTGATGAGGTGTGAAGTGGCCAGGCTTCACACAAAGGAATGTGCTTGGGGGAGAGAATCTCCCCTCAGCAGATGGTGAGGCAGGAAGGGGGAGGGCTGCCAAACTGGTCTTCAAAGGCAGAGAAGGACATTTGCAGCACCCAGCAACACCCCCACATCCTGCAACCCCAGACAGCTAGGTGCCCCCTTGATTAGATTAGGAGAGGGCAGGAGAGGGGTGTGTTTATGATTTTTAGCCACACCAGTGGGTGGGCTCAGCCAGATGTAACCTCCAAAAATCAGATTCATCCATGTTGGATTTTTAGAGACTGTTGCCTTCTGGGATGGATTTTTGCCACACTTCCCAGGAAGTGGTCATCACAGGGGGACGACCCTGTCCCTGATTGGAGAACCAGGGCCCCCCTGCTTTTCACCCAGGAGCAAGGATAAAACTGGCAGACCTGCACCCACACCTCAGATCCCCACAAAATTTCAAGAAGAAAGAACTTAAGGAGAAGAAGGACTGCCCTGCTGGACCCCTGGCCTGCACCTGGAACCTGCACTCAGAAGGACTGCACCAGCTGCACACTTGGGCTTCACCACAAGAAGGACTTTGCCTGACTTCAACTGGTTCAAGGAGGGACTCCCTGTTTGCTACAGGTGAAAAATTGCTAAACCAGAGTCCCCTGCACCAACTCCTGAAGAAAGCGACCAGCTGACCACTGTCCAGTGGCCAAAAAGGAGTTTGCGCCAGGTGCATTCTGGGAGTTGAAGTCCGCACCCCCAAGGACCATCACAGAACTTCTGGACCCTTGGGTTGAGCTGTGGACCCCAAAAGAACCTTAAAAGAACATCTGGGTGAAGCCCCAGAAGTTTGGAAAAGATTTGAGAATTTTTGGAAAAAAGCTCCAGAGAGGGACCGACCCGCCGCGGAAATTCTAGCCGGCTTGCCTCAACCGCGACCCGGCCTGACTTCGTGGTTCGTCCCGGTAAAGAAAAACATCCAAAAAAGAGACTAAGTCCGAACGTAAAAAGTTGACCGGGACCTCCCAGCCATCGTATCCGAGAAGGGCTCCATGGACGTTGGATCAAGATCCAGGTTTACCCCGGTCGAAGGATTTTCATCTCGAAAAAACGACTAAGTCCGAAGGTAAAAGTCTCCACCGAGGAAACCCACATCGCGTATCCGGACAAGGGCTCCAGGAGGTCGGATTCAACTGGCAGGTTCGTCCCGGTGAAGAAAAACTTCAAAATAAAGACTAAGTCAGAAGGTAACTTTTCAACCGAGGCCTCCCGCGACCTGTAGCCGAGCAGGGCTCCATCGCGGTCGGCCTGAAAGTTTGACTTTGCCCCGGTCGAGGTGCAACCAGATGACCCGATTGGCGCTTTTTGTTTCTAAGCGCTAGAAAAGTAATAATTCTTTAAAAATTCATATCTCCGGTTCCCCTGAACCGATTTTAATCGTTTTTGTGTCATTTTAAAGATAAAAATATAAACTATTTTTATAAATTGGTTTTGGATTTTTAAACTGTTTCCTGTGTTTTATTTAATTACTGTTTTGTGATATTTGAATGCTTTACACTTTGTCTCCTAAGTTAAGCCTTGACGCTCGTTGCCAAGCTACCAAGGGTTGAGCTGGGATTAATTTACTGAGACCTAACTGTACCTATGTGGAGGTTAGTGGCTTGTTGCTAGGTGTAGGTACCTACCTGCCCTACCAATAACCCATTTTCCAACAATTGGGATTTTGGAAGAAACATATTTTCCTTTTTTGGCTCCTTTCCAGCAACAATTTCTTGACATCATAGTTAGCCTCAGCCACCTTTTGGTGGTTGAAGTGGTCATCTTTGATCCCTCATCAGTAGGAGCCAATTTATAGGGTAACCTCTAAATATCAGGATCTAATCGGAGTGGGGTATATGACCCAACTGTTGATATTAAGATAAAAGAATACAATGATTAACAAATTAGAACTCGAGATAAAGGAAAGCTCAGTCTGTTGGCCCATAAAACTCTGATTGAAATTATTCCAAAAGAAGACAGAACGTATTTAGATTTTCCTCTGCTGTTTGCAGACTTGCACACTCAAGAAAAAAGAAAGGAAAATAATGGTGCAAAAATTGTTAATGCAGGTTTGTTTAATGCTTTCCGAGAAGGCTAAAAATTGACAGCAGTCCCAAGTTTTTTGGTAACATCTGAATAAAAGAATGTGTTGTAAAATAGAAAGAACAGATTGCAGAATGTACGAAATCTAGAAGGAAATGGGAGCAAAACTCTTTGAGGGAACAGTGAATGTGCAAATAATTACAGATTGGAATTTGCAGTATCTTAGGAGAAAGTCCTATGTGAAAGGAAAATGGGCCTAAAGCGTCACTGTTGTGCCGGGAAAAATGAAGTTGAGGTCCAGAGGGCAGGTGAGGAGAAAAATGCTGAATGCATGAAATAGAACCAATGAAAGAAAGAAATACATTTGTTCGGTAGGCAATATGAGTGCTAGACAAACAGAAAAGAGAGGGACTATTAAAAGAGGGAGAATGTGAAGGTAATGATGTACGAAACAGGGATATTCGCCTTTACACCTTCAATAAAGGTCCTTGATTTTTGTGCTGCTTCTTCACGTAGAGGTTTTTAGAACTGTTTAGACAGTCACTGAATCAAAGGAGATTTTCTTAGTAAGAACACAAATGCAGCTTAGTTGAACTAGTATTTTGCAAAAGATGACAAAATCCTGCTGTTAAAAAAAGTGTTCATAATTGTTGTGCAATTGGGTTATGTGATTGGAAAATGTGTGGCTTTCTAAGAAGTTTATTCAGTAACATATCTAAGAAATATTTCTCTTTCGGGTGTTATGAAAAATAATGCTTGACAATTAATATGGGTTAAAGAGTAGCCAATCCCTTCGCGTGAACAATGTTACATTGCGGCATTTCTCAAAGTTCAGCATCAAAAGCTACTAAGTCAACCTGAAGCCTAGAAGAAAAGGCCTATCACTTCAGAGAAACTTACAGGAGGACTAGAAGGCTAGCTTTCAGCCTAGTGCACTCTTCTTTTTCTCCTGCAACAGGGCTGCAGAGCATCTGCCAGCCTCCACTAGCCTGTTGCCCCATCTGTGCCGGCTCTCCAGGACTCGATAGGCCATCGGTCCCAGATGTTTGCAAAGAGGATGATGGGACTCAGCATATACACCCGTTGCGGTAAGTGACTAACACATCCCTTTGGTTGCTTAGAGCTGCAATGCTTGAAGTGCACGGAAACTGAATGTGTTCCGAATTAAGTCAAAAAATGACACCTTCACGTAGGACAAGGCAACAGTTCCCAACTAGGTAAGGCCAAACTGGCTGTTTTAACAGGAAGCACTGGCGGACAGGTATTCATATTGGGGAGGGGCAGCTGCTGGCCGACAATCACAGGAGACTCAGACAAGAGATCCATAGTTAGATCACGCAGCATCCTGTAGTATCATGTGCCACTGCTGGGCGCGTAGACAAATCTGGGCTCTCCGGTCAGCAGACCCTAAAGCCACCACTCTGTCCAGAGTAGTCACACCTTACGAATGCAAGCGAGCTGGGTAGGCGCAGGAAGTCTATGGGTGGGTCGTTGGAACCACAGGATCTGGACTTCATCTCTGCTAGATATATTAGTTGTTCACTTGGGACTTCAAGGATTTTGAGTCCCGGCGCTCAACATGTTTCCTCACATGCCAATGCTTCTCTGCAAGCTCTGGGAAGAAATAAGACGTTAGATTCCTGGCAAATATGGGATTCAGTAGCACAGCTTTTTCAAAAGCCGTACTGCATCAGTGGTAGTCATCCACACCCGCGCCAGGACTTGCAAATCAGTAAGTCAGTTTTAGAGCAGATTTTTGATGTTTATTAATAGGAAAGCAATATCCATAGTCCATGTTGTTTTGTTTTATTGTATTCATTTTGTTTTTTGCTGCTTCATTTTGACTCAAATGTCTGGCACCATGTTTCTATCTAATGTAAAGGAATGCTACACTTCTCCAGTATTGTATCTTTCATAGATTCACATGCTTGAATCATCCCCGTCGTCGAGGTGGGAGCCTCACGGTAAACTTAAATACATAAAGCAGTAAGTCAGTAAAAGTAAAACCAGTAGGCCCTAGAAGGCCTCATAGGGTATTTTACAGTCTATCCACCTTGTTTTGTGAAAAAGACCCAAACTTCAGTATCAACCAATCAGGATTCAGCCCCTCCCAAACACTCCCAACAGAGGCTGAATTCCCTCAGATTTTCTACTGCACGTCGTGTGAAGGGAGTCTCCCTGAGCTCTGCTCAGTTTTTTCCTATTTTCTGACTGAAGATTGTTTTTTCTCTCAGGAAACTAGCTACAGCTTTACTATGTCTGAAAAGGCAAAGAAGGGTCTGTTCAGAGACTGTGACAACTGTGGGAAGAAGAGACTGCATATTGATGACCCCCACAAGAAGTGTATCTACTGCCTTCATCCAGACCACAAGGTGAGAGACTGCAAAATCTGTCGCACCTTTAGTCAAAAAACCCTCAAAGACCGTGAGGGTAGACTTCTTTTATGGCTGCAAAAACAGAAAGCCTTAGAACATCCTTCCTCAGTCGTCTATAAAGTACCCGTCGACGAAGGGACCATCGACGAAGGATTCGTTGACCAAGGACCCGTTAGCAAAGACGCCGTCAATGACGGAACCGTCGACGAGAGATCCGTCGACGAGAGAGCCGTCGACGAGAGAGCCATCGACGAGGGAACCGTCAACGAGGGAACCGTCGATGAGGGAACCGTCGACGATTATATCGTCCACAGCACTAACAGTTTACAAACCATCCACCTACCTGGATACTTCGCCACACCATTCCTCATACCATCAGGACGACTCCACCAGATTCTTGCCCCTTTCACTTATTAATATAGGGGACAAGGCGTCTGACATTCTGCCGATGCATACCTCACCAAGTAAAGTGTTGCCATACCCACCACAACATCTTTTAGACGATGAGGACGATGATGCGTACTCTCAAAACGACGGAATGTTTGGGGCAGTTAGTAGCCCGTCCCAACTCAATGTCAAATGCCAAGAGTTTGATGAAGAAGAGGATCAACATTACCAGCCTAGTTATGCCTCAACATCTTATCCACAGACAGAACAACCATCGCCCCTTGCTATGCCTAGCACATTAGTGGCAGGTCTCCAATATATGTTGAAGGACTACTATAAAAGGTTCCCACCATCAACTCAGTCCACGCCACCTAGACCTGAGAGCTACCAGACACCCCGGCAAGCTCAGACTACTAATCTTTCCGAAACGCCACAGGCTAGTATACCTGTAACTACCCAAACTCCGGAAGCTTGCCCCTCGTCAGACAACGAAAGGGAAGAGGGTGAGCTAAGAGATTCGGCGGCTAGTGAATGGGATGATTATCTCGTTCCCACACCATCTCCACCGCCAGCAGGTCCAGTAGATTCTCCTCCAGAGGACATAGGAGGTTTCCATAATTTAATAGAGAGAGCGGCGAAACGTTTTGGCCTTGCAATTGTTTCTCATGAAACCGAATGTTTTTTGTACAACTTTAAAGAGCCATCAAAGAGATCTGTAAGAGCCATACCCACTGTAGATTTCTTATGGCAGGAGGGTTTGAAGGCAATGAAAAACCCAACAACAGTGCCTTCACAAATGCCAAGACTAGAGAAAAAATACAAGGCTCCAGATGATTCTCCGGCCTGTCTAGTCTCACAGCCGAAACCTGACTCTGTTATATCACAGGCGGCTCAGCGACGTTCCAAAAACCCCTCCACGCCTATAGCGTCTCCCCCAGACAAAGAAGGAAGGAGATTAGACAATATCGGCAAGAAATTCTCCTCTGTTGCTGCAGTCACGGTTAAGGCGGCTAATTCCCTCGCCATCCTGGGAAGGTACGATCGCCAGATGTGGGCAGACATGTCTGCCTTTTTAGATTTACTGCCAGAAGACGTCAAGGTGGAAGCAAAAAAGGTCTTGCAGGAGGGAGAAAGGGTCTCCGCAGAGATAATAGACAGCGCAATAGATATTTCTCTCAATGGCTTTAGACAATTAGCTGGCGCAGCAGTCCTGCGCAGACAAGGATGGCTTAAAGCTACTTCATTCAGACCAGAAGTCCAGACTCATGTTCTCGACATGCCTTTTGATGGAGAGAGTTTGTTTGGCAAACATGTCGACGACATGTTGCAGGCTATCAAGACGGATAACGATACGGCAAAATCCCTAGGTACCCTACAATATAAGAAACAACCTTTTCGTGGAGCAAGGGGTAGAGGTAATTACTCCTTTCGAGGTGGATACCAACAATACAGGTCACAATATCCGTCTTCCTCCACAGGATCACGACATCAGTACCATCAGCAACAGCAGCATTATCGATTACCAGCGGCCGCAGCTTACAAACATCCAGCTAGAGGAAGAGGAGCTGCCCCAGGAAGAGATACAGGCAGGAAGCAATGACCCGCGGATCATCCCAACGCTTCCCCACCAACCAACATCGAGGGTCGGAGGTTGCATCACTTCCTATTTCCCCAAGTGGAAGGCCATAACTTCGGACAGATGGGTACTCGATGTAGTGGCCAGAGGTCATACTCTGGAATTCACACAAACACCACCAATTGTTCCTCCATCGGGCCCACAGCCTCCGAGGTTGAACCAACTCCTCAGGGAAGTAAGAATAATGCTGAGAAAGGGAGCAATAGAACCAGTCCCTTTATCTCAAAAGAACAGAGGATTCTACTCCCGTTTTTTCCTTCTAAAGAAACCCTCAGGAGACTGGCGCCCCATCCTGGACTTGAGAGCACTAAACAAGTTTTTAAAGAAGCAATCGTTCAGGATGGTAACATTGCAGGATGTCCTGCGTCTGCTAAATACCGGAGATCGGATGGCATCCCTAGACCTCCAGGATGCCTATTTTCATATCCCCATATATCGCAACCATCGCAAATTCCTAAGGTTCAGAGTAGGAAGTATGCACCTTCAATTCCGGGTTCTACCATTCGGTCTCAAATCAGCCCCCAGAATCTTCACAAAAATGTTAGCTCCGGTAGCAGCACATCTCCGCCAGTCAGGTATCCAGGTCTTCCCTTACCTGGACGACTGGCTTATAAAGGCACCCTCAAAATCGCAAGTAACAAATCATATCTCCTATTGCCTTCAATTGTTACACAGCCTGGGGTTTGTAGTCAACTACCAGAAATCTCAGCTCTACCCCAAACAGGAATTGAGTTTCTTGGGAGCAATTCTGGACACAGTCCGCAGCAAAGCATACCCATCTCACGAGAGGAAACAAAAGTTAACCTCCTTGGCAGACAGGCTCTCCAGAAAAAAGTTTGTTTCAGTCCGCATCTACAAATCATTGCTCGGAATGATATCATCATGCATTCCGCTAGTCCCAGATTGCAGGCTCCATATGCGACCCCTGCAAGAGCAATTGGACATACAATGGACTCAGGTCAACGGTTCCTTCGAAGACAAGATTCGCATAACGCCTCTAATGAAGAACACCATGAGGTGGTGGGCGACTCTAACCAATTTGTCAAACGGACTGTCTTTTCTTCTTCAAACACCAAGTTACATAGTAACAACGGATGCCTCTCTCGAAGGATGGGGTGCACACTGCCAGGACCTGCAAATTAGCGGAATCTGGAATCAGAAAGAGGGTCAGCTCCACATCAATTATCTAGAACTCAAGGCAATACACTTAGCTCTAAAAGCTTTCTTACCAAAGATACAAAGTTCAAGCGTCTTAATCAGGACGGACAACACAACCAGCATGTTTTATCTAAACAAGCAAGGAGGCACAAGATCCCTACAACTCTCGCAGCTAGCCCAACAAATTTGGACATGGGCCATCAAGCACAATATTTCACTCAAAGCGGAGCATGTGCCAGGACAAACCAATGTTCTAGCAGACACCCTGAGCAGGACAGTGATTCCTTATCACGAGTGGGAGCTAGACCAGAAAACTCTCAACGGCCTTTTTCTATTATGGGGCAAACCGAACTTAGACCTATTTGCCACTCTCGAGAACAAGAAATGCCAGTTCTACGCAAGTTGGCTTCCCCAAAAAGATTCGTGGGGGAATGCGTTTTCAATGAGATGGTCCAGAGTTTATGCCTACGCTTTTCCTCCGATCCCGCTCATTCCGAGAGTCATCAACAAACTGAAGGCGGAGGGGTGTCGCCTTCTGCTCATAGCTCCCAGATGGCCCAGACAAGTCTGGTATACTGAGCTCCTCATGCTCTCCGAACGACCACATCTACGACTCAGACAGAGTCCGACTCTTTTAACGATGCACCAGGGACAAGTCAGACACCCAGATCCGTCGTCTCTTCATTTGTCGGCTTGGCTCCTGAATACAATGAATACTTGAATCTCAAAATTTCAAGTGTAGAGACATCTTGGCAAAAGCTAGAGCTGACACTACCAACAAAACCTATAAACTTAAATGGAAACGTTTTTGTATATGGTGTGCAGCAGAAGATATACATCCTTTGTCCTCTACTCCGGAACAGATACTTCCATATCTCCTGCTCCTGGCAAAATCAGGACTTGCATATTCTTCCATTCGGGTACATCTGGCAGCAATCTCCAGATACCACAGATCACCAGACAAACTCTCATTGTGTTCCACAAGAATTGTCAAACAATTTATGAAGGGCCTTTTTCGGGTCTTCCCGCCAGTTAGAAAGCCTCCACCACTATGGTCCTTGAATGTTGTGTTGATGCAGCTCATGAAAGCTCCTTTTGAGCCGATCCACAAAGCTGTCCTAAAATTCATCTCATGGAAAACGGCGTTACTGCTAGCTCTTACTTCAACAAAAAGAGTCAGTGACATACAGGCTTTCACTGTCAAACAGCCTTTCCTCCAATTCACAAACTCAGGTGTCATCCTGCGAACAAATCCTAAATTCATCCCGAAAGTTCCTTCAACGTTTCACTTAAATGAACCAGTCATCTTAAAAACCTTTTTTCCAAATCCGCAAACAGTAGCGGAAAATACATTACACTCTCTTGATATTAAAAGATGTTTAAAGTTTTATCTACAGAAAACTCAAGCCATCCGCCAGTCGGATCAATTATTTGTAGCATTCGGCGGAACAAGAAAGGGGCACGCGGTGTCCAAACAGACTATAGCTAGATGGATTGGCCTGGCAATTCAATTCTGCCATTCAAAAGCAGGAAAACCGCTCAACACCAAGGTGAGAGCCCACTCTACAAGATCGGTAGCCACTTCAGCTGCACTCTTTGCAGGTGTACCACTACATAGCATCTGTAGAGCAGCAACATGGTCCAGCCAGCACACATTTACGAGGCATTACTGTCTCGAGGAAACTAACAATGTCGATACAGCAGTGGGACAGGCAGTGCTGAGGCATCTATTTCGTTAAGGTGAGCCTCTTACACATCCCACCACCACACTCGAGGTATGTTCGTTATTGGTTCTTAGTCTCGTTAATAGCTACAGTGTGTTTTACTCTAATTTTGTGCTTCAGATTGTTCACTTTGTTATACTGCGTTAACTTGTCGTAATCTTCATAATAATAACACAAATTGTGTCAGTATTTTCTGCCACACACCTGTTATTGCTCTTCTATTCGGATGTTTATGGATATAGATATATTGATATGTACGTGGATTTTTAAAGCTGAAGTAATGTGAATCACATCACTTATAAAATTACGATAGAATTACAGTCAATGTAATTCACTAATTAAGAAAACATTACTGCTCGTTATTCTGATTCAAGCATGTGAATCTATGAAAGATACAATACTGGAGAAGAAAATTAGTTACTTACCTGTAACTGCAGTTCTCCAGTATTGGTATCTTTCATAGATTCACATGCGACCCACCCTCCTCCCCTCAGAGGCTCCCCTATTATACAGATATTAAACTTCACACTCCTACTAGAAAATCTGAGGGAATTCAGCCTCTGTTGGGAGTGTTTGGGAGGGGCTGAATCCTGATTGGTTGATACTGAAGTTTGGGTCTTTTTCACAAAACAAGGTGGATAGACTGTAAAATACCCTATGAGGCCTTGTAGGGCCTACTGGCTTTACTTTTACTGACTTACTGCTTTATGTATTTAAGTTTACCGTGAGGCTCCCACCTCGACGACGGGGATGATTCAAGCATGTGAATCTATGAAAGATACCAATACTGGAGAACTGCAGTTACAGGTAAGTAACTAATTTTCTTGTGTTTAATAGAAACGAAAGAACATGATGATTAACGACTGGTATAGATTTGTTTGTAATATTTGTAACTAGAAGAAGGAAAGTTAGTTTAGAAAATGATAAATGCACATCAGGAAAGCTTATTGTTAGCATTAAATCCGGTTAAAAAATAAATGGATTATTAACTTGCAAATTATATTGTTTCACTGGTTAATTACCACCAGATGGGCATATGTTAAGCAATGCAAACATTGCGGGCCGTTTGCGACTAGTAAAATGCATTTTCCTCTGTACCAACTCTATTTTGCAAGTCAGTAACCTATGACTGACTCGGAAAATATGTTTGGCGAGCCTCTATTAGTAAGGGCGTGTAAAGGGCATCCCTTCCTAATAGCGAGTTGCACGGGTATGTATGAATGTTTTGCAACTGGGAATGCAGTCGCAAAACATTTGCAGATTACCACCAATTTCAATTTGGTAGTAAGCTATTTACGAATGGGGGTGCCAACATTTTTGGGAAGGAGGCACAGACCACTGCCCACTCTTAAAAAAAAAACAAATTGAAAAGAAAACTTTTCGTTTTTATTTTTGAAATGCATCCCGTTTTCCTTGAAGGAAAACAGGGTGCATTTGAAAAAAAACTGCTTTATTTAAAAAGCAGTCACAGACATGATGGTCTGCAGGCCACCATCCCTGTGAGTGCCTGCCATTCCCAATGGGTCCCAAATTGTGATCTGCCTCAAGAGTATTAATGAGGCAGGCCCCTTGTGACCCATTTGGGAATCACAAACTGTGTCTCAGGCACTGCTGTACATCAGGATTTGCGACTCGCAATTTGCATGTCAGAAAAAATCACAAATTGTGATGGTTGTACATCCCGCGTTACTGAACGAAAAGGCTGAATTAGCCATTAAATGTTTAGAATGGAAAGATTGCATAGGTCGTACAGAAAAAAGTGCATTAATATAGACCCTTCTCTTAACTGGGTTGTGTGTGAAACTATACAGTGCAAAAAGCCTCTTTTGCTAATACAAACTTCAACCATACACCAGCAGGGTACCTTTGTTTTCTAATTATATCCCTACAAAAATGTCGACTTATACATATTTTCACCATCAAGGACTTGTTCCTCAGTATGCTACGACCAGTTATAACAAAATGAACCGTGTGCTAAAATCTGCAGGATCAGCATTTGTCTGGATTTAGGCATTGAATACAGGTTGAAGTTTGTATAAGAAGATATTTCGGTAATGTTGAGATTTTGGTAATGGGTATTTTAGAGCCCATATTTTTGCAATGTACAATTTTCTTGTCTGCCTTTACACTGAACATTTTTTGTAGTTAGATGCTTAGTGGAAATAGGCATATTGATGAAATAATTGTAAATAATGAAGTGGTAAGCCCTAAACAGCAGAACACTATTTTTAGTCAGTGGAAAAGGATTTGTTGCTGAAAATCTGTTGATTCATTAAGAACGTTCTTGCCTGGTGAACATCAATTTTTATTAGGAGCAAAGTCAGCACAAATGAAAAGTTTATTAGGTCTTCCGAACAAAGAGTGAAGACTCTTATGAAGATCTCTGGGGGTCATCATGCATCCCTTTGATCCCAGACTGCAATCTCAGCCTGTGGCTTATTCAAGAGCAGTTAGATATACTTCAGAACCAGGTGATTGGAAACTAGGAATAATGTGTCAAGTTAATGTCAACAGTGGAGTTCAAGTTGACTCGAAATTGCTGGTTGGTGGAGTCCAATGTGATGATGAGCTCTCAGTTTCAACAACCAGTAAATCTGAAGAATGGTGTCATAGATGGCTGTCACAGTTCACCACGGAGGGGCACTGGACAGCCACTGAAGCCTATTTCCAAATAAATGTGCTAGTGCTGAAGGCTGTATTTTTATCCATTCAGTCATTTTAATGGGATTTGAGAGAACGGTTGTAAAGCACGTTAATGCATAGCATTATTGCCAAGTTTTGGGATGGCTTCCACTGTTCTTGGTTGCCAGAAGGAGGTCAAGAGTTGTAACTTTGCATAATACCAGACCACATTATGGAATCTCAAACTACTTGGCATACAGTTTGAAAAGGGCAAGAGAGACTTCAAATTATATTATTTAAATAGATGCTTGATATTGGAAGTATTATAAAAACGAGATACGCCTAAAGTATATATTTTTATCACATAGCAAAGCAGCAAATGCTAAAAATGAGCAAACAGGTCCTTCAAAATGGAAATAGAAGACATTTTGATTCCTTCACAAGGGACATTTTCTTCTGTTTCTTCAAACGACCTGGCGCCTGATTCCATGGTTTCTGCAGAAAATGGCTTGGCCATCCTAGTGGTAATCTCCAAATTCCAATTTAATCATATCTTTTCTCTGAGGTAACTATTAAAGAATGTATCCATTGTGAAAGACATCTTTATCATCGGAGTTGAAAGTTGTAGGAAAATTGATGAGTCAACTTTTTATAACTAGAAACTAAGCTGACAAACTTTGTCTCCCAGGAAACTGCATTTATTAAAGGGGATTACCTTTGCCGTTGTGTCAGAGAATTTCAGATTTTACAGTAAAATAACTGCTTGCCATGTTTTATAGGCCATCCCGTGTTTTTGCTTCAATAGTTTTATATCAACCAGGTAGTTTCTGAATTGGTTTCTGAACTGATTCGTTGTGATCCTTTTTATACGATCCAGTTTCATCTGCAAATGTAATTTTCCATATGCTTAGTGCCAACATTATTGCCTGGGTAAAACTAAAGAGTTAAAAACATACAGGTAAGTAACTTCCTTACTGTGCTACACACATCAACATTTACATTGAGGATCGAATCCAGGAATCTACTTGCCAATATTCCTACTTGATCTCACGACTGAGCATTATCTTTAAAAAAATAAATGTAGTTATACAGCAGCATTTTTTTTCCTCTGGTCTCTTAACAGATTTTACATGAAGCCCATGTTTGTTTGCCTTCAGGTCACTTTATTATTCTTTAAAATATTACGTGTTAATATCTGAAGTGATTTAAATATTTAGTGGCAATCCATTATACTGATTCACTTGCCATCATTTCTTTTTCTACAAAGCACTAACTTACCCATGAACATGGTGTTGTTACATGACCGTGGAATGAGGTGTAAACTTTCCCCCTACAGTCCAGTCTTTTCTGCATATGGTTAACAGTGAAACGTCCACACTGGAGAAATCCTTCTTATCCACAGAAGTGACCCCGCTGCTGTTGGTTGGACTATTGTAACTTGGACAGTAAATGTTTGGGTATAATTGGGCGCTTTGCTCTTGCATCTACTACTCTCTTGAGCCAATTGGTTATCTCTCAGATACAAACACAGTGGAATTTTACAACCACTTTCTAACTGCTAGTACAAAAGGGATCTCATGAACCAAGTACTACATCTGTAGTGAGTTCAAAACGATTCTTGAGCTAATTCTAAGGAATCGGCTAGGATAATACCTACACTGATAAAGCAATCTAAAAGCCCTTCCAGAGTAACACATACCCTGAGTGGAGATAATTTTTTTAGGTGTGCATGAAATTAATGAAGATGCTTGTTGGACCCTTCAACAAGCTACAATAATGCTGGGCACTCAAGAATGACCAGAGAGCCAGTATTCTTCATGGATAGCGTAGCACACTAGTGTTTTAATGAAACTTTGTGCTAAAAATGATC